>NC_044369.1:28252055-29452055 GCF_007364275.1 Archocentrus centrarchus | reverse complement strand
ATAGTTAAACAGTTAATGTTAATGTGTGCACTGGTCATATTAACATTTATGTTTAATACCTCAGTGTTGTTGAAACAGAAGCTGTGCCGACTTCCCCATGAAGTTCACCGCTGTGAACGTCACCTACTGTTTGTATGTGGGCCTGTGTGCCCGCCTGTCAGCAGTGGAGCTGTGTGAAGTTGTATCAACTGTAGGAGGTGAAGACGACACTTTTGGCATTGATATTGATGAGTATCTAATCCTATAGTAATTTTTAGTATTGATTAGTATCTGAGTATGATTTTTGTTTTCTTTTGCATGCCTAGTATGCACACGTGCTCTTTGAAAAAAGTTTTCTTAAATTAATTTTGACATAATTTCATTTAAGTTTCCTCCTGCATGTATTTTATTTGTTAAGCACTTTCTGGAAAACGTAATCTAATCAGTGGAGAGTGGGCTGCAGCTGGTGATGGTATTGCTTGTTCCGCCCTTTAGCCTCAGTGAGCTGCACAAATTCTCCACCTACTGCTCAGAGTGGATCTCCAGAGGAGGAGGAAGATGGCCATTGCCAGCTACAGTCCAAGACAATGGAGCTGTAGTATGTCCGACTGTGGAACAAGAACCGCTTAATTATCAAAGCCGACAACAGCATTCTGGCCAGTGAGCCAACCAGAGGGGAAAATGCAAGACAATCTTTTAGGATGCTGAAATTTGGTTTGTAGTGGGTCCCCCAAAGCAATCAGCTAAGGGTGAAACACTGTATGGGGTTGCTCACATGCATCTTGGCTGATCACATTACAAGTATACAGATGAAAATCAAGGTGGGAATCCCCAATCCCCACTAAGACTCAGTAACTCAGGCCACATTTGAATATGCCCAAATTCTTGTAGCAGTGTGTTAGATAACAGGTCCTGGGCCACAGTGAGGGGTCACTTACTTAACTGAATAGCCTCTGAATAAGTAGAATTTCTCACTCATTTATACATCGTAATATTAATGGATGTCTGAATATCAGAAATATATATTTTTAAAAAAGAACTGTAGAATTATGAAGTGACTCAGTTTAGGAAAAGATTATGTTTAAGGACCAAACTTAGTGCTTTTCAAATTCCTACCAAATGAATCTGCCGATGTGAAGCCATCACATTTGACCACAGTAATCCCTCGCTACTTCGCGGTTCGCTTTTAAAATCTTGCTACGATACCGATGGTACGTTTCAAAAGCTTATTCTGATACTTAACAGGTCTTAACAGTTATCAGGTTAGAGTAGAGGTATGGTTGGGCATAGGTTCACACCAATACCTAATTTCTACCCTTTTGGTAAATGGAAATCATAAAACAAAAAAGAGACTTGATTTGAAAAGTAGCATCTTCTGTTAATTAAACTATGCATGTTTAGCAAGTGGTAAAATCAGCCACAGTTCAAAGCAATTCAATTTTATTTGTATAGCGCCAAATCACAACAAACAGTTGCCTCAAGGCACTTTGTATTGTAGGTAAAGACCCTACAATAATACAGAGAAAACCCAACAGTCAAAAAGACCCCCTATGAGCAGCACTTGGCGACAGTGGGAAGGAAAAACTCCCTTTAAACAGGAAGAAACCTCCAGCAGAACCAGGATCAGGGAGGGGCAGTCATCTGTGTGACTGGTTGGGGCTGAGGGGAGAGAGACAGGACAAAAGACATGCTGTGGAAGAGAGACAGAGATTAATAATAACTAATGACACTGACACGGGGGGGCACACTGTAATCTGGCTCCTGACTGGTTCACTGGTGGATGTTAAGAGGTTAAACTAAATGTCTTATTGTTTTCCAGGTGAACACTTTTCAAACAGAATAACTGTCTGGCACTGGGGCCAAGTTGTTTTCAGTGTTTAGACTGTAATATAGAAAGAACATTTTGACGAAAGATAATTGAGATATAAAAATATAAATAGTAGAAAAATTCTGACTATGACTTAATCAGTTGTCCAGAAATAATGAGTATTCATCCTGTTAGAGGAAGGAAGCATTTAGAACGTGTGGTTGTCTGTGGAAGGTGACACTGATGAGACGTAATCTGAACCCTCTCTGTGAGTAAGAAAAACACCATCAGCCTCCGTCTATCTCCACTGTGAGTTATGGCTCCCCTTTATCTGATGGAGCACTTAAGTCTCTCGCCCAGCCTTGTTTTCAAGTATTCTTTTCACTTACGCACGATCGATCACTGTTGCCAAATGTTAATGATGAGTCATACTATTAAATGCGATGACCTTCGGCCATATTCTATTACTTTGCTTTCTTTCACAGGCAGACTCCTGTAATTAAGGCTTGAGTAGGTGCAGCCTGAGAAGTGGGTTGGAGCCAAAACTCAATTATAAATAGCCTTTGCACGTACGCTGCCGAAGAAGAAATGTTAAGCACGGTTTAAAAATTTTAATGCTGCATTGGTTTCTATCGCCTGAGGTGATGAATGTTTTCTTTAAACTGATGGTGAGATAAAATACTGCTGTACAAGTGGCAGCATAATCATTTACTGAAATTAATGGCCAACACTAGGCTTCTTAATTCATACTGTTTTCATTTTTCTATGAAGCCTGTTGGGAATATATGATGAAAGCCCTAATGCAGAGGTCTGTGGTCAGACTGAGGGGGGGTTTCGTACTCATTAATAAAGTAATTTGACAAAACAGGATGTGACATTATTGCATAATCAAAAGACTCCCTGTGCTCTTAGCAGTCTGTTCTTAAACTGTCAAATGTGTGAGGAGGGGAAAAAAGGCGGAGTAGATAAGTGATCTATTCGACTTTTATCAAGTTATTGTCAAAGGTCAGTGAATCCCTTTGCACACGGGATAATAAAACCAGGGGAAAGCGCCATTTGTGCTGCTTATATGTGGGATGTTTCATACGGTGCCTGAGGTACTTTCATTTAATGCCAAGCTGAATTATTCACACGATAAGAAGGAATCAAACACTTACGTTAGAATTAGTGATGTCTGGCTGTTATCAGCGTGGGTTTTCTTTAGATGAAAACAGGCAGTAGTCCCCATGACTACCTACACACATTTTCAGGGTGGCTTAATTATGGCTTTATTTCATTGTGCTGCAGTGAAAACAGACAACTTTGAATGAGAGATGAAACATGAGTCATCAGTCAAACTTTCTACAAGTCAGACTACAGAGAATCAAGTCCCTCAAACCTGTCTTTGACAAATGTCATTTTAAATGTGAGTGTGTGCTTTAGTTTAGGAAATCCTTTAAAAATGCTTGAATTTGAAAGTTTGAAAAGTTCTTAAAATTGCAGCATTAAAATTGTCTTAATAAATTGTGACCAAACACAAACACAGATCTTGAAGTTAGTGTTGGGGCTTCTTTGGCTGACAGGTGGATGCAGACACAGACAGGCTTTACTTCAGCTAATACCAACCACAGAGTAGACTTTTCAAAGGTGTTGGTGCCTTTTGGAACATTTTTAATAGAACTACTTAACAAATAATATGGCTTGCTGTGGCTCTTATTGCACTAACAGACTACCCAAGACGTTTTTGTCTTACTTTAATGAGGAGATATTTGTTTGTTTGCTTGCTAACCAAGCTTGCAAGCTAGTGCCAGCTGACAACTTCACCTTCTTGTCCACACACACACACACACACACACACACACACACACACACACACACACACACACACACACACTCACCAATGGGTAATGTCTACAGTCTATGGTCACATTTACTCCACATCACATTGCCAAAAAGCATTTTCTTTACACATTATAGCTGGAAAAGAATCAGAAACACAGTAAAATTACTCAAATAATAGTACAAAAAAATACAGAGGATATGATTACTTATTGTGACTCTGATGTGCTTAAATGATGTGTTTTAAATATGAAGAATCCTGCAGAAACTGATCTTTTTAGCCTATGAACAACTTTCATAGCAATAAATGGGTTGTATCAGAACACGTTATCTATCCATGGTTCAACTGAATGACACTTCCTTTTTTTGACACAAAAAGAACATAATTAAATCTATATTCACTCATCTTTTGTCTCAGAGTGTAACTTTGGCACATTTGCTTTGATTGATCTTCAGTTGCAGTAACTGATTAGAATAATCAGTTATATTTTTATTCTGAATGGTGCCACTCTGAGGTGTTCTGAGCTCAGTGTTGTGTCTGCAGGCAGCATCCAGCTAGCTAAAACTATCATCAGGCACATGGTTACCACAGGTGAAGAGCATTGTGTAAAAACATTTCACAAGCACTTACTTTGCTTCTACTGAGTGAATGATATTGAGTTTCCATTTGAAATCATTTTCTTAAACATGATCCAAAGGATATCTTTCTACTACACAACATGGTTCGTTGATGATTCATGACATTTGGCGTAAAAATCGAGTACTGCAGTGTTTGTTCATACTGGGTTAGTTAAGTCATCTTGATTAACATGAATTATTGCAGCCACAACAACTGTGTCATGAAAATCTGATATAGCCTGACTTCAGTATCTCCATCATACTGTCATACACCACTGTGAGCTGTAAAAGCATCATCAAAAATACAGTAAAAAAAAAAAAATTTACTGTGAACAGTCTGTGAAGGCTCTATTCACAGTAGAAAATAATCTTGCAGTCTTAAAGGAAGTAATTTGGATTCATAGCAGAATCCACGTCTCCAGCAAGGTTCATGAAATTCTAGCTGTGAGTTTTGCACCATCCTGATGACTGGCGAAAACAAGAAACCAACAATAAAGCAAAGCTCTCATTAACACTTATATACATATACAGTAATATGACCTTAAATCAAAATTAAGATTAATTGAGCATTTTACCTTGATTAAATTCACTGAAGGTTTGTACTGTAAATATGCTCAACTATTAAAGCTGGAATATTTTTTCTGTAATATATGTTTAGGTAATAAATGTTGAAACAGATTGTTGGCATTACCTTTGCAAAACAGTGGACAGTGCACAAGAGAGGTGAAGAAGAGAGCGCAGACAGGGTGGAGTAATTCATCTTCAGTTCATAGTGTGTTTAATCCACGTTAACAAGGAGTTGCTGAAGTGCGTGCTTTCTTAAATTTAGTGTTACTGTCCACACACGTGTGGAGAGAGACAGGCACACTGCTGTTTGGAGATGTTTAATAATCATCTCAGCTCTGCACATGAGCTGAAGAAGAGTCCAGCCTGTTGCTCTCGCAGTGTAATACTCATAACAGAAGTACAGTAATGGCAGCATTAGTTAGCGACTGGACAGACTTTGCTCTGTTTCTCATATAAACCATGCAGAGCCTCATCTTCAGCTACCTGCTACAGGTCTTAACGTCCTTCAGTATAGTTAGAGCAACACAACTAATGCCTGAACTACAGCACTGACTTTTAATTAACATTCAAGCACAACAGTGTCATTTCTTTAGTCAGGGTAAATTCACTCATGTACACAGATTATGTACCAAACACTGGCTTTCCCCTGAGAGATGATTTCTTGTTTTAGCTAGCTAGCTAAGGACATCATAGTTACTGATTAGCTTAGAAACCAAAACGGTGCGATGGTGCCTCAGGTACTTTATGACAGTTTGTCCAGTTTGCTGCAGAGCACCTCACGCTGTTAGTTTAAAACAGACAGTTGTGATTATGGAAAGTAAATTCTCTCAGCGACTCTACGTGATCTGACTCGTAAGCTGAAACTGTTTTTCCGCTCTTTTTTTTTTTATCCTCTTTGTTTTACATCTTCTTTGCTGAGGCCAAAAATGTGACCAAACAACAGACATGGCATTTTTGTGTGGCACAAGCTGCTTGAATTGCACAGTTGTGTTGGCATTTGAGTTTTCCCGCATGATGCTTCCATGTTGCAGACTGTATGGGGCAGAGTCATGTGACAATGCACACAGTAGTATGTTTTAAGGGGGCAGTGCATGAGCGCACGCAGGGGGAAGTATTAAGAGAATTAAAAACAAGCCCTCAACCAGCTCATTTCAAAAGTAACAAGAACCAGCAAAGATGTCCTTGTACTGTGGATTCAGTTGCAGGCTTGCAGTATTTCCAAAAGAGGGATGTAATCCTTTCATGTTTTTTGCAGTTTCAGGTTAGTTCTCCAACTCTACATTCAGGTCAGCTTTTAAATTCTCAGTGGGATTTAATAAAGGACGTGTCAAAGGCCACAGAGGCTGTAAAACTGGAAATATTCTGCAGCGAAAATTGGAAAATCCTATTAATATTTAATGTGCCCCATTGTGGCAGAGCTGGGTTGAGACAGCTTTTACTGTTTTGTCAATTACCTGTGTCATCTTCCAATGAAGCATACCTACCTGCTCTGAGAGAATGATGGGAGATTTTAGGATCTGAGTTCTCATAGACGTTAACTAAATAAAGGACAATGTTGAACACTTGATTTGCTAAATAAATGTTGTATAGTCTGAACCCAGCATGAAAAATATTTTCCTTTTTGAAACATAATAAGTTCCAGACAGTAGGACATTTTTAAATAAAACACTCTCCTGAAAGTAATTGTAGTTCAGGCCACTGAAAATGTCACACCAAGTTGTCTGTGTAGAGTCTCAGTCATCTAGGTTTTTGAAAAGAAGGCAACTGGACTAATTTAGGTTTTTGAAGACATTTCGCCTCTCATCCAAGAGGCTTCTTTGGTTCTAGAACAACAAATAAAGAACCCCTAGTCAGGGCTGTCACCTTGGAGGTGGGCCTGATGGTTGTCAGGTGAGCCAAGGTGTGAAAAAAGGCGTGAGACCGGGGCCAACAGGTGAAACTTCTGTGACACATTGCACCACTCTACCATCATGTGAGCATGGGGCAAGGTGTGAACGATAGTGATGGTATGATGAGGCCCCATGAACTGATTCACCAAAAGCCGGATTACACGAAGCTCCGTTTAACAGCTCATTCATGAGTGCTGCCATCTGCAGGACATTTGATGTATATCATTCCTGCTGGTACGTTACATGTTAGCTGGTGGATCTCTTCACATCACGTGATTTCAGGAAGCGGGGCTTCAATTGGACACGCCCGCTTTGCTCGACACAGACCTCTGAGCTTTAGTACAAGACGTAACATCACGGGGGGGGGGCTTGAGAAAGAATCTTAGGACTGCACTGTAGGTGGCTGATGAACCACCACCTTTGTTCAATGATGGTTGTTTACAGTGGACATAGATGGTCTCCTTTACTCCTGTCTCAAACCATCTGTCTTCTCTGTCCAAAATGTGAACACTGTAGCGTGTCCTTTCTCCTTTCAACCCCCATTCACACCACCCAGATCTCAGTATCATTGGGAACAGCCTGAGAGAGAACAGAACAAAAGGCAGCCAACATCCCAAGAAAAGCTTTGGAATATCCTTCAAGAAGCCATGAGAACTATTCCTGACAACTGCTAGATAAATTAGATTAGATTAGATTAGATGTATACTTTATTGTCCCCACAAGGAAATTTGTCTTGGACATCATACGCTAAACAATCTGTTTCCACAATTAAATACACTACAAACAATAAAAACCATGTAAACATCACATATTGTTCAATAAGAAAACAAATATTTCACAAACCCATATACATTCCAGCGAGTGAACAGACCAGCAAATCGGACCAGAACATCAGAAACATTGACAAACCACTATATGCCTGCTTTATTTAACAATCTGACTGATGCAGGAACAAATGAATTTTTAAACCTGTTAAGTTTGCGAGCGGGGATTCTAAACCGTTTGCCAGATGGTAACAGCTCGTATTGTGAGTTGAGGATGTGAGCAGGGTCCGACAGCACCCTCCGAGCAAGTCTAAGAACGGACTCTTCATAGATGGACTGCAAGGAGGAGTAATCAGTCCTTCCTATCACCTTCAATGCAGTTTGTATAATTATAAGATAGCTTGTCTAAGAGAGTTCATGCTGTGTTGAAGAGTAAAGGTGGCCATATCAAATACTGACATTGAAACTCATTAGTATTGTACAAACTCTATTTTTCCTTATATACAGTATTCCCATGTATGTTTGTACATGTTCCAGTAAATTGCTGCACCTGTTTCCCATTTTCCAGGCAAAATAAAAAGAAATGAGGGGTGCCTCAAAGCTTTTCCACAGTACAGCACAATACGAACAGTTGACAGCCTACTTGCTGTAATACATGTCCTTACTTCTGCTAATTTTTTTTATCGTTTTTTTTTTTTTTTTTTTTCCCAGTGTGGATAAAAACATACACATTTTTATCTGGATCCCATTCTGTTCCAACTTTCCATCAAGTGAAAAAACACCACTTTTAAAACCACTGCTAACTAAAGAAAAGAAAAATGAAGAGGAGCATCAGATTTTAGAGGCAACTCACAAAGAAAATCCGGCAAATCCAAAACAAAAATTGACAGCTGTGGTGCATGAATTATTATCATGGGAAAAAAAAAATTCCCCCACTGTTTTTTTCACCCATCACATCCTCAATGTCTTAAGCAGTGAGAACTGCACCTGGGAAAAACTCTAATACACGTGCAGCGGACCACATAATGTGGAAGGAAACCAACTGCTAGGTAAGCAGTTTTCTTTCAGAGGCTCCATCATGAGACTGGTATCCACTTTTTATTACGCAGTAATTGTAAGTAACCACACTGGGATGTTTGCAGTTTTTTTATCGATGTGTGTCTTTGTTTTATTGTGCTTGTAAAGTTGTTTAACTTTCTAAGATAATGTATAATAGTAAATTCTAGAATTTTGGATGTACATTTTCCATAAGATGAAATCTGTTTCTGTTTAGTTTGAACTTGATTGTTCACTGGTGCTTTCAGATTTCATACAGCTAAAAATAACTAGAAGTTATCCAGATAATGTAAAAATTTAACTGCTTTTACAATATACTCTTACTAAGTGCTACTAAGTGTTCTTTAGAAACAAGTCAACAACACTGAAATAATCTTTTTTTTTTTTTTTAATATATCCAACTCTGGCTGGATTCTCCTTTTCTGAAATGTGGAAAATCCACAGCCAAAAAGGTGCAACAGCTGTCAACATTTACTATAACAGCTGTCACCTTCTGCCATAACTCCATAAAACCTTCAGTAGTAAGAAAAGACGACGTTACGCAACCTGTTAGAATTCAGAGTAGGGGAACAGGTGGGAAGTGTTTCTGTGTCCCCTCAGGACAAGGCTTTCTCCTACAATACATCAAGAGTTTTTGTCAAAAGATAGAATGAGGCGGAAATTTGTTTCAAGTCAGGGTACAGAACATCCACTGGGATGTAACCTAGATGTTTTTATCTGCTCAGATCTGCTCCTGTGCCTGCTGCGTCTCTGATTCAATACTGTTGCTCTGTTGACCTTGGAGGGGTGGGGGTTGGGGGCAGAGAAGTTTATTACCCTGCAAAGAGAAATCTGCTAACCTCAGAGCAAGTTTGTTTCAGATTGTATTTGCTCACATGTGGGAAGAACATTTACACAAGCAACTGGAGACAGACGGCCTGGATGCTGCTCCTCTCGAGGAAGTAGATAGATTGTGTAAAATCTCTGAGGCTGCAATTATAAGTGCTGAAGGAAACACATCCCAGGCCAGAGATCTCATTCTTCAGCCCACTTCTGCTGAGTCTCCCCTTTCGCTTTCCTCTCACCTGCACATAGTAGAGCAATGAATGAGCATTTCCCTCACTTTTGCTCCTTCAGCACAAACGTCGCACATTATCACCTTGTTTGTTTGTGTGTGTGTGTGTGTGTGTGTGTGTGTGTGTGTGTGTGTGCGCGTGCACGCGCGCGCATACATGTACACAGTGGGGTAAATAATTATTTGATCCCCTGCTGAATTTGGAAGTTTGCTCACAAAGAAATGAACGCTTTTTATGGTAGTTTAATTTTAATGGAGAGAGACAGAATATCAACCAAAAATAAAACAAAAACACCCCCCCCCTTCATTATTTACATTACACATTTTAAATTGAGTGAAATAAGTATTTGATCCCCAAGCAAAATATAGTACCTAGTAGTTGGTGGCAAAACCTTTGTTGGCGAGCACAGCAGTAAGATGCTTCTTCAGCATGTCAGGAGGGATTTTGGTCCAATCCTCATTGCAGAAACTCTAAATCCTTTAGGTTTCCTGGCAGCTTCAGCTCCGCCCTTCTGTTTTTCTATAGGATTGAGGTCTGGAGACTGGCTAGGCCACTGTATAAACTTAACCCTTTATTTACCACAGGCCCATGGTAAATAAATAAATTTGTGAATTCAAGAGTGCCACCATTCGCGGACCTCTGGAAACAATTACAGTAATGACCCCATGTTGGATATGAAGCCTAATTTCCAAGCTTTCAGAACCTGTTTAAATTTTTCCGATAGGACAAGCAGGTGCATAATTGCGGTAATTCAAATCGCCTTTGATCAGATGTCTCAGCGGTGATATGCTCAGCATTAACCAGCTGTTCACGGCAAGTACGGGCAGGTAACGGGTGCATTAGCGGCAATCACCCGCTGTTAAAGGGTTAATGTGTTTCTTCTTTAGCCACTCTCCTGTTGGGTTAGGGTTATTGTCATGCTGAAAGGCAAACCGATCTTCAGTGTTCTGGCTGAGAAAAGGAGTCTCAGCCAAGATTTTATGGTACATGGCATCGTCCATTGGCCCCTTAATATGGTGTAGTCATTCTGCACCCTAAACAAAAACACCCCCGAAGCATAATTCTTCCATGTCCTGACTGTGGGGATGGTGTTCTTTGGGTTTTATGTCTGTGTAGGTTCTCAGTTATCCAGGTCATGGTAGCTTTAAGAGCTTGAAAACAGTGACTGGACTTGTTTAAGTTTTTTGAAGACCTTTCGTCGCACACTAAAGAGGATTCTTCACTTTTGAATCTACACATGATATTTAGGAGGCTGTAAATTTTTATATTTCTAATAAATTCAATTTTTTTAATTTGAATAACTTTAGAAAAAACCCAAAACAGTGCTATCCATTGCATCATCATGTTTGACCATATGTGGTTTAGAGTTCATCACAGCACAGAAACAGCACGAGTGAAGTTTTCTGATGATCTTCTTGTGGCGTTTAAGACTGGACCTGTCTCTGTGCTTGTCCTTATAAACTTGTGTATTTCCTTTGAACACCTAATGCTCAGCTGTGAAATTTGAAGTCTTTTAGGAACAAGGACAGCGCGATTTGTGCTCAGTCAGCCTAACCTGGATAAATGGTTAAGCAAAAACAGAACACACTGGCAAAAAGAATGAAGTGCATTGAATAGGGAGGTGAAAGCAGGAAACAATACAATATACCAGCTTTTTAAAGTAACAACTTATTTGATGAAATTGACTTCTGTTAACAAGAGATGTGATGAGTGACTGTTTAAAGCTAAGGGTGCACTGGAATCTTCCAAGATTAAGTGGCGCTTCTGCCACACAAGCATAGGAGAAATGAGGGAAACTGTGGTGAAAAGAAGCAGGTGGGAACTAGGACTACAGCTGTGTGCAGCAGGGTCATCCATTCTGAAGTGGCAGCGAGAGCCCCAAACAGTGCATCAAAAACATGACTGACTGTCCTGGTACCACTGACATAGCACATTGCTCTCTTCTTTGACTTCCTTACAGCTGCACTGAAAGATGCATTCTGCCAAACTAGATCACAAAGTTGCGATTTAGTCTGTTGTTATCGCAGGCATTATCAGTCACAGTAAAACTTCCTCACCCACAGGATGTGACATGTTAACCAAAGGACCATGAGCCTGGTGATGGCTGCATTCAGCAAGCATTACTGTGTGTAGTTTACACTTACTGTTAGATACCAATAGTTCTCAGTTTTATCAAGAACTGTTGGGACTTTGGAAATGATCAAATGTACAGTACCAGTGTGTCCAAACTTTTAGAAGAAGAAGAAAGAGCTTTATTTGTCACATACATTTACATGCAGTGAAATTCATTCTCTGCATTTAACCCATCACACACATGGAGTATGTAGTACACACAGCACAGCATGGAGCAGGGGGCAGCCAAAGGGCGCCCGGGGAGCAACCTGGGGGGGTGGGCTTGCTCAGGGACCCACAGTGATGCCAGCCCGAGGATTTGAACCAGGGTCCTCTCAGTGACGAACCCTCTTCTTCTCCCCTAGGCCATCACTCCAGCCTACCTGGTATATACCTAATACCTAATAAATACCTAATAAAAGGTAATACCTAACTGGTATTGTATATAAAAGCTATCAAATATGAATAAAATACACCTTGGCTATTTGCATCTTCAGTTTTATTAGATCTAGTTTCAGATATATTTTTGGAAATACATTTTTGCCTTTATACAATGTCAAAGTAAAAACATATATTTTTATTAAAAATAAAAAAAACTGTATATCCCATTTAAATGTTGAGACTCTTACATTTTAAACTTAAATCTTAAATTCTTAAACACACATGGTTGCAATTATTACTTTGAATTTTGAATTAGTCTCTACAGACTTTGAAAACCTGAAATTATGAAGTTTGGCCCACTCTTCCTGCTAGATTCTCTCATGCTTCATCAGATTGTGAAGGAAGTATGTGTTATGGTTTTCAAGTCTGAGCTTTTGCTCAAGGACAGTCAGAGACCTTGTCTTGAAGCCACTCCAGCATTGTTGCCCCAGTACAGGTCACTGCACCCTGGGGCAGATTTCTGCTAGGATCTCTCTGCTATTGACTGCATTAACCCTTTCTTTATTTCTGAGCCACCATGCTTCACTTAAGCAGTGTGTGATGTTAAACAAAAAACTGCTTTGACTTCTACCCTACAAAGAGTCTAACTTTCATCAGGCCAGAGAATCTTTTCCCTTATGTTCTGAGGCTCCTGTTTGGCAAACTCATAATTGGCTATCATGTGGTTTTTACTCAGAGTGTCTTCTCTTGGACTCTTCGAGGACTGATTGAGAGGTGCTCTCATATCAGCAGGTGACTTTTGAAGTTACCACTGCGTAACCAGCTAATGGAAAGCTAGCCTAATGTTATTGATCAAAAAATTGGTGACTCTGATTTCTTTTCTTTCTTCCGTTTTTGTATTTGTTTTGTTAACTTGTCCTATAATCTTGTATATTTTCCTAACTGCAGTTCTAGTGTGGAGCTCGAGCGTTCCTTGGACTTGATGGCTTTGTTTTTTCAGTTTGAATTACAGAGTTTTTCAGTTGTTCCTCTATTCCTGTCAATCCACAGTTGGACTACAGTTAAGTTTAAATAAGTCTCAAGGATTATTAAAGCAAACAGGATGCACCCGAATACAGTTTAGCTTCTGTCAGTAAAGGGTCTGAGTGCTTCAAATTTTTTAAAAACATGCTTTCAATTTTTGATTGTGGTTCAGTGAATGTCAGTTGTTGGGAAAATGTTTTTGTATATCCACTTAAAATTAAATGTGTGAAACTCAAGTGTTGAAATACTGAAAATTGTCTTAATTTTTTAAGACAGGTTGGCAGTGACCTTTTTAGAGTTCAGGCAGGAGTTGGTTAGCTCCACATCTAGTTCTTCATATGGATCTTTTTTTTACTCTATTTGACAAATCCAATGGAAAATATTAGAACTGTAGGACCACAATGCATGTAAGACAGCTGATTCATCTTCTAGTTTCTAAAACTAATCTTGTTTAGCATGTGACTGAAATGTAATCTAACCCTGGTGACCTGGTAGATGTTGAGAAGTTGTGAGGTTAAGTGAAGTGAGTGTGGAAACATAGCAGCCGTTTTGTTGTCTTGTCAGCATTTATGGTCAACAACACTGCAGCAGTTTCTCATATTAACTTAATAAACAAGTTAAATGTGTATGATTTGTATGTTTGTCACATTGGTTGACAACAAGCAACAAATGAAATGATTCAGTCTGAGGTTTGATGTGATGTGTTTTTGTTGATAATGAGTATTATTGTCCACATATTCATGCAGATTTTGGTTCTTCCTAAAGCTGACTTGCATCTCTTTTTTTTGCCTCTGTGATAAATATGTTGCCCAGTGAACACTTACAGTCCCAGAGGTATGATCATTTTCCACTCCACTGATCTGACTTTGGTGTAATGAGGCTGACACCTTCACGCTCCACATAATGAACCCACCTGTGACTTTGCTAACTTATGCGGCCTCATTCCTTACATGTGGGTGCGAAGTACATGTTTCTTTGCATCACTGATTGCACCATGCTCACATTGCAGTTGGGGGTGTGACTTCAGAGCAAGGTTGATTCTCTGTTTATCTGCCTTTGTGCTTTCTCCTCTATAAAAAATGTATGTTTATATAAAAACACAGGTGACTGAGTTGTCTGCCTTTACCCTGCAGTCATTTACTGCATACCAAGGTGTATAAGCAGGCAGCTGGACATACTATATCTCTTTTGGATGATATATACAGTTCAGACGCACAGTGTGCCAATAGCAAAATAATAATCTATAGCATTTTTATATCTACACATGTCTGATAGCCACTTCTGGTTGTTTGTAAAACATAGTTGTGCCAGTAGCATTTCTTGGTCATATTTGCAGTTACTGCAACTCTCTTGGTATTTTTTCCCTGATTTTGTCCCTCAGGATACACACTGTGCAGTTTGTTGTAGGTTAATGGGGTGGGAACCTCTTCAGGGCTCGGGAAAAAAGTATTTTTCTTTGCAGCCAATGTGCTCCTAATCAGAAAATTAAAAAGAAACAAAAGCAGAATAGAACATTACATCAAGTCAAAGAGAGTAACTGACTGTGTTCATCAAGAGTCAGGACTCTGTGAAACAAATAAAACACCATTTAAAGAGAGGTTGGGTTTATAATACTCAAAATCAAGATATACTTTACTGTCCCTTGGGAAACTTTTCTATGCAGAATCTAATCAAGACATTAATGCCTAATCCTTACAAAAATCTATGCATAAAATGCCAAAGTGGCAAAAATGGTGTCTCCACCAAGTCACAGTTGGTGAATTTCTGGATAGCGAACATAAAACTGAATTGTAAATTTGAACTTTAATTTTACCATGTAGCACAAAATAAGAATTTACATAATATAGTTCCAGTCAGAAGTTGAGTGTGTCCAAACTTTTGACTGATTCTGTAAAATGTTTTTAAAAATTGGAGCACAGCAGAGTCAGTTCAGGCAGACCACAGTTTTGACCACAGTTCAGCCACAATTCCAGCAGCAGTGCCAACCCACATCAGCTGATGCCCTTCTGCCCACAGTTGCTGTGCATCTGCAAACCACTTTTGGAACCCATCTGCCCCTCAGCTCCATTTCTTATGCTATTAATACATTTAATATTTGTTGTCACTGATGTCTGTGTCATTCTGGTTCCAGATTTGAGCCACAAATATAAAAAAATATAAATATTTTAAAATAAAAATGTTAGTCTTCTTTTGACTATAGTGGTCCTGACTGAGGTCAAGCTTATTGATCAAATAATTAATTGATAGTCATTAGTTGCACCCCTCAGTTATAACTGAAAACTTTCCCAAGTAAAATCTGTGTAATTGTGAATCGACTAACTGCTCTGAACTCTCTAAACTGGCTAAATTTAGATACATAGAAACAATCTGATGTTGACCCTGTGTACATCCTTATGGTTTGCAGCACACCAGCTTCTGAGGATAATGGTTTTTGTCAGAGTGAAAGAAGAATCATGTTAGCCTCTAACTGCTGTCCGTGGTGCTGAATCAGACTCTTCTACACTGCACACTGACACAATGAGAGGAAAAAGCTTAGTGCAACCTGCTCATTGGCTTTCTGCCATAATAATAGGCTTTACTATTTAAGAAAACTGATACAATTAATTGCTTTTCTCTGCTGGCAGAAAGTGTTTATACTAAGAAAGAATTATATTAAGCTAAACTCGTGTATGCTGAAGTACCATACCTGTGCAAATGGTTGATATCATTGATATGGTTTCTGTCATTCATTACAGTTCAGTTACAGTTACATAAATCAGCCAACCTGATATTTCTATAACAAAGAAAATGCAGAGCACCTATTGGTCCTTTTCATATGCTACTTTTATGAGATAATTATTCCTTCATTTGTGAGTAATTAGTGTGTTGTCTCATGGGTTTTTTGGAGCCAGAAGTTACAATACATTTTGACTGGAGGGTAGAGGGCTTAGGTACAGCACACAGATACATATATGTGCTAATTAATGCTAAGCAACAGAATAATAAAACTCTCAAATTTCGCTCACCAAAACTAAAGTACAAGCTTCTCAGAAATGCTGTACCACACAGCAGCCCATAGTAGCTTAGTTGTCAGATAATTCCATTAAAAAAATGCTCCTGATGGCAACAACACTACAAACATCTCCCAGTTTGAGTAACTGCCTCCTCTCTGTGTGAGGCTTAGAGGCAACGCCTCCCTCTGTCAGCACAACTCTCAGTCAAAACAGTCACACCTCTAATTTTAAGACTTACTATTATCCATATGGATGAGTTATTAAAAAAATACTTTTCAGAGAGTTGCTATGAAGGGAAGCACTATCCATAGATAGTGTACCAGGCTGTAAACATGCTTTTTACTGCTGTAAAGCTGAACATTTTATCAAGTTCACATTCAAGTTTAAGTGTGTTGTAGTCATTTCAACAACCCTGTTAACAGGAATTTGTCTCGGTGTGCTCACATATGCCACAAGACACAACCAACAACACACAACACAGCACAACATGATGCAAAATACAAAGTGCATATAACAGGTCAAGTAAAAGCTGTGTATTAGAGTACAAGGGGGGTGTACCTGTCCTTCAAGTGCTTTAAGTGCAATAAGTTACAGTCTAGACTGCAAAAGTGAACAGTCCATAGTGCAAGAGGTTCAGTTAAAATTGCAAATACACAACATTTCAGTGCTTAATACAGTCCATAATCACAGCCTGATATAGGTAACCTGATTTAACACAAGTTCAGTGCATATGTAGGTGCCTAATAGGTTGGAGGCAGGTACTATTCCTGAAGCGTGACGTTCTGCTAGTAATAACACTGCATCTTTTGTGGGATTAGAGAAGACTGAACTGGTGATGTGCAGCCTGGGAGGGGTCACTGATGATGCTTCTGCCCTTCCTGGTGATTCTGGTGGTATAGTGTGAAGTTATGGAGACTCTGTGTACTGCTTTCTCAAGCTGATTCCAGAGTCTTCATTTTTATGCTTCAAATAAGAAGGAAAAATTGTTTCATACATCAACCGTTCAGTAGTGCCATGCCAGATAAAATGGTGTAAACAATAAACCAGTAAATAACAGCATTTAATAAATAGACTAAAATATGCATAAAGATTAAATAAATAATGTTAAGTTAGTTAAAAATATTATTGCAAACTAAAAATACAATCAGTTCTTATGAGTTGTTCACATACTTTGGTTCAGCAGTCTAATAAGGCTATTTTTCATTCAAGAGGTCCTTGATCTGATACTACTGTATCTTCTCCCAGACTGCATGAGTGTGAACAAGGTATATGAGGGGTGAGTGGATGCCTTTGTGATGCTGATTTCTCTGTGCCTACAGTGCTCAGTATAGATGTTCTGAATATGTGGTGAGGCACCACTGATTTTATCAGCAGTTCTCACTGTCTTGTCCAGTTCCTGTCTTTCCTGTACTATACTTTTTACAATCCAAGAAGAGATACAGTAAGTGAGAATGGAGAATGCTTTAAATGGTGCTTCTAGAAAATACGTATATTATATTGGTTATGTTACTGTACTGTACCAATAAAGGATTGAGAAACTAAGCAAGCGCCAGGTCATACTTTCATGACTGATCCTGTATATTTTTAGCTGCTGGAGAGAGGTAACTCTCTGGTGGGCTTTACCAACGAAGAGTCTGGTGTTTAAGTTCCATGATAAAGACTAATGTATAATGGTGCCTAGGGAGTGGCAGGAGGAGCCCCTCTCAACAACCTGTCCATTAATACAGAAGGTGAGATGTTGAATGGCCTCCCTTCTAAAATCAACAATCAGCTCTTTAGTTTCAGATGTATTGAGGATCAGATAGTTGTCTTCACACCGTCTCACCACCCATTCTCCCTCACATCAGCATGAAATAAGGAATAAGAACTACCACAGTGGTATCATCAACAAATTTTTAAATTTTAACAGAAGTTGAATAGGAGGGACAGTTATTTGTGTAGAGAGAGTACAGTAGTAGAGACACATCCTTGTGAACCCCCAGTGTCAAGAATCCTGGATGACGAGACATGATTATGAATTTGTTTCAGACAGGACAGGAAGTTCAAGATTCACTGACACAGTAATATACACTGCTTAAAAAAATGAAACACTTTGAAAACACATCAGATCTCAGTGGGGAAAAAAATCATGCTGGATATCTATACAGATATGGGTTGGATAATGTGTTCTGGACAGTCTGATGTGCAACCTGGCGGCACCAGATGGACCGAAACATAATGTTCTAGAAGTGTTATGTTGGATTTAGATCAGGTGAGGGTGGGGACAAACTCTTGCCACATTAGGCCGGACACTGTTGTGCACCAGGAGGAACCCACAACCAACTGCACCAGCTAATGGCCTGCCAAGGATGTCATGGGATTTCAAGGATTTCATCCTGATGCCTAATGGTAGTCAGGGTGGCATTGCCTAGCCTGTAGAGGTCTGTGCGTCCCTCCATGGATATGCCTCCCCAGACCATTACTGACCCGCCACCAAACAGTTCATGGTGAACAATGTTGCAGGTAGCATAACATTCTCCACGGCTTCTCCAGACCCTTTGACATCTGTCACATGTCCTCAGGTTGAACCTTCTTTCATCTGTGAAATGCACAGGACACAAGTAGTAGACCCATCACTTCCTATGGCAAATGCCAGTCAGGCTCCACAGTGCTGGGCAGTGATTGTAATTGTTTGGTCAGAGACCTTCACACCAGTGCCCAGTGACCTGGAGGGCCTTTTTTAGGGCTCTGGCAGTGCTCATCCCATTCCTTCTTGCACAAAGGAGGGTTAAGAACCTGCTGATGGGTTAAGGACCTTCTATGGCCTGTCCAGCTCTAATAGAATAACTGCCTGTCTCCTGGAATCTCCTCCATGCTCTTGAGACTGTGCTGGGAGACACAGCAAACCTTCTAGCAGTAGCACGTATTGACATGCCACCCTGGAGGACCCTAGCCAAATGCAACACTAGTGAAAAAACAGTCAGAAAAGATGAGGGCCTCCACCTGTAAAACCATTCCTATTTTGGGGGGGTTGTTTCATTATTGCCCATCTAGTGTGCCTGTTGTTAATTTCATCAACACCAAAGAGCTGAAACTGATTAACAACCCCCTCTGCTACTTAACTGACCAGATCAATATCCCAGAAATTAAATTAGATTTTTGAGCAGTGTATATTAACACCCATAACCAGAGGAGAGTACAATCTGACATGACTAATAGTATTAAATGCTTGACTATAATCAAGGAACAGAAACCAGGCATATGTGGACTTAGCTTCAAGCTGCTGAAGAATAAAATGCATGCATAGTGACACTCCACCATCCACGCCCCTTTAGCCCTGCAGACAAACTGATGAGGGTGTAGACTAATGTGGGACACATGCTTATAAACTAAGCACTCAAAACCCTTCATAATAACTGAAGAGCAACAGTCCCATAATCCTTAAGACACAAGTCAGTGAAGAATTTCAGTGTGGCTGGTGTCACACTGTCAGGACCCACGACCTTACTGAGTAAGGTGGCGTAGCCTTCAGACCTCATGCTCTGAGATGGTAAAAGGTCGGAATGAGAGCCGGCATCATCTCCACTGGAGTCAAATAAACAGTAGAAGTGAGTAGAAGGGAGGGGGTCACAGTCCAGAATATGGTGCTTGATTTTATAGTCAGTGTCTGCAGGCCTTGCCATAAACCCTTAATATCATGATCTTGGAACTTCTTTTCAAGGTTGACTCTGTAGATGGCTTTTGCTCTTTTTTTTTAGCTTTTTGGGATTTATACTTCAGGAGTTTATATTACACTTTATTGCCACATTTAAAACCATTATTCTTCTTTCTATACAGGAGCCTAACTTCCTTAGTGAACCAGAGCTTGCTGTTAGTGTAGATGGTCACAGTTTGGGTGGGAATACATATAAACACGCAGAAATTGATATAGGATACTACAGTCGGTTAATGTGTTGATATCGACATAATCATCAGACCTAAAAACACTCCAGTCAGTGTGCTGTCAAAACTTTCAGCATATCTATAACAATGGGAAAGCTCATCTTGACCTTCTTAATCATTGGTTTGGATATTTTCAGTCTCTGATGTTACTTGGGAATAAGGAGTGTTGTGATCAGACTCACCAATCAGTGCTCTGATTACTGAGTTTCATTCAGCCTGGTGGGAATGTGGATCTGTGGCTTGTATCTAAATGGAGCCTCCGTTATGGAGACGTGGTTGAAGTCACTAAGATGATTTTCCACTCATCTTAGTGGGGAAATGAGTGCTCAGCTGGAGCAATACCGCCATGGGACCGCACCATCTTAGTCATAGAGGTTTTGGAGCCAGCCCCAAGTGGCCATTAGAGGACCTTCAGTTTTGGCTTAGCTTCTGAGTAAACCTTCATTTTTCAACCCCTGAGATTCCCACTCGGTTTGAACGTGTGTCTGATGTGGACTTTTTCCTGCCGTGAGCTACACATGAGAAGATGTCCTAAACTTCTTTCAAAATTGACTCTTTTCCATGTATAAAAATTGCTTAATATTTTCACGGTGGCGCAGTGGTTTGCACTGTTGCCTCACACAGCAAGAAGGTCCTAGGTTTGAATCCATCTTGACCTGGACCTTTCTGTGTGGAGATTTCACTTCTTCTCGTGTTTACGTGGGTTTCCTCCCACAGTCCAAAGACATGCAGTTAGGCGGATTAGGTTAATTGGTGTTTCTAAATTCCCCATAGGTATGAATGGTTGTGCGTCTTTCTCTGTTAGCCTGTGGCTGGCAACCTGCTCAGCGTCTACCCTGCCTCTTGCCCTATGACAGTTGGGATAGGCTCCACCTCCCCACCCCCGCAACCCTGAAAAGCATGTTGAACTATTTATTAAAGAAATGTAACTGGAAATGACAGTTGGGCATTATATTTACATACTGGCAGCTGTCACAGCAGGAAACAGAGCTGTCTTCACTCAAGAGAATCTTATGAGTTTTCTTCTGCTAGCAATGCATCTCTGTAGATGGCTCACAGGCTGAGCTCCCTTCACTGGAATAACTGATTTGGCTTCGGTGACTTTCGCTGCCTCAGTTAATGTGATTTACTCCAGGCCTACAGATGATGCTCTCTGCATTATTTGTCAACACAGCCAAGCATTACTTATTAATGAGTTCTTCATACTTTATTAAACTTACTGTCATAACACCTCATCAGGGACTACGCAGGGAGTCTGCTCGTCCTCCTCCCGCTGAAGAAAAATAACTCTGTCAAGCTGAAACCTGAAGTTGTGTATTTCTTATATTTACTGCATTTTGTTCCCAGGATGTGACACGCCACTGATTACAGAGCCCAGAGGAAGTTAGATCAAACAAAAAGAATGGGGCTGCTTGCCAAAAGCAGAACTTGATGATGTGTGCTGGCCATCTTAGAGGAGACTGTGTAACTTCAGAGATGAGTTTTCATCAGTCATCAGGGCAGGCAGGACATCAGCTTTGGCTTGCTCACTCATCCCCATATATCTTCTGTGCTGATGTCCATTTACAGAGCTTCACGCCTGATGAGTTCAGCAATCTAAAGTTATCACCTGCTCACCAGCAAGTGTCATTATGCCAAACGGGCTTGGTGCCCGCCACCAGGACCAGAGCCGCCATTATCATCTACCCTGAACAGCTTGCTTTATTTTAGGAAGGGCTTCTCCTTCTGTGTTCCCTGCAGCCTTGTCTCCTGCAGGCTTGCTGTCATCTTTATGGATGACGTCCACAGCCACAGTGTCCATGCTCACCGTGGCCTGAGAAGTCCTCTAGAGGAGGCTTAGTGCCAGGGCCAAATTATGTGAATCCCACCCATAAAGATCCAAACATGGCTTTATGCCAGCTCAGTAGTGCCAGTCTGTGTTTCTCTAATACATTTACTCCTCTGTTTAATCCACTTTGAAACACCATGAAGCATTCTTAAAAGCCATTTCTTGAATCATGTTTATCTGCAGTCTGGTAAGGCAAACACTTGGACAGAGCAGATGTGATCCATTCTCAGTGAATACTTTTACAAAGACAAAAAGGATATAATCTCATCTTTACCTGAATCTGGCATGATGTTGCACCATCTCAGCTTGAATGATCAAAGAGAAGAAAAACAAGTTAATTGGCACTCCCCAGAGACTCTGAGCTGGAGGATAGACCCACGCTGTCTGCAAACAGTAAAAATATTCTCTTTGAAATTATGCAGTGAAAAAGTTTGTACAGTATGTCATTTAGACAGGCTACTTAAAGGTGAAACCAGACATGGTTCTAAAATATTTTGCTGTTATCCTAAGTTATCGCTGAACTGGAACATTATAAAGTTTCACTCAGCAAACCTTAGAGCTCTCTTGTTAGCCTAAAGTGAAGCTGCAGTAATTCAACTGAATTGAATTGAATTTTATTTATATAGCACCAAATCACAACAGCAGTCACCTCAAGGCACTTTATATTGTAAGGTAAAGACTGTACAATACTACAGAGAAAACACCAACAATGAGACAGCCCCCTATGAGCAAGTAGCCGACAACAGTGGGAAGGAAAAACTCCTTTTTAACAGGAAGAAACCTTTTTAAGCCTAGTCTTAAAAATAGCGTATCTGAAATAGTACTTTTCATGTACTTGAGCCAACCTCCAAATTGATGAAACTGAAAATCAGAACCTCATATTTCATTCATTAAGTGTTTCAACCCTTAAATCAATGCTTTTTAGAATCTCTGTCAGCAGTTAGAGCTTGTAGTCCCAACGGTTGTGCACTTGAATCCATGAAAGCCCCATTCAGAAACTAACAGCAGAGGAGCATGTCCTCCCTTCAAAACAACATTATAGGTTGTTTGTACAGGCATGTTTTTACACCAGTACCTACATCTTAAAAGTAAGCGACCCCTAGCAGTCATATACAAAAGGGCGTGTCAATAACGTGTTCGGTTTTCTCCGGCAAAGTCAGATTATGTAAATATTCACAGATTTCTGAAGTCTGTGGGGACTAAATGGCATTTCATGCCACAGGAAAAGCTTAAACGTTAAATAAATTGGTTCTTATATAGTAATTTTCCACTCGAGCACTCAGAGCACTCATACAACACGCTTCAATCACACCCATTCATATAAGGCCTTGAGTGTCTTGGTCAAGGATACTTTGGCCTGCAGACTGGAGAATACAGGGATCGACACCCCCCCCCCCAACCTTGTGATTAGTCGTTGACCTGCTGTACCACCTGAGCTACAGCCACATGACATGCAGACATGACACGTGAAACGTTATTTTAAAAAGTGGCCTGTAGCAATACCAGGTTGCGTTGTCTCCTGTCATGAAACATTAAAGATTTTAACAGCTTTAAGACAAAAGTCATAAACACACAAAATCACGGTAGAAGCCCTAAGTCAAGTCCATCCATCTTCTTCCGCGTATCCTTTACAGGGTCGTGGGTGGGGGGTGGACGGTGGAGCCTGTCCCAGCTACCACAGGGTGAGAGGCAACGTGCAGCCTGGAGAGGTCACCACTCTGTTACAGGGTCAACACAGAGAGACAGACAACTGTTCTCACACACGTTCACACTTCACATGCAAACCCCACAAAGAAAGGTCCAGATGGTGGATGTGATCCATGGACGACCTTCTTGCTGTGAGGCAGTAGTGCTAACCACAGCATCAGTGTGCTGTCCAGAAATATTATACGGTATATTGTAAATATTCTAAACTATTTGGCATATAGCAATTAGTCACTAGATAGATAGACAGACATCAGTTTCTCTACCACTGCAATTACAGTAATGGTCTCAGCCATGCTACCCTCATGAAGAAAGCCTAACTCTGCGCTGCACAAGGCCCAAAGTACCCCCAGATTCTGTGTCCATAATGTAGCTGCCACATTACCCTATGACTAAAACACAAGTCTGACAAAGATCAATAAAGACAGCTAAATTTCTGTAGTATATAGCTAAATTGTAATCTCAGTATGTACTGTAAGTGTAACGTACACTGCTTCTTCACAGGCAGCTCACAAGAAAAGGACTGACGACATGAGATTTTGTGCCTCGTTGCTTCTGTGGTCGTTCCAGAAAAACAGGACAGTTGAATGGATGTGCTATGACTTCCTGTCATCACAGCGACGACCTATATAGAATGTGATGCTGTGATGTTGGTTCACATGATGACACCTCCTAAAGGGAAATTATTTCACATTGGTAGCGCCTTTGCAGTCCGTGGGCAGCTATAGACTGGCTGTCGACCTGCAGAGAGCGTCTGCTGTCAGATGGGGGCAGTGTCACAAATATGTGCACAAGCATCTACTTTTGCTTGTGCTGTTGTGGGCCCATCAGCCAGCTGTGGAGAAGAAGCTATTACATACAAAGAGCTGTTCGGACGACACTGCACTTTATTAAGTTTGACATACTTCTAGCAGGACACAGAGTCAAACTCAGCAGCATTCCCAACAGATCAGCTCATCTCAATGGCAGTCAACATGATAGTCTACAAGTTCAGTCCCAAACAATCATCTTTCATGGCTTGTGTACTGTCAGCCAGGAACTGTGACCAACACACTTCTGGAAACAGGACTGAAAACAATCAGTGCCCTATGAATTCTCCCAACTCACCAAAATCACACTGCATTTAGCCACCAGCTTCTTCTGAGGTCTGCTTATACCAAGTATGCCTCTAACACAGTAGGGCATGTGCAGGGTCTTTATTATTTATCATTTCGCCATCATTTATCAAGTGTCTTTATATCAGTGTGCCACCTTCTTAGTTTCCCATAGACATGGGTAGAAATGCAAATATATTCACATTTTCTTTAGCTGAGTTTCTAGAGGTTCATGCCACAGTTTGATAGAAACCTGCCTTTGTTCTGTGAAAGGGCCGTCCCACAACAAGGTGCATGCCTTTCAGTTTGTAAGAAAAGTCTAGTTACTAACCAGAGCTGTGCTGTGAGATTGACTGTACTCACAGTTAAAATTAGACATTTTGTGACTCTGTAATGACAATAGAACAACAGACAACTAACAAATGCTAAACCCTAATGAGAAGTAAAATTTGTTTAGACAAGCATATTCCCATTGTGTATATGCCTCTCCTGTCAATCTAGACTTACTGAACCACAGGACAGGAAAAGTTAAGAAAGTACTTTAAGTTGCCACTCATTTGTCTTCTGTGTGAGCAAAACAGGCAAAAACAATCTGGCTTCTTAATTCTAATGAGCCTAAATGGGTCTAAATGTCATGGAACAAGAGCAGTGGCGGGAGCCTGGCGTGCCGCTGTCATAGTAGTAATAGTTGACTGGCACATACCGTCTGCCATGGGAGCTGGGCAATTATGTGTGCAGACAAACTCCCTTATCTCTAATGAACACTTGCAGTGGCTTTAAAAGCTTTCACATCTGTCCTAGCAAAGAGGGTGGTGGGGTGGAGAGGATGGAGAGGGGTTCCAGGCGCCTTTTACCATCATGCAGTTTCCTCTGAACTGCTTCAGTAATCTGTCTTTTGTGAGAAACTGGGGAGTTGAGCGTTGCTCTTGAGAGTTTTTTAAAGGTTGAATACAAAGTTTGGGCACCAAGTCGTAATCTTTAATCTTTTTTAATCTAGTTAATCTAGTTTCTTAAGGTTCCCTTTTCATTCCTAGTGCATTCTCTTCATAGATCAGTGTGACGGTCGAGCAGTTTCTCCTATTCTGTGTATCAAAAACTGTTTAAATTAACTTCAGAAAGCAATTAATTCTAGTTTATACCAATTAATTTTATAGTGATATATAGACATATGCATTCCTCTGCCCCAGCACATGAATAGAGCCAGCAGGCATGAACAGATCTTTGTTTGAATCGCTTATGATTTTTAAAATGGAGTTCAGTAATTTATCTGATTATGGAAATTTTAAAAAGGCAATGACAGCAATTTCTGACACAGCTAACTATAGTTACTTGGCTTCATCCAAACGAGTCTAACATCAGTATACCTAAACCCTTGTGACCTGCCGGAGCGCCGGCGCTCCCGACTGCCGACTGCTTTTAAATGCCGGTAAAATTGCAACCACATACAATAGAGCAATAAGTCTTTTTGAATATAAAACCAGAGGATTTACACTTACATATATATCATGCATTCAGTGTGTCCCAGAGCGCTGTATCCTTCCTCTAAGGGTTCGCAAAAATTAAGTAGAAAGTGCTAACAACAATCGTGTGCATTAGCACGCACAGCTATGGAATTTCTGTATCCAGCATAATATGTAGATACAGAAAATGGTTTTCAATTTCTTTGTGGGTTAGTGCACTCTTTAGTTACCTTATGTAGTTACTATGGATTACCTTCATACATATCATTATAATTATGGTTCTGAAGGTTCTATCAATGTATATTGAGTTTAAATATTCCACACCGTGGTACTACGGCATGTATAACTGTAACGATATGGTCGGGCGGAGTTGTTCTATTATCAGTCTCAAAGGCATCATGTGGGCAAACACGGGAAACTCTAAACCATCCCAAACTGAAATTTGTTCTCTAGTTAATGGATCAAATATGGTGCCACCCAGGTTTTATTGTGACTTACCAAGGAAATGGTTGGTCAGCAATGCTTCACTGGTGGATATCTGTGGGGATTTATATTATTGGTTGGTTTATATATTTTCTACTACGCGCCTATGTCTGTAATAGAACCCAACCAGTTTATCAGTGGGATGATATTATCAACTGATGTTACCTCTTTGCCAAACTATTGGTATCAGTATTTAGTGTGTCCACACTAGGGCACTCTGCAGCTTCCTGGCTGACAGCACAAGTGTTTAGAATGTCACAAACACAACCAGCTGATCCAGCTAGTTGCTAACTTTAGCTAGAGTAGGTTCAACATACTCATAATATGTTTTCTTTGTCTGCCTTCACGTACCCTGAAATCAGCCATGAGAGTAATCACTGACATGAATATGATTATCATCTCGATGATCATATTCAACCTTTCCTAATTTAGCTCTGAGCGTGTCCACATACAAGAACTACTGTTTGGAGCATGTAACAAGTTACACACATGGACTAGTCTACTGGCAGAAGAGAAATATATTTTACAAAGGAAGAACAAACTACAATATTAGAAACAAAACATTAAACACAAAATACAGGGTAAAGGAACACAGTTGCTCGAGCCAAAGAAACAATGTGTTTGTGTGATAGGAAAAGCACTTGATAGTATGAATTATCTAATATTTAAAAAAGAAAAGTCTGTGTGAATATGTGTCCACTTGAAGTGCTTTTGCTGGAAAATCACTATATTATTATTAATATAGTTATTATTATAGTCTGCTGGACAAATAAAACCAAAAACTATCTTGGGGCCCAAAGAGAGATAGTATATTTGTTCTTTACTCACCCTGTACCCAGTAAACACACCCCCTTAGGGCCCATGTGGGGGCACAGTGGGCTGCCCACCCAGGCCCCACTGTGCAGGGCCCTGAGACAATCAGCAAGGGCTCCTACACTCAAACCAGGGATTTTTAGCTTGACAGTCAAACATATAAACCACTACACTAAGGAGCTACTTGCCCTCAAAAAAAAGAAGAAAAAAAAAAGAAGAAGAAAGCAGTGAGGGTTTTCTGTGGGCAAAACTACCGTCAGGAACCCCATGACAGAAAACTGTCATGGGGTTCCTGCGCAGTAAAACCCCTGAATGAGCTAACCCACAGGGGGACCAGTTTGGGTTTTCTGTGGATAAGCCTACTGTGGGCTGTATATAGAATTCCCTTTTCGGTGCCTCTCAAAATTGCTATGGGCCCCACTTGAGTTTTCTGTGGGCAAGCCCACAGATGTTTTGCCCATTTACTTAGGGGCCTCAAAGGACAAAACTGCAGGGAGCTGTTTGGGCACACCCACTTGGGGCCTGTGTGGAATAAGTGTGTGTTTGCCCTGCCCACACAGTCCCACAGTACACCTAGATCTGACCTCTGTGGGCCCACATGGGCATGTTTGCTGGGTAAAGAGCAAACACATGCTGTACTTAACAATGATCCACATTATAATTAGGTTGCCTGTTTTATCAGTTGCTTGGTAGATTAGAGATATATTGAATCCAAACTACCATGTGTGTCCTAATTATGTCATCTACTGAATCCTGGTTTTGCTGGTCCTTGCATACTTGTATGGACACACTTACTAACAATGTTTCGTTTCCTGCCAAACCTCTGTGTCAATTGGCAAACAAGGCACTTGAGCATAGATACTCAAGAAACAAAGAGACATTGACCTAGCTCCTATTTGAATGGTACTACGTATGTGCTTTACAAATTACATCAGCTAAGATCATGAGCATGGATCAGTATGAAAGCCTGACAAAGAAAAATGAAAGGTTGAGATAGAGAGGCTGAGCAGGGGATGATTACTGGGAAATCTCAGAGCAGGCCTATCTCTGGTACACACACACACACACACACACACACACACACACACACACACACTGATGATTACTGGACTACCATGAGACCAGCTAGCAAAGGAGCATATAGACAGCAAGGAGAAAGAGAGCTGGTGGTATTTAAGAATTAGAATCAGCTTTATTTACTACATACTTGTGAACATACCAGGGATTTAGCTTCAGTTTTTTTTCTCTCCTGGCCATTAGCTACATAAACAAAGTTTTTAAAAAGCTATATATACATATATACACACACATGCATAAGGTGAAAATAACAATCCTATATATAGTTGTGAGTGTAACAGCAGCAGCAGCTGTAATAATACAGTAATAATGGATCTATTTACTGGTGGTACAAAAGCACAAAGTGCAAGTGGTGCAGTGATTGTGCAAATGAGCGTGAGGTGGGCAGATGGGTTATGGGGAGATCAGGGAGACAGCCTGGGGGAAAGCAGTGCAGAGGGCTGCACACCCTGTAGAAATTATTACTGGGATCTGAGGAATAAAGCAGAATAAGACCGGTCCTATCACATGTCTCCATCCGCCATGCAAAGGAATTCATGTATCACCTGAGTCTGATGGAGCGTCTGTGCAAATGTGACTGTGGCGTCTGAGATAGTGAGGGCTTACATTTTTCATTGAAGCTGCACAAGGCGGCCTGGAAGGTTAGTAGCAACACTTATTAGTGAGAGGTCACATCACGTACTGTGATGTCAATAAACTATACTTGCTCACATTTACACGCTGCACAACAAAATGCAGAAAAGGACAATAAAGGTGAAAGGTCAGAAGTTGGTCTGCTGTGCTTTCTCTGGGCAGAGTGCTCAGCCTCTGGTGTTTCAAAGACCACAGCTTGTAGCTGAATGTAGCTGGAGAAGGTTTACCTCAGGGCTCAGCAATTAAAATCAGCCATGTCCAGTGGTTTTCTGCACTATTTGTCAAGGTTGTACAGGCAAAGTATAACAGCAGAAAGTCTTTTTGGGGTCCAGATATTTTTTTAATACTAGCCTAAACTGTTATTGTGGGGTCTTTGCCTTGCAATAAAATATCACGCATAAAGTAAATCACAAAAATATTTTGCTAATTGCTGCCAAACGCTGTATGATTGAGGGTGATGGGAGTGTGACTACCTTTTGTTACATTTCCTAATTATCTGATAGAGTAAAAAGGAAGGTCAGAGGATCACCACAGTTCATTCAGCTGTCCCTGAAACAGATCCAGGGACTTGAGAAAATGATTAACGCTGGTCCCCTGGAGATCAAAAATATCTGTAATGGGTTCTGGCAATATATCCAGTCATTGTTAAGATACTTCAGTTTGGATATAAGCATTTGAATGACAGCACAGTCCCTTCATTTATGTGCAACTGTCATAGGATGTATAACTAAAAAAAATAATAATAAAAGATCTCTGGAGCTTGAAAAAGGCGACTGGACTTCTTTTTGTTTCTTGAAGACGTTTCACCTCTCATCCGAAAGGCTTCTTCAGTTCAACAAATTCTTCAACAAAATCCACCAGACTCAGCAGAAACTCTCATCACTCTTACCTCACACCATCGCAGAAGAAGTTTCTACATTTGTGGACAAAGCCCAGCTCGCACAACACATCAAAGTCAAGGAAAGACAACTACGTAAATTTCAAACTCTGCAAACCAAGGCATACCATTCATCTGTTAACAAACAGGACGACACGATAAGCAATGGAAACCAAGGAAAGTGGGTGAAGAACCTATCAGACAGGGTCCTCACCAAACCAGAAGAAAATGTGCTAGCCAAAGGACTCAACTTTGCCATAGCCCCACAACAGCTTCCTATAGTAGACCTCATCACAGCAACAGAAACCGCTATAAGAAATAACAAACTTTCTCATCCTGTAGCAGAACAGATCAGGATGAAAGTTTCAGCCACTCTCTCCAGTGCAAGACTTCCTCCATCCAACCTCACCATTCAGGAGAAGAAGGCCATCACAGCCCTAAGCAAGGATCAAAACATCACCATACTGCCAGCCGACAAGGGGAGGTGCACGGTTGTGCTGAATTCATCGGATTACCACAACAAAATTACTACACTCCTCAGTGACAACAATACTTATGAGGTCTTGAGACGTGATCCCACAAGCAACTACAAGAAAAAAGTTGTTTGCTGCCTGCAACAACTTGAAAAGGAAAAAGCCATTGACCGCCCCACTTACTACCGCCTGTACCCTGGAGAAGCCACTCCATGCATTTATGGACTCCCAAAGATCCACAAAGAAGGAGTCCCACTTCGACCCATTATCAGCAGTATAAACTCGGTCACCTACAACATTTCCAAACACCTCGCCACCATCTTATCACCGCTTGTTGGCATCACACCCCACCACATTGAAAACTCTACAGATTTTACTAACAAGGTCCAGAATCTTGTACTGGATCCAGATGAAACCATGGTGTCCTTTGATGTGGTTTCACTTTTCACTTGCATACCCACAACTGAGGCAGTGGAGACCGTCAGAAGACGACTACAGGAAGACGATTCCTTACTGAACAGAACCAGCCTCACCCCAGATCAGATTTGTGCACTTTTAGATCTCTGCCTTACCACAACATATTTTAAATACAATGATGGATTCTACAGACAGAAGCATGGATGTGCCATGGGCTCCCCAGTGTCTCCCATTGTAGCCAACCTTTACATGGAGGAAGTGGAAAGTAAAGCTCTTGGTTCTTTCAAAGGGATGGCACCTAGCCACTGGTACAGATATGTAGATGACACCTGGGTCAAAATCAAAACCCATGAAGTAGAAGCCTTCACTCGTCACATCAACTCAGTGGATAAATACATACGTTTTACCAGGGAGGACACCAGAGATAACAAGTTACCATTCCTGGACTGTGCGGTGCTTATCGAGGAAGATGGAAGCCTCAACATTGAAGTTTACCGGAAGCCCACACACACAGACCAGTATCTCCTCTTTGACTCCCACCACCCTCTGGAACACAAACTTGGGGTGATCAGGACCCTACAACACCGTGCGGAAAGTGTTCCCTCTAAGGCAGAAGGGAAGCATAAGGAACACACACACATTAAGAAAGCCCTCAAAACATGCGGTTACCCCAACTGGGCCTTCATCAAATCAGCTAAGATGCACAGGAATGAAGGCCAAACACAAACTACAGAGAATAGGAAGGACAAGAGGAACAACATTGTCATCCCATATGTGTCGGGCTTGTCAGAGAAACTCAGAAGAATTTTCTCCAAGCATGACATCTCAGTATACTTCAAACCAAGTCACACCCTAAGACAAAAACTGGTTCATCCCAAGGACAAACCCGCCAAACACAAGATCAGCGATGTAGTGTATGCTGTTCAGTGCAGTGAAGAGTGCTCGGACCTCTACATTGGTGAAACCAAACAGCCTCTTCACAAACGAATGGCACAACATAGAAGAGCCACCTCGACAGGACAAGATTCAGCAGTACATCTGCATCTGAAGGAAAAAGGGCACTCTTTTGAGGATGCCAATGTTCACATTTTGGACAGGGAAAACAGATGGTTTGAAAGAGGAGTGAAAGAAGCCATCTATGTCCACTGTGAACAACCATCATTGAACAGAGGAGGTGGATTACGTCACCAACTTTCCCCCGCTTACAGTGCTGTCCTGAGCTCCCTTCCCAGACGTCTCAACCCCCATTCACACCTTTGTTCCAGTGACCTCAATAGGCCACAGGAAACAATGGAGCGGAGTCCTAAATTGGTTTCAACTGAAACCACTGATTAAATATGACCCACGCCCCCTTCACACCTGGGCACATGTGTTCACGCACATGATCAATAGAGGGTCATAACCACCTCCAGGGGACTATGCCCACAGGGGTTTAAATACCTGGGTCTCTCCACCATTTGGTTGAGAACTGAAGAAGCCTTTCGGATGAGAGGTGAAACGTCTTCAAGAAACAAAAAGAAGTCCAGTCGCCTTTTTCAAGCTCCAGAGACTACTATGACCTGGATGACTGAGAATCTACACAGACATATTGCCTTGCACTTTGGGAGGAACACCCTTCAATTGGTGCGGGAGTATGAAAGGGACTCAAGAAAGCTAGCGGACTACAGGAACCACCTTCGTTTCAACTTGAGATGCAGACAGTCCAGACTGGTTCCCAAGAGTTTGCACCTTGGGTCCACAGTAAAAGGACATAGAGCTGACCAAATTCTATGGAGAGCACAGAACCACCTTTTGAGTGAAAGGATAAGACAGGTCCATTTCACCATAGATGCACTCCAGAACAAAATCCACCAGACTCAGCAGAAACTCTCATCACTCTTACCTCACACCATCGCAGAAGAAGTTTCTACATTTGTGGACAAAGCCCAGCTCGCACAACACATCAAAGGCAAGGAAAGACAACTACGTAAATTTCAAACTCTGCAAACCAAGGCATACCATTCATCTGTTAACAAACAGGACGACACGATAAGCAATGGAAACCAAGGAAAGTGGGTGAAGAACCTATCAGACAGGGTCCTCACCAAACCAGAAGAAAATGTGCTAGCCAAGGACTCAACTTTGCCATAGCCCCACAACAGCTTCCTATAGTAGACCTCATCACAGCAACAGAAACCGCTATAAGAAATAACAAACTTTCTCATCCTGTAGCAGAACAGATCAGGATGAAAGTTTCAGCCACTCTCTCCAGTGCAAGACTTCCTCCATCCAACCTCACCATTCAGGAGAAGAAGGCCATCACAGCCCTAAGCAAGGATCAAAACATCACCATACTGCCAGCCGACAAGGGGAGGTGCACGGTTGTGCTGAATTCATCGGATTACCACAACAAAATTACTACACTCCTCAGTGACAACAATACTTATGAGGTCTTGAGACGTGATCCCACAAGCAACTACAAGAAAAAAGTTGTTTGCTGCCTGCAACAACTTGAAAAGGAAAAAGCCATTGACCGCCCCACTTACTACCGCCTGTACCCTGGAGAAGCCACTCCATGCATTTATGGACTCCCAAAGATCCACAAAGAAGGAGTCCCACTTCGACCCATTATCAGCAGTATAAACTCGGTCACCTACAACATTTCCAAACACCTCGCCACCATCTTATCACCGCTTGTTGGCATCACACCCCACCACATTGAAAACTCTACAGATTTTACTAACAAGGTCCAGAATCTTGTACTGGATCCAGATGAAACCATGGTGTCCTTTGATGTGGTTTCACTTTTCACTTGCATACCCACAACTGAGGCAGTGGAGACCGTCAGAAGACGACTACAGGAAGACGATTCCTTACTGAACAGAACCAGCCTCACCCCAGATCAGATTTGTGCACTTTTAGATCTCTGCCTTACCACAACATATTTTAAATACAATGATGGATTCTACAGACAGAAGCATGGATGTGCCATGGGCTCCCCAGTGTCTCCCATTGTAGCCAACCTTTACATGGAGGAAGTGGAAAGTAAAGCTCTTGGTTCTTTCAAAGGGATGGCACCTAGCCACTGGTACAGATATGTAGATGACACCTGGGTCAAAATCAAAACCCATGAAGTAGAAGCCTTCACTCGTCACATCAACTCAGTGGATAAATACATACGTTTTACCAGGGAGGACACCAGAGATAACAAGTTACCATTCCTGGACTGTGCGGTGCTTATCGAGGAAGATGGAAGCCTCAACATTGAAGTTTACCGGAAGCCCACACACACAGACCAGTATCTCCTCTTTGACTCCCACCACCCTCTGGAACACAAACTTGGGGTGATCAGGACCCTACAACACCGTGCGGAAAGTGTTCCCTCTAAGGCAGAAGGGAAGCATAAGGAACACACACACATTAAGAAAGCCCTCAAAACATGCGGTTACCCCAACTGGGCCTTCATCAAATCAGCTAAGATGCACAGGAATGAAGGCCAAACACAAACTACAGAGAATAGGAAGGACAAGAGGAACAACATTGTCATCCCATATGTGTCGGGCTTGTCAGAGAAACTCAGAAGAATTTTCTCCAAGCATGACATCTCAGTATACTTCAAACCAAGTCACACCCTAAGACAAAAACTGGTTCATCCCAAGGACAAACCCGCCAAACACAAGATCAGCGATGTAGTGTATGCTGTTCAGTGCAGTGAAGAGTGCTCGGACCTCTACATTGGTGAAACCAAACAGCCTCTTCACAAACGAATGGCACAACATAGAAGAGCCACCTCGACAGGACAAGATTCAGCAGTACATCTGCATCTGAAGGAAAAAGGGCACTCTTTTGAGGATGCCAATGTTCACATTTTGGACAGGGAAAACAGATGGTTTGAAAGAGGAGTGAAAGAAGCCATCTATGTCCACTGTGAACAACCATCATTGAACAGAGGAGGTGGATTACGTCACCAACTTTCCCCCGCTTACAGTGCTGTCCTGAGCTCCCTTCCCAGACGTCTCAACCCCCATTCACACCTTTGTTCCAGTGACCTCAATAGGCCACAGGAAACAATGGAGCGGAGTCCTAAATTGGTTTCAACTGAAACCACTGATTAAATATGACCCACGCCCCCTTCACACCTGGGCACATGTGTTCACGCACATGATCAATAGAGGGTCATAACCACCTCCAGGGGACTATGCCCACAGGGGTTTAAATACCTGGGTCTCTCCACCATTTGGTTGAGAACTGAAGAAGCCTTTCGGATGAGAGGTGAAACGTCTTCAAGAAACAAAAAGAAGTCCAGTCGCCTTTTTCAAGCTCCAGAGACTACTATGACCTGGATGACTGAGAATCTACACAGACAATAATAAAAGATGCATGTCTAAAATTTGATATTGGATAGATAGGAAAAAAAATAAAGGCAGGTTAATCAATAAAATTCAGTTTTAAAAATGGATTTAAAGGAAGATAAAAGTCCATAGTGTATCAAATCATCTGGAGCCTGGTCCTAAATCAAAATGTCAACACAACAATATTAAAAATAGGCTTATTTAAAATCCTGACAGCTGTTTTTAGCAGTAGTTGAAGCCTTTTTAATTCTATATACAACAACAACAAAAACACTTCTTTAAATAAGATCTTGCAACATTATGGAATCCAGTAAGTATCAAAGTATCAACTCCCAGCTTTGTGGTTAAAGACTCCTCATATGATCTGTTCCATGATTGTACAGTCACAGTTGGCTGATCCCCTGTAGACCAGTCTTTGATCACTGGAGTCATATTAATGATGGGAAGAGCTTGAAAAAATGCTACAAACAATTCTCTGCTGTGGGTCATTGCTGAATTGGATAGTCAGCCTTTTTTTCATCAGTGCCACTGAGATTTCAGCTGATAAATTAGATTAATGTTGATGATAAATATGTGTCAATGAAGCAAATGCTGATAAAATGAGCGATTCTGCTGTTGTCTGCAAATGTTTGTAATTAATCCTTTCTAAACAACCTCTAAATTAAAATGAATTGTGAGTTCTATAGTATATAGACTGTGATCTCTTAAGGGATCAGTCACCCTTGATACCTTTTCATCAGGTGCCACAAAGGAGCAAATCAGTCCCAAACCTCATCGTTTTCAGTCTTTATAGAAGCTGCCAAGTAATGGCTGTCTCCAGTTATGGGTCTTCTGCGTAGATGCTTGAAGGCTGACCATCTTTTACTGGGACAACTTTAAAGGCTTCTGTATAGAACTGAGTCATGCCCTCTGCTCAGTTGATCGTTGGCGGTACACGCAGCAGGGCATGTGGCTTCTTGACAAAGCCTCAAGTGATGATCGTGAGCCCGACTGGGCTTTGTGTGAAGCTTGTCACATTTACAGCTGACCCTGAGAAGAGATCCTCTCAGTAATTTATAGCAAATAATGTTCTGAGTCCCATTTCCAAGATTCACTGTCACTTTTTACGCAACCATCACTCTGTCGCAAAAGACAGTCTGCACACCTGGTGTGACAGTCCTATAAAATATTATACCAGCCACCTCGGTGTCCTTTCCAATTATGTGAAGATGGAATTAATACTTTTAAAAGCAGATTTATAACAGTTATTTCCAAGTATGCCACCTGTTTCAAAAGTGTTTGTGTGTGTGTGTGAGTTGGGGGGGTGGGGGGGGTTACTTCTTGCTGTGAGGCACTGCAAGAAAGTCATGGCTTTGAATCGTGGAGTACAACAATAAAACTGACTCTGCTGACCGGTGACACTGAAAGGAAGATGAACCCAAGGATGAAGCTCTTGATTTACTAACTGTCCTCACGCAGGGACTCGAACTCTGGTGAGTGATCAAAAAAGTGCAAAAGAGTAACTTAAATCTCTTTAATCAACTTGTTTTCCTCCCGTGGGATCAAATGATGGCATTTCGCTGCCTGCATCACAATACTACACACAAGGTGTCTTTTGATGCTGATGCTTTGACACACCAGCAGCGGCAGGATTGTTGCTGCGTGGTTATTGTGCAGTTTTATAGATTTATAAGTTTTATAGTCCACATTTGAAGGCTGCAGGGGCTGCAGTGACACAGTTGCAGTTGTAGCTTCCCAGATGCCATCGTTTGTGTCCTGTTTGGATTGTTGGGTATTGCACTTTGTTCTGTTCGTTTTCAGCCACTGATTTGTTTTGTTTTGGCATGCTTTTTACTTTTGCTTTCAGACCTTGGCTTGGGATTAAAAATGCCTCTTCACAACAGTAACTTGCTTATTAAAAATGAAAAAAATAAATAAATAACCACGTGCATCTCACACACCACTGAAGGACATCTTACATATAACTGAGTGTGTAATGTGGTATATGTTTTTGTGGGAGTTACACAGTTGAAAGGGAATGTTATAAATTAGATTGCTAATGCAGTGCTACATTACACAGAAACACAAAACAGTAACAACAAAGCTTTAAAATATACATTTTACAAGCATATGCATGAAGGCTGCTTATTAGCAACACTGGCAAAAGTGCCAGAGACCGAGACTGTCTATCAGTAGACGTTACAGCAAGAGGCCATGGGACGTCTCAGTTGGAACAAACCTATGAAGGGATTTGATTGCAACACAAATTTCAGCACAGTAAAGTGAATGCCTTTAAGGGTGTGAGTTGTGAAAAAGCCAAACTGTGTATAAATGATATACATGGCCAAAATGATGTCACTCAGTGGTTTGTGGATTGTTGTTTTGGCATTTTTGTCACATGTGACAGCACTTGTCACATACAAGGTTGCCATGTCCTAATGTAAACCTGCTTGATCACGTTCATTTAAAGGTGACTTGAAACTTATTTTTCGTTCTACTATAAACGCATTACAAAATGTTTATTGAGGTAATAAATACAGTAAGAAGCATAGTCATTTTCTTATAGTATTGGCAGGGCAGTCCACACTTAGAGAGTGGGCATACTGTGGGTATGCTGCAGGCCCAGTGGGCCCCACTGTGGGCCCCACTCTGTTTATTTCGGGCACTGTGAGCAGACAACCCACGAGGTCATTAGTCTGCCATTGGAGTTGCCCCCTGCTGACCATAAGACGTAATGGAGGTTTAAGGCGCTAATGTATCGATGTCACTTTTGCTTTTATATGCAGTTTATACACAAAATTGATAAAAAAATGTAGATCAAGACTCCTCCTGGCCATCCTTCACATTCCTTGAATACAGCTTGTACTGCATACATACATACATACATTTATGTTTGGGGTTTTCATCTTTTCTTTACTCAGGGGCAGGTTTTATTTTGGTTGTTTCTCTTTAACCTCACTTTCTTAGTTCCTCTCCTAACGCTTGTCACTTATTTTGGATGAGCTGTCTGTCTCAATATGGCAGTGGCCTGAGGCAGAGGCAAGGGGCATCCGTAATGATCCCACAGGTATTTGTTAAAAATCTGATCTAAGGTCTGTTGTGTTTTGTCTGCTGCCTGTTAGGCTTTCTTTTTTTTTTGGACTGTTCCTCCTGTCAACGCTTGTAGTTTCACTTTCCCACTATGAATATTTCCAAATTCCAGGCTTTTGCAACATACTTTCATTATATTTTGAGCCACATTTGAAACACATTTAAGCCCTTTAAACACTGACCAACAAAGCAACCAAATTTTACACAAATCGAACTGAGACAATTTAAATCAACAGTCTTGTTTTGTTCACACTATTTTTCTGTGAACAGCTTTGAGCATCAATATCATGGGATATGTCAACTGGCAGAGTAAAATGTCAAAATCACACCAGACAGCTACACTTTAGTTATAGTGACAGTCTCTCACAGTGTGTGTGTGTGTGTGTGTGTGTGTGTGTGTGTGTGTGTGTGTTTGTTGGGGGGGGGGGGGGGGGGGGGGGGGGGGGGGATACGTACAATCAAGCAACACCAGGAAGGATGTGAAAACTTTGGGATCTTGTATGCTTACATGTGCAGCAAGCATTTTACACTAATAGGTCATTACTGCATGTGCTTACAAATGTAATGTGATTACAGCAATGTGTTACTTTGAAAGGTCTTCCACCCAACACTGGGGAACACTACGTATTTGTGACCAGGTAGTAAAAATGTGCATCTTGACTCTGAACCACAGATTAGGTTCTCAGGTCTGAAAGTATCAGGATCTTTGCATTGTTGCTTTGGTCTTTAGTAGTGATATACTTCTGTTTCAGGCTCAGTTTTCTTCCTTTTTTCTCAAACCTGTAACTGCCTATTGACTTTTTGGGGTCACAATATTGACACACTAACACCTTAAATAATCTCAGCCAGTTTATTAAATGCAGTTATAACTAATATTGACTGTAAACTTCCTCAGAAATGTGTTTTGGATGGTAGAATCAGACGTTATGGACACTTAAAAGAAGAAAAAAAATCTAACTTTTCTCTCTGTCCCTTTAATTGATACTGCTTTTCCCTCCATCTAGATTACAGTAAACCATTTCAGCTGGTGCTGTGTTACTGATAGTAACTAAAAGTTCAAGCAGCTGCGCAGCTCTGGTTCTGATGAAACCAGCAAGTCCTGCACATTAATAATTACAATCGGCCACACAGGGACATCTGTTTCCTGAGGCTATATCAGCACGTACAAAGTAACTTGATGCAAGAGGGCTAACAGTGGACTCACATGGTGACACTGCAGTTTTTCACACCTACCAACATGCCTGTCTTTCCCCTTTCAGCAGCTGTCTTGTTCCAATGCCAGGTTGCTGTTATAAATTTATATATCAGCAGGTTTGATTTGGCTCCTGTGGCCGGATAAAAACTGGTTGCCGAAGAGCAAGATCCCCACAGCTGTAGAGGTTGGACAGGAGCAAGTGGACATAAAAGCTGTTTGCCTTTGTTAATTATTTGACATCATTAGACATCCAAACTAATTAACAAACATAAGCAGGAGAGCAGCAGAGGACACTGTGGATGCATTTACACAGCCGATTGTTTTGGGCATTCTTTGAAAAGAGTTTGACTTTAATGACCTGAATGACTTTATAAAATAAATTTAAAGTATTCTGGAAACAGAATTTGCCTACTTAGAATCCTGTTTCTAATCTTAAGAAGGCTAAATATTTCACTAAGAATAAAGGTGCAAGACTGATGAGAATAATATTATTGTTTGTCGTTCTTCACAACCTTTAGAAGGAGTTTTCCTTATATTTTGAGATGGACATGTTTCTGACTGCCCTTGGATAACATGCTTTCAGTACCCCCCAAAACAGCTCCAACCCATCAAGGTATAGACATCTACAAGACTTCTGAAGGTGCCCTGTGGTTTCTGGCACCAAAATGTTAGCAGCAGATCCCTGAAGTCTTTGAGTAGAGAATTTGCTGTGGATCAGACTTGTTCCAGCACATTCCCCAACACATTGTTACTGGTTAGTGGTGTGTCTTTCATCCAGTAAACATTACTTCTTTGGAAATTCACTAGTCTGGCAATAATGATCAGGCCCTTGTTAAAGTGGGTCAGATCTTCACATCCACCAATTTGTCACATCCACACAATGACTACAAGAAACAATCCTTACCTTCTGTATATAGAGAGATGGATCTCTCAGAACTTCTGCATATAGACATCACGTACAAATGTGTGATGGAAAATTTTACTTTAACCTCTTATATGTTTTTCAACTATGGAGTATGTGACCATGAAGTGATCTGTAGGTTGTAAAAACTGTCCAGATGGCCATTCCCTTATCTGATACCTACACACACCCTCCTTTCTCAGGGCCTTTAGTTTATGGTGTGACCTTTCTTATCTTACGGTCCCATCAATGCAGGGACATGCAGCTGGGGTTCAGGAGGGGAGAACAGGGGGGTGTAAAAGGGTATAAGTACATTGTGTTTCTGTATAAGATTCAGAACTCACACACCCCTCTGGGGGAGTGGGGTGACTTCTCCTCGTACGAGAATAAAAACCATTTAACGGAATCTTGTCTCTCTCGTTTGATAAATACATTTCCATAACAAATGCTTGGTCAGAAACCACAGTGTTTTCTAAAACCTAAGCAGTTCGGTTTGGTGCCTAGACTTAACCAAAATGATACTCAAAGAAAAATGCACAAACAAACTTCATCCATGGGACACGGTCTTGTGATATATTCCAGAACCACTTGTCAGCGTGCAGAGTCATGTTGTAGGTGTTTAAATTAGTTTATTTTTCATCCACATTGTTAGAATTTAAGGACATTCTAAGTAAATGTAACCTCTTAACTTCCACCAGGTTGCTAGTGAACGATGGTTATAGTTAGTTCTGCCTGAGCACATTCTGGCAAGTATTAGATGCATTCGTGTAAATGGTACAAGCTATTGATAAATACTAGCAGGACCAGGCATACAGTAATGAAGAACACTTCAAAGTGCAAAGTTCAGTGGACCAAAGGCAGCACAAATGAATTGGACCTGATTTCAGAGTATGCAAAAATGTTTTTTGTGTTTCAGTTAACCAGGTAACACTAATGTAGTGAACTATGAGCTCACGTCCATTTAGTGTGAAACAAACTGCACTTTTGTAAGTCACATTCTCAGGATACGTGATGCAATAGTGTGTAATAAAGTTTCCTATTTTCACCAGTGAGAGTCTTTTATTATTATGCAAGAGCCCCATCAGCCCAATAGGTTCCATTAAATGACTCTTCGTAATAAAATACTATTGTGCAGCTGGGAAATATGTTCGTCAAATTAATCCTGCTAATGCTACTTATAGTAATAGCAGGGATGCATTTTTATTATCATTTTCTGCTGTAAAAGTGAGCAAGCATTGGGAGTGAGGAATGGTTTCACAGCTTACAGAGACATAGTGCAGTGACAAAACTATTCTGTTTTTTAAATTTTTTCATTCTGTATCGCTTACCTTTCTCAACCACTGTGTCTTTCATGCATGGTGCTTTAATATTACTGATAATGAAACTTTGCCAACGAGAGAGTCTCAAACTCAACTGACCGATCTGATTAACAGTGCAGAGCTTAGCAGAGTTTGGATCTTTCATAGTTTTTCCTGTTATTTTTGTCTGATATGATAAAATTTACTTGTTAAATAATTACGGTCCAACTTTTTCCAGATCCGATACACCTACTGCCCACTGGCTTTGGCTATCAATGTCGCCTTGTTTGTTGTGATTTGGTGCTATATACACTGCTCAAAAAAAATTAAAGGAACACTTTTTAATGAGAGCGTAGCATCAAGCCAGTTAAATTCTGGGTTATTGATCTGGTTAGTTAAGTAGCAGTTTCAGCTGCTTTGGTGTTAATGAAATTAACAACAGGTGCACTAGAGGGGCAACAATGAGACAACCCCCACAACAGGAATGTTTTTACACATGGAGGCCACATCTCCACATCTTTTCTGACTTTCACGAGTTTTGCATTTTGCTAAGCTCAGTGTCATTACTGGTAGCATAAGGCAATAAGTGGACCCTACAGAGCTTGCGCTTGTAGTCCAACTCCTTCAGGGTGACATATCAATATGTGTTACTGCCAGAAGGTTTGCTGTGTCTTCCAGCAGTCTCAAGAGCATGGAGGAGATTCCAGGAGACAGACAGTTACTCTAAGAGAGCTGGACAGGTCATAGAAGGTCCTTAATCCATCAGCAGGACCAGTATCTGCTCTTTTATGCAAGGAGGAACAGGATGAGCACTGCCAGAGCTACAAAATTACCTCCAGCAGGCCACTGGTGTGAATGTCTCTGACCAAAGAATCAGAATCAGATTTCATGAGGGTGGCCTGAAGGCACAACATCCTCTAGTGGCCCCTATGCTCACTACCCAGCACCGTGGAGCCTGATTGCTATTTGTCATAGAATACCAGAATTGGGACGTCACCATTGGCATCTATGTGTTTCACAGATGAGAGCAGATTCACTCTGAGCACATGTGACAGTAGTGAATGGGTCTGGCAAAGCCGTGTAGATCGTTATGCTGCCAGTAACATCTGTCAGCATGACCAGTTTGGTGGTGGGTCAGTGATGCTCTGGGGAGGCATATCCATGGAGGGATGCACAGACCTCTACAGGCTAGGAAGTGGCACCCTGACTATCACTGGCTATTGGGATGAAATTCTTAGATCTATTATCAGACCCCACGCTGGTGCAGTGAGTCCTAGGATCCTCCTGGTGCACAGCAATGCACTCAATACTCTAATGCAGTAATACACGTGAGAGTTTTCAGGCAGTTCCTGGAACATGAAGGAATTGATGCCATGGAATAGAATAGAATAGAATAGAATAGAATAGAATAGAATAGAATAGAATAGAATAGAATGCTTTTATTGTCATTATACAGAATGTACAGTGAGATTGGAGGGCTACTCCTGTTCAGTGCCATAGAGCAGGAAGTCACACTTCCTAAAATATAAAATAGAACTTCTAAAAATGTACAGAAAATAAAACAGAATGTATAAAATTATATACATTGTAAAAAAATAAAATAAGTCTATACATATAATAATGAAGATGGTGAGTATTGCACTTGGTGAATGAATATTGCACTAGTGGGTGAATTTTGAATATTATACAATATAGGGGTGATAGATATTGTTCAGTATGAATAATATAATATTGATTGATTGTCTTTTTTTCTGACATATAAAACAACAAACCAATATACATATATTGGCATATATTTATACACGCAGACATGCCTATGTATAATATTGCACAGAGATGTGGGTATTCCACAGTTAGAGTGGGTGAGTGTGTGAGTTCAGGGTGGTGATTGCTCTGGCGAAGAAACTGTTCTTGAGTCTGTTTGTTCTGGCTTTGATGCTCCTGTAGTGCCTACCAGAGGGCAGCAGGTCAAACACTGACTGGCCCCTGCCTGATTTAAATCCAACAATGCCAGACTGTCCAAGAGCTCAGAGACCTGGGTGGAGATCTCCTAGGACAAAATCCGTTGTCTCACTAGGGGCAGGCCCTGGCTTTGTCAGACATGCATACAAGCATGTGGGGGCCATACAAAAACTGCTAAGTACCATTTTTACTTCCTGCAATGAAAGGCAAACTGGACTAGCCTTCTGTAGGCTGATAATTTTCATTTCCATGAAACGATGTGGCATCCTTTCATTTCTCACACTTTGCCCAGTCCATATCAGTACAGATATCTAGCATGACACCCCCCAGCCCCCCACAGTTACAATCTAATTTTCAGGTTTTCTGTGTTCCTTTAATTTTTTGAGCAGTGCAATTTGGGCACTTTGTTGGTCTGGAGCATTAGCACAATGCCACAATCTTCTCAGGAGTGGACCTCCTGGAAATTTCACCCCAACGTCAGACCATGCAATGCTCAGAGAAACTGAAAAGACCCAAGAGCTACATCTCATACACTACAGGCCTCAGTTAGCATGTTAAATTTTCAAATGCATGACAGTACAATTAGAAAAAGACTGAACTTGTTTGTTTGTTTGGAAGGGTTACCAGGAGAACATGGCAGCACAGCTTAGGTTTGCAAGATTGCATCTGAACAAACCACAAGACTTCTGGAAAAATATCCTTCAGACAGATGAGACCAAAGTGGAGATGTTTGAACATATGTGGCAAAAACTAAATACAGATTATCAGCATAAACACGTCATACAAACTCTCAAGCACAACAGTGGAGGGGGTCATTTTGCAGCCATAGGACCTGGGCACCTTGCAGTCATTGAGTCAACTATCAAATCTTCTGTATTCTAGAGTTAAATGTGAAGCCATCTGTCCAACAACTAAAGCTTGGCTGTTATCGGTTCATTCAACAGGACAATTTTCACAATTGCACCAGCAAATATACAACAGAATGGCTGAAGGAGAAAAGAATCAAGGTGCTGCAATGGTCCTGTAAATGTCCAGACCTCAACCTGATTTAAATAATCATAAGAAATCTCTGCATAAATAAATGCCCACAAACCTCAATTCACTGAAGCAATGTTGTAAAGAAGAGTGGGTCAAAATTCGCCCACACTGATGTGGAGAGACTGATAAAGTCATGCAGAAAAAGATTAATTCAAGTAACTAGCAAAAACACACACTAAAGGTGTTTTTTTTTTTGCCAGGCCTCCAGTGATCGTTCGCTTTGCTCAAAAGAGAAGTTGTTGGAGTAGCAAATATGCAAATCTCCAAACTGACCTTTTTCTGTTAGTAGCCAGTGCACTGCTGCTGACATAAGGCTAGTAAACACACAACTGAATGGAATCAGTCAGCCAGTCATTATTAATTATGCCTGATCCAGCTTTTTTGAGTCAGGATCTAACCAATACTTGATCCCCATTTTTGATCAGTACAACCTTGCTTGTTCTCTGATTGCTTTCTAAAGCAACCTGAATGAGAAAATATATCCCGTCTGTGGCAGAACACAAGAGAAGATTTCAAGTCAAGGTTGGGGAATAACCACAAATGAAGTAACATGTATGACAGTAAGATTTAGGGAAGAAGAAGTGGCCTTCTGTCTTTCTGTCACATTTACACTGCCTTCTGATGATAACAAAACCCCACCAACAGTTAAAAAATGTAAAGTTATTACATCTCAGTGAGTTGGCATATTTTCTGCTCATACAATAGTTTCTCAAAAGTTTGATGGGCAAGGAGTGAAAAGAGATGAACATTTAGGTTAGAAACTAGCTGACCTTCCAGACAGGTTGAGCAAGCCAGTTTCAAAGTAAAACTTTCATGTAGTTCTCCCACACAAGCCAAAGAAATGCCTCATTTATCCATCCACACACATTTCATTGTGTATATAGAAAAATATGGACAGTAGGTCCAAATAACTTAACAAAACATTGATTTAACAATTTTGCGCTACCACTTTTTTTCCCTTACAAATTTCTTTTTATAGCTGAGGTGGGTTCTCCCTCCCTCCATCCCCAACCGGTCACAGCAGATGGCTGCCCCTCCCTGATCCTGGTTCTGCCAGAGGTTTCTTCCTGTTAGAAGGGAGATTTTCCTTCCCACTGTTGCCAACTGCTTGCACATAGGGGGTTGTTTTGACTCCCTTCTAACTTGAGGTGACTGCTTGCTGTGATTTAGCACTATATAAATAAAATTGAATTGAATTGAATTCAACTCATCATGGACATGAATGTCATGGTAAATTTGGGCTTTTAATGAATCCTTTGAACTGTTCTTTTTCCAGGGTGGAATGATTGTAAATGGACTAGTTCTTATATAGCGCTTTTCTACTCAGTATGAGCACTCAAAGCGCTTATTGTACAGCATAGATGTTTAATAACTTTAAAAAAAAAAAAAGAAGTTTGACTTTATTTTGGATCTCTAATCCACACAGGGCCAAAATTATGCATGCAGGCTCAAATATATTCATACATTCACTTAAATCATTTAATAGTTGGTGCTTAAGGTTCTACAATGTCTTGACAAGGCCAAGGCGTATTAACTTCTTGACTATGACTGATTAACTACATCTGGTAGTTTCTCTTTGCCCGCATCAAAATGATTTGTTTGGCAGCACTTATTGGATTGACCAATATTCAGGCCAGTGGGAAAGTCCACGGAACTCAGTGAAGATCTATGAGGGAGAATTGTAAATTTACAGTTGCGAAGGTCTCCTGGAACCATTTCTAAAGAACATAAGCTCAAACAGTTGCATGTAAGTACAAATTATGTGTGTATTATTTGTGTATGTGTCACCACTTTGCCTAGGTTTGCAGTTACCTACATGGACAAGCCAAATGCTTGTGTGTGACTTTCAAATCTAAGAACAATGTACTGTCAAGCGTGGTGGTGGTAGCATCATGTCCTGGGGCTGTTATGCTGCCAGTGGTACTTTTACAGTGCACAAAGTGGACGGAATAATCAGGAAGGAGGACTAAACTTTTTTCAACTTCACCTCAAACAGCTAGATGGTTTAAACGTGGGCACAGCTGGGTGTCTAAACTGGTTTTACAATGGATAAAGCAGGCTAACATTAAGCTTCTGGGATTGCCTTCCCAGAGCCCCAAGTTCAACCCTATTGAAAGTTTGTGGACTATGCATAGCTGGGTCTTTGCCTGGAAACCAACTAGTTTAAATGAACTCTACCAATTCTGAGTGGTCAAATATTCAGCCAGAATTATGCCAGAGGCTTGGTGATGGCTATCAAAAGTATCTGGTCAAGGTGCAGCTTGCTAGAATAGAATAGAATGCCTTTTATTGTCATTATACAGGATGTACAATGAGATAGGAGGGCCACTCCTGTTCAGTGCCATGCAATAGAAAATCAAATTCTCTAAAATAAAAAATAAAAATATTATAGTCTAGTATAATCAAGAAATATACAGAAAATAAACAATGTATAAAATATACAAAAAATAGAATGTATAAAAATATATACATACATTGGTGCATCTGTACATTGTAAGAAAAGTAAAAAAGTGCATACATATAAAAATGAAGATGATGAATATTGCACTAGTGAATGAATACTGGATATTACCAATATAGGAATGATAGATATTGTTCAGTATGAATAATCTAATATTGCACAGAGATGTGGGTGTTGCACAGTTACGGTGGGTGAGTGTGTGAGTTCAGGGTGGTGATTGCTCTGGCGAAGAAACTGTTCTTGAGTCTGTTTGTTCTGGCTAAGTGACATCTATCCAAATATTAGTGGGGGTATATACATTTGAGCGTGTATGTATAATTTTAACCTGTGTGTATTAGAAAGAAATCCAAAATAACTTGAAACTTGTGCATCCAATTCGTGTTTTGTGAAGTAATTAATAATGAATGCTGTACAATCATTCCTCCCTGGAAAAAGAACATTTCAAAGAAATCATGAAAAGCCCCAAATTACCATGACATGCCTGCACATTTTGAGTGTATGTAAACTTCTGAATATAACTGTATATCACTTAAAATTTTCACTCATATTTTCATCCTCAATTCATTATAAATAAACCCACATATTTTAACATCAATAAAAATTTAATTTCCTATGCTCTTAGTAATATGCTTTGCAGAGACTTGTAATTGTGCCTTTAAGGGTTGTTACCATGTACCATTACCGAGTAGTACCTGTGAAAGTCAAACACTCACCTGTGAGATCACTCTTAAGTTGAACATTAGCTTTTTGGCCACCGCCACATTTGTTTATTGTCAAGGGTTCACAATTGGCTAAGACTTTAAGAGTGCTAAGTTATCAGCTAAGACTACCAAGTTGCAATCAATAAGCTGTAAGAATGCAAAACTTCTTGGACTGGTTTTAGCAAACAGGAGGCCATACTTTACGTTAGATAATTCCATTAAAAATACTGTGAATGGAATAAGCTAAAATTATGCAGACAGCTTTTGGCTACAGCTAAAGCGGCCCTGCCCCTAACATAAATAAATAAATAAGTATGGGTAGAGGATCTTTGAATCTCTTAGCTCTTTAGATTGCTAAATGCAAAGCTGTTAACTGTATTTGCTATTTGGTGCTCTGCATTTAATAGTCTTTTTATTCATCTCTTTGGTGAAAACAGCTAAGGTTGCTGAAGACTAAATCAAAGATTAAATTTGCTGCCCATCAAACAACACACCAAAAGGCTCTGTAGTGCTGACAGGAAGTGCAGAGTCAGAGGATATTTCTTTGTGCAATTGTCATTATGAGTGACCTTTTTCACACAGTTATTTGAGCCATTGTGAATGGCTTTAAAACCTGTGTGACCACTAGTTTTTCCTGCCCTATGCGCCTTGTTTTTATCAATGCAACTATGTTCCCAGATCTCATTAGTGGGGGAAAGTTGCACCTATGCTATAATATTTTAATAAAGTGGAATTATCCAACAAGTTAATGTGCACCACTTTTAATCCATGTTCAGCTTGGGGCGTTTGAGAGGGGGAACAGACACAGATGGGCAGGAGTGAAAGCTCGACATCAGCACAGCATCAGAGGGTGTGAAAAATATGTTATCTCCTTTTGACTCACATTGTGTTGCAGCCACAGGGAATCCTGCTCTCTCCCAGTTCTGTTCTGTTTCATCCGTGTACAACACTGCTGTTAATAATTAGACAGTAGGTGTAAGATGCGGCAGATTCACCAGCAGAACAATCTGTTGCACACAGAGCTGTCTCATTTAAATAATTAAAATGAATCTACTCTTGTGCATATTTGCATACATTAAATTAATATTTGTCCCGCAAGGCTTGGCAAACACATTCCTTTCACCGCAATGTGAAAGTACGGTTATGATTGGCAGAGTCTGATATCCTACAGCAGCAGCAATCTGCACACTGTGGCATTCACTGCTGTATGTGTGACACTGTCGTGTGTGATTTACTGAACTTCCTCTCCATGTGGTTTTTCTTTTGCATGATTTATTTTGCAGACCCTGAGCACCTGTGTTAGCCTTCAGCGTTGTAATTGTAACAGACCCTAGCCACGTTGTCCAGCTCTGCCTGCCGGCCCCCCGTTAAGGCGAGGAGAAGCACAATGCACTGCAAATCTTATGGCTGCTATGTGCATTGACTTTAAAATTAATGTTATAATATCCTCACAGTACTGCTGCACTAAGTAGCCCTGCATGGGATAACTTATAGCCTGATTTAAAGCAGAAAACTGAGAGAAGTGGCCTGCAGATTATTTATTGTGTCAGTAATTTCATTTCTTCTCCTTAGAGGCCGAAGTGCCTTTGTTCTATATTAGTGGATCTTATGGTAACCTTCTTCTTCTGTGCATGTGACAGCATGACTGAATTTGGATTGTTGATGCTGACCCTGATATCAATATTTAAGAATTTGAAATTGTCAATAATAATATCATCTGAAATTTACTGCAAATATGTAAAATATTTTATTTATATGAGCCTTTTCGTTGGATTGTTTATAAATATTGAAACTTAAACTCGTATTACACTGATATAGTACAATAATTGTAATGTATCAACTGAGCTTCCAGTGCAAGCCACAGACCACAACAGTGTTAATTTCGTTGATGAAATATTTTCGTCATAGGTTTCAACAACGACCCTTTTTTTCATGATGAAAACGAGATGATAGCTAAATTAAAACCACCTAAAAGGATAAAAACGATGCCGAAATTAATTTACACTTTCGTCATGGACTTCACTTCCCAGACCCAGATGCTACATCCATCTTTTGTATACAGTCTATACCCAAGTATTTTGTTAACAGAGGTTTTGCAGGGCTAATCTGAGTGGAGGCTCCTGTGTTGTAACTGGCTGTAAATGTGTGTCCACCAGCAGCATTTCTAGACAGACTGTTGAAAATGACTGGCAAGTTCTCCATCTGCTTAGGCAGAGCAATAACAGCAGCACTATGTTAATGTATGAAATATATGAAATATAAATTTCTATCTTTTGAGTTCAGATTTTCTTTCTAATGCAGATATTTTGTATGTTCTGTGCAATATTTCTTTATCATTTAATTTAATGTAGTGACACTTACAGTTGTGCTTAGAAGTCCCCAAAATTTATTTTTCCTGCATACAAATATGACAGAAATTACATAAATGTTCTGCATTAATTTACTGAGAAAAAATGATCAAACATTAAATATGTTTTTGGTATATTTAAATACAAGCACTGGTCTTCACTGTCAAAGCATGTTTTGTATCTCAGGAGGTCTACAGAATTGTACCACACATCAATCAAAGTTGTGACTTTCTCCCAGACTGGCAAAGGTTACAAAACAATTCCCATGGAGTGTGTGCTCCACCAGTCCACAGTCCTCCAATTTTACAAGACCTGCATGACTGTGGACTGTGCTCCACCAGTCCACAGTCATGCAGGTCTTGTAAAATTGGAGGAAAATCAGTCGAAGTCCTACTTTGGCGTGGGCTCATGTCGTTGGTCATGAGTGAAAGAATCAATCAGAAAGAAAGCTACTGAGAGAAGCTTGTGTACATGCATACAGAATGTAATCGTTTTAGCTTATTTCAGAAGCATTACATTTGAAGAAAAGCAAACAAAGCATTTCAACATAAAAACATCATCTTATTGGTTTAGGGCTGCTTTGCTGCCTCTGGACCAGGAGATTTACATGACAGGAGTTTTACATGAAGACTGTGACTCTAAACACACAAACCATTCTACCAAAGACAAGTTAAGACAACCGTAACTTAGTAAACTTGGGCCACAATTCTTTTTTCAGACATGCTTTATGTGACTAAGATGAAATACAGGAAGAGCCACAAGTTCCAGAATAAAATAGAAACAATAGAATACAATGTGCTGGATTATATTAAAATCCATGAAGTTGGTAGACTTGGCAGATTGATTTATAAAAGGCAACCCAGAAGGTCTGAGTTGACAGCATCCACCTCTTTGTCTTTTAAACTAATTTTTGCCTACTTAGAGCACTGAGAAAATGGAAGAACCTAACAGAAAAACTGCAAAGTCAAATTCAGTGTGCGAGATTTCACTTGGAAATTTTACCTATTTAGGATACAAAATACAACCCTAACCCAAACCCTATATGGGTGACTATTGACTTCATGGATATCAAGAGACAGATATCACTGCAGTACAGACATCCATCACTGGATGAAAAAGTTTAATTTGAGACAGTCACCCTGGCGCCATGCCCGATCTTGAAATATGCAGCAAAGAGGAAAGATGTTTATCCATCAGTCAGGATCTGTAACGTGTTGGAGCCATCACAGAAAAAGTTTGTTTACATAAGTGGAGCATACTCTGTGGAAATTGAGTTAAAGATCATGACAATTTCATTAAAGTCATTTTCCTTGAGATTAACATAATGCTGCCTTTTATTTATCTTGGGAGGATGATATGTATTCCTTTTAGGATGTCACATTGAGATGCTCGGGCTATATTTTGCCCGTGTGTGATGTCTGCTGCTCTGTCTCACTGTCTCCCGTTCTCCTGCTGCAGAATTAATCTGTGTACATATACTCAGCTGTGTGTGTGTGTGTGTGTGTGTGCGCGTGCTGTGCAGAAAACTATAGGAGGCTTAAAAATGATGACATTTCATTATTGCTAGACTTTATTATTGGGACCAAGACATGATTGTATGGCGGGTTCACATGTACCCATGTTTAAATATTGTTATATACAAAAAAGAGTGACTCTATAGACCAGACATAACCAATAGGCGGACCTCGGTCCGGATCCAGACCGAAATGATGTCTCAAGCGGACTTGAACCTAATACCAAAACAGAAATAACCACTTAATTAAAATCTTGTTGAAGGTTTTCTGGTTTACCGGCGCAGCTTTTGCAGTCCTTACGGTAGTAGTGAAGCTCCAAGGAAACCCACTGACCAATTGCATACGAGTTTGGCGATACCACGTGATACCACCAAGCTGGTTCCTGCCGGCTGGTAAACTTTGTAACAAACAGGGTTGTTATCCACAGTATTCCTGACTTCGCGCCACTACCCATAATTCATAGCGGAAACCGGTAGTTTACTTCCATTTGCGCTGTTGTTTACGGTTGTGGGCTTACACACTTGCCGTTCATTTAAACATTTTGACACTGCAGTTTCTTTTACCTGGCCTAAATGGTACCACATCGGAGGTGGAAACATTGCAAGGATGTTTTAAAAAGCAGCGAGGTAACAGTGCCTCACCCATCACTTGTGTAAATGACATGAAATTATGGCCCTTAGCTACATCAACATTATCAGTTACCTTGTTTTTTCCGAAGGTGTTGATGGCGAGGAATCACGTAATTATAAGAGCACCAGATTACCTTCAAAGCAATAAAATCAATAAAACAAGGCAATGCTGTTTTCCTTAAAGCAGCTGTAGAGCCGAGCCAGCGCATTGGCCAAGCTAAGCGCTTAGCATGGGTCATGCTAAGGGAAAGTGGAGCGGTGGAGACAGTCAGCTGTTCCTGTATTGCTGATTAGGGAGATCATGTAGTGATGCTGCAGCTATTCTGTGGAAGGTAAATCACTGATCTGGATATCAGAGTGTTCAGATCACTGAAACAGAAACACTGGACTGGCCGAAGGCTGTGATTGAGGAGACACGCAGCTGTCATCTTGCTAACTGCTACGTGTTTACATGAAGGCAGGCATTGTTTAAGCTTTGTGTAGACTGTATACTGTAGTGTCACACTATAAATAAAGTAACGTAAAAAAATAAGAGGCTGTACATTAAAGGAAAACGTAAAACATAAGGAAAAATACGGTAATAGGATGTGCAACTCCATAGTATAATTTGGGGGAAAAAGAACAAATTTGCAGAATAAAATAATTTGAAAAAATGTACAGACTGATGTAGTGACAACCGACAACAGTACAAGTTGAACCCGAGCTCATGTTCCAACTAATAAAGCCGCCTGTTACAGCACAAAGTAACCGAATTTTATCATTAACTCTGGCTCTAACTTTGGGTAACCGGAAGTATAAAACCGAACAGCGGAAGTAGCGTCTGTCATGGCAGCCTACGTGTGCTCTTCCAGAAACCCGTGGATAGTTAACGAAAACGAACTAAATAATGAAAACTGAAACTGAAAAAAAACATTTTCATTAACTGAAATAAATAAAATCTATAATTAAAAGCAAAAAACAGTATTGTGAGTTTACAAAACTAACTAAAACTAACAGAAATTATAGATAAAATGACCTTTGTTTTCGTAATTGTATTTAAAAAAACCCTTGTGGATTCATATGAAATCATTTTTTTCCGCTCTAACAGTTTAAGCTGGGAGCGCCATCGGGTAGCTCTGTGTGTACGTGTGCGCGCTCACCGCATCGGTCTGCAAAGTAATGGCAGCGGTCTGCCGAGAAACCGCACTGATCCTTCAACGTAACCTGACATGCGCCTCCGGAGAAATCGAACTACATGTCAGGTCCACACAGCCCACAACGTTGTGATTAACCTGTTCAGTCCTTGTGCGTTTCTGGCTACTTTTTGCTGCAGTGTTTGAATTCATCAGTCAGAGAATAACAATCAGCAATAATAATCAAAGCATCAATATAAGGACTCACAAAGGTCAGCAAATTCCTGGAGGGAGACTGCTGAAACTATCTGAATGGATGTGAGGAAATGAAGAAAGTGGAAAAACAGGGACAAATATGTTTGCAGCCAAAAAACTGAGCACAAAGAGCGAGGACCAAAAAAGTCCCAGCCAGCACAGCATATAAAACACCAGCACGCGACCGCAAGGTAATTAACACACACAATCCAGCTACACAAGCATAAATGGTCGGCCACTTAAGTAGGTTGTGTACAGAGGCTGCAAAGCTAACTCTCTGAGCAGCTCCAAAACAGAAGCAGCTTCATGTGGTGAGAACATCAGGATGCAGCTGGATTTGAGCTTTGACTCCTTCAAAGAGTTCAGTTTGTTTTTGTCCAACATTCACTACGTTGTGATGTTTTACACCACGTGTTCTGCACTGACGCTGAAGTTTGTTGTAGAGTTTATTCAGTTTTGGAGTTCATGTTTTTCTTTATGTTTCTCCTTGTTGATGTTCACGTGTTTCCTTAATATTACACACATTAAACACGTAGTGCTGCTATTTTGTGAACAGTTGGTTGTTGAATGCAATTTTTTAAACGGTATCTTTTGTCGAGTTATAGTCAGTCTTGCACCTGACAAAGTATGAAAAAGGAAAACTGACGAAAACTAAACTAAAACTAAGCATGAAACCATATTCTGAAAAACTAACAATATATATATATATATATATATATATATATATATATATATATATATAAAATTGTCCATGAGAAATAATCAAAAGAAAATGCTAAAATAAGTGGCTAAATATACCTGGGCAACCCATTCAAATAAAGTCTGTGTGTTGTAAACACTGTACTTTTTTTGTACTATTTCTTGTTACAGTTGTTATTGACTGGCATATATACAGATACTAACAGTTCTATGATAAGTTAATACCAGCCAATTAAACTGGCCCACTCATTCTCCAAAGTGCTTCATTGCAGCTCTGCACCAAATATTCAGCAAGGTTTTATACAGTGGTGGTCATGTTTACTTCACCTGTTTTCTGCCTTTCAAATAATAAAATCCTCTGGGCAGCTTTTTAATTAACTGAAGAGAGGAGTAATTTTACATCCATGAGTTATATTTTATTTCACTCTGTGGGTATATTTGGACATTCGCCCCACTGCATGTCAAGTGTGGCTTTTGATTTGTCGTGCAAACTAGAAAGTAGATGAACCTCTCCGTGGGCTCAGGAGCTGATTTTGTTTAGATGTTTCCATGATGTGATGGTTTGTAATACAAAATAGATGGAGGCAGGACATTTTTCATTTAACTCTCTGCTTGCGTGCTAGAATAGAAATGAATGGTTATTCATTTGATTAAAAGTGAATTTAAGTTTCTCTATTTTAGATACTGGAGCAACGGGAGTACATAGAGGAGTATCCAGGTGCAACACACCACCTCTGGCAGTCATGAGGAATAGAGGGTATGTACAGCATGAGCTCTCCTTCTCGCATCATACCACTCCTCTCATCCATGCTGAGTGGCCAGAGAAGCTCTCTGCATTTATATAAGAGATTTGATGCCTACAAGTAAATAAAAATGTCTATGAAGTAGTAAAACTCATAAACACACACAATGATCTTGTAATTACAGTATATAGCACCAAATCACGTGACATGTAGAAGTGTAGCTTCACAACAGGCAAATTAAACCAGGAGAATAGGATGAATCAGAGTTTCCAAAGGAGTCCTTTGGAAGATATACTAGATATACAAGAAATGTGTGAAGGAACTGACTGATTGAAGAGCGGCTTTCTGATCTGACAGCGTTGGACAAGAAGTTTTTTACAACTTTCATAACTGATTACATGATCAAATGCTGTATAGAGTTCATGAATGAATAGTCATTTGTCCCTCCAGCTTCATGTATGTCTGTATGACCACTGTCATCAGCCACTCTCATCTTTCTTCCCTCCCTAGATGTCTTTTTTCTATGCCATTATTTCCTTGTAGGATACTGGCCATATTTCTTCCTCTGATTCTTTCTCTTTCCGTCCTGTTGTGGTAGAATAATGTGAATTAGTTACCAGTTGTCCACTAGGTAACTGTCATGCCCATAATGTTATGTATTGCATTTTTCTTTTCTTGGCTTTGTTCCTGCAAATGAAAGTAATAAATAAACTGCTTCTATTCACTGCAGCTTTAGAGGGCTTTTAATTTGAAACCGATATAGGAAATGCTGACTTTGTATAAAAGTGCAATGTAGTAACTTTAACAGAGCGATGATATTGAAGTCAGCAGTGGAGTGCTGCTGACTTTAAATGAGGCTATTGTCAGGCGTGGAAGGAAAACTTCGAGGACCTCCTGAATCCCACTGACACACCTTCTGTAGTGGAAGCCTGGAGTCTGGGGACGAGGGGATGACACGCCCATCACCGGGGGTGAGATCACTGAGGTGGTTAAACAACTCCTTGGTGGCAGGGCCCCTGGGATAGAAAAGATTCGCCCTGAGTTCCTGAAGGCTCTGGATGCTGTAGGGCTGTCTTAGTTGACACGCCTCTGCAACATCGCGTGGAGATCTGGGGTGGTGCCACTGGATTGGCAGACCGGGGTGGTGGTGCCCGTCTTTAAGAAGGGAGACCAGAGGGTGTGCTCCAACTTTCGGGGGATCGCACTTCTCAGCCTCCCCGGAAAGGTCTATGCCAGGGTGCTGGAAAGGAGGGTCTGTCCATTGGTCGAACCCCGGATTCAAGAGGAACGATGCGGTTTTTGTCCTGGACACGGCTTCCACCATGGTGGCCTCAGAATCTCGTTTCTGCTTTTTTGCAGATAATGCAGTCCTGTTGGCTTCATCAGGTGGTGGCCTCCAACTTGCAGTGGAATGGTTTGCAGCCGAGTGTGAAGCGGCTGGTATGAGAATCACCACCTCTAAGTCTGAGGCCATGTTCCTCAGCCCGAAAAGGGTGGAGTGCCCTCTCCAGCTAAGGGATGAGTTCCTGCCCCAGGTGGAGGAGTTCAAGTATCTCGGGTCTTGTTGGGAGAAGGGAACGGGAGATCGACAGACGGATTGGGGCCGCGTTTGCAGTGATGCAGACGCTGCACCGGTCTGTCGTGGTGAAGAGGGAGTTGAGCATAAAAGCGAAGCTATTGATTTACCGGTCGATCTACATTCCTACCCTCACCTATGGTCACGAGCTTTGGGTAGTGACCGAAAGAATAAGACTGCAAATACAAGTGGCAGAAATGAACTTCCTCTGAAGGGTGGCTCGTCTCTCACTTAGAGATAGGATGAGAAGTGCAGCCATTCGAGAGGGGCTCAGAGTAGAGCCGCTGCTCCTCCACATCGAGAGGAGCCAATTGAGGTGACTCGGGCATCTGATTAGGATGCCTCCTGGGTGCCTCTTAGGTGAGGTGTTCCGGGCATGTCCCACCAGGAGGAGGCCCTGGGGTAGACCCAGGACACGCTGGAGAGATTATATCTCTTGGCTGGCCTGGGAATGTCTTGGGGTCCCTCCGGATGAGCTGGTGGAGTTTGCTGGGAAGAGGGAAGTCTGGGCTTCTCTGCTTCGATTGCTGCCCCCACGACCCAGCCCCGGATAAGTAGAAGAAAATAGATGGATGGACAAAAATGGACAAACTTGCACTAATCAAACAGAAGAAAAAAGATATGGTCAGTCATCATCACATAAAAAAGTATAATAGAGCCCAAATGATATATAATATAGTAGCCATTTGCTGATATAATAATATCAGCATTTATGTAAAAAGTAAAGAAGATAAGGTTGAATGTGTGTTGATGTTGCATAGTTTTTTCACCAGAAGGCAACTTACCTACTGGCAACTCACATTTGGACTGCAGCAAACAAACAACCAGCTGACCCGAGCAGAGTCAGGCAGAGCGACTTGGATTCATGAATAAATACACATAACAAAATGCTAGGGAAATTTATAATTGTTACATGTTTCTGAAAAAGAATATATCGGCCATTATAACTGATTTTTAAAGCACCAGATGTTGGTATTGGTATTGACCTTAAAGACCCTATATTGATTGGGTTCTACAGTGTTAGATGAAATATAGTATTTATATGAATGAAGGAGAAAATGAACACTGTTTAGAGCTTTAGTTATATTTTATGATTTGAGCTGTTCCAAAAATGACAGGACATTTAACTGCTTTATTATGTTCACTAGTTAACATCGAACCCAAGAAAAAATGTAATTCACTGTGCTGTTTGAACCAGCAGCAACCAGCAACACAAATGGAGGCTGTTTTCTTGCATGTTATTTAAAGCACAAGTTAACTTTGTGACTCAGTCTACATGCATTGTTGCATGTTGTTCTATGTATTGTTACAACAGCTTTGACCATTTAATCTGTCTTGCTTAGCTGTCTTACATTAAACACACATTACTGATGATTGAAGTTCACATTATACTGAATGTGAATACTCTGTCCTCACTTGGAGATAACAATGGCCAACGTGTCCGAACAAAGATATCAGTCATTTCTTACAAAAACCCGGCCCCCAGCACAGTCTTGCTGTCTTCATACATGTCCTGCGCCATCCTCACATACTTCTCTGCCACTCAGTTCCTCTGTCATATGCTTCCTCTAGATCCATAAAGACACTGTGCAGCTCCTTCTGACTTTCTCTGTACTTCTCCATCAACACTCTCAAAGCAAGCATCACATCTGTAGTGCTCTTTCTCAGCATGAGGCCATACTGCTGCTCACTGATCATCACGTCTTTTCTCAGCCTAGCTTCAACAACTCTTTCCCATGTCTTCATGGTATGGCTCCCTCTTGATCTTGATCTTGGCTCATTTACTTTATCCTTCAGCAGTTATTACAGCTCTGAAACTTGATTATGAAGAGGCAAAGATTTTATGCTGGATGCCCTTCCTGACACAATCCACCATATTTATACAGGCTTTAGAATGGCACTAGGAGTATACTGATTTGTGGCCCTCCGTGGCAGGGTTAAAGGATCTGCTGTTGTTAAAACTGTATTGTCAACATAGTGTAGAACAAAAGCAAAATACACTATAGTGCCAAAATATTCACTCAGCCACCCAAATCATGGTGTTCCAATCACTTCCATGGCCACAGGCGTATAAAAACCAAGCACCTAGGCATGCAGACTGCTTCTACAAACATTTGTGAAAGAATGGGTCACTCTCAGGAGCTCAGTGAATTCCAGCATGATACCGTGATAGGATGCCACCTGTGCATCAAGTCCATCCATCCATTCTCTTCCACTTATCCTCTTCAGGGTCGCAGGAGGGCTGGAGCCTATCCCAGCTGTCATAGAGCAAAAGGTAGGGTACACCCTGTACAGGTCACCAGCCTGTCACCACAGAAAGACAGACAACCATTCATGCTCACATTCAAAGTACTGACATTCTGTACTTAAGTAGAAGTACAAGTACTTGTGTTAAAAACTACTCTGGCAAAAGTTGAAGTACTGGTTCAACTTCTGTACTCAAGTAAAAGTAAAAAAGTACAGGCTCTGAAATCTACTCAAAGTAAGAAAGTAAAAGTAGCTCCTTGGAGGACGTTTCTACCTCTTTCTTACATCTTTCTCCATCTGAGTGAAGTCATCGCTCATTCTTTGCTGTCCCTTAAAATACAGCAGCTGTTCTTTTAGCTAGCAGACACACTGTGTGGCAAACTGCAGACACTTTACGTCTGCAACTTCCTCTGGCTCTTTCCGGTCTCCGAGCGAGCGTTGCAGGAGCCTCTCCCTCTACCGTGTGGGTGTCTGGTCCCTCCCTCCCACCCTGTTGTTCCGACTTCCAAGAAAAAACCCGCTTGCAATCAGAAGCCGGCTCCCGCACTGACCGGAAATCCAGACGTTTCTCAGATGCATTAAACCTCAAGTAACGAGCTTGTTTTGAAAAGTAGAAAGTACAGATACTTGTGTAAAAATGTAGTGAGTGAAAGCAAAAAGTTGTCAGAAAAATAAATACTCAAGTAAAGTACAGATACCTGAAAAATCTACTTAAGTACAGTAACAAAGTATTTATACTTCGTTACTGTCCACCACTGCCTATGGGCAATTTAGAATCACCACTATGGGAGGAAACTAGAGTACCTGGAGAGAACCCATGTACCCAAGTACATGAAAACCACACACAGAAAGGCACAAGCGGATTTGAACCCAGACCTTCTAGCTGTGAGGCAACAGTGCTAACCACCACACCACTGTGCTACCTAAAGAAATGCACTTATCAAAAATATGAGAATGGATGTATATGTATGCTATGGGTTTAATTGTGCATTGGATATTAGCAGCAGTTTGATAGGTATTGAGTATAAACATGGTTATTGCACAGAATTGTAATCATTGAGGTGGTATTGTAAGTGATGGAGACATTAATAGAGTGAATGTCCAGATCAGCGATTGTTTAATGTTCTAATGGTTAAGGGGTAGAAACTGTTTCTTAGCCTGGATGTGTGGGCTTTCAGTATCATTTGCCAGAAGGCAACTGTTCAAACAGGTGATCCGCTGGGTGGGAGGAATCATTGAGAATGGCTGTGGACCTTCTCAGGCATCTGGAGCCATCCTCTGGAGAGCATTTCTGTTTGTAGCCGAGTTCCCAGCATACCAGGCAGAGATGTACATGATCACACTCTCAGTGGTAGATCAGTAGAAGGTCACCAGCAGCCTCTGATCCAGTTTGTTCTTCCTGAGGACCCTTGGGAAGTGTAATTTCTGCTGGGCCTTCACCATCTCTGCACTGGTGTTGACGGACCAAGTCAGCTCCTCTGATATATGGACTCACAGGAATCTGAAGGAGGTCACTGTCTCCACCACATCCCTGTTGATGCAGAGAGGGGTATGTTCCTCCTTGCACAGAGGATCGGATATTGGTCCTTGTAACAGTCGTAATTGTGTTGTCTCTTTACGACAGCCTAAGCTTTTCGTTAATGATGTCACCAGTGTGCGCCCACCGCTCCTTGGTAGAGAGCGCGGGAGAAACGTTTGCAGATGGACATTTGGCTTGAGGCGGACCTCTAATTTTCAATCCTTAAATCTTTGTATTGTCACGGGTTGTATGAGCACTGCTTGTTTTCATGTGTGGTAATGTAGCAGCCGTTCAACCGGGCTTTACAAGGTTGTGAAGAATACGTCTATTAAAGGATAACATTGTGGAATTCCCAGTACCAGTGTGGTTGTGCATTTTTGGCTGCCTGATAAGTACGCCCGCCGCCTCCTCTTCACCACCGAACACAACCCAGACGTTACATCCTGCTGATGGATTAAGGACCTTCTACGGCCCTGTCCAGTAACTGAGTAGCTGCCTGTCTCCTGGAATCTCATCTATGCTCTTGAAACTGTGCTGGGAGACACAGCAAACCTTCTGGCAATGCCACGTATTGAAGTGCCATCCTGGAAGAGTTGGACTATCTGTGCAGCCTCTGTAGAGTCCAGGTATTGCCTCATACTACCAGAAGTGACACTGACCCTAGCCAAATGCAGAACTAGTGAAAAAAACAGAAAAGATGATGAGGGAAAAAAATGTCAGTGGCCTCCACCTGTAAAACAAATCCTGTGTTGTGGGTTTTTTCGTTGGTGTCCCTCTAGTGCACCTGTTGTTAATTTTATTAACTCAAAACAGCTGAAACTGATTAACCACCCCCTCTTCTACTGAACTGACCAGATCAATATCGCAGAAGATTAATTGACTTGATGCTATACTCTGATTAAAAAGTATTCCTTTAACTTTTTTGAGCAGTATTTATTAGTCTGCTGTCATCTCTGCTGTCATTCACACACCAGCAAGCAGTACTTCCCTGCCTGACCTTGGCTTTTGACTTTGTCCCCTCCACCTGTCTCGTTTAGATGGCTGATGGGACCTGCTGCTGCTTCTTCTGGCACGTGCTGTCAGTTTAGTACCAACCTCAGCTGGGTGGGGGTGGAGTTGAGTGTAGGTAGGCAGAGAAGTAAATCCACACCATACTCATCCATCAGTGTGCTCCTTCTCTCCACCCTCTCCTCCTCTCTACCCACATCTTTTTTTCCTCCAGCTTAGTTGAGCTATGTCCCTCCTTATACATTTTCTGTGGCACATGATTAATCCTACCTCTCATATCTCTTTTCATGTGTCAGCACCTTCCCTGCTTTATAGGCTTATTTTGAAATGAAGTGACAGGTCTACTCTGAAATATCACCAAATTAAGACTGCTGGCATGTGTAAACAACGGAAATATACACCAGAACCCACAAATCAAATGGAGGGCAATGTCTAACTCTGCTATTAAAACTTTGTTGACCCTGTAATATTTAAAGGTTGTTTTGTGTGGTTCAGCTTTTCTGGCTGATTCAACATTAGTCATCTTTCAGTGGACCGTTCCATATGGATGATATTTGTGATGTCGGGTGCATTCTTTCTTTAAAAATTGTGTTTAGAAGTCAACAGTGGGTTTATTAGGTCCCATATAAATATGGGCATGTGGGAAACATAGTTTGGAATGGGCCATTTGTGTTGCAATTACATGCATGTGCAGGACAATAATATAACTTCCACCACAGCACATTGACCTGTTTGTATTAAACTTTTATGCCTAAATGTTCATCTTATAACCAAAGAACAGCAAGTGCAAAATATAAGCTTGCATGCTTAGCATGTGGCTTAAATGCATTCTAACATTAAACCAACCTGGTGGATGTTAAGAAGTTAAGTAGTAAAAGACAGCATTCTCTCCCTCTCCCATCTCACCTTTCTGGTTATTTACCAGCTGAGGTTAAAGCTCTGTCTTTTTAAAACATTCAGTATTAACAAGGGCCCATCCATCCATCCATCCATCCATCTCCATCCATCCATCCATCTCCATCCATCCATCCATCCATCCATCTCCATCCATCCATCCATCTCCATGCATCCATCCATCTCCATCCATCCATCCATCTCCATCCATCCATCCATCTCCATGCATCCATCCATCCATCTCCATCCATCCATCCATCCATCTCCATCCATCCATCCATCCATCCATCCATCCATCCATCCATCCATCCATCCATCTCCATCCATCCATCCATCCATCTCCATGCATCCATCCATCCATCTCCATCCATCCATCCAGCCATCATCTTCCACTTATCCTGTCCAGGGTCATCATTCTTTTTTTCTTTTTTTTTTGTAATATTTTGTAAAAGAAATTTAGGAGGTGGAAGCTAGTAAGCTAGGCTAACTAGCTTTGACCGAGACAAGTTGAGAGCTAACTGCTCTTTGAATTGTGTCAGTCAACCTGATTTTAAAGGAGGTGGCTTCAAGGAGCCCACAGAAATTCATAATATTTGATCAGAAATAAGTACACTGTAGAAAATTGGTGCAGAAAACACTGGGCATGATGTTCAAACTCAAGCTTATGCTCTCATACAGATAGTGTAGTGAAAAGGGGAAATTATTGGAAAAGTGGAAAAGTTTAATCATTGTTAAACAGTACCAATCAAAAGCTGGGACACACAAACTTTTGATTGGTACTTTATATTAAATAACTGTTTTGTGTAGTGGTGAAACAAGTATTTAGACTCTTTGCTCCAAAGTTAAGTATTAGTATAAACGTTTTGCACCAAAATATACTTAAATACTTAAAGTAAAGAAAAACATTTTTCAGAACAGCCCTTTTCACAGTTTCATATAAATTGTATTATGGAATGATAATTATTGATTCATTAATGTGTATATAACTTATTTTATCTATATTATAGTATAATATATTAGTAGAGTTCTAATTCAAATTCTACAAAACAGAAAACAACTGAAGCTTTAATTTATGTAACTATAAAGTACAACATTTGCATCCGAAACATAGTGGAGTAGCGGTGGAAAGTAGTATATCTTGAAGTACAAGTACATTAAAGCTATACATCAGTAAAGTACTTGAGTAAAAGTATGATGTTACATTCACCAATGCTCCTATCAATGCCATGTCCATCTTTGACATACAATCTGTGGTCACGCAGTGGAAGATAGCTGAAGGCTTCAAAAAAGTCCCTGGACTCTGGGAGATTACTTGCAAGCACAATAATTTACTTATTTGTGATGGTACATTACACAGTTATATACATAAATGCATACATTAAGGAATAAAAGAGCTGAAATAAACTTAACTGAGCGTAATGGCTATCTCAGCAGCACAAATCTAAATGGATCTGTTTTATGAAGGTTATTGCACAGTCTGTGGAACTGAAGAATCATGAAGTGAGACGTATTGGTGACTCTTTAAGAGAAGAACGAATAAGGAGCCACCAAAGTCACTGCACCTCAATCATAAAAGAACGTAAATCAACAGAAGCACTTTCTAGACATGATATATTTATGACAATTTCCTAAAGGAGCACTAAAACAAAACCCCTTGTTAGTTTGAAGTCAGAGAAGGTTCTGCAGGTTTATATAAGAAGGGAAACATTTGAGTAGAGAAAAAAGAAAGAAAAATGATATCTCTAGACCTGGGAACTGAGCAGGAGGAGTTCTATGAAAAGCCTTTCCTGGCTTCTGAGCTGGATGCACCTGCATATGCATGAAGTCAAATGTTGTAAATGAATGGAATTCACTGAAAGGAAATATGGCAGGCTTCTACATACAAGTATGCATGTAGCCAGCTCAATATAGCGCACGTGTACACGCGCACACAGATGCCCTGTTATTCAGATGTAAGGCGCAGCTCTGAAACCAGCTGCTCCAGCGTGTTTAAATTATCACCTGTCAGCACAAATTTAGCCTGATTCTGAAGGAGCTGGAATTTAAATTTTCAGATCTGCCAGACTGTTGAAATCACCCGCCACCCCTCCTTCTGCTGTTATCCATCATACAGTACAGGCAGTACAGGGCTAGCCATTCATTTTCCTTGTCTCCTTAGTTCAGTCTTTCTCTGGCAGCTCTGCATAGGGGCTGAACAGGGAGTAGGGAAAATTTGAAGATTTCTCAAAACTGTCAGCCTGTGAGCTGGCCAGCTTATTTCAAGTATGACAAATCAAGAAGTGCATGCTTTTATCTTTATCTTGTAGATAAATTATAAAGATTTTCTCTTTCATATTTGAGTCTTTTGTAGACTGACTTACATCTATTAGCTGTAGCTACTTGCAGCAAACACATACAAACTATGTAGGTACAAAAGAAATTGGGCTTACATTTTAAACTCCAAGATATCCAGACAAAACTAAGCAGATAGTAAAAATCCTCATTTTTCTAGACACCAAAGATATCATTTCATGCAATGATGTTTCTTGGCGTCAGAATCTTCTGTTGTGCAAATGAAAGGCGGTGGATTCCAAGTGCTGGTCCCAAGCCCTGACAAAAGTGGGTGGGTTGTGCCAACAATGGCATCTGGCTTTAAAAAAACATGCAACTCATAAAGAATGAGATTTCCATACCATATTGGTTGGGGCCTGTGTTAACAACTCTGGTGCTGTTGGCAGTGTGCTGCTGTTTGCCAAAGACAAAGGACGAGAGAGGGAAGGCATGTTAGGAGGCAATGAAAGAGAAAGAAAAGCAGGAGTGACTGCGACCAGTGGTGGTGTATAAACACAGAGAGAGTGAAAAGAGGTGAGTGAAGAAGAAACACTCCGTGAATCACGGGAAGCCCCCAGCAGCCTAGCCTAATTGCAGCGTAACTAAGGGAGGGTTCGGGGTTACCTGATCCAGCCCTAAATATAAGCTTTACCAGAAAGGAATGTTTTAAGCCTAATCTTAAAAACAGAGTGTGTCTGTCTCCTGAATCCAAAGTGGGAGCTGGTGCCACAGAAGAGGGACTTGAAAGCTGAAGGCTATCTACTTTAAATAGCCTTTAACACCAAGTGTATCACAGCTGAACCCTTTGATCAAATGCACTTTGCATTGCCGTAGTTATGTTTGTCCTATCGAAAAATTCAGCTGGTTTCTGAAAACTGACAAATTGAGCTTCACACCCAACACAGGGTTATTGCGGTAATTGTTGCTGGAAGTCCACAAAAGGCATCAGCGACAACGGGGTCAGTGTTGAAGGGTTAAATTTAACCCCTTAACTGGCAGCAAAAAAATCACCTGACAAAAACTACATAACACCCTCTGGTTATTATTGGCTCTGAACAACCCATTTCATAGCCTATTAACTGGCTGCGTCTGGTCCGCCGGCCGAATGAAGTGCATTTATATGGCAGGCTAGACCCGCCCATTTTGACTGACACCTCATTCGGCCAATCATGTTAAGAAATGGGTTTCCCAGAGCCAATAATACTCAGAGGGCGTCACGTAGCTTTGTCAGGTGATTTGGTGCAGCCAGTTACATGATTGGCCGAATGACGTGTCAATAAAAATGGGAGGGTCTAGCCTGCCATATAAAAGGGACTACAAACGGCCCGTCACCGGGCCCTTGCCAGTTAAGGGGTTAATACATAATGTTTCAAATTTTAGAGATATTGCGCAAATGCAACAAAGCAGTCCTACAGATTTGCTTATGTGCACTGATGGACATATCCTGGACTCCAAGATTTCTCACAGTGTTACTGGAGGCCAAGGTAATGCCATCCAGAGTAAGTAGACACCATGTTTCTTTTGTAGGGTTGAGTAAAATAACTTCAGTTTTATCTGAATTTAGAAGCAGGAAATTACAGGTCACGCACTTTCACTAATTGATGTCTGTCATCTGGCTTCATGGATAAAGCTGGGTATCATCTGCATAGCAATGAAAATGTATGCTGTGCCTTCTAATAATACTGCTTAAGAGAAACATATATAATGTAAATAGCATTGGTCCCAGCACAGAACCCTGTGGAACTCCATAATTAACCTTAGTGTGTGAAGAAGACTCCCCATTTACATAAACAAACTGCAGTCTATTTGATAAATATGATTCAAATCACTGCAGCACAGTACCTTTAATACCTATGGCATCCTCTAATCTCTGTAATAAAATGTTATGGTCAACAGGACAAGCACAAAGATGAGTCCACTGTCAGAGGCTATAAGATAATTTGTAACCTTCACTAATGCTGTTTCTGTACTGTGATGAATTCTGAAACCTGACTGAAACTCTTCAAATAAACCGTTCCTCTGCAGATGATCAGTTAGCTGTTTTACAACTACTCTTTAAAGAATCTTTGAGAGAAAAGGAAGGTTGGAGATTGGCTTATACTTAGCTAAGAAAGCTGGGTCAAGTGATGGCTTTTTAAGTAATGTTTGATTGCTGCCACCTTAAAGGCCTGTGTATCTCTATTAATGTAGCCCATTAAAAGAGACAGACTGATCATATTTAAGATCGAAGCATTAATTAATGGTAGGACTTCTTTGAGCAGTCTTGCAGAAATAAACGATGGTTTGGCGGAAGTAACTATTGAAGTTAACTCAGAAAGATCAATAAGAGGGAAAGTCTAAATAAATATCAGTATTAGGGCTGCAACGATTCATCGATTAAATCGATTCTAAAAAATTATCGACACAAATTTACTGTGTCGATGCTTCGTTTAAACTCCGCAGTGCTCGGCTCAACAGAGCTCTGAGTCTTTGTCGGCCTGGCTACAGTGCTGGAAAGAAACCTGGGGTTGTTCTTAATTTCTTTAATCAGTGATGAATAATAAGATGTCCTAGCTTTTTTATCTAATGAGATTACAAATGAATGTATCAAAGAGACAGCTCAGGTTCAGCGGTTTGGAGATGAAGTTATAGAGAGGCAAGGCTGCGATGATATGGACCTATGTAGTGGAGTGATAGTGGATATATTGGACAAAGGATGTTGAATATGGGGCTGCCAGGCAGAAGTTTCATGCATGTAGTGAAGGACGACATGCAGAGGGTTGGTGTGACAGAGGCACATATTACGGATAGGGTGAGATAGAAGGAGATGATCTGCTGTGGCAAACCTTAAAGGGAGCGGCCAAAAGAAGAAGTTTAGTGTAATTGCATTTTAAAGACATCATAACAACATTTATTGATGTAATGACAGAAATTTTGTGGTGATATGCCCAACAATGAGAAACAAGCCAAAGATGGGCAGGACCCATGGTCTATGCCTGCTAATCATTGTGACCTTGCCAGGCTAAAACACTGTAAAGAGAAGTGGAAAATGTTGAGTTTGTTATTTCTACTCCTCTGATCATTGAAAGACTACCTCATGAAATAGAAGTCATTTATCCTCTTACATTTCCTGCAGCTGTATGTGTTTTAATTAAGTGATCAAACACTCAGGAGCAGCCAGGCCATTGGTCTTTGGCTGTGTGGTGAGCAAGGTTTGCATCTTTCTCCCAGCAGCCCCGGAGTTGACAGCAGATCAATAGCAACACGTCCTCAGAGGAATCATTTTGATCCTGTTTGTGGCTCTGATTTCATTCTGTCCTTTCTCAAGCCTCTGCCTCGTGCATAGATCACTGGCATAAGCGTGTGGTGGTAGATATAATGACACAATTACCACTAATTCAGTGCAAATGTTGCACCCTGACAAACCTCGAACCTTTGGTGCTTCATTCAGCCACAGGCCATCAAAGGTATCTGTCCTTTTGTGGCTTTATTGTTTCATGGTAACCTTAAAAGAATGAACTATTTTACAAAAGATCTTGTGTAGTTGGCTTATTTATGGATCCCCTTTTAGCTTGCGGGGCAGTGCTCTGCCATGGTCTAATGAGGCAGAAGACAACCTGAAATCAATAGCTGCTCCCAGTGCAATCTAGAGAACAGCCCAAATAGAGGACTCCAGTCATTAAATATATTTCACTGTGTATAACAGACGACTGGTTAAAGGCTGGAGGAGAGTTGTTTTTCAGACTTATTCTGAATGTAGGTTAAATATTTTCTTTTTCTTGTTGTTGTTTTGTTTGCTTTTTTTTTTCTTGTCAGACATTACTTCCTCAAGCAGTGTGGTGCTTTTAGTCTGCAGGGTAATGTGTCTTTCCTGGCCTTGTTAGTGTTAATGCATAGGGATTTAATACCTTCTCTGCAGCTGACTGCCTTGGCCTCAGTTGTTCTTGATAACGTGCACCTGAGTGCAGTATTTACCTTGACAAATCCACAGTGAGCTTGAACTGGTCATCAATTTATTTATGATAGTATTGCAAAAAGGAAGGATTTGGAAGTATTTTCTACTGATACTGTAGGTTATTATGTCCACTTAGACTGAGAAATTGGTTTTTTTCATTAGTTTAGTTAATAAAACTAAACAGCTTCACATACTGTAATACTCAGCTGCCTCAAAATACATTTTTATGGAAATGAGGTGCGCACCAGCTCTCGCACAAATGTGGAATTCTTTAATCTATTTGGAATGTGGGCTATTTTTGCTGGGGCTTCTGTTTCAAGTCATGTCAGAAGAACTTCAACTCTTTGTTTCTTATTCAAACCCCCACACCCACCCTGCTGATATCATGACAGCTGAATTATTCATAGAAAATAAATGTGTCAAATATTGCAGACTCCAGTGATTCCAGTATGGGCTTTACTTGGGTGGGCTATCCAGGGGTATTAATGCTCACCAGATTATATTCAGCAAGGAATTTCAGAATTTGAATTTTTATTTTAATCCTGCCTCACGAATGTCTCCATCAGCAAGTGTTTACTAGACAGTGCCCTTATTTTGAAAGATTAGTTGCTGCGAAACAGCCTCTGCCCTTCTAGCTCCCTGCTGGCTGCTTGCTGGCAGGTTTCTGTTGTGGCGCTCTTTGATATCACTTAGCTACTTCTCTGACTCACACCCCACACTCGGATTGCCTCTGTCCCCACAGTCTTTGCATCGCAGCTGGCAATGGTCATCCACTCTGATGTAGAGTGTCAGTCTAACCAGAACCTGAAACAGGTAGAGAAGTGGTTATCATGTGAGATAGATCAAGTAAAATGATACATAAAATAAATACAGATGAAATGAGAGCTGCATAAAATAAAAGGCAAGAAAAAAAATATTGTGAATATCATAAAATGTCAAATGCAGAGTTATAGTCAAGTTGTAGTATTATTTAAACTATTAATGTAGGTGGTTTCCAGTGGTTCTGTAGTGTAGTGGTGTACGCATTCACCTAACAAGCAAAAGTTTCCCAGGTCCATCGTGGGAGGAGACACAAATCCCTCTGGAGTCGTGTCAGGTGGACTCCAGTATAAGAATCTGACAAATCAAACATGCAGAGTTACCTGCTCTGGTGATCTCTTGTGATTAAAGGAGCAGCTGAAAGTAGCAAACTGGTTGTTTCTAATGTGAGCAGAGGGTGAATTGTAATGTTGTTTACATTACACATTTCTTTTTATATCTTTTAAATTGTTTACTTGGGTTTATTTGAAAGTATTTGCGTTTTCATCCAAAGCCTTGTAGTGAAGATGATTCACTTTCAGTAAAATTGTGCAATGACAGAAATACAGTAATAAATGCCACACAAATGCAATATTCAGGGCTGTTGCCTCGGGCTTTGGGCCTTTTTATTGTTGCATATTGCTGCCGGTGTCTCCAACAAGCTGCTGGTGATGGGCCATAATTGAAGCTGATATTAAGAGATAGAAGTAATGTGTGAGTCCTGAGAGGAACACAGCGGGGTCATCGCAGCTCAATGACACGTCGGTGTAACTGCAGTCACCTTTCCAGTATACTTGACAAACGGCTGGCACCAGGCTACACAGGGAGCAAAACAGACACATAAACTACTGCCCTTCACACAAGCCCTTGACTTCATTGCGTTGGCATAATGGCAGTGTCACCACTTAAGATGTAGTCACAGGACAGTAACGTGAAGGAGAGAGTGAAATGCAAAATGACATCAACCTTAGCTCGAGCTGTTTGTATGCTGCATGAAGGGTAAATGCTGCATTACTGAAACACCTGCTGGGCATTATAGCCCACAGCCATCAATTTTCAGCAACATTAATTTTTGGCCATGCTCATTTCAGCTTAGATTGTGCTGACAATATAATTCTGATAGAAGGCAGGAAACCGTTTGATCAAGTAAAGACTAAACAACAGGTGTGCAACAACAGGGATACTTTAACATGTCTTTGACTTTATAATGTAACACTTAATAATTCATGCTGTTTCATTTATCAACCTTTATCATGTAAGTTTCAGTACCTAAAATGCTTAATAATCCAATGACACTTAAAATGTAGGTGGAGGAGAAGAAGGAAGTATAGAGTAGTACGAATGTTGAGGTTATTTTAAAACAAAAAGACATATTATTCTATAAGTATTTTTAATATGAGTATCCATTATATTTCATACATAGAGATATTTTCCGTGCCCCCATAAGTGGTTTTAGCCCTTGTCGAAGGATAATCTCAGGTGCCAGAATGATACTCTTTAAGAATAAATTCAAGCATTCTGAGAATGGTTTTATTCAAACACAGAGTGGCTGAAGAAGCAACATATAAACGTATTTGACTTCCTGCAGTCAGCTCTCATCTCATCCACAGCTGTATATTTTATACAGGCACTAGATCAGCCAACTAAGCTGTAGTGTTCTGGTTCTGACATGATTCAACTTTTACACTGTCCGAACATTACACAGGAAATGCTCTCAGTTACAGCCCAGACTCGCCTGGTAGTTTAATCAGTAGTATATTCCTTTGTGTCGTGCCGAGCTCCAGATTTCAGCAGCAGTGCAGCTCCATATCATGCACTCGTATCTGAGGAACTGAGGACCTGCTGGGTTAACTTAACTTTCCGCAGCAACAGATAACAACAGTTATCCACAACTAACATTACATCTGTTTGCTTTTTTGTGCTCACATCGACTGTATTTTTGTACAGCCAAGGTCACAATAAAGATCGTCACGCTTCTGTTCGTTGATGTTTTTGTTTTCATGTGAGCATCTGTATGGGTGTGAAATGAAACAATGTAACCAGCCTTTAATTTCAACACTTTAATTTCAACATTTCCCAGCATGCTTCTCTGCATTGCTAAAGCCCCATCATCAGTTAAAATCTCTTTTCACAAATGTCATTTCTGTCATTTCAACTGGATTCATGTGTGAAATGACCTCTCGGAGACAAATTTAAAGTCATATGAGGAAACTTTTTGAGTTTTTTGTTTTTTTTTAGCTTTACCAGAGATGGACTACAGCTCACTGTGTTTTATCATGTAGGATTTTTGTGTAATCTATTTAGTAAGTCACAAGTACCAAAGGCCCATTGTGAGCCAGGAAACTCCCTGGTATCTTTGGGGTATTTGAAGGGAAAAGATAAACAATATTTCTTACTTTGTTAATTACACAGTCTTTTTGGGGATGCAGGCTTGATTATAGAGTATCCTAACCATTCCTTCTTTTGCTGTAATTACACATTACTTGCTTTCTCCTTTCCTAAAAAACTCACAGTTGTTACTTCCTGTTCTACTTTACTTACATTTTAAGTATAATTAGGTACCTGTGAATATTTTTAGGTACAGAAATTACACCTTCATTTGAAAAGAATTACATTATAAATGTTGGGATTGTTGGATTACACCATAAGTTGCAGGCTGTTTACATAAGTGCTACCTTATGTAATTTTGTAGGTGTTACAAAAGTCCTCTGACTCAGTCTATTTCTAGGATCATAGGTGGAGCAGGGTCTTTGTAATCTGTCATAGTGAGCTACTAATGTCACTGGGATCCCAAACTCCCAAAGCACAAGTGCTTGCATAAAATATGCACTATACAAATGCTTTCCTTAAATGAAATCATGTGCGAACACCTTGGTGTATTTTTTTCTTTAAAAAGTAACAGCGTGATTTGCTTGTGAATGTTAAAAGCAGTTTTTGAAAATCAGATTCAATCCACATTTATTCCGTGGGTGGTTTTAAAATGTGATTAAAGTGAAAATTTTTGAAGATTGCCTCAGACTGGCTGCTTTAATCAGATTTCCAGCTGTGCCTCATTTCACTTTACAGCACTTAAAGAACACAGTGTAGTCAGCTGGACTTGACATCATTTTCCTCACTGAAGCTGCAGGCAGCTTTTTGCCCCAACTTAACGACAGATTTGAAGAAAGTAAAAAAGAAAGCAAAGTAGACCGCTGAATAACTGGCAGAGGAAGGTCTCAGTGTGTCTAAATAAAGAGTTTACAGTCAGATGGGTCTTTGTAATACTTGTCAAGACAACTGATTTGAGAAAAGTTCTGCTCTCTCAGATGTAAGCCAAAAATGTACATTGTGCCTGAATTTTGATGTTTCTGTCCTGTGTAGTGTGTCAGTTTACCCTCAGTCCATCTAAAATGCTTCACAGCATGAGCTGCTCCTGGTTTTCATCAGCAGAAGCACAGAGCAGGCTTCTCTGGACAAAATAGTGAAGTGAAAGAACAGACAAACCACACTGTTGTCATTGTGTGGCCCATACAGGGTTTTTGTCTATCCTTCATTCTAGACATTTCCAAACAGAAGGCAATCAGTATCATTCCATCAGTTTGCATTCTTGTTTTCCAGTAGTTGGTCCCTCCAACCTAATTTTGGTTTTATCACACTTAAAAGAAGTCTGACTATAACAAACATAAATGCTGTGAAGTCTGAACTGGCATTATTTCATACTTTTCAACCAAGAGTTCGAGAGACTACCTGAGGATAACTGTCCACTGTTTAATGTGTTACTGTGCCCATCTCTTTTAGTGCTGTTACATTGATGATTCAGAGGTAGCTGTTACTTATACTGCTGGTGTTTATATGCTCACACCAGGTCATTCAAATTACATTTGCAGTACAGTGTGTCACTCAAAGGTTCCTCTTGTGCTTGAGACAAGTAGGTAATAAAAGTAGGTAGTAAAAAAAGTCCCAAAAATGAGGTTCTAAGAACACTTTGATAGTGCCTAGTTCCTGCAGTTTAGATGCACAAGAAAAGGGTATAATTTCTGCAGTCTGAAAGTGCCTTTATTTCACACCACCCCCCCTTCCCCCCCTGTTGGAGCACTTACTAACTGCACTTGCTGCAAAATATATGTATAGATTAAAATATGGACCCTGTTTGGAAACTAAGTCTGGATTCCTCCTTTAATCTGCTTTACATCCAGAACTTCTTCCAGTCTGAGGAAGAGTCCTCAGCACATCATGGGCAGAACTGGTTGCAGTCATTTTTGACAGCAACCAGCCCTTTGGTTCTGTCTCCCCCGCTCTGATGGCGGCATCCCCGCACACACACTTACCACACACTCTATGCCAGCAACATAAGATGTTGAGTTTTGCCTAGTTAATGCAGTCATATGAATTATTAATTGTAATAAGTGGAGCTTCCAGGCTCTGAGCTTTATTGCGTCCTCCTTCACCGCTCTATGACATTACAGAAATGGCAAATGTGTCCAAGTCAGACGGAGCCCATTAATAACAGCGCTTTGTTTCCTTTGTGACTCCAGACCTCTCTCGACTTGAATGAGCCCTCCGATGTCTGGCTGTGGGGGATCTGGAGACTTTTAATGGATTCCCCTCCAACCATTCCATTATAATCTTATGGCTTGTTTATTGAAGGACAATGAGGATGCTTTGCAGAATACAAAGGTTATTTGGATCAAATAAAGAGGCAGTGTATAGAATGTAAGCCAGTGTAAATGTGTGAAGGTCTATGATCTCATGTCAGCTCCACCACAGCTTTTAAAATGGGTGCATTTTCATCTGTGGTATCATCCTGTGAAGATAAAGCAGGAAACAGATTTTTTTAGATGGATACTTCCCTTTGTTGTAACCTTGGTTAATCCTTTTTCATAAGGAATTATAATTAAGAGATGTTCCTACGCCTCATGCCGTAACTGACTACGAATCAGAGGCATAGTCTGTGATTTATTACCTTCCTTTACTAAATGAGCTTACTACACTAAGGCTGAGACTATTATAATTCTCAGCTAAGGGACCTATAGTGACAGAGACACAAGACACTATTCATATACTGGATGTGTAGAATTATACTGATTACTATTTTTGAAAACACTAAGTTTTACATGGCCAGATAGACAAAATACAATGTGTGTCTTTTTTGTTGCACACAAACAGTATGAGTAACTAGAGATGACCATGTGTTGCGATGGGATCATATTAGCTTTTCTTTCATGGACCAATCTTCAAACTTGTTTCTTTACCTAATCCTGTTGCTTACAGGTTGTCTAATGTTGTTTTCCTTTGTTGAAGAGGAGCTTTTATGCTGTGCTTGTATTTTCATCCTCTCAGTCTGCTAGCATACACTATCAGAAAGTAAAGTACATCATTGTACCTCTAAGGGTTGCAAAGGGTACTTATTTTGTACCCTATTGGTTTCAACATTCTTCCAGTTTCTGAAACTAGGGTTGTTTAGCTCGCGGTTGAAATAAAACCCAACCGTAACCCTACTCATATGTGGTTCAGTGGATCTTCTTTACAGTGCTGCTTTAGTTCACTGAAGATTGCGGACATTCATTTATGCAGAACTGTCTTAAGGTCCTCCCACAGCATTTCAATGAGGTTGAGGTCTTTGACTTTGACTGGGCCATTGTAACACCTTGATTCTTGATACCCAATGCAAAACAAGGCCAAATCATCACCCCTTCATCACTGTGCATTGATGGTTGGTTTAAGGTGTTTGTGCTGATGTGCTGTGTTTGGTTCTCACTAAATGTGGTGCTGTGCATTATAGCCTAACATCTCCACTTGGATCTTGTCTACAGGGTTGTGCCATATCTTCAACGATTATGCCACTATATATTTTTATGTGATATAAAATTGTCATGGGCAGCATGGTGGCGCAGTGGTTAGCACTGCTGCCTCACAGTTAGAATAACATCTGGAAGGTCTGGGTTCGATTCCATCTTGGCCCAGGCCTCTCCCCTTCTCTCTGTGTGGAGTTTGCATGTTCTCCCCGTGCTTGCGTGGGTTTCCTCTGGGTACACCGGTTTCCTCCCACATTCCAAAGACATGCACTTACTGGGGTTAGGTTAATTGGCTACTCTAAATTGCCCATAGGTGTGAATGAGAATGTGAGTGTGACAGGCTGGCGACCTGTACAGGGTGTACCCTGCCTCTCACCCTGTGACAGCTGGGATAGGCTTACTTAAAATTTCCAGAGAAAATACTACCTAGGCTATTATTTTGCTTACTTGGAAGCAGTAGGGGTGTGCTTAGTTTTCACAGAACTGCATAGCGTCCTGTAAAAACTTCTTGAAATGAAATTAGGCAGGGGCAGTGCAAGGCTCAGACCAATTAGGGGTAGTTTTAGGGTTACATTACATTTCAGCCATATGTTAAGGAACCATAGTTTTAGAAACTTAAAGCTGTTGACTTTCAGATCAACAGTCAGATCAATTTTGGCTTTGCAGGTCTCCTAAGATTTCTATTTGTGGATAGCAATAAATAAATAATAAATTGAAATTCTCTATAAAGGGGTAAACCACTTAGAAGTAAGATTAGGGTTGGGTTGCAGTTAAGCAACATGATAAAAAAGCATGATTTCAGAAACTAGAAGATGTTACCATTCAAGTCAAGTCTACTATATGCATTTTGGACTGACTATTCTTTTGTTATAAGATTAATATTAAGGTGTGCAAAATAAGTAAAAATTTCAAGGGGTAGATGTCAGTCAGGTGGTTGCCAGCAACTTGATGGATGTTAAAAGGTTAAAGCTTGTCATTTGTTGTTTATACTGTGATCAAAGGTATGAATTTCCACACTATTTATAGTGAAAGAATTGATGCCTGGAATATTATGCCACAGTGGTTGCCCTCCTTCACAGAGCTGACTTCTGAGCCATGTAAGTTCACAGTTCACTGATGCCAGGTTGAAGCTTTGCAGGGAGACACAGTTAAATGGGCATGTGAAGAGGAATCTGCCTAACCAAGCAGAGCTCCCTGCCCTGACTGGCAACAGCTGACTGGCTCCCTGAGCAGATGATGGGCAGCTCGTTGCTGCTTTCTCTCACAGTGCTGAAGTAGAATCCCGCAGTCTTTGAAAAATAAATCTCGTTTTTCTGTACCGTTGCATTTCACCTCCTACTTAAACCATTTTAGACGTCAAGTGCACTTATAGAGTCACCTCATCTTTCAGGCGAATTTCAAGAGCTTTATGGACAGTCAGACTGCCTCTTCTAGGCAACACAAAGCTGTTTTTATCCCTTGGAGTTTTGGCCCATGTTTCCTCACACACTTGTGGTGTATTTATAACCAGTTATCCATTCAAGTGCCAATTTTCTACTCACTAATTCAGAGTGGGTATTGGCAGAGCACACACATAAAACACACCTCCTGACGTTAAGTATCTTCGCTCAAAGTGTGCCTATAAATGTCTGTATCCAGATGTGCTCCACCCCATGTGGGAATCTGACTGCCAGTTTTATCTGGAGGATGAATAAAGATCTTGCTTCTCCCTATGTGAAAATTTAGCAAAGAGGAGAAAAAAATTATTTGACCTATCACGGAACAAAATTCTCCTTTGTCAGTCTTTTATTTTCTGACTGCGTCCAGAAAGAAAGAGCGGCATCAGTTGTGGAGTTTTGAGGAATCTAGAAAAATTAAAGAAAACAAAATAGGGAAATCTGCGTTCATCAATAAAAAGTACCGTGGACAGAAACTTCAGCTTCCTGGAACATCACTTTGCCAGTACATCAGGTGATTATATTACCAGCCCACATGAGCTGATGGCTCAGCTGATATCCTTCTGGTTGTCCTATTGGAAAACCTCCTATGGGCTGTATTAAGATAAGATAGTGTTTATTTGTCACATGTGCAGTTATACACAGTACAATGCAGAGCGAAATGTATTTTGTACCTGCAACCATATATACACACACATATAAATAAGAAGAATAAAAATAAAAATAAGTAATTCACACTATACACTATATACTATACACTATACACACTTTTACATGGAATTAGAGAATATTATAATATTTACATAGTGCAATAATAGTCCAGTTAGGGCTCAGAGTTGAGCAGACGGATGGCTCTGGGTAAAAACTCTTCTTCAACCTTTCAGTCTTAGTCCCACCAGCTCACCAGCTCACCCTGATTCTCACCAGGATTTTCAACCGCTCCCTGGCCCAAGCAGTCATCCCCCCCTGCCTAAAAACAGCCACAATCATCCCTGTCCCCAAAAGGTCATCTGTCACCAGCCTAAATGATTACCGCCCTGTGGCCCTCACACCGGTAATCATGAAGTGCTTTGAGAGGCTGGTTCTCCAGCACATCAAAGACCACCTGCCCCCCACTTTCGACACCCATCAGTTTGCATATCGAGCAAACAGATCCACAGAGGACGCCATCGCTGTAGCTCTCCACTCTGTGTTGAGCCACTTGGAGCAGCAGCAGAGCTACGCTCGCATGCTCTTTGTGGATTACAGCTCAGCATTCAACACAATCATCCCAGACATTCTCACCACCAAACTGCACACCCTGGGCCTCCCCCCTCTCACATGTTCCTGGATCAAGGACTTCTTAACCAACCGGCCCCAGACTGTGAGACTTGGCCCCCATCTCTCCTCCACCCGCACACTGAGCACTGGCTCCCCACAGGGCTGTGTGCTGAGCCCCCTCCTGTACTGCCTCTACACCCATGACTGCAGTCCGGCCCACAATAACAACCTCATCGTCAAATTTGCTGACGACACCACAGTGGTCGGACTCATCTCGAAGGGAGATGAGGCAGCTTACAGAGAGGAGGTCTTGAAGTTGACAGCCTGGTGTTCAGAGAACAACCTGGTACTGAACACCATGAAAACCAAAGAGATCATCATCGACTTCAGGAAGCACAGGACTGACCCAGCTCCCCTCTACATCAACGGCGAGCATGTGGAGAGGGTCCACACCTTCAGGTTTCTTGGTGTCCTCATCTCTGCTGATCTCTCTTGGTCAGATAACATCACAGCTGTTATCAAGAAGGCTCAGCAGCGACTTCACTTCCTGAGGGTCCTCAGGAAGAACAACTTGGACTCAAACCTGCTGCTGACCTTCTACCGCTCATCCATTGAGAGCCTGCTGACGTACTGTATCACAGTATGGTACGGCAGCTGCACTGAGGCAGACAGGGTCAGGCTTCAGAGGGTAGTCAAGACAGCACAAAGAATCGTTGGCTGCCCTCTCCCCTCCCTGATGGACATCTACACCTCCCGCTGCATCAGCAGAGCCAGGAACATCATCAAGGACAGCTCACACCCTGGCTTTGACCTGTTTGACCTGCTGCCCTTTGGCAGGCGCTACAGGTGCATCAAAGCCAGAACAAACAGACTCAAGAACAGTTTCTTCGCCAGAGCAATCACCACTCTGAACTCACACACTCACCCACTGTAACTGTGCAATATTATATTATTCATACTGAACAATATCTGACATTCCTATATTGTGTAATATCCAGTATTCATTCACTAGTGCAATATTCATTCACCAAGTGCAATATTCATCATCTTCATTATTATATGTATACACATATTTAATTTTCTTACAATGTACAGATGCACCAATATATGTATATATTTTTATACATTCTATTTTTTGTATATTTTACACATTGTTTATTTCTGTATATCTCTTGATTATATTGATCATACTAGATTATAATATTTTTATAATATTTTTATTTTAGAGAGTTTGATTTTCTGTTACATGGCACTGAACAGGAGTGGCCCTCCAATCTCATTGTACATCCTGTATAATGACAATAAAGGCATTCTATTCTATTCTATTCTATTCTAGTCCTCAGGCAGCGGTAACGCCGGCCTGATGGGAGCAGGGAGAAGAGAGAGTGTCCGGGGTGGCTGGACTGTTTTAGGATCTTCATGGCCCTCAGCCTGCACTGCTTGGTGTAAATGTCCTGCAGGTTGGGGAGGGTGGTTCAGCTGAACGAACCACCCTTTTTAGGGCCATGAAGTCCTGCTTGGTGCTGTTCCCCATCCAGGTGGTGATGCTCGCACGCATGATGCTCTCGATGGTGCAGATGTAAAAGTTCCTGAGCACCTTGAGTGGGAACTTGAAGTCTCTCAGCCGCCTGAGGAGGTAGAGATGCTGTCTGGTCTTCTTCACAGTGTTGTTAATGTGATGAGTCCAGGACAGGTCCCGTGAGATGGTCACTCCCAGGTATTTGAAAGTGTCCACTCTTTCCACCTCAGCACCACTGATGACAAGTGGATGGTAGTCCCTCTGCTGCTTCCTGCTGAAGTCCACGATCAGTTCCTTTGTTTTGCTGACGTTGAGCAGGAGGTGGTTCTCCTGGCACCAGTTCTCCAGGCGGGAGACCTCTCTCCTGTAGGCTGTCTCCTCATTGTGAGAGATTAGTCCCACAACAGCAGTGTCGTCAGCATACTTGATGATGACATTGCACTCTGACGTAGCCTTGCAGTCATGGGTGTACAGTGAGTACAGCAGAGGGCTGAGCACACAGCCTTGGGGGGATCCGGTGTTGAAGGTGAGGGAGGATGAGGTGAGGTGACCCACTCGTACCACCTGTGGTCTGCTGGTCAGGAAGCTGTGAACCCACCTGCACAGTGATGGGCCCAGGCCCAGCAGCTTAGAGACCAGCCTGGAGGAAACTATGGTGTTGAATGCTGAGCTGTAATCTACAAACAGCACTCTCACATAGTTCCCCATAGTACCGGTGTCTATGTGCGAAAGGGTCTTGTAGAGGAGGAAGGTTATGGCGTCATCTGTGGATCTGTCTGGCCAGTATGCAAACTGTAGTGGGTCGAGGGTGGTGGGCAGTGAGGAGGTGATGAATGTCTTGATGAGTCTCTCAAAACACTTCATCACCACAGAGGTGAGTGCTATGGGCCTGAAGTCATTGGGGCTGCTGGGGTGTGGTTTCTTTGGGACAGGGACTATGATGGACTTTTTAAATCAGGTGGGAATCACACACAGTTCCAGTGAGAGGTTGAATATCACTGTAAACACAGGCACCAGCTGGTCAGCGCAGGTCTTAAGGATATGTCCACTAATACCGTCTGGTCCAGCTGCTTTCCTGGTGTTTACACTTCTAAACACCCTCCTCATGTCACGCTCCGTCACAGTGAGTGTCTTCGCCCCTCCGGCCGGGAGCGCAGCGGGCTGTCGGCTTCCCGACTCGAAGTGCGCAAAGAAGTTGTTGAGTTCATCAGCCAGAGAAGCGTCGGCACTCACCGGGGGTGTGTGTGGTGCTTTGTAGTCCGTGATGGTGCGTAGTCCCTGCCACAGTCCCCTGGAGTCAGACTGTTGTAGTTGGTGTTCCAGTCTGCGGCCGTAGCGATGTTAAGCCTCTTTCACCGCTCTGCGGACGTTGTATGATGCAACCTTGTAGTCCTCCATGTTCCCAGAGGCTCGGCCGGAGTTGTAGGCAGCGGTGCGGGACCTCAGATTTATCCACCCACGGCTTCTGGTTATTATTATCTATTTATGTTACTTTAATCTGTCCTCAGTTGCTGAACATCTTTATTTATCTATTTAACAAGGACAACACGTTAATGAACATATATATATTAAAAATATAAAATGTAAACATGCCAGATTTTAGCAAAACTGCTCATTTACATCTACAGTCCCAAAGCAGATCACATAAAATATTATAATATGCAAAGGCATACAAATATACAGCAAAACAAACAAATTACAAATCAGACAACAATGAGTTAACAGTGAGTTAAAACTGTTCACACACCTGATTTGCCTTAAATGTTGGATATGTGGAGCGCTCCTCTATTTCTGCTGGTAAGCTATTCCAGTGTTTAGTTCCCTTTACTAACAGAACAGCTTGTCCAAATATGGTGGCCCTAGTGCCAACCCCACGATCGTCTTTTGATTAATACATTCATTTAAGGGTTGTGGAGCAAGTCCATGTACAACCTTATATATAAAACCAGGATACTGTAGGAGTCGGTGGAAGGAGACACGAGCAGGTATGTAGTCTCAGCTTTATTGGCGGTAAAACTCACAACAAGCTAGAACTCAAAATATAACTCCTGCAAAAGGAGGAGTCAAGCCCTTTTATTCCAGGCCTCTCTCTCCCGCCTTTTCCAGATCTATTCCGGTCTCTCTCTTCGCAATAAGAGCTTGGGGCATTCTGGTGTGAAATGTGCATATATGTGGCCACCACACAGGCCCCCCCTGAACACACAGAATGGCAAACAATACAATAATAAAAACAGCAACCATTTTCAACTCAACATAGCAAAAATAAAATACCACATCAAGAGTATCTCCTAGGGGGTTTAACAAGGCGGCCGCTACGGCTGTGCTTGGCGACCACAGGTGGTGAAAACGAGGGAGGGGCATAGCCCCGACTACGGCGAGACTGCCCCCTCGCAGGGGAAAAAACAGCAGCTGGGGGCAGGTCCGCCGAGTGAGGCATAGAAACGGGAGGACGACCGCGGCGCGGAGGTTGGGCCAACTCAATAGGACCATCCGGAAACATGTGAGCAGGCTTAAGGCGATCCACCGAAACCCGCTCCTGACTACCTCCCAGCTCAACCAAAAAATCCTTAGGTCCCACCTCTAGCACACGGAATGGACCATCATAAGGAGGTCGAAGTGGAGAACGGTGCGCGTCATGGCGGATAAAAATGTACTTGGCAGACATCAGGTCCTTTGGCACATATGACTGCGGAAGGCAGTGATGCGCCGCTACTGGGGCCAAAAACCTATCATTCCCCGGGAAAACCGGCCCGCTCCTTTTGTCGGCCCCCGAAGCAGATGCACCAGGAAGGAATTCCCCTGGAACCCTCAAAGGCTGGCCCAGGACCAGCTCAGCTGAAGAAGACTGCAGGTCCTCCTTAGGTGTCGCACGCAGGCCCAGCAGGACCCAAGGAAGGCGGTCAACCCAGCTGCTGTCCACCAGCGCAGCCCGTAAGGCAGCCTTCATGGTACGGTGGAACCTCTCGCAAAGGCCATTGGCCTGCGGGTGGTACGCGGTAGTGCGATGGAGTCTGACGCCAAGGTTCTCCGCCACAGCAGTCCACAGCTCAGACGTGAACTGAGGACCCCTGTCAGATGTCAAGTCAAGCGGTACGCCAAACCGAGATACCCAGGAGGAGACGAACGCACGAGCAACATCTGCTGAGGTGGTTGACGCCAAAGGAACTGCTTCAGGCCACCGAGTCGTCCTGTCCACCATTGTCAGGAGATGGGTGAAACCCCGGGAAGGGGGAAATGGACCTACCAGGTCTACATGGACATGTTCGAACCTTCTCTGGGGTATGGGAAAGTGCTCCAGAGGGGATTTGGTGTGTCGTTGCACTTTGGCGCGCTGACAAGCAACACATGAGGAAGCCCACGCCCTGACCTCTTTCCGGAGGCCGGGCCACACAAACTTGGCCCCTACCAACTTAACTGAGGCTTTAACTCCTGGGTGCGAAAGAGAATGAACTGCCTCAAAAACCCGCCGACGCCAGCAAGCAGGAACCAAGGGGCGAGGCCTGCCCAATGAGACGTCGCAAAGTAGGGTTACGCCACTATCCTGAAATGAGACATCTTCCAAACGCAAACTGGACTCGGCCACCTTAAAAGCCTGAATCTCCGTATCCGTAAGTTGGTCGGCAGCCATGGCAGAGTAGTCCACTCCCAAATGCACAGAGCTAACCTGCGCCCTGGACAGACAGTCAGCCACCCGATTACACTTGCCGGCGACGTGCTGAATGTCAGTGGTAAACTCTGAAATAGCAGAAAGCTGCCGTTGCTGCCGTGCAGTCCATGGTTCTGAAACCTTTGCCATGGCAAATGTGAGAGGTTTGTGGTCTACAAAAGCGGTAAAGTCACGGCCCTCAAGCAGGAACCGGAAATGACGCATCGCGAGAAAAAGGGCAAGGAGCTCCCTGTCAAACGTACTGTACTTTCTCTCCGCATCCCGAAGCTTCCTGCTAAAAAAGGCGAGGGGCTGCCAAGCACCACCCACCCATTGTTCGCACACGGCCCCGACTGCAAAATCGGAGGCATCGGTAGTAAGGGCAACAGGCGCCTCGGGAGACGGGTGGGCCAGCAGGGCAGCGTTGGCAAGAGCAGCTTTGGCACTGTCAAATGCCTGCACCCGCTCAGGTGTCCACTCTATCTCTTGGTTGCCTTTCTTGCCCTTAAGTGCATTGTACAGAGGGTGCATGAGGTGAGCAGCCCGGGGGATGAAACGGTTATAAAAGTTCACCATCCCCAAAAACTCCTGCAGGGGCTTCACTGAGGAAGGGCGCGGAAAAGCGGAAACCGCCTCCACCTTAGCGGGCAGGGGAAACGCCCCTTGGGGCGAAACGAGCTGTCCCAAAAACTCTATGGCCGGCAGACCGAACTGGCATTTAGCTGGATTCACAATCAAACCGTGCTCACTGAGACGCTCAAACAACTGGCGGAGGTGCACTGAATGCTCCGCGGCGGAAGGGCTGGCAACCAGTATGTCATCCAGATAGACGAACAAAAATGGCATACCACGCAAAACGGAGTCCATGAGGCGCTGAAACGTCTGTGCCGCGCCCTTCAGACCGAAGGGCATTCGCAAAAACTCGAAAAGGCCAAAAGGAGTGATAACCGCGGTCTTGGGCACATCACGCGGATGGACAGGAACCTGATGGTATCCCCTCACCAAATCCACCTTTGAAAAAATAGTTGCCCCCGCAAGATGAACCGAAAAATCTTGAATGTGGGGAACCGGGTACCTGTCATTAGTCGTCGCATTATTAAGGCGCCTAAAATCCCCACAAGGGCGCCACCCACCGTCAGCTTTAGGGACCATGTGCAACGGGGACGCCCACGGGCTGTTTGAGCGGCGCACAATACCAAGGCGCTCCATGTTTGCAAACTCCTCCCTGGCTATCGCTAACTTCGCGGCATCGAGACGGCGTGCACGCGCAAAAACCGGCGGACCCGCAGTGGTAATGTAATGCTCCACACCATGTTTAGCTACGGCTGCAGAGAAGGTGGGAACCGTGAGGGTGGGAAACTCGGCAAGCAAACGCTGGTACTCATCACCTGTGGCAAGCATGTTAGCGAGGGGCAGGGGGCCAGGACTACCAAGTGTACAGGGGTAGGTATCAAAAGACACAGCATCTATCAAGCACCTATTAGCTACATCGACCAACAACCTGAAAGCACACAAGAAATCAGCGCCGAGTATAGGTACTGACACAGACGCTATCACAAAGTCCCAGTTAAACTGACGTCCCTTGAAACACACAGTCACCAACCTCATTCCATATGTGCGAATGGGGGTACCGTTCGCCGCGTCCAGCAGGGGTCCGTGACATTGTCCCAAGGCGTCCGCAGCTGAAGCCGGCATGATGCTACGCTGAGCACCCGAGTCCACAAGCAGACGGCGTCCCGAAGCAGTGTCCTCAATGAAGAGCAGCTTGTTCGAGCTGCCAGCGCACACAGCTGCTAGTGAGCACTGGCCCTCTCGTTTCCCTGGTGCTGGAAGGTACACGGCGGAATGCAGCGCTTCGCCTTCACTCCGAACCGGCGATGATAGAAGCAGAGCACGCTCTCCTTCCTCCGGCGCTCTGCGACGGCGGCCACAGCACCAGCTTCTCTAGTCTCCGTCCCTTGTAGAGCCGCACTCGGTAAAAGTGCATGCACACCGGAATGCCTGGATGCCAGCAAAATCTTGTCCGCCTCTTCAGCTAGCCCGCGGTAATCCTTGGCCCGTATCAGAGCGGAGCTGGCTAGCGCGGTGCGTACGGGAGGGGGGAGCTGGCGCAGGAACAGATGCGTAAAGAGAAACGAAGCGTCGCCCGGGCCGAGCAGAGCCAGCATGTGCTCCATCAGCTCAGAGGGTTTACCATCTCCCAAGCCATTCAGGGACAACAGGCGATCAGCCCGCTCTTCGTCTGAAAGCTGATAAATCCGCAGCAGGTTCTCCTTCAGCGCTCCATACTTGTTAGCAGGCGGCGGGTTCCGGAGCAGTCCCATCAGCCGGCGGGTAGAAGCAGAGTCCAGCGCCGCGACGACATGGTAATACTTGGTGTCGTCTGAGGTGATCCCGCGGAGGTGAAACTGGGCCTCCACATGCTGGAACCAAGGCTCTGGATCGTGCTGCCAGAACTCCGGGAGCTTGACCGTGGCCGCAAAAATAGCGGGAGAAACGGCGGCGGCCGGTGAGGAAACGGCGGCGGCTGGTGAGGAAACAGCGGCCGCGGCCGTTGAGCTGTCGTCAGCAGACATGTTCTTTAGTCGGGGTCACCAATGTAGGAGTCGGTGGAAGGAGACACGAGCAGGTATGTAGTCTCAGCTTTATTGGCGGTAAAACTCACAACAAGCTAGAACTCAAAATATAACTCCTGCAAAAGGAGGAGTCAAGCCCTTTTATTCCAGGCCTCTCTCTCCCGCCTTTTCCAGATCTATTCCGGTCTCTCTCTTTGCAATAAGAGCTTGGGGCATTCTGGTGTGAAATGTGCATATATGTGGCCACCACAATACTTGATTTTTTTTTAAACGATCAAAACTCAAAAACTTGTGTTTTCCCATAATCTTACAGTGATGAAACGAGAATAGCTTTTTATCAAAAATTGTTAGCTTCATCGTGATTCTATTGATTTAAGTGTTGTTTCACCTGTTAATAACCAAGTACTGCAGTGAAACAATGCTGAATATGTGAAAAAAAAGCATAGAGTGTAGAAACATCCTAGCTGCGCTGACCATCAGGAATGGCCTAATTTGCTTAAAATTTTGTAAGTTAAATTTTACAACACTAGACAACATTTTAGCATGACATTTAAATATTAGGGTCCAGTGTGAGCCTAATATATTTAAACTAATTTACAGTCTCAAGCTTTTCCTCTTGCATTAACACTGGTAGCTGTTTTGTAGATATTATGTACACTATTTATTTGGTACTTAATAAGAGACACAATTTAAGCCATTGCTGGATATGAGTCAATGCTTCTGTAAGAATTAAGGATGCTTCTTAAGTGTCTTTTGCATGTGTAAAGATCATTACATCATCTGCATACATTTGTATATGAACACTTTGACACATATTAGATAGATCATTGATATAAAGGACAAATGAAAGTAGCCCAATTATGGAGCCTTGTGGGACCCCTACATAACAATCACAATAAGGAGATTTAATGCCATGGTAAATGGACTAGTTCTTATATAGCGCTTTTCTACTCTGTCTGAGCACTCAAAGCGCTTATACAGCATGTTTACATTTACACATTCACACAAGCACTTGAATGAGTAACTAAGCTAAGTGCTTACTGTCTAACATTCACACATATTCACACTCCGACACTTGCATCGGAGAGCAACTTGGGGTTCAGTACCTTGCCCAGAGCAGCCAGGAATCAAACCGCCGACCTTCCGATCAGTAAGTGACCTGCTCTACCTTCTGAGCTACAGCCACCCCAATACATCAATAGACCCAGGTAACATACCGGCAACCTAACACATACAGGCTTATAACAGGATATCAGTGATACCAACAGCTGTGTGCGTTGTCAGAGTGTCCTTGAACAAGACACTATGCTGCTTCACTGTACATCCCTCTAGATCAGTGTAAGCATAACGTCAGTGCAGCACAAAGTTAGAGGCCATGAATGATGTGAGACGATGATGATGATGTGACTCAACAGAGTGTGATAGAGTGGGATGGAATCACTCCAATATGGAAGCACGTTAATCTAAGTATCAACATTAACAGCAACACAAATGTCATTGGAAATGAACATGACAGCTATCTGTGAGATGTGTTAACTTAATTTTGTCTCATCTGTGTAAAGACATGAGAGCCCCTATTGCAGCAAAAGTCACAGGACAGGAGTATTCTGTCTCACAGCCACTTAAAGGTCAGACAGTCCACTAATAACCATACATAGTTTGGTTTCCTTTTCCTTTTGTTTTGCAGTAAAGACAACAGATCACACCCTATTTTTTTATATACATGTAAGTCTGTAAATGGTGATGGATGTCCCCACTTTGGGGAATTTTATTATTAAACTTCATTTTCTCTTATACATCAGTTTTTCCTAGCTCAGAGTGAACCACCGGGGCTTAACTATGTGTGCAAGTCAGTCCTTTCTCATTCCTGTGGTGTCAGATACTACTTTATTATTTCTCTTCCCCATTTTTTAAGGCCACTACATTTTTTTATATAACATAAGTACAACATAAGTGTAAAAAGTGAAAATAAGTAAAAACAAAAGGTCCAAATAGGACTCAAATCACAGGCTTGTGGCTGATAAATCTGTGACGGAGGCCACCGCCACCCTGCAACCTCTCAGCATCGACTTTGTGGACTTCCTCTTGGCAGCTTGTGTTCACGCAGAAAGTGACAAGATGCTGACAAAACTGTAGGTTTTGACACACCAGACTGCAGGATGATGCTCATTGGTGTAAGAACATTCAGTAGACACAGTGAGTCTTTGCATGTTATTTCTGATGAACAGTAATACCTATAATCCATGAGTACTGTATTTTGGCTCTGCTGGAAAGGGTTCTAAAATGTTCTTCATACAAAATATCTTCTATGTTTAATATGGTATGCAAAATGATTATGGGCTAGTCAGATTGTTTTAATGATCTTCTATTTTTACTCATCTAACCCGTCTTTAGCAGTGTTGCTAAATGAACAGCAATTAACTTGAGTGTGATGCTACTAGTGATGGGATTGCTGACAAAAACTGCAAAAAACCACTCAAAACTGAAGGATTTTTTTATAATGGAAAGCCTAAAAGACATCCTATAGGTAACAATGTGGCTTTAAGAGGGTTTGTTTTTAGCCTGACGTATTTCACATCTCAAGTTGTCCTCTGTCAGATATTGATGTCCTGTGAATGGTGCAGCATGCCAAGCAGCCAACTGGGGAGACAGGTGGGTGGTGATGAGTTCACTTGAGAGCAATACACTGCCTCTGATCAGCATTTTTAGATAGCTTCAAATTTGAGATGATTGATTGCAGTTGCACAAATTTTCCATTAAGTTCTTGTGTAAAACTAAGAAAGAAATGTGAATGACCAACTGAGCGATCTATGACAGGGTTAATGTCCTGCTGAGCTGTGCTGCTTGCTGACAGCCTGATGGAGAAACGATCCTGGACAGTGATGATATGCCTCTGCTGAGAGAGACAAATGAAATTTTAAACACCTATACGTCTTTATGCAAAGTGGAGCAGAGGGCCTGTCAGAGTGAATCAGAGGGTGCTTGATGGTTGGAAACAGTTAAAAGGTTTTTGCATAAGTGCCGCATGCCCAATTAGCTCTGTGCACATGTCAACTACACTGCAGGGCTGCCCCTACACCTACAGCCACCTCTATTTCCCCCCACCTTCCCTCCCTCACCTCATCTTCAGCATCCCCAGGATGTTCACACAGGCTGTCAAACCCACTTTGTCAAAGCATTCACTGCTGAGTCCTGACTTAAACTGCACTGTAAGGATGGCCCAAGGTTGCTGCATTTCAAGTCAACAAAGATGAGCCAACTGAGCTGATGGCCGAGGAAATGAATGGCACAAGCTGGTCATTCAGCAGGGAGATATCGCAGCAGTCCCTGCAGTGTTTTCATGACCCAGATTCTCATCACTTATACATTAGTCAGCTTTAACCTCATCCTGCCACCTTACTGTCACAGCTCCTTCCCCCTGGAGCCTTTGCTTGTCCAGGTATGGAATGTCATACAAGGTATTTTCAGTGTGGCTGGGCTATTCCTAGTTTAGCCTGGCTGTGGCTCAGGTGGTAGAGCGGGTCATCTACCAGCTGGAAGGTAAGTGGATCGATCCCTGGCTCCTCCAAGTTATGTGTCAAAGTATCCTTAGGATGCTGAACCCCAAGTTGCCCCGATGCATCCATCAGAATGTGAATGCTGGATAAAAGCACTGTATGAATGTGTGCTGTGTCTCCCTACACAGTCTCAACAGTGTGGTAGAGGTATATACAGGCCTAGTCAAAAGTTTGGACTGTGTGTGTGTGTTTGTGGTTATTCTGAACCAGAGTAGTGTGTATCTCCAAACGAGGTTAGGTTGTGGTAACTCTAAATTATTACATTTTATAAGTAATAATAATATAAGTAATCTATGTTTTGATTGTATATTTTATATTGGGTAACAACCTTTTGCGTTTGCATATACATTGTTTTCTTTAACTTTGTACTTTTTTATGTGGTTCTATAAAGAGCCGTGTGTGCTGTAAAAGTGCTGTATAATTTTACTTACTTAAATTGCGCATACTAGTTCTGGGGAACTTAACAAGTACATAAACTACCCCTGTTAAGAATGATATTAGAAGAAGAAACAGCCTTTATTCTCCCGCAAAGGGGAAATTTAGGTGTAACAGCAGCAAAAATGTCAAAACACAACAGGACAAGATTAACAATACTACTACTAATAATAATAATAATAAAGTAATATACACTGTACAGGATTATAACTACAGGAAATAACAATATACTATGTATTACTATACAATATATACACTACAATATACTCTACAATATATACATACTATTGGTTCTGTTTTTGTTGGGAGCAGTGATGGTTATAAAGTCTTCCAGCTGCTGGGAGGAAGGATCTGCGATAATGCTCCTTTTTGCATTTAGGGTACAGCAGTCTGTCACTGAAGGAGCTCTCCAGTTCAGTAAGAGTTTCATGCATGGGGTGGGAGACCTTGTCCATCAGTGATGTTATTTTGGTCAGCGTCCTTCTGTCCCCCACCACCTGCACTGGGTCAAGAGGACATCCTAGGACAGAGCTGGCCTTCTTGATGAGCTTGTCTATCCGCTTCCTCTCAGCTGCAGATAAGCTGCTGCTCCAACATACTACAGCATAGAAGATGACTGATGCTGCTACAGAGTCAGAGAACGTCTTCAGGAGTGCCCCCTGCACTCCAAAAGACCTCAGCCTTTTCAGCAGGTAGAGCCTACTCTGCTCAGCGCATCAGTGTTGTGAGTCCAGTCCAGTTTATTGTTCAGGCGAACACCCAGGTACTTATAAGAGTCCACTATCTCAATGTCCACTCCCTGGATGTTCACTGGTGTCAGTGTGGTGGGTCTGCGCCTGTGGAAATCCACCACCAGCTCCTTGGTTTTAGCCACGTTGATCAGGAGGTGGTTCCGCTGGCACCAGTTCACAAAGTCCTGAGTCCTCTGTCTGTACTCTGAGTCATCCTCACCTGTGATGAGGCCAACTATGGCAGAGTCGTCAGAGAACCTCTGCAGATGGCAGCGTGGGGAGTTCATGGAGAAGTCTGCAGTGTAGAGGGTAAAGAGGAACGGTGCCAGCGCAGTTCCCTGTGGGGCCCCCATACTGCAGACCAGCCTGTCAGAGACACAGCCCTGTGTCCTCACATACTGTGGGCGGTCAGTGAGGTAGTCACTGTGGTAGTCACTGGGTGGTCAGTGAGGTACTATTATAAAATAGTAGTATAATGAAGTAAATATAAAAAGTGTGTAATGAAACATGTGAACTGAATGCTAACTGTTGTGTTCCGGTATCTTAAAAGGTAACTGTTAGCATCAATTCAATCATTAGCTTTGTTAGCAAACCTACTCTCCCCTCAACATCGTGAGAGGGAAGAGTTGTTTTAATAGCTTAATAGTTAGCTGACGCCTCGATTAACTATGTGCAATGTGACTGGTCATAGAGATTTAGTGCCAAACTGGAGTAAAGACAGTGATAAAATAATAAATGGATACAACTGAGCTCGAGTTTATACTTGCCTTGCAGATACTTCTTTGACTCTTATTTTTGTAACATTTAACAGCGTGCCCTTCTTGCTTGCTGGTAAGAATCTGGCCTTCTTATTACTCTTATCTGTATCGATAAAAGAAACGCAACCACTGTGTTTTTCTATCTCCTGCTGGATCTCTGGAAACAGATTCATAGATAGTTTGAGGATCTGGTTTAGCTGCTTGCTGAGATCTTAAAGGGGGAGATTGGCTTCGTCAGCCAGCTGCTTCGTCTTATCAGTTTTAAGGGTAAACTTTTAGTCATAATAACTGCAAACAACAACAAACATAAAATTCAGTCAGGACAATGTTATCCATCCATCCATTCATTCCTCCCTCCCTCTCTCCCTCCATCCATCCATCGATCCATTTTCTTTGTGGTGACATCAGCAAGGATAAGCAGGGTATTTCAAATGTTCATTTACCCAGCCATGTTTTCTAGTTCTTTCTTGGGATCCCAAGGATTCCACAAGCATGATTAGATATTTAATCTCTGGAGTCTATGCTGTCCTTCTGGCTGGGTTTGCCCAGAAAACCCCAGAAGAAACGCTCCCAGCAGGCATCCTGATTAATTGATTAAAAGAGAGCAGCGGCTCTACCAGTTCCCTCCGGATGTGTGAGCGCCATATCCCACATCTCTAAGGCTGAGCCCAGCAGTTCGATGAAGGAAATGTATTATGGCCACGCATTCACATTTGTCTTTTAGTCAAGGTCCAGAGCAGATCACCACAGTTGACACAGATTTACTGGTAAATCAATAATTTCAAGCTATTTTAAGCAAACAAAGTGCCTCTTCCATCTGTGAAAATTTATCCTACAGTACAGAGCAAAGCGAGCGTTAGTGACAATATTCGTGGCTTTAACTCAAACACAGCATAAAAACTAGGTGCCTGGGTGAAGGTGGGTTGCAAACTGGCTTGCAGAGGAAACAGCAGCTGAAGGCAGACTGGAACAGTTCAGTTAGCACGCCCTAAAAGAGATTTGCCAATTGAATGTATTTAAGGGTGTTAATTTGGCCATCAGCTGATTTAGGCTTACATGGAGATCACCTTTTATCAAGTGGCAACCACAGACTGTAGATGAAAAGTGGACGTAGGCGCCTACTGGTTTCAGGAGAAAGACTCAAAGTTAGCATTTAACCACCAGCATTTTAGGTTTTTGGAGCCATGCTAAGTTAACCAATGCTAGCAAGTATGGTTAGTAAGTAGCATAAAAAAATGTATAGGTGCAAGGTACAGACACACGTACCTGCTTATTACACCGACTAACTGGTTAATAAATCATTAGATCTTCACTCACCGAAACTGAAGCACACATATTATTTGTCAGATAATTTTAAATGCACCGTTATTCTTCAATAAAAATCATATTGGATCTTATCCCAGTTGTGCTTTATTATACAATTTCAACAACAAAACAAATAATCAAGAAAGAGTCATATATCTGCTGGGTTTTTTTTTTTTGTTTGTTTGTTTTGCTGTCAATAGAAGAAACTACCTGTCTGGGTGGCTTCATCAACACAGAACATAGCATCTGGACTACAGTGTGGAAGCCTACTGATCCTCCCTGAAGTTGCCTTGCTTATTAAATCAAACATATCTGCATAGAGCTATTTTCAGCTGACAACTGAGCATTTGGACGGATGCCTGTTCTTCTAGCTCACCTTTCCTGTACATGGTGGACAGACTGAGTAACTGCATGTCTGGGTAAGAGAAAAAAAATCAGATGATCTGAAGCTGCACACACACACAGGCTGAGATTCTGGGAATTGAGAGCAGATACAGCAGGTGGGATCAGGGGGGGCTGACATCACTACCTGCAGCCATCCACCAACATCGTCCTACTCCTTTCAGAACCAGAAGCTGGACGGCTGTTAGGACACAGCTTCTCCTCTCAGGGGTTGTTCAGCAGCAGCAAGCATATAGATGTTATTGAGACCTCTTAGCTGGCAGGTGTTTGTATCTGATGTGATGTAGGTTTCTCTCAGAGGTAGAGAGAAACAAGAACCCTTAAGTAAGACACACCTCTGGATCTCCATTTTCACATGGCGTCCGCTCACAAATCCCATTAATGCGCTTGACTCAAAAGCTAAAAACAGGCTTGCTTAATCGTGTTACTTGTCACCATGTACAGTGATATACGTGAAGATGTGACATGAAGCATGCATACATGTCAGCTTCAAGATACAAGGCGTCTCAAGCCTGAAGGAAAAGTTTAAAAAAGGGTGAAATCTGACACATTTGTCTCAAGTCAGGTTAATAGGTTCTTTTGAAAAAATTAGTTCAGGCACAGCTTCATCTCACAGAAATGTGGAATACCTGTCTCTGTTCCAAAAACGGAGGGCTTGGACTTTCTCATTCTGTGACTGGGTCTCCATGTTTTATAGTGACACGAGAAAGAGAACCAATTAAATTAAAGAAAAGAAAATATACAGAAATCAAAGAAATTCTGATTCACACAGGACTAATTTTGTCATGATACTTGAGTTCAATAAAATATGATGCTCAATTTGTGCTGGAATTTTTTGCTTTACAGATTCCAAGCATGGTAGATTAGAACCTCACAGACAACCTCTCTGCAAATATTACAAAATACTACAACTCCCCAGGTTACACTAATCTTGTACAAACAGAGTCTGAAACAAGGCGGCATGGTTATTAAAGGTGTACAGTTTATATATATATATATATATATATGTATGTATTAGACTTGTACACCCTAATGGAAAACTCAAAAACCAGCTTTATTTGTTGTTGCCTGTCGTTCACCTGGCCCTTACTTAAGCATTTCTGATTTCTCAGACTTTTAATGTGATTTAGTGCTCAGTTCAGATAAATGAATTATAGCGGGTGATTTTTAACATTCATGTAAATGCTAAAAATGACAGCCTCAACAGTGCATTATATTTCATACATAATATATTCGACTTATATATATAAAAATCCCAGCTTGCCCCTACAGGCAGTCTCTATTCCCTCCAAGCTCGGGTCCTCTACCAGAGGCCTGGGAGCTTGAGGGTCCTGCGCAGAATCTTAGCTCTTCCCAGGATTGTGCTCTTCTGGACAGAAATCTCAGATGTTGTTCCAGGAATCTGCCACTCTCCCAGTTTGGGGGTCACTGCCCAGAGTGTTCCGATTACCACGGGGACCACTGTTACTTTCATCTTCCACATCTTTTCCAGCTCCTCTCTGAGCTCTTGGTATTTATCGAGCTTCTCGTGTTCCTTTTTCTTGATGTTGCCATCACTTGGTATTGCAACGTCTATCACTACGACCTTCTCCCTTTGTTTGTCCACCACTACGATGTCCGGTTGGTTAGCCATTACAAGTTTGTCTGTATCTGGAAGTCCCACAGGATCTTAGCTCTGCTGTTCTCAACCATCCTTGGGGGCGTGTCCCATTTTGACCTCAAGACTTCCAGGTCATACTTGGCACAGATGTTCCTGTGTACTTGGTTATGGCGCTCCAGGTATGCCCTGCCTGCTAGCATCTTGCACCCTGCTGTTATGTGCTGGATTGTCTCAGGGGCATCTCTGCACAACCTGCACCTGGGATCTTGCCTGGTGTGGTAGACTCCAGCCTCTATCAAACTTGTGCTCAGACCTTGTTCCTGTGGTGCCATGATTAGTGCCTCTGTGCTGTCTGTCAGTCCAGCTTTGTCCAGCCATTGGTAGGATTTTTCTATATCAGCCACTTCTTCTATCTGCCAGTGGTACATGCCGTGCAGAGGCCTGTACCACCGGCCATGATGGTTCCTGTTCTTCCTCTTCTTCTTTCTCGGGTTTCTGCTGCCAGAGGTACTCACTAAGCACATGAACCTTTGTGTCCATCTTCCTGATGTATTCATGGATCTTTGTTGTTTCATCTAGGACAGTGGTTCTGACACTCACTAGTCCTCAGCCTCCTTCCTTCCGCTTGAAATCTACGTTTTGCATTTACTCGGGTTATCTTTATCTGATGTTAAAATTTGTTTGATGATCTGAAATATTTAAGGGTGACAAATATGAAAAAAGCTGAAATCAGGAAGGGGCAAATACTTTTTCATGGTTGTGTGTGTGTGTGTGTGTGTGTGTGTGTGTGTGTGTGTGTGTGTGTGTGTGTGTGTGTGTGTGTGTGTGTGTGTGTGTGTGTGTGTGTGTGTGCTCTGCTGTTTATTTTTTTTATGCACACATAAAAATGAGGCATGTTACTCTCTTGGGTGATCACTCCACATGAAACAGTTTCAGATTCTTGTTAGCGATCATTCTCGGCCTATTTTAGAAATGCTTTTATTCCCTTTTGGCATCTTCTCAAAATCACAGTAAAGAGGAGCGATCATGATGACAGTTAAACATTTGAAGTGATATGTACTCAGATGTACACTGTCACACCTCTTGAAAGGATATATCTTGTCATTCATCTGAACCTCTCAAATGAGTCTTTTCTTTTATGTTTGTGTATAGTTTGTGTGCATTTGTGCAGGGTGAGATAAAACAGCAATCGATCTCCTCCCGTCTCCCAGCTCAAAGTTTATGACTGCCGTTTAGTTTGAAGGTCACACAGCAGCCCAGTGTGCAGGCACATATTGCTTTCAGAGCCCACAATATTCACTTCCTGAGTTATTCTCCTCTGTTTGGTAATTAGCAGCTTGTGTTTGGGGATGAACACAAATGTTGCTGCTGTCCAAAGGCTGACTACTCTCTGAGCTGGAGAGCATGCAACCAAGAGAGCTAATCAGGTTTGGGACTTAGATTACTGTGAGAAGCTACAGGAAGTTATGGATCTAGGATTTCAACCTAAAGCCATTGGCATGTGACAACCTGGTCCCTGGTAGGATTGTCTCAGTATCCTAATTTTAACAGCACAGCACAAGCTAGTCTGATACTATCACAAATCCCAATGACGTCACTTTGGTGCTTTGTTTTAAAATGGGCATATCTCATTCTGTCTTTAGCTGAATAGCAACACTCACCACTGACTATGTTTGGTCCAAGAGTTGTACTGGACAGAATGCTGAGGTTATCATTTCTACTGAAGATGTCAAAATAATGAAAAATTGGATTTTAAGAACAGCTTCCCACACGTTCCATTCTCTCAACCAGCTTTACGAGGCCATCTGCAATGCTTAATAAAGGAGTTCTTGCATACTGGGAGCTTAGCACTTGTTTGCACTCTGTAGTTTTTGTCATCTGAAATTAAAGTTCAGTGATTGTGGAGGTCAGGTCATCAATCTATTCATGGCCACACAGCCCTTACAAGCCTGGGAGTGTATTAAAAGGTCTAATGATACCAAATGATTTGTTGTTGCAGAATGTTTTTCTAGCCATACTCATTAGCTGTTGCCTTGAATACTTTTATGTATATATTGACATTTTATTTTATTTTACACTCTAAGGAAATTCAATTCTATTTTAGTTATATAGCACCAATTTGCAACAAAGCAAAGACTCTACAGTATTAGAAAAGAACCCTCAACAATCACATGACCTCCTATAAGCAAGCATTTGGCAATAGTGGGAAGGAAAAATTCCCTTTTAACAGGAAGAAATCTCCAGAAGAACCAGGCTTGGGGAGGGGCAGCCATCCACCACGACTGGTTGGGGGGTGAGAGAAAAAAGAGAGAGACAGGACAAAATAATTAAATGCCGTAGCGGTGTATAGACACACGGAGGGTGAAAAGAGATGAGTGAAGAAGAAACAGTCAGTTCATCATGGAAGCACCCAACAGCCTAAGCCAATTGCAGCATAAGTAAGGGATGGTTCAGGGTCACCTGAATGCATGATCTAACCTTTTAGCATCACACTGAGACAGCATGTTTCTAATTTTAGCATATTGCACAAATGAATGAAGGCAGTCCTACATATTTGTTTAATCTGCATGCTGAGGGAAATTTCCAGATAAAATTACTCCAAGATTCCTCACAGTGTTATCTAAAGTATGTTTTTGGTTAGACATGATGTGTCTAAGATATTTTTATTTTTATGACCGAGCACCATAACCTGTTTTGTCTGAATTTAGGAGTAGGAAATATGGGCCTTTTATGTCTTTAAGTTTAACACGTTGATTTGAATCGTCTGGTTTCATGGATAGATAAAGCTGACAGACAGAGAAGGGTGTTATGAGCTGAGGGGAGAGCTACATTTTTTTAAAAAAAACATAAAGATTACAGTGAGGAGCATATGCATATCAGTCTGTGGAGCAAATTTGTGGAATAATATGTAGGAGGATTTAAACAGATGCACAAATATAAATCAGTTTAAAAATGATTTAAAACAACACTTATGAAGCAGAATATGGATGAGGCGGGATGTTAAATATTTGTGTGGTTGTACTGTACATTAAAAATTAATAATTCTATATAATGATATATTATAAAAAGCAGTACTTTTGGATGGGTTTTGGTATAAAAATGTATATTTGACTATAACAAAGGATTGTGTATTAGGCAGAGGTGGCAAAAGCACTGACATTCTGTACTTAAGTAGAAGTACAAGTACTTATGTTAAAAAATACTTTAATAAAAGTCGAAGTACTGGTTCAACTTCTCTACTTAAGTAAAAGTAAAAAAGTACAGGCTCTGAAATGTACTCAAAGTAAGAAAGTAGAAGTAGTTCTTTGGAGGACGTTTCTACCTGCTATTTTTGTGTAAAACTAACCGAACCTCGTTATATATTATTGTAATAATATAAAATAAAATTACATGAGAATACAAACATTATTCCAATCTTAATCCTTAATCCTTCCAATTTTAATCCTAATGAATGCACTCAGCTTGAATCTGTTATGTAGGACACAAACTGTTAAAGGGAATTTAAACACAGCTCTGTTCTCTGTGTCCTCCATAGTAGAGGGTGACTGTGTCTCCACCTAAACACAGACATGAGGATACTCAAGGGTTACAGTGGGATTCAGAAGGTGGAGGAACCCTAAGATCAGCTGTAGCGGCTCTGCATGGGGAGAAGAATCACAACTTTCTATTGTGAGCTCCAGTAAATGATGTTGGTGTGCAGACTGTGATCAGCTGACCTGCTGCTGCTGCTCTGAGGTTTACTGCTCTGTGTGGATGAACTGAATTCACAAAGATGTAAACCAGTATTTCACAGCTATCTGAGCTGATCTCCATCCCCTACACTGACAGCATACAGGCTGCATAAATGTTGGATTCAGTGAATGAATCTCAGCATCAGCAGCTTTGATTCAAACTCATCTCTGCTGCACTGATGTAACCTGTAACTCTGACCATGAACACAAACACTGTGCTCCAGTCCAACACAGAGCTTTACTGTAAATACAGTACAACAAACTAACCTATTTATTACACACTAAACTGCAGTATTTTCATAGAATCTTTGAATAACACAAAGTCAGCATACTTCAGTTTATTTTCCAGTCCTTACCTTTAAATCTAGCCTCTCTTCTTCCTCTTCTGTCCTCTTTCTCCATCTCTGAGTGAACTTCTCTCTCTTTGCTCTCCCTGAAATACAGCAGCTCTTCTTTTAGCTAGCAGACACACTGTGTGACAAACTGAACACACTTTGTGTGTTTGCTGATATTTGTTGAGCATTTAGAAACGCTGCATTTACCTGACACACGTTACTCCCTTCATGCTCGCTCCTCTTCAGTAGCGCTAGCTAAGCTGTTTATGTGCCGCAGCGCAACTTATGGACTCGGTCCGGCCCGATTATAGCGCTATAAATGAGACATTAATTTTATGGGTTTGCGTATTTAATCCCTTTGTACGAGATAAGCCCCGATGATGGAGGATACGCCAGTACGATTGTCTCTTGTGTGTTATTATTCCTCCATTTAGGCTCAGATCGTTTGATGTTTGACGGCGCACTGACCGGAAATGCAAACTTCTCTCTGACGTGTTAAAAAGTAACGAGTCTGCTTGAAAATGTAAGAAGTAGAAAGTACAGATACTTGTGTAAAAATGTAGGGAGTAAAAGTAAAAAGTAGTCAGAAAAATAAATACTTAAGTAAAGTACAGATACCTGAAAAATCTACTTAAGTACAGTAACGAAGTATTTGTACTTCGTTACTTCCCACCTCTGGTATTAGGTATATTTATATATAGCATATATGTATATATTAGATTGTACATTCAAAACAGATATGATGAGCTAAACAGGGGTAAGAATTAATAAGCATTTGTTTCCACCGACTCCTTTTTAAATGGGAAATAGTATTTTTTTTTATTTTCATTTATATTCATTTGTTTTTTTAGGTGTATTAATAAATATTTGATTCATTCATTCATTTATTCATTCACTGAAAGATGTTTTTAAGGTTTTGAGACTCCAATGAGCCACGGTGAGACCCTTTTATAGACAAATGGAGAAAACTTGGAACAATGGTGAACTTTACCAGGAGTGGCTGGCCTACCAAAATGACTCCAAGAGTGCATCAACGACTCACCAAGGAGGTCAAAAAACAACTCAGAACAACATCTAAAAAACTGCAGGCTTGACTTGCCTCAGTTAAGGTCAGAGTTCATGATTCAACAATAAGAGAGAGACTGGGCAAAACTGGCATCCCTGGGAGAGTTCCAAGGACAAAACTACTACTGACCAAAAAGAACACAAAGACTCATCTTACATTTGCCAGAAAACATCGTGGTGGTCTGTTGCTGCTTTGCTCCTTCAGGACCAGGACGACTTGCATTTGATGCAACTGAATTCTGCTCTCTACCAGCAAATCCTGAAGAAGATCCATCATCAGTTCATGCCCTGAAGCTGAAGTGCACTTGGACAATTATCCCAAACAAACCACCTCTGAATGGCTCAAAAATAATAATAGTATTTAAAAAAGAAAAAGGTCTTACAGTACTTCTTCACACCATAGTACATGGATGTTAAAATCACCTACAATAATTATTTTATGAGAACTGATCATTTAATCAGATAAAACTTGAACACAGAGTCAGCCTTTCAAATGGATTAAAACTGTCTGAGTCTTTGCTGGACTGATAAGCTAGAGTGAAAGTTTGCTGTCACTCCTCCTCCTCGGCCTGTTCTTCAAGGACTCTGAGGGGTGTTGATTCATTTGAACTAACATATTCATTCTGCTGTGTCCAGGTTTCTGTAAAGTAGAATAAATCAATATCTTAACCAATCATTGAACCATGTACCAATAAACTAAGAAGAGAGAAAACTAATGTTTAATATTCCACATTTAATTGATTACTATTTGGAAAGCAATACTTAAGTCAAGCCTGATGTTGCCTTGTATTATTCCCAGTCTCTTTCTGACAGTGAGGACCTGTCAGTTTAACACTGGTACTCGATATCATCACATATCTGAACCCAGGGTGTTGAAATCATGATCTCTAATCTGAGACATCCTTAATTTAAGGTTTCTTATCTAAAAGCCTTTCTTATCTAATCTGCTCCTCTGCAGCAAAATGCATTCTTCCTCCTGTTTCCTTTTCTGGGGCCTCAAACGAGCCATTTTCATTACAGAAGAAAACATTCATGTCTTAAAGTAATGATGGACTGTGATTTCATTTTACTTTACTCTAAACCTAAACCATGGCAATCAGAATATGTAATTTTTATTTTTATTAAATTGTTCTCCCAGGTTTTTGCAATCAGTGAGCAAAGAAAATCATCATTATAACTGGCACACATCAAAAATGATTCATATTTTTTTTTAAAAAAATCACTTTTGCTCTAAAATATAGAGGCAGCATAGGGTTAACTGTAGTTGAGTGGCTCTTTCCATGCATCATCAAAATGATGCTGAACGGCTGAACAGGGCTGTTTGCTGGATAAGATTTGTTTGATGATCTGAAGCATTTAAGCAGTGATGGCATATTTACCTTGAAAAAGTGATCTGATTACTGATCATTCCTTTAAAAAGTAACTTAGTTGTTTTACTGATTACTTATTTTTAGAAGTAACTCAGTTAGATTACAAGTTATTTTATTATTCAACAGCTGCTGGTGTTGTGCCAGAAAGTGATCGACTGCCAAAAAGTGATTTTCGGTATTTGCCCAAAAACGATTGCCTGCATTTAAATGGCTGCAAATGAATTGTTGACCTATAATCTATGAAACATGTGTCAAACATATCTCTCTTGAATGATATCAGGTCATTATGAGCACGAAACAGCATTTCTAGGTAGAAGCTGCAATCAGGTTTTGGCAAAGGGACTTTTATATATTTGTTTTTTTATCAAGGTAAAAACTGTCATTGACATTAAAAATGTCTTTTTAAACAGAAATCTGGCTCAGAAGGCTTCAGAAATCACAGCAAATATAACATCACAGTTCTATAAAGATATTTGAAGTGGCCAAAAAGCACTGGATTGATTATAATGCAAGTACAATAATACAGACTCATAAAGATTATTGCAAAACAGGTTATTTCTTCATTTTCAACATAAAAATAACAACCACGAAACGAGGGCGAGTCAGCCGTGTTTAAGGGCAGCATTTCCTCTACTGCATACTGTCCGACCAACTTCTTCAGCTCTCCCCCACCTACTGGTTTTGCACCGAAGTCCAGCTTTTGTTGTCTGGGTGCTGGGGGGAAGCCTCCTGCATTAGCCGCAGCTCTCTGCTTTGTACCACCTGGTGGGACTCGCTCTGTAAGTTTGACTGTGCTGTGCTGCGACTCCAAATGTTTCTTCAAATTTGACGTAGTGTTTCTGAAGCTAGATAGCACTTGGTTGCCAGCACAGAGTGCACAACTAACCTTGATATTGTCATCTTTAGCTGACACAAACTCAAAATAGTGCCTGTATTTCCAGCTAGAAAACGTGCATCTCTCTCCTCCCTCCATTGTTTACGTTTGTCCTCATGCTGAAAACGGGACTTAATTGTCGCATCAGCCAGATGTCACTCCCCGAGACCCAAGAAAGAAAAATATATCTTTTTACTAAGGAAAATAGTAACGCTCAATGACTTGGATAAGTTACTTTAATCTGATTACTGGATTGTTAACAGTAACTCGTTAGATTACTTGTTACCAAAAAAAATGTGGTCAGATTAGAGTAACACAGTAGTGCATTACTGACATCACTGCATTTAAGGGTGACAAATATGAAAAAATAAACAAATTAAGAAATCAGGAAGGGCCAAATACTTTTTCACAGCACTGTATAAGGACACAACAACCATAAAAACAGCAACAATCTTGGTTCCCATAATTGTTGTTGTTTAGGTTGCTCAGATCCACAGTTACTGTAACGTTCCTTGGTTGGGCGCTTTTGTCCTCGCTCTTGAGCTGTGAGATTTTGGGTTGTAAAATCATTTCTCCTCAACTTAATTTAGATGCTGCTCTTCCTGCAGCAGGAATATACCTCCAACAACTCCCTCATTCTTTTTTCCCCTTTGACTTTGATTTGGTTAACTTGGGAAAAGTTTTTGAAATACATCATATGAAAAGAGTTGTGTGATCTGTTCAGTGTACTGGTAGACTGGTGTGTACTTCTCTGTGTGTGTTCTTAAAGATGAAAACACTCTCTGGTGTGGATGAAGTTATTTAGTTTCAGATATAGGAATTCAGAGATGGTGCAGGTCGACTATATTTTCCAGAGGATATTGGCACATATGCAAATGCTTTCATGAGCCTGTGTGTATTTCTCGCCTTGAAGCTTCTTATAAAATACACATATCACAATGAGGATAAGACGCTGGCAGCGTAGAGTTGGAGACAAAGGCATCTGCAGCGACGGGTGATAAATAATGTAGGTGTAATATCACAAAATGGACGTCTGGTTTAGAGGAGTAGACTGGAGGTCGGAGGAGGGCGGAGCTCAAAGCTGAATCATTCCCTTGTGCATAAGGCAAAGATCTATAACAATAATAAAGCACACAGTGGTGAATAATTCATCAATTCTCTTCCCTCTCTCTTTTCTCCCCAGAATGTCCTCAGCTGACTGTACTGCGTCTGCACGCTGCTGCTGTTGTGTGTCTCCGTCAAACTTTGGAGAATTTGTTTTCACCACCAAAGAGCCAAATCCATATTGTTAGTTTTGTTTGTACCAGTCATGGGGGTGACCCATGCCCTGTAGAGGACTAAAGTCAGCACATGGCCAAAAACACACTACAGTGGCAACTTCTGTTGTTCTGTTATATCTGGTCACCAAAATAAAGCTGTTTTAGTTGTGGATGTGAGGCCAGTGCTGCCGTGGATCATTCCTTCACTGATTTGCCTGAAGTGAAATACATGCGAATTTACCTGAGGTTAACTTTTGGTAATTTTCTTGAGCAATTGCATTGTCATAATTTTCAGACTATAAAACTACACAGTGGGCCCATACATTCAAAACCGTTTATTTATTATTGCAAATTAATTTCAAGTTTACCAAAGTGGTAAAACATCATAAGTAAACCTTTGTATTTATGGTTTCAGAAATCGTAAGTTGAATGCCTTCTTTACGCATTTATATAGATATGTTAACTATGTGAGTTAATTGATAAAAGTGCTTACATTGGCTCCTGAGGGGGGTTCAGGGTGACATTATAAGGTGGAAGTGCTGGCTAGTTGCTCAATAGTATGGGCCGAGCCTTTGGTTTTGTTTCAGTTGACTGTTGAGTTCCCTGATATTTCGTTTGCCATACAACACCATCCTGATCTGTCTTGTCATCTGTGAACACTGTAAATAAATTGCACATCAGGTGAAGAGTATTCGTGCCTCTAAGCATGCTTTCTCTACCACATCTATGGCCCTTTTACATGTGGTGCCAGAAAATAAAGCAAGGATGCCTCCTTAAAACCTACAGCAGCAACAACAGCAAACAAATGATCGTGTGCAGAAGGATGCCACGGCAGTCTCTGTGAAAGCTGACTTTGAGTTTGGGGTTAGTTCCAGCATGTCCGTTAGACTAGTCTGGCCTCTTTGGAAAGATGTTTGACAGCTTCATGCAAGTTCAGATGGAGAGAAGCAGAAGACAGGAAACAGAGACGAATAAGCAGAAGCAGAAACCCAGCATCCTGTCCCAGCTCAACCTGGAAGCCACCTGCGCTGATCAACTATTACCAATCATCAAGTGGAGTTCCAGCTGGAGGCTCCAAATTGCAAAGTTTAGAAGATTCAGATGACATCGGGCATTACTGTACCACCTGTGAAAGACTGGCTGAGGTACAACCGCCCATGGCAACAGTGGGCTGTCCAACTAATTCTCCTGCTGACAGGAAAGGCCAGAAGTGCCTTTGCTGCCATGGACCCAGCAGACACAAAAACCCTATGAATTGTTTAAGACTGTTATATTAAAAAATGAGATTAACAGGGAAACTTTTTGCCAGAGGTTCTGTTCTTATGAGACACCTGCTGAATGATCCCCTCAAAAACTGCATACAAACCTCCAGGACTTGTTTTGCAAGTGCACCTGCATAAAGGAAGATATTATGGAGAAGCTGTCCTCAAGCTTCTCAAGATGCATTGTCTATGTTGCCTTTAGCAAACATTCAGGTAATCTGGGATTTGCCTTTGGGAAAGAGTCATCCGACCTCAGGTGGGAAAAATTGATGCCATCATGTCTGCTGAGAGACCAAGAACAGAATTTAAAATCAATTGTGTGTAGCATGAATAGCAGTTACATGGTCTTATCTCTGAGTTTTGAATGAGCTGGAAGTTGGAGATGGACTTTGACTGACGCATGGATCCAGATTGAGCATGGATGGCACCCTAACCACTGGCATGCTTTTATTTGGGCTGTCAGAGTTTCACAGGCTGACAGCGGACACTCTCACGGACTAGCAATGGCTCACATTGTCATTTGTTTTGATGTTTTTCATTTGATAATTCAGAGAAGATGTGTGTTTTTGACTTTCTTACAAAAGGCATGGACTGCCACAAGCTTTACCCCAGAATGCAACTAGCAGCCTCCTAATAATGAGTTTGCCCTTAACTAAACATACTGTGACCCAAGTTTACCTGTGACCTCAGGTTGCAAGCACAAAGTCACAAGTGCAGGCAGACAAAGGTGGCACAGTGGGAAAACAGACAATATGACAAAGACAAAGGGAAACACACGACTATACAGTAGTAGCTGACAGTAAGACACAGGTGGAAACTATACGATGGGGTAGACAACCAAGTAAGGAGAGAAAGAAACAAAGAGCGGAAGTAAAAACACAACAAAACTAAAAGTAAACTAAAAGACTATTAGTCTTTGTGTCTCTGGCAAATGAAGACAGAGACACAGGAAAATAAACAATAAATGTTATGAGAACATTACAGTTTTATTTGTAAGAAGTTAGGTAAAGAAACAAATTATTTATTAGGGGTATCATCCCAAAAAGGTCAAACTGAAATTAAACCAAAGTTACATGTAATTTGTTTAAACAAATAAACCTTTAAATTACAGCTATGCAAGTAAACCATCTTTCAATCCTAAGATTTTATATATCAGGACATAATAAAGTCTTAAAATTTCTCAATTTACATGGTGTACCACGCAGTGTTGTTTTTTATTTAACAAAAAATTAAGCTAAAAATGCAGAAAACTAAATACACCGTTACAAATGAATTAAGAGGAAATGTGCCGCTAATTAAATGCAACTGATTAACTGATCATGAGGAAGTGTGAGCACCTCTATGAAAGAATGTTTTAGCAGTTAACAGGTCCTGGACACCTTGCAGCCACTGAGTTGACCAGAGTCCTCTGTATACCAAAGTATTCTAGAGTCAAATGTGAGGCCATGTGTCTGACAGCTAAAGCTTGGCCCAGACTGGGTCATGCAGCAGGAGGATGATCCCAAGCACAGCAGCAAATCTAAAAGTAGAAAAAGAAAAGAACGAACGTGACCCAAAGTCCAAACCTCAACCTGACTGAAATGCTGTGGCAGGACCTGAAGAGAGCTGTGCAGAAATGAATGATGAACTGAAGCAACACTGTAAAGAAAAGTCCTCCACAAATGTATGAGACGCTTAAAAAAAACCATAAAGAAAATTATAACTTTAAGCTATTGCTGCTAAAGGTGGCTCGACAAGCTACTGAATCATGTAGTGCACTTTGTTTTTCACACACTGCTTCTGCATTTTGACTTAGTTTCTGTTAAATAAATAATGACATGGTGTAATATGTCATGTTTTGTTGTCCATCTATGTTGTATTTAAAGATTTTATGACCGATTAAGACCTAGATGATGTTTTAGTATGTCCTGATACATAAAAGCTTGGAATTGAAAGAGAGTGTACTTTCTTTTTATCATGACTGTAAGTGGGACTGATGCTATTCTTCCTTGCACATTTATTGTTTTTAGACCGATAGTGAACTCATCCTTTAGCTACAACAAAAGCAATAGTTTTCTATGTAGATGAGGACAGTAAAGAAAAAATATACTGGAAAAGGTTTTTATGAGAATTGTCCCACGGTTAGTCAAGTCTCTGAGGTCCTCTCCATCTGTCCAGATAGTCGTTGGCTCTGTTCAAACTGACAAAAAACAGCCAAATAAAAGGGTAGCGCCTCAGTGTATTATGTGAAGTGCAGAAAGTGACACTGATCTGACTTGATAGATCTTAGTGCAATATGGCACCGGTCCCCATGAAGACACCGCCCAGCTGTTATTGCTGCTGCCATCCTTCTGAGTCAGTCTCAGAGGCCCACAGTTTGTAGTTAATGTGTGAGACAGGTACACTAAAGGGAGTGCTGTTCTCCTTCTAGCAGGAGTGTTTTCAGGAATACAGAGAATAAACAGAAAAGGAAGGATTCTAATAAGAGCTCAGCTGCTGTCGTCTATTTTTACCACTGCCTTTGTGTGCTCCTGTAAAAATGAGAACAGAATGTAGATTATTAGCACACCACAGCAAGGACCTTTATAACTAAACAGGTTTTTTGTGCAGTGGAACCCTTAATAGGCATTTTTTTTATTCCACATTCTGGTATTTGGAAACTAATTAAACTTGTTATCAAGCCTGTAAACAGCAATGCTCTTCTGTATTTTAATTACACACAAAAAGGCCAGTCAGCATTCCTCTAATCACTCAATGTATGCATGTGTGTTTTTAAGAGTTTCCTATTGGGCACTTTTTAGCCTGTCTGGTCCAGAATGTGAGGGCTTGATCACTAATGACACATGCCAGTCAAAACAAAGCAGGCTGATCTGAGTAAAAATGGTAAAAAGTGGCAGAGGATGATGATCTATGCAGACTAGACCTGTCAAAGTGTTAGGACAGGATGTTCGGATCTTCCGGCTAGCTGTCATTTTAATTGCCACATATATTGCATTCACATGCTCTAACAGATTGTGTGACTGTAAGTATACAACAGTACAGCGGTTTGAACAGAATTATTGAATCAAAGCCTTTTGAGAATAAAAAGGTCATGATCACTCTGTTCTCCAAGACCATTTGTCTAGGGCAGGGGTGGCCAGCTGCAGGCCTCAAGAGCCCCTGTCCTGCAGGTTTTAGATGTGTCCCTGATCCAACACACCTGAAACCCTAGGACACCGGCTCTTGAGGCCTGGAGTTGAAGACCCCCTGGTCTAGGGTTAGGGTTAGAGTCACATCTAACCTTTACACCCTCTATATGAAATTATCCTCTACTTGGCATACTAAATGTAAATCTGATAACAGTAAAGCTGTGAGGCCGAAATGCTGGGAAGAAAATTGATTTGACAGCTAACATTTAGCATGTGATGAAAATGAAATCGAACTCTTAAACAGGTTGTTGTATGCAGACACAGACAAATAGTCATTCCTGTTTCACTTCAAGATGCAAGTGTAGCTGGTGCATTGTAGTGTTGTGTTTCCATGGGTGAGTCTGCACACTGGCAAGAAAACTGCCATATATGCAAATGTCCACATGGAGCCTGACCCTAACCCTCTGATGAAATTTACATCATTGAAGGTATCCCTATCAGACAATAGCACGCCCATATCTCCATCACTATATGATTATTATTACTATTAGTTGTGGCAAGCCACTAAACTAAAGTCACCCACAATCCTGGAAGGCTAGAGGATCTATGCTAACCCATATAATATAATATAATATAATATAATATAATATAATATAATATAATATAATATAATATAATATAATATAATATAATATAATATAATATAATATAATATAATCTATTGGAATATCTCAAAAAGATGCATCTGCAAGCCACTTTGCAACCCACCTCAATTTCATTTCATCCTTTTCAAGCAATTTATGACTTATTCAGTGTCATTCTGTGTTTCCAACAGAATTAGACAGTAGCTGATATGTGCACAAAGGGCGGCACATAATAAATGCGTTCCTCCATTTTTAATGCCACAATCATCAGCTGACTCTCTATTCAGTTACTAATTTTTATGGACAGACACCATCTCCACATTCTTGGAGTGCAGTAAGCAATGATAAGCTGTTCTGTTCTGCAGCCTTGTTGAGGTCAGTATAGCAGCACATGAACTAGTTCTGGTTCTGGTTGGAGTGGCCCTTAAATTTTCCGTGACTTTTCTGAGCACATTAAGAAATGGTGGTACAAGCTGCAGCTCAGGTTGGTGAAGTTTTCAGCAAGACTGCAGGACAAGAGGATTTCTTCCTTATTTTGACCCAGTTTGTCAACCAATCAGCATTCAACCATCGGACAGGTCATTCACGTCCAGTGACGTGCAGTTGGGATTTTGGAGGAGCACGTTTGCAGTGGGTGAAAATCCTTCTTCCTTTGCTGTCTCTCACACTGCACCACCAATAGAAATGCAGAATAACAGGGAGCTGGTGCATGCAGTAGGTGACCATGAGCAGCTGCAAAAGAAACGGTGTAGCACAGGCAAAGTGCAGTGTTTTGCTCAACAAAAATTTTGGGCCATTTGCTAGGCTAACGTTCAGTGCAGCACATTCGGCTTTCTATGTGAAAGGCCCTATAGGGTTGATCTTCTCACTCAGGAGTCTCACTCAGCCATGACAGCAGCTGCACCACTGGTTGCAGAGCCAGAACACTTCTTCAGAGAAGCCCACACAGCAAGACAGCGGCCCCCGGTGAATAACTCCAATTCAGTTTCACAAACTGCAGAAAAACCCAGAGGCATTTACACATACGCCCCAGTAACCGTATCTTCACTAACATACTCATGGCTTGGGATTTGACAGTAAAAAAATTTTTATGTTCTACATATCAAGCATGTCAGCTGTTACAGTTTGTCACTGATGTGAAAACAAACACTGCAGATATTTTTTGTACCGATTTTTCACAACACTCCTTATTACTCGCTGTTCAACTGTTGTCAATGCCACAGTCAATCTTTCAACTTCTTTTTTTGCAGAAAAGCTGCAAAATGTTACTTTAAAATGGATTTTGATTTTTCTGATTGGAAACCCTGTTGCAGGGAGACACCCCCCACCCCCACCCCCGGCATTACGCATTTCATTGCGTAATGCTGCATGCCTGACATTTGTGAAGAAGATTGTCACCATCTTGTCTTTTCATCTTGCTACCCTCTAAAACAGCAGAGTTTATTTGGGTTATGCTGTGTGAGAATCTCCTTTACAGAAGTGAAAAATAACCCGGAGTGGAAGGAGCAGAGGTGTCATTTCAGAAGTGAGCCGCAGGAGACACTTTTACACAAAAACTGGATTAAAACTATGCTGCCATTTTAGAGTTTACGTCAACACTCACATGGGGAAGTGGATTTATGTTTTCTCCAAAGTATATGGTTCCTTGTAGCTGTAAGGCAGAGTCCAGAGAGACACTTGAAATTCTCTCACCTCTAAATAAAATCAGTGTCAGAGTGCAAAGTTTCTGAAAACAAACTGCCCCATAGCTGATCATTCTCATCATTCTCATGTGCTCACTGCCCAATACAGATGTTCAGCTTGTAACTGAGTGAGAGAGCAAAAAAAAAAAAAAAAAGAATTGCTGCCTATGCTTATCAATAAGTCATAAAGAACTTGCACCAACTGCTGCTCTCTATTCATTAGTACAATGTAGTATCAGCTAAGAGCTGCTAAGTGTCTCTGCAGGTTGAAAGCTAGAATGAGAAAAGTCCAAAGACCAACACTCCCACAGCTTGGAGCTTAATATTTAATGAATTTAAGTATTTAGTATTTCTAACAAGCTTGTGTGACCTTTGCTAAACACTGACCATCGTGTCCTACGCACCAAACAACTCCTGTGCTTTCACAGCCTATTTGAAACATACAGCTTTGACCACCATGAGGGCCGTTTTAGCCCAATAAATCAGCGTAATGCTAGCAGTTGCGAGGCACAAAGGAAACAAGAGAAAGAAATTTATTTCTCTTCTTATAGCCCCTGTCAGTCAGCGAGAGAGCATTAAATGATGGTTAGCATTGAGATATCAAAAGGAAGGTTTATCCTAGGCTAATCTGTGATAAATAGAAATAAATGTACAATATTTTGGTTAACCTGGAGGTTAGCATCACTTCACAGTTTCTTCAACAAAAAGCTGACGGGCTTTGTTTCATAAGCTTTTGGACTACTGCATAAATCTGCTGTGTGGTAAATAGAAGTTTTCATACATGCACACGCTGACATCACTTTTATGATTTTGAAGTAGTAAAACACTTCACGGTGCTCCTGTGTTCAGCGTGCTGTTGGATGTTCCTGACAAGTTCTGCAGTCTCGTTTAGCTCCGCGTTAGAGATTTACAAATTATTTTGATATTTGAAATGTTATTTATTGTGTTTTTGGCAAATTGATTAAACTCAAAATACAAGCGCATGGAAGTGGCAATAAAGTGTGTAACCATAAATCTACAAACGCATACAAAAAGAACAATTACACAGTTATGTAAGATATTACCCGAGGTGCATTACTGACACAGCATCTATATTTCATTTTTAAATATTGTTGATATTACCAATACATGATTATAGTGACACTTGTCGAGACCCTACGATAAGAGACAGTGGGAGAGGAAAAGCTCTTTAATAGGAAGAAACTCTCAAAACTGGACTCAGAGAAAGTGTCTGCCTCGAAAAGGGAGAACAGAAAAGAGGAGCACTGAGAAAAACTGAAAGCTGGGCCATTAACTGCAGATCAGATCAAAAAAAAGGAGGCTGGAGACAAAGAATCCTCTGAGTACTGATTTAAGACGGGCTGCAATCTTATTAAAGACAAATAATAGATACTCCAGCTCAAGAGACTCATTTTAAATCAGTTTACAATAAAAAAACAAAACCACTTTGATAATAAAACCTCAGCTGTGTCCAGTGTTTTGGTTTTTTTTCTTCTTCTTCTTTAAACAAATGACACGCTCTGAGAGCAGGTGAGTTACTGGGCAATCAGAACGATGTGTTTCAGCACAAAAAAGTACTGAATGGATGTTTTTTGATTTTGTTTTCTTTCTCATTGGAATGGCCTGGATGTGCCTCCTACTTGTTTCACTGATACAGGCTGTAATGAAAGAGATTTCTTTTCTAAATGGGGCTCTGCAGCCACGGGGCCGGCCCCCGGCTAAGTGGCTTTATTCTGCTTTGTCAGACTGATGAAATTGCTCTTGCTTTGTTGGTCTCCATTCAGAAGTCACTGCGAGGCATTATGAGCAAAATGTTTTCCAGTCATACTGGGGTCAAAAGCCATCTGTATTTGTTTGAGGCACTAAAGGATCTGCTTCGCTGCTAATGCTGGGCTATTTTAAAGGCTTGATTAGACTGCACTTTCAGAGGCCCTTTTGTAATAGTCTGTCTGACTTCTGTATTGAACTGTTATTTCATAATGGAATTTATCTAGTCACACTGTGCTAAGCTTGCAGATGCACAAAGGGTTCAGACACTGAGTGAAACAACGCCGACAGAGACACTAACGTTTCTGCACTTCATTGAAAGGAGGCGGTGCCCTCTGGTGGATGAAAAGGGGAATTATTTCCATTTTTAGAGGTCAACAGTGCAGTAAGCGTCGACATAAGGTGACTCGTTTGAAATAATGTGACTCTGTTTTGTACCTTTTATTTGAATACAGATATGAAGTGAGGACAGAACAAACCAAAAAATCCTATATAAAAACATGAAGCAGGCAAACATGAGTAGGTACTGTAGAGAACCCCCCCCCCCATAAACTTAAAAAAAATAAATAAAATTATTGAAACAGTAGAAATGAAACATTTATAGTTTCTTAATAAATTATACATTTAAGCTTTCTGCAACAGTCAAGATGCAATAATTAAATATTCTGTATTAACAATGTGTCAAATGTTGCACAACACGATGGAAAGGTTGAATTTGTGGCGGTAAGGCTTAAAAGACGGCTTCCCTGGAGGCTGATTCTTGGCTTCTCTGCAAGCACGATTGATAATTGCGATGATACTCAATTTGCAACCCAGAAAAACCTGAACAGTTGGCTTAAAAATTGCTAAAACAAAATAAATATCTAAATAAATTGTTTGGACCTCAGAATAACTGCAGTACAGGCAGTTATCTGTAGGTTTATCAACTGAGGGGCCGCTTTCAGAATATGCATATGTCATTTGATCTTTTTTCCAACAGTATTAATCAATGAACTGAAACTTGTACATGCAGGAACTTGCACTTAGTCTATTTTTTTAAACCGCAGAACTGACTGATCGTTCTCAGCATGTCGGTGTATTCCATCAAATCAGATTCTCAACGTAAATAAATAAATGCATCAAAGTGGTGGTTGGTGGGGGAGCATTTCCTTTAATGGCAGTGCAGCACTTTTTCAGGCTCGTGTGAGTGTGGCTTAATCACTTGTAAGACTTGATTGAGTGTGTGTTAATAAACATTAGGCTGTCTCTCTTCCATTGGTGATTAGTGGTTTATGTGCTTGGCTCTCTGCAGGCTGAAGTCACAGTCCTGAAGATTGATGGAGGGCCATGCTATTCAAACAGCAGGCATTGCTGAGACAGAAGCTCTTCGTTCTGGGCAGCCTTGCTATCGGAAGTGTCCTCTATCTCGTGGCCAGGGTTGGGACTTTGGATAGGTAAGTAATTTATTTGCAATAAAACAATCACAGTAGATCCCATCAGAAATGTCTGACTTTATAAAACCATTTAATATGTATGCTTTCATACACATGCAACTTGGCAGTATGCAGTTTTGACAGGTACAGATTTAAATAATTATTTACCTTAAAATGAAATACACCTTGAAGGTGAGGTTCTGCAAGTTCTCCTGACTGAGGCAAATCTTCTGCTCTACCTAAAATGACAGAAACTCCCCAGACAAGGAGCAGCAACTCCTGCTTGTTTCCAAAGACTGAAAAAACCTTTCACTGTTTTAGATGGTCTTCAAATAAAATACAACACATTTTCCTATTAGTATTTTTAAAAGAATACAACCTCTCTAATTAACCAAGATTATTTGAGTCTTCTGTGCTTTGCTGCTTGCTATGTCTAAACTGTGCAACCTCTTTATGCTATTCGATAAGTTTTGGACTTCGTCATGGTGCTCACTGATTTGTATGTTGAAAATGGGGTGTGGTGTGAAAATCTGATTATGCATAGGCGAAATGACAACTCTTGTGTGGTGCCCGCAATCATAGTGAGTACCAGTCTACATTTGTCTAGTTGATGAGGGACTGCCGTGAACCAGTGAAAGCATGTTGAGGGATGTGCTAGACACAGACTGTATATAAAAGATGGTTGTGTCTTAAACCAGAATTCTTTAAAATGGCCAGCAGAGGGCAAGCACTTGGTGACAGTGGGAGGGAAAAACTCCCTTTTAACATGAAGAAACCTCCATCAGAAGGCTCAGGGAGGGGCAGTCATCTGCCACGAACGGTTGGGGCTGAAGAGAGGGAGACAGGAGGAGAACCAGAGATTAATAATAACTAATGATTAAATGCAGAGTGGGGTATAAACAGAGTAAAAAGAAGTGAATGAAAAGAATTACTCTGTGTATAATGGGAACCAACCAACAGCCTATGTCTATAGCAGCATAACTAAGGGATAGTTCAGGGTCACCTGATCCAGCCCTAACTATAAGCTTGATCAACTATAAGCTTGAGGGTGTCTGTCTCCTGAATCCAAGCTGGGAGCTGGTTCCACAGAAGAGGGGCCTGAAAGCTGAAGGCTCTGCCTCCCATTCTGCTTTTAAGTATCCTAGGAACCACAAGTAAGCCAGCAGTCTGAGAGTGAAGTGCTCTGTTGGGGTGATATGGGACTCTGAGGTCTTTGAGATAAGATGGGGCCTGATTATTCAAGACCTTGTATGTCAGGAGAAGGATTTTAAATTCAATTCTAGATTTAACAGGGAGCCAATGAAGAGAAGTCAATATGGGAGAAATCTGCTCTCTCTTTCTAGTCCCTGTCAATACTCTATATTGCACAAGTGCAAAAAAGCAGTCCTACATATTTGTTTAATATGTGCATTGAAGGACATATCCTGGTTAAAAATGACTCCAAGATTTCTCACAGTGTTACTGGAGGCCAAGGTAATGCCATCCAGAGTAAGTATCTGGTTACACACCATTTTTGGAAGACTTTTAGGGCCGAGTAAAAGAACTTCAGTTTTATCTGAATTTAGAAGCAGGAAATTAGAGGTCATCCAGGCCTTTATGTCTTTAAGACATTCCTGCAGCTTATCTAATTAATGTGCGTCATCTGGCTTCATGGATAGATGAAGCTGGGTATCATCTGCATAGTAATGAAAATGTATGCAATGCATTCTAATAATACTGCCAAAGGGAAGCATGTATAGTGTAAATAAAATTGGTCCTAGCACAGAACCCTGTGAAACTCCATAATTAAGCTTGCTGTGTGAAGAAGACTCCCTATTTACATGAACAAATTGGAGTCTATTAGATAAATATGATTAAAACCACTGCAGCGCAGTACCTTTAATACCTATGGCATGCTCTAATATATGTAAAAAAAAATATTATGGTCAACAGTATCGAAAGCTGCGCTGAGGTCTTGCAGTACAAGCACAGAGATGAGTCCACCCAGTGGGTGACATCATGGTGACTGTGTCTTTGGAGATAGGACAAGTCTAATCTGTGGTGGCTCCAACTTGCAACTCAGAGGACTTAACACATCTGCTACAGGCCTTTCAGAGGTCTCAGAAGATTTTTCAGCAGCACCTAAAAAAATGTTCTTAGCACTTTAACTTCAGAGAGTTAAAGATTTTACATTCAAGTAGTTTGTCTAGTCAGGATTAAGATGATAAACATGTTCTGCTAGTATTAAAATTGAAGATGCCTGTGTTCTTTTCCTGTCTTTCAGGCTACAGCCCATTTGCCCAATTGACAGCAGATTGTCCACCCCTGAACCAGAGCAAATTCCTCTCCGCACTCTGCAGTTTAAGCGCGGCCTGCTACATGAACTTCGTAAGGGCAATGCCACCAAAGAGCAAATCCGCCTGCACAACCTGGTCCAGCAGCTGCCTCAGGCCATCATCATCGGGGTGCGCAAAGGAGGCACCCGTGCTCTGCTGGAAATGCTCAACTTGCATCCGGCAGTTGTCAAGGCTTCACAGGAGATCCACTTCTTTGACAACGACCAAAATTACGCTCGGGGCATTGACTGGTACAGGGGAAAAATGCCCTTCTCCTTCCCTCATCAGATCACCATTGAGAAGAGCCCCGCTTACTTCATCACAGATGAAGTCCCTGAACGCATATTCAAGATGAACTCTTCCATCAAGTTGTTGATCATTGTGCGCGAGCCTACCACCAGAGCTGTGTCTGACTACACCCAAGTGCTGGAGGGCAAGGAACGCAAAAATAAGACCTACCACAAGTTTGAGAAGCTGGCTATTGACACCAACACCTGCGAGGTGAACACAAAGTACAAGGCAGTCCGGACCAGTATCTACACCAAACATCTGGAACGTTGGTTGAAGTACTTTCCCGTGGAGCAGTTTCACATTGTAGATGGGGATCGCCTTATTACGGACCCGCTGCCAGAGCTGCAGCTTGTCGAGCGCTTCCTTCACCTCCCCTCAAGGATCAGCCAGTATAACCTGTACTTCAACTCCACCAGGGGATTTTACTGTCTGCGATTTAACATTGTCTTCAACAAGTGCCTGGCAGGCAGCAAGGGCCGCATCCATCCGGAGGTGGACCCATCAGTAGTGACTAAACTGCAAAGGTTCTTTCATCCCTTCAATCAGAAGTTTTACCAGATCACTGGTAGGACATTCAACTGGCCATGATGAGCTTGAACTCCTCTGACGAGATTCTTTGGATTGGTGTTTATTTAAAAATGCCGAATTCTTTGATCTCAAAAGAAATTAATAGCACTTTGATGGCATTTAATACCAGAATGACAGTGTGACCAAATATCAAAAGAACTTGATGTAAGTTTGTTTTTACATGTGTGCAAAAAAAACAACAAAATAGTTTAATGGTTTGACTAAAAGCTGCAGTTCAAAGCACTTGATCTTGCAAATGAACTCACCTGTCTGTGTTCCTCCTGAAGACCCCCCCCCCCCCCCCCCCCAATGCTGAGCTGTGTGATTAACTAAAGAGATTATTTTTAAAAGACTATCAAACACCAACGTTCATGCTGTTAAGATAAGCTATAAGTGTGATGCTTTTATTCTTGAGAAATCACCTTCAGAATTGTTGGAAAAAAAAAAATATCCAGTAAACAACAAAGATGTTCATTATTCCTCATCATGTTGTTTACCTGGCCAAAACTGCATGTGAAATCCAGTTCCCGGTACAACACAGTAGACTCTTGTGTTTGCTGCATTCTGTTTGTTCATTGTCTTTTGTTTAACGCCCGCTGTGATCAGTCCTTTTGAAGGTGGCCTCCTTTAGTTCTTAGTACCTAGTCTGTAGAGCAGACCAGGCTTATCAGAATAGGTCTAAGTGTTGCAAGCTTGACTGTCGACATGTCCAAAACCTTTAAAGCATTTAAGACTTGAGCTTGTGTTTTTTAATGTAAGTATACTCTTCCTTTTCCCCTACAGCTTTCTCACTGGTTTACCTAACACCTGGCAAAAAAAGCCATAGCGGAGAAAAGAAGTTGTCCTCTGATGATTCCTGTCAAACCAGCTGTTTATTCTATGCCGATTTTTGAAAAAAATAAAAGTCTGTTTCTGTGCAAATATTCATTCTGTATCATAAGTGTGTTGTTAAATTAAAAGAATGTGTAAACATTTGTCAGAGGATTTCATGTGTATTGCTGTTTTATGTTTGATTTATTTTTCTGGAAGTAGGCAGGAAATAACTGCCCCTTTTTTTTCCAGGGAAATTACCCCAACTGCTGCTTTGTAAATATGCAATGTTCAGATATCAAACCTGTTCAAATGTGGTCTGGTCCTCAAAGGTCACTTCCTCAGATGACTCCACACTGACACTATGTCAGTGGAGAATAGATAGACCTGATTTGTACTCTATTGCAACCTGATAAATCAACAGCCCCAATTCGGCCTTAGGTCCATGAGCAAAACTATACCTGCTTTTTTTTGGTAGTACCCTCTTAGAATTTCTTTAAAGTGCAGAATAAAGTCAGGGCATTGTCCAAAAAGGCCTTTTTCTGACACGTAGTACACAGCAGGAGACTGTCCTGGAAAAGGGAAATCAGAGAATTCTCTCAGAAATAAATATGTAACCAAACCACTTGAAAACTGGTTGAAAATTCAGCAAGTTAGAAAAAAGAATAATAAAAAATATGGAGCTAACAAAATCTATTTTGGTTACAGCCATAAATATATTTTATTCTGTTGTGTGGTGGTAAGAAATGAAAGAATGTAATGGATGAAGTGGAATTTTATATAGTGCTTTTCTGGCTTTACTAATTTCAGTGCTTTAGACTACGAACCAAAGAGTCATATAGCATTTTACTTTATACGCTTTATCTGCATCACAGCCATGCTCTACAACAGACTGGTGACCTGTCCGGGCTGTACCCCGCTGCTCTGGGTTAGGATCCAGCCCCCAGAGAAAACCAGGAGATTTGAACCAGGAGCAGTGTAGCAGTTAGCACTACACTGCTCCTGGTTCACTACAAAGAACCGTGTCTCACACATCTTTGTTCAGAGTTTACCTTTTCAAAGTAACCTCATGACTGTGAGGCATAATAAGAGGGAATCTGTTTGTCAAAGCTTAAAAGTGGAAATATTTTGCATCCATAATTACTGAAAGCACAAGAGCTATTAATTTTAATTATAATGATACATTGAGCAGGACAACACAGGCTTATCAGAAAGGGCATCCGGACTCCATTGTCCCCCACCCAACACACACACACACACACACACACACACACACACACACACACACACACACACACACACACACACACACACACACACACACACACACACTCACAGTTCATGTGTGAAAGTTCCCTAATGTGAAAAGTAGATCTGCACGAGTTAGAGCAAGAAAGCAATAGCTACCAGTTTTCAGGCATATTAAACATTACACTGAATTGTGTGTTTTTGTGTTTCACTTGAGGAAAATGGGTAGTCCGCAATGTAACAAAGGTGCTGCTGACATCTAGTGTTACGTCAGGGTAGTAAATGCATTCTCATGGATTCCACCCTTCCATTTGTTGGAACTTGTTAGCAGTAGTAACAGATTTCTGCAAAAACCACAGCAAGTATTTTTCATATTTAAATTAACAACTTATTTACCAAGCCTTTGCCTACAAATTTTAAATCCCACGAATTGTAAAACAAATGGAGCTACCTATCCTCTATCCTGTGGGGGGGCTCATCCTGGTGGGCCTGCCAAACTTGTCTGATCCGCCCTCCCCGCTGAGGTTGCGCCTCCCATTCAACGACTTTCCGCTGTGTGTTTTCGTGTTTTGATGCCGTCCGTCCTGTTTTCGGTCTGATAAAACAAATTCAGACTAACTTTTTTATTTCTAAAAGTACTTTTGAAATGGCTTACACGACCGCGGGTGGGACCAAGAAGAAGGTGTGCTACTACTACGACGGTATGGGACATCCTGAGTGTGTGAATGGGGAGTCCGAACTGAGCCATTCGGCAGGCTAACGCTAGCTGCGTAGCTAGTTGGTGTAGCTGCTGCTGGTTGTAAATCTATGGTGTTTAACACAAGCTAGCTAACGAGGAAGTGTTAATGAGCAGCCTTTGAGGGGTCTCCGCGGTTCTAAAGAGTCTTGTCATGTGCGTTAATTGTTAAAACGATTGAAAAGAAAAAAAAAAACACACATTTTATTTATAAAGTGACCCAGCGGGGGAAAAAAAGGGCTACTGTTGAAAATTAGCGATGTTGAAATTAATGTTATAAATGAGCGACACAGAATCCCAGCACTCATGTATCAGGTCATCATTGTGTAGCTCATAGTTGCAGCCACAGACCAGGTTTTGTGCACCGTGTTACCTTTCTGCAGGAGAAATGCTTAGAACCTGATGAGCCAAAGTCAGGCTTACATTCGTGAAACCATCAAGCAAAATGTGCCACTTTTTCACACAATGAAGCACTCGGGCCTTATTGGAGCGTAGCGTCGTGTTTACGCCTCTTGGAGCCCAAGAGGTAAAATCCAATATCTCCCTCTCACCCAAGGGAAACCACTCATTTTTATTCCTCAGGTTAGTGAGAACACAGTTCGTAACAGTATCAGATCACAGGTTTGCAGAAATGCGTGTTGTTTACCTGTATTCAGTTGGTATGCACTACAACTCCACTAGTGTTTAAAGTCGAAAGCTGCCTTATTGTTGTTGTTGTTTTATTTAGCTTTTTATTTCTCACTACACTCAGTAACCTGCTCAGTGATGCAGAACTGAATGCATCCTGTGAAAAAAAACTTGAATCACATCTTCCAGCTTTGCAACCATCTAAATGCTTATCCAAAAAAAATAAATAAATAAATAAAAGTGGAGAGAGGCGTAAGTTTTATTTCAGTAGCTTCTTGGACATAAATGATTGCATAAAGAATTTGGAGTCAAATCCAACTTACAGAGGTGGACACATTTATTGGGACCCTTCATAATAAACAAAACAGTTTCTGGAATAACTGAGTTTAATAGCATACCTTATTGCTTATTCCATATTTAACACAAAGCAGACTTTGTCTCATAGCCGGGTTTACACTAGTGTCACGAATACTTGTTTGGTTACATCATGATGAGTAAAAGCCTGTGACAGGCACAGAGCAGTATAGTCATAGTGTGAAGGAGCTCTAGTTAGCTATTACCGCTGTGGTCTGTAGTTAAGATAAGAGTATCACTGAAGCTGCAAATAAACATCACTATCCTCTCAGCCAAAGTTTCAGCTGCACAGGCTTGTGATCTTCTTTGTGGTGTTAAGCATTCATAGTTTCTCAGGTACATTAAAATGCTTCAATAATGCCTTATTTTATTATACCTAGATCATGTTCGCTGTTGTTGCCCTGCCTTTTCAATAACATGTCAGGGCTCAGAAATTCTCAGATCACAGAGACGGAGGTGGTGTAACAGCTTGAAACTTTATGTAGAGAACTTTTTCTATCCTAGTGTTGGTGCAGACGTTTATTTCTGTGGCCCTGTAACTGAAAAAAAGCCCACATCATGGGTGCAAACTGGGGAAAAAGGATAACAATGTCTAAGGCTGCACTCACTGAAATAAGGGGAAATAAGTCCATTTTTATTTTCATTTGCATCATCACCTTCACTTAATAGTTATTGGGGAGAATTGTGTTCTTCAACTCACTCCTTTTATCTTTGCAGGTGACGTAGGAAATTATTACTATGGACAAGGGCATCCCATGAAACCGCATCGTATCCGGATGACTCACAACCTACTACTAAACTATGGATTGTACAGGAAAATGGAGGTCTATGTATGTTTTCCAGCACTGAAACTCAACATACCTACACAGTCTGGCCTCCTTTGTCTCAGTTTCCATCCAGCTTGCATGTCTTGTGTTTCAGAGACCACACAAAGCTACTGCAGAGGAGATGACAAAATATCACAGCGACGACTACATCAAGTTCCTCCGATCCATACGGCCAGACAACATGTCCGAGTTCAGCAAGCAGATGCAGCGGTGTAAGTCATCATGGTCTCTTTGTGAAATCACAGAATTTAGCGAAGTATTCCACGAAAAGCTCCACGAGCCTCCTGTTTCCAGTCATACTGCTCAGACGGTTGCTGAGCCACGGAGCTTAATTATCTGAGATGTGAACACTGAACAATCAGGAAGGTTTGATTTTGGTGTATTTTTGAGTGAGAAAGTTCTGCAGTAGCAATTTTGAACACTTTCCTGTTTTATTTGCTTTCTATTTATTTGTTTATTTATTTAATCTGCAGTCAATGTCGGGGAGGACTGTCCGGTATTCGATGGCTTGTTTGAGTTCTGCCAACTTTCTGCTGGTGGCTCAGCTGGTAAGTCATCTTAACCACACTCACAGATCAGACTTTGACACCAGTAGGATAACAGGTTAAAGCTGTCCCTTGCACACTTAGGTCCAGAACAAGTTACCTACATTAAGCTGGGACAGGCATGCACTGGGTAAGATTCACAATACACCCAGAACTGGCATGAGGCGAGCTCAGTATACCCAGAGTATCTTCTCCTTGTCTACGTTTGGTTACCCACGCATCGGCAGTATTGCTAAGCAGTCACATAAAAGTGGTTATCAACTTGATAGGTCAATCCAGGGTTTCCAAACTAGCTATGAGAGTGTTAATGTTACCGAGGCACTGTAATACAGTTCTTAGCCATATTCTTTCTTCTGCAAATCTGGAAGTGTTAAATAGTCTGAGAGCTAGCTGACATTCCCAACCATGCACAACATTTTATGAAGAATTTAAGAGGCCATTAAAGCTCCTTTAACAGTAACACTAGTAACACTGGACCTAAACAGCAGACATTATCAGTCCTTCCCATTTGTAACATTAATAGACAATGTTAATACAACAGCATAACAACTATTTGTCAAAAAAGTGTTGTGTTTCTTAAAGTCACAGAGCGTGTGTGTGTGTGTGTGTGTAGGATCAGTAAACCTAATGCAACATAATTTTAATACTGAACATAACTGTTTATTAAACTCACATAACTATATTAAAATCATGTTGCATATTCATGCAAAATAATTTTAATTATGACATCACTGGTAGCGCATACAAGTGCTCAAAATATGTAAGCAATGTCTTCTTTGCACTTCTACACACTTAAATGTTCAACAGGCTTGTGGGAAGAAACAGAAACAAATGTAACCCCGGCTAATTTTAAGCTATTAAATTACAAACAGGAACCTGATGCAGGGTGCAGGAGTTACATGTATCACAGGAAATTTATCACAGTTGTGATCAGAAGTTTACACACATTCATCGTGGGCATGAATGTTGTGGTAATATGGAGGTTTTAATGTTTCTTTCCAGGGTGGAATGATTGTACATCTTTAAAGAATTTAAAAACAATAATTGGGTGCACGTGTTTGGATTGATTTCAGATTTTTCTCTAATCCACGTCATTCTGGCTGGATGCTTGACCACTCTTCTTGGCAGAATTGGAAAAATCATTTAAATTTAAATGAATTTCACCGATTCTTACTAGCAGTGAAAAGCTTATTGAGGAAATGTGTTTTCAGAGATGGCTGCCACCGTTTCCCTTAAACATCCTGGAGAAACAAAGGCGGCTTTTGCTCCTTGTCGCCCGCAGTTCTCCTTAGAATCAAGCAGCAAGTTCTTTTTATTGTAACGTGTGGCTGCAGAACACAGTTGCGAGAACAAGTTCTCGGCTTTCAGTCGTCCAGGCTGTGACGGCAAAATTACAGTACGTGACTCCTCGGTCAGATATGAATTTCTTTACAAACAGCACAATCAGACGTGTTTCCTGTTGTGCACAGCTGGCTCAGTGAAACTGAACCGACAGCAGACGGACATCGCAGTGAACTGGGCGGGAGGACTCCACCATGCAAAGAAGTCCGAGGCCTCAGGGTTCTGTTACGTTAATGACATTGTGCTGGCCATCCTGGAGCTGCTCAAGTGAGAATATTTTTCCATTTTGTTTCCCAAACACATCTATAAAAATGCATTAAATGAATGTAGGCAAAAGGTCATTCCTCACAACACTGTTTGTGTGCCGTGTTTGTGCTCATCCTGGCTCTGTCTGTCGGTGTCCTCTTGACCAGGTACCACCAGAGAGTGCTGTACATTGATATAGACATCCACCACGGAGATGGAGTGGAGGAGGCCTTCTACACAACAGACAGAGTCATGACTGCATCCTTCCATAAATATGGGGAGTACTTCCCTGGAACTGGGGATCTCCGGGTGAGCCTCAGCTTTTTCCCTCAGTTAGTTACTAAGAAGTCAAAGTATTTTTTTATTGAAAACATCTGTGTCGATATTTATTTGGAATTTTTTGTTTATGGAAAGGCATAGGGGTCTTATTAATTAATTATTTATTAATTTGCTGCAGCCAACACATGCATTCATACACTGCTACAGATTTTGCACTCTTTCAGTGATGTGTTCCTCTGCACTTTGTTGTGTTATTTATGTATTTATTTTTAACTTTAGGATATTGGAGCTGGAAAAGGCAAATATTACGCTGTCAACTTCCCACTGCGGGATGGCATTGATGATGAATCATATGAGAAAATCTTCAAACCTGTGAGTTCACGCGTCACCATGGGTCACACACCACCAGCTGCTCCTTCATAGCCTCTGGTTTCCACCTGCAGTTTTCTTGCATATTTTGTGCTGTGCTTCACTGGACGTTCTTGAAGTAGCCCCCTTTTTTAGGTACTAAATTGTCAGAGGGCACATGACTCTTGCGCTTCTGCGTTGGTTTGTCTCGTTGTTGTGCACACGTGGCTGCTATAGCAACAGTATTTGCAATGGCAGTTTTTTATGTTTAGTGATGACAAATACACAAAACAGAACAGCCTGTTTTTGCTCACAGGAGCATTTGTGGAGCTTCCTCACATCTAAACAGTTAAATACAATAGTGTTAGTCGACAGGGGGTCGCACACATTTCATCAGCTCCTGCGTGTGATTTTTCTGCTTTAATCTGGCAGGTGATGGCTAAGGTGATGGAGATGTACCAGCCCAGCGCCGTGGTTCTTCAATGCGGCGCTGACTCTCTCTCAGGAGACCGCCTCGGCTGCTTTAACCTCACCATCCGAGGTACACACACAGTACAGCGATGCTAAATGATGTAATGAATAGGTGTCGCAAACCATGCAAAAAGCGTTGCATTGTGCTTTTTGTTTCTTAAAAGGGCATGCCAAATGCGTGGAATACATCAAGTCCTTCAACCTGCCACTGCTCATGCTGGGGGGAGGAGGATACACCATTCGAAATGTGGCCCGATGCTGGACCTATGAAACAGCTGTGGCTCTGGACACTGACATCCCTGACGGTTTGTCACTTATTCTGTGTCAGTAAAAAGTTGTGTTGGCTTACTGTGCTGTGTTCATGCAAGAGGAAGAAGGCTGTGTCTCAGCCTGGTTGGCTTATGTGGGACTGAGAAGCATGAAAACAGCATATCAGAAATAGAGGCGTTAAAGGGACAGATGATCTCTTTGTATATTGTGACACGCGTCTTCTCCACTTCAAGATTTTAAAACTTGTCTCTTCCTAAAATCTCAGTACTTCAATGGAATAAAGTAAAAATTTAAATCAAGAATAGTTGAGTAGTTTAAGTAGTTGTGCACACCCCTGTTTTATATATTCTTTGATAGTATTTGAAATAGAGCCCATCGAGGCTGAAATAATCTGGTGGTATGAAGACCTCAGAGCAAAGATCTCTCTTTTTGTCTTTAGTGTGAAGTTGGAGACTCTGGTCTACATTAGCAGTTACTAGCTACTCAGGATCTGGTTTATATTGTGGGTATTTTTGGTGCCATATCCAGCTGACGCCTCAAAACCTAAAACACAATAATAGGTATGACTGCAGAGGCTTTCTTTGTTGGCCCAGGCTTTCTGCTTCAGGCTCTGAGCTCACTCACATGGAGCATCATTTCTGTGGAAAATGTGCTGCTTAAAGTTCTGACTTCACCTCTCGGAAGGGCCGACCTGCTTTCCTACCTTTGCTCGCAAGGAACTGAGTCAGCAGACTGTCAGGCTTCCACATAAAGAGAGGGGATGTGATCAGAGAGTGGAATGGGCCAGCAGTTTTCTTAATGGGATTTCAGGACATAAGCTGAACTCCAACACATTTCTATTCAGTCAGGATCAGTGTAGGTTATAAAGCTTCAATAAATCATATTAACAGCTGTGTTAACACTCCTTTTTCTTTCCAAATGACCCCTAATTTGACAGATTTTCTCCAGCTGGTCTCTCTCTCTTTTTTTTTTTAACTTACAGTTGGCTTACTCACCCCAACAATGTCTCTTTTGCAGAACTGCCATACAATGACTACTTTGAGTACTTTGGGCCAGACTTCAAGCTGCACATCAGCCCCTCCAACATGACCAACCAGAACACGCAGGAATACATGGACAAGATCAAGTGTGTAAAATATGTTCAATTATTTATTTTTTTTAATTTTCTCCACCCTCCTCTGTTCCACCATCGTTATGTTGTTCAGGTTATGTTCTTCTTTCGTTAGTATTGTTTTTATTGGCATACAGTGGAGGCAATACTGCCCCCGTGTCTTCCTGTACAGTATTGCAGTTACAAAATCACGCGATAAGCGGAACAAAATAGATGGATTGGTTTAAAAGTATGACGCTTTGATGATGAAATTCCACATCAACACATTTTTGTAGTCGACGTCATCGATTACGTTGCTGAATCATTGCAGCTCTACTATTATAGTTGCTATTGTAGTTGTTGCTGCTTTAACATTTTTTTCATTTTTTTTTCTTTGTGCTTTGTTTACTTTTCTCATTTTTGCTTAAACAGTTGACGTATCCCGTCAGCTTGTAAGTCATCTGTAAAGCACATTGAAATTGCGGCAAAGTGTAAGAAAAATGTTGTACAAACACATTTGGAGTGATTAATAAACTGAAATGCGTGATGATCACACACTAAGTTCGAGTATATGACATTTCAGGCAGCGGCTGTTCGAGAACCTGCGGATGCTGCCTCATGCTCCGGGTGTTCAGATGCAGGCCATCCCGGAGGATGCCGTCCCGGACGACACGGTGGATGAGGACACAGAGGATCCTGACAAACGCTTGTCCAGTGAGACAGTCATTCATTTTCTCACAGCTTCTCTCTGTTTTTATGCAACACCCAAATAAGACTGGAGATTGGCTGAACATATGGTTGCTCATCTACTGTTTGTGTTCAGATTCGTGGGTGTTTTTCAGTATTTTGCTCATTTAGAATTACACCTCTATTCAGTTATTGCACTATAAAGTGCAAAAACTGAATAGCACCCAAAGAGGGCGTCACCTTTCTTTGTTGTTTTGAGCTAGAGTGGAAGGTTGCATCTTCCATTATAGCCTGTTTAGCAAGCTGCTTCTCTCCTCTTCCAAAAGCGTGCTCCGGGTCACAGGAGGGAAAACTGAAGACAGGAAGAGACACAAAACGGAGAAATGAGAAAAGCTTTCTTTAACAGGAAATAAGGTGCAGAGCAGGATGAATTGGTGTAGCTCTGCAGTATCTTAGTTTATGGAAGGTGGGCTGTATCAGAGTAAAACACATTCTGCACAGGTATACAGATAGATGCAGTGCAATGTTACGAATGAGGCAAAGTGAACCACATTTGAGCAACAATGTAAAATTGTTCAGTTGGCTCTTGAATGCACGATTACATGTTGTACAGTTTTTAACATGAATGTTTTCTTGCTTTCAGTTTAGTGAAGTGTTTTTTTTTTTTTAATTCCCTTTTTTTCCAGTGTAGTTGGGTTTGTCCTGTTAAAACTAGAACAGTTTTGGAGTTCTATTTGGGGGGAAAGCTGTGTCATGGAATAACAGACGAGAATGGGAATGTGCTCCAGCTAGTTGAGGCTAACATTGAGTGCGGTTGCAGCTAGCTGCAGTGGAAGCCTTATTCTGGCTCTAAATTCTTGATATGAACAAAACTGTTTGGAGTCAAAGAGTACTGAGCAAGAACTAAAATTGGAAAATTGCTGCAATATGAAATTGTCCTCATCAAAGTTCAAGTGCTGGTGGTGCGGTGGAATGATGTTTTGGCAGTCGCCTGAACATTTGCTCAGGTGTGGCAGGCTGCTCACAGTATTTTTCATCAGAGCCTGGTGTTGTGTGATTGCAGTCCGTGCTACAGATAAGAGAATAGCCTGTGATGAAGAGTTCTCAGACTCAGAGGACGAAGGGGAGGGCGGCAGGAGGAACACAGCCAATCACAAGAAGGGAGCCAAAAGGCCCAAAGTGGACGAGGACAAGCAGGAAGGAGAGGAGAAGAAAGCTGGTTGGTTACTCTGATGGTTGCTCTGTTATTAACAGTGATGAGATAATGCTGGCTGCGATTCAGAGGGTCCGTTTGCTTTGTCCCACCTTAGATTTAAAAGAAGAAGAGAAGACAAAAGACAGCAGTGCTGAGAAGACCGACTCAAAGAGGTGAAAGTTTGTCCAAAAGCTGTTTGAATTCCAACCAAATATTCTCACATCCAGTTACTGAATGAGTATGAGGCTGTGATGCACATGACAGACATGGCGTTATTTATGGACTCACCTGAACTGAAAAAGAATCAAATGCAAAGTAGAGACTGTTGGATGAGTTTTGTTAGTCATGAAGTCATTTTCACAAGAAACTCCAAGAGAAAATGATATTGGGCTAAGCAAACATGTCCACTCTGCTTAACACCAAAAGACTGTAACTATAAATCTCTCCATTTAAAAACAATAAATCAAAAATTTTCATTTTGTCAATCCTGAGTTGTAAGTGGCATTAGTGATGAGTCTGTCAGTTCAGTTCTCTAACAGCCACCAGGTTGCCACAGTCTGTGCTCACATTAGCAGCCTGATGTTCAAATGGTGTACGTAGGCAGTGTTTTGATCAGCAGTATAGAAACATTTGATTGATTTTACCAGTTTCTTTCTCCTTTGGCAGTGTGAAGACTGAGCAGACCAGCAGTGCCTGAAGTGTTCTTATCCAAAAATGTTAAGCGGTGCTGTCCACACTCGAGGATCCCGCTCTTCACTGAAACACCATTATATTTATTATGACTCTCCATTTTCTACTTGTAAGTCTCTAATTGTGTTGTGTGTCAGCGGCTATCCTGAATCCAGCACTTGAATTTGTCTGATTTGCTTCCTTTGATGCTCTGAACCATGTAAATCCAATGTGCTTGATCTTCTGAAGGAAACATCAGCTTTCTGGTCTTTACAAAACTGGGGCTAAAACTCTATAATGATATTACATCTGAATTTTGATATTTTGCATTTGTCAATAAAACTTTTTATTGTCTTTAAAAGTGTTGCTGCAGAGTCACTGCTTTGTGTTTATGACCATATTCAACCACAAGGAGGACTTCTAACCCAAGAAATGGCATGCAGTTTATTTCCCTGACATGGGTGGAATGAAGCATTTTTAGAGTTCATTGCCAGCATATGTATGCATACCTGTTAGAGCATCTTATAATTTCATTTTCTCTCCACCATACACTTCACTGATGTGATGGAGGTGCACCACAAGGAGTAGCTAGCAACCCAACAATTGCTGAAACTGATTTGAAGTTAGGACTTATTCATGTAAGATGAGCTGAATGTAAAAGAAGTACTAGTCGTTTGTAAATATCTGTTCTTAATCTATTAGGATAATTTTCCTCAAAGTTAAAGAAACAACTCAAAATCTTTAAAAAGAATTTCCCTTCACCTTTAAAGGTGTGGAGGAAACACCAAAAGCTGCAGACCTACTGTACCTAATAGGTAAGCTAACTAATAATAATAAATTAATTGACTCCTGCTTTCAGGCAGTAAATGTAGCATGGATTTTTTAACCAGATAGTTTAACACAATCTTGGACAGTGAGAGAATACCTGAGGGATGGAGAAGTACTGGTACTGAATTTCAAGAAAAAGGGTGACGAGCAGAGCTGCAGTAACTACAGAGGGATAAAGCTGATGAGCCATAACATGAAAATATGGAAAGGCTGTTGAAGCTAGGTTAGAAAGAGGTTATTAATGAGCAGCAGTATGGCTTTATGCTAAGAAACAGCACTACAGATGTGATGTTTGCTTTGAGAGCGTTGATGAAGTACAGAGAAGGTCAGAAGGAGCTTCACTGTGTGAACCTAGAGAAAGTGTAGGGTATGGTGCAAACAGAGGAACTGTGTTTCTGCATGAGGAAGTCAGGAGTGGCAGAGAAGTAAGTGATAGTGGTGCAGCACATGTATGATGGTAGTTACATAGTGGTGACGTGTGTGGTAGGAGTGACAGATGGGTTTAAGGTGGGGGATTACATCAAGGTTCAGCTCTGAGTGCCTTGTTTGCAGAGGCAGGCAGGAGTGCTTTATGCTTCTAAGACATTCTGTAGTTTAGCTAATTGATGTGTGTCATCTGGTTTCATGGATCAATAAAGCCGAGTATCATCTGCATAACAATGAAAATGTATGCAGTGCTTTCTAATAATACTGCCTAAAGGAAGCATGTGTAGCGTAAATAGAATTGGACCTAGCACAGAACCCTGTGGATCTCCATAACTAACCTTAGTGTCTGAAGAAGTGATTTGGCGCTATATAAATAAAATTGAATTGAACTGAAGAAGTCTATTAGATAAATATGATTCAAATCACTGCAGCGTGGTACCTTTAATACCTATAGCATGCTCTAATCTCTGTAATAAAATGTTATGGTCAACAGCATCAAACGCTGCACTGAGGTCCAACAGGACAAGCACAGAGATGAGTCCACTGTCAGAGGCTGTAAGAAGATCATTTCATCACCTTGTTAAAATAATGGCCTGAGTCATTTTTTCAGGAAACACAAAAAACTGAACTAAATATTTAAAATATGATATTTATTAATAATTTCACTCAAAAAGGTTATGACAGTAGATGACTTTTGACATACTAATTACAATGCCTGCCCATTATGTAACATAAGAGGAATGAATGAATTAGGCATATTTTTTATCATGTCTTTGTGACTTAAGCAATTTTAAATGTTCAACTCTGTCAAACATGAAACACAACTAACAAACTAACTAAACATAATTATGAGGAGAGATGTACGTCTCCTCACTTCTCCCTCCAGCTCTTTGCTGGGTTCTTGACTGATGCCTTTTGATGTGGCAAATTGTGAAAGAAGTGATGGCAGTCAATATGGGCATGACATGTTTCATTGACTGGAGATCCTGGAACTTTCTCTCCTTGATGGAAACATTCTTATCCATGCCATTGGTTCGTTTGGCATCTTTGTCCTCTGTGGCAGTGTTTCCCACGCAGAGTCCTCCACGAAGGACAGCTTGAAATGGATTTTGTCTTCACTGCTAAACTGAAGAGCCTGCAAATCATGCAGTCAGCTCTCCACCTCTTTTGCCTGGTCTGATACTAATGAAGTAACCTGCATTCAGTTTCAGGAACTCATCATGCTTATGCACTTTCACATGGATTTATTGCTATGATTAGATTGCCTGCATTTTGTCTTCATGGTGGTGGCTGTGACTCAGGGGGTAGAGCAGGTCCTCTACTAATCGGAAGGCTGGTGGTTCGATTCCCTGCTGCTCCAGTCTGTATGCCAAAGTATCCTTGGGCAAGATACTGAACCCCAAGTTACTCTCCAATGCAACTGTATGAGTGTGTGTGAATGTTAGCTAGTAAGCACTTAGCTGTAGAAGGAAGTGCTTGTATGAATGGGTAAGTGCAAACATGTTGTATAAAGTGCTTTGCTCAGCTAGAGTAGAAAAGCACTATATAAGAACAAGGCCATTTACCATTTTATGGATCAGAGGACTCATCACAGGATGGGGTATAATCTGGTTTGCAGATGACATCATCATCATCAGATTTGCCCTCTTCATGATGTGGTTGTGTCTGTGTGGCATCTTGAATATCATCAACAGGAGTGTTTAAGGCATCGTCTGCTCCATCTGAAACAGACTCTTGGCCTGGTACAACCTGCCTCCTCTCTTCAATGACTGTCTCATTATGATTTTCACTGTCTGAGGCCTGAAGAATTGTTAAATGCATTTCCTACCAAAAACATTTCAACCCTTGTCTGTGTAGGTTCTCAGTCATCCAGGTCTGTGGAGCTCGAAAAAGGGCGACTGGACCTCTTTTTGTTTCTTTATTTTACCTCTCATCCCAAAGGCTTCTCCAGTTCTCAAACCAAAAGGTGGAGAGACCCAGGTATTTAAACCCCAGTGGATGTAGTCCCCTGGAGGTGGTTGTGACCCACTATTGTTTATGTGCATAATCACATGCACCAAGGTGTGAAAGGAGGTGTGGGTCATTACAATCAGTGGTTTTGGGTGAAACCAATTTGGGACTTCGCCCCACTGTATCATGTGACCTATTGAGGTCACCTGAACAAAGGTGTGAATGTGGAGCTCAGGATTGGACTGTAAGCAGGGGAAAGTTGGTGACTTAATTCACCTCCTCTGTTCAGTGATGGTTGTTCACAGTGAGGCTTTTTTTACTCCTCTTTCAGCCCTTTGAGGTAGGGTTTAATATTTTTCCCGAAAATGACATGAATCAAATCCCGGGAAATGACGAGCCATTTCCCGGGAATCCCGGGAAAAAGTTTATTTATTTTTTTATTTTAATTAGGCCTTCTGTAGCCTGTGTCGGCCTTAACCTATTCTGATATTGTAGAGGTAGCTTTCCAGCTATGTCCTGTTATGCCCAGTAGGGGGTAACGTCGGCTTGATTAACGCAATAAAACCTACATCTGGACATTCGAGTGCTCGAGCTATGCGGTGTTGTATCGTTCCTCAACACTCCCTTAACAAATATAATTCGAATATTCCTCCATTGTACATGGAATTATACCAAGCTATTTTACAACTGCTGGTGCAAAACAATACGGTTCATCTCCACAGCATTGATAAAGGCTCAGCCACGCTGTCGTGGCGACATCTGTTGCGCTATATCTCCACCAGTGGAACGCTGTAATAGTCATTGAAAAGTTAACTACCGTACTACACTATAATATGGCATAACACAGGGCCTTGAGTAATGCTCCACGACTTGGTCATTACCATTCTGGCAACAGCAAATTTATAACACCGTGTCTGAGGGTTAAAGTAGGTTCGCTGTGAATCGTCTATTGAAAAACTGGCCAATCATTATAGCCTAAAAAATATACATTTTACTCAACTCCATTTTAAAAGCGAAATATGTTAAAGCAATCTATTTCATGATCATTTCTTCACCCATTAGGCCCGTATCCTAATTCATGATTGTTAGTAAGCGGCTGCAAACGAGGAAAAGAAACACTCGAAGTTAAACAGATATTTCTTTATTGTTCAGGGCAGGCATATTTTATAGGCTATATAATGCAATATAACAATATATAATAATATGAAATTATATAATACAAAATACCTTAGGGTAAACACATTGCCTACGATTTCAACAAATTAAAGAGGAAAAAAGTACAACTGTGTAATACCTCTATTAAAACGCTTGAGATGAAGGCTGAAGCCTTAAACGGAGGCTGAACGTGCCTGAAATGAAGAGTAATGCTTTTCGCATTAAACGAACCCTTCTCTCAATATTTCCTTTAAATTTAACTTTCTGAAGCTTTCTTTTCTTTCTGAAAGTCAAATCGACGCGCGCGACTTTTTTCCCGGTTTCCCGTCTAACGTTTCCCGGGAAACGGGAAATTGTTCTGATCGCATTTCCCGGGAATCCCGGATCCCGGGATTAAACCCTACTTTGAGGTGTATAGTCACAAATGTGGGACCTTGTGGTCACTTGTATTAAGCTACATCAGTAGTTCCCAAAGTACTGTGCATGCATGCACCCCTAAATGTGCACAAGCTGCCTCTAGACACTGCACAACAGATAAACTACAATACTAGTCATATTATGTAATAATTACTAATATTTTGTTCATAATATTGTGTTCAATATTGTGAGATATTCATCAAATATAAACACAAAAGTATAATGTATTTTTTTGTTATACACAATGTCTAGCTATCAGATTACAATAATTCAATTCAATTCAATTCAATTTTATTTATATAGCGCCAAATCACAACAAACTGTCGCCTCAAGGCGCTTTGTATTGTGGGTAAACACCCTACAATAATACAGAGAAAACCCAACAGTCAAAACGACCCCCTATAAGCAGCACTTGGTGACAGTGGAAAGGAAAAACTCCCTTTTAACAGGAAGAAACCTCCAGCAGAACCAGGCTCAGGGAGGGGCAGTCATCTGGCACGACCGGTTGGGCTGAGGGGAGAGAAAGACATGCTGTGGAAGAGAGCCAGAGATTAATATCAATTAATGATTAAATACAGAGTGGAGTATAAACAAAGTAAATAAGGTGAATGAAAAGAAACAGTGCATTATGTGAACCCCCCAGCAGACTAGGCCTATAGCAGCATAACTAAGGGAGGGTTCAGGGTCACCTGATCCAGCCCTAACTATAAGCTTGATCATAAAGGAAAGTTTTAAGCCTAATCTTAAAAATAGAGAGGGTGTCTGTCTCCTGAATCCAAGCTGGAAGCTGGTTCCACAGAAGAGGCGCCTGAAAGCTGAAGGCTCTGCCTCCCATTCTACTCTTAAGTATCCGAGGAACCACAAGTAAGCCAGCAGTCTGAGAGCGAAGTGCTCTGTTGGGGTGATATGGTACTATGAGGTCTTTGAGATAAGATGGGGCCTGATTATTCAAGACCTTGTATGTGAGGAGAAGAATTTTAAATTCTATTCTAGATTTAACAGGGAGCCAATGAAGAGAAGCCAATATGGGAGAAATCTGCTCTCTCTTTCTAGTCCCTGTCAGTACTCTAGCTGCAGCATTTTGGATCAGCTGAAGGCGGGGTTGGTAATGCTAATTAGCAAGCTAATACTAACCGCTAAAAGCTGCTCCCGCTTGTTAACTGAGTGAAGGGGCCTACACATGTAACCAGAAAGCACATCTAAAGCCTAATCACAGTCTTCGTGAACCTGTAGTTACATTTCTCGAGGTTCATGTCATTTTTCTTGAAGGCCTTTCACAGCTCCACTGGTGCTGAAAACTAATGTTTGACTATGGCTTTCTGAATACAACTATCGATTATTTTAGGAATCGAGTATTGTATCGATTATTCCATCAATTAATCAAGTAATCGGATAAGAAATAATTTTTTCGTGCTATCAATTCATCTGCACATTTTAACTTCCGTACTGCAGTTTTTCTCTGTCACATGTGTCAGACTCAAGGTCTGCGGGCCACTTCCGCCCCACGATTTAATTTTATACGGGCAGCAAGATGATTTCATATAGCTATTATTAATTGCCCGCGGGTAAATGTGCTCCCACCACTTATACTACACATCCCACAATGCACTGCAACAGCTGCCGGCAGGCCAAGAACTGTGCGCTAACCCGTTTTCCGTATTGCCGATTAATCAGTGATCAGCGGATAAAACATCGGTCAGCACTTTTTACAGTGACATTTAAGCTCCCTGACTGCCCAAAAATGACCAAAGGAAAAGTGGAAAACAGGGATTTTCCAAACAGGTGGGAGGCAAAAGATCTGAACGCTGACATCGGAGGTGAACCATCTGTCTCTTTTCCTCACTTGCGCTGCGGGGAATAGAGCGGATTGGTGGGACAGATACGGAGAAGATGAAGAGGGAGACCTGCACAGGTGAGCTGACAGAGCATCACTGCGTCACACAGCAGGAAACGCTGCGCAGCAAAGTCCTGAAGACAGAACGCGTCATAAACACCGAAACACAGACAGGGAACTTTATAAGCAACAAGAACGTGTTGGCTCTGCAGGTGAGGATGCTTTGATAACATCAGGTTGTTTAAGGCTGAAGGAGATTCCTGGAGTGGAAGAATTAATGTTTGCGTCCTACACTGACGGCCACACCACGTGTATGTGAGAGTTCCATGTTAAATTCACATGATTTGAGCAACATTCAATGCTTGCTTTGATATATGTTAGCAAAAAAAACAGCTCACGCGGTAGATTAGATGTTCACTTTGTATTACTCATTTGATTTTGTCTTAATTCATTAATGGCTTTGTGTTGATACCAAATGGTATGAAAGGGGGGGAAATGCAGCGATATTTTTTCAACACTTTCATTTATTATCTATACTTTCCTTACTGTCACCAGAGGCCCATTCAGTATTTTGTACTGTATGCTGGGTGGGTCTTTCCCACTGGTAGCAGCCTTACACTTTGCGTCATATACTGGACGGGACTTTCCCCGCCCATAGCAGTGGGACGTCTATCATTCCATACTATGTACTGTGAGGGCCACTCTTCCACTGCCACGGGACTCATCCAGTATCTCAGTACTTTACTTTCCCCATGGCTAATTACTGGGCCTGTTCCTAGGGGCCTCTGATGAGTCAGTGCTACTTTCATCTATTATCATTACATATATGGGAATATATCCACTCTGATTGTTCACCTATGTTATTTGTATTGTCACTATTTTACTTTTATTACTTGAGACTATTTTATATTCTGTAGGGCCTTCATACTGGTGCATGGAGTCATTATTCTCATGTTTTAGATACCATGCGTCACTTTTATGGCCTGCGCAAAGTAAGAGAAAGCCCCCCCACACACACACACACACCAGTGTATAGAGTGCTTTATATTCTCTGGGTCACTGGGGTGAGGGTGAGACCTGTTAGATCTTAGGTGTGTGTTTGAGGCTTTTGGAGAGTTGCCAGAGTGAGCGCTGCTCCTCATGACACCTGTAACTCTATGTTGTGCTTCAGCAGTGTTTTATGACAGGTACATTCCTAAAATGGAGTTCCATAGGCCCCCACCCTCATGCTCTTCTGGCCAGGAGGGGGTAGAGATAAGACTCGGCTAAGTGGAGTGGTACTAATGATGTTATCCTAGCAGATGTTTGAGTAGAAATGTTCATCATTTGTGACATCTGTCTGAACTGTCATAAACCAAAAGGTACCCCTGTGATGTGTGCACCTTGAACATGTGACTTTGGAGTGGGTGTAATATAGCCAAAAGACAATTGGTTGGGATTCAAGTTTCATGGGCTGAGACTTTATGTATATTAAAGGCAAGTCAACGGTAAGTGGGCAGTTATCATGTTTAAGATATAAAATGTTTGCTGCTCTTTATCTCATTCACCTCTCTCTGTGTGCTCTTCTCGTTCCTGTCCTCTCTTTTTTCCTGTTTCTGCTTCTTTCTCTGTCTCTGTGTTTCCCTCTTCTTTCTTCTTCTTCTGTCTCTGTGTGTATCTCAGGCTCAACTGTGTTACTGTCTGTGTTTTGGTTTTTGTCTGTGTTGTGTGTAACTAATGTGTCTAATAAACAGCCTTCACCTGAACCTGCTCGTCCCAGTGAGTTTTTGGATATTTTGGGTTTAATTGGGTTTGAATCTTCGGCCAAAAGGAACATGGAGACCCTAAGAAAATGTCAGCGACAGCTCCCTGGCCAATCAATGGCATGCTGTTCTTCCTCGTCACATTTTCGGATAGCTTGAAACCCCGGCTGAGTAAGTACTAAAAAAGTACCTGGTACCAGGTACTAATGGAAACACTTTGAAAAAGTGCCGAGTCGAGTCGCGCCACACTGAGTAGATACTAATGGAAATGTGGCTTAAAATACCTGGTCAGTGTCAGTGTGGAAATCTAGATGGTTTTCCACAGTTTGAGTTCTTTTAATCAACTCATTTAAAGTTTGGATGAACACTGTCTTGAGTGATTCACATGAAGGTCAGTTTTATGTCAAGATTTGTGTTCATTGTTATTTTGTGTTAAAGGTTAAGTGTATATGTTTGTGTTTGTGATCTTGGATTCACACCAGATCACGTTGTGGTTGATTTTAGGAAAGTGTCGACTGAGGAACGGTTCCCTCGCTGAGAGAAAATGTTTCTGAATAAAAGGGAAGTTCAGAAAGTGACCTCTGCTGATTAACTCAAGATCTCAGATTGATTTCACTGAAAATACAAAAAACAGGATGTGAGACAGGGAACTAATCCTCTAAAAAAAACCCATTATGGCACACTTGTTAAAATGATGAGTGGGTATTTTCATACAGCCTGTTGCTGGATGGGTGAAAGGAGGAGGAGATATAAATCTTTATGTCTGATACTTTCCTCTTGCCACCTGAAACTTCAGAGGCAGAGCAGTAGCAGTTTCCTTCTTTATTCATTTATTTGTCATCATTATTAGATTTGAAATCTGAGTCTGATTAGTGGCTTTAAAAGATGCAGTTTGATTTTTATCAGGTTATTCTGACATGAGATTAACACAGCTTCTGTCATGGCTCAGCCAGTTAAGGACTCCAAAACGCGGACTTGAAGACCAAGGATAACAGGTTTATTTACAACACAATACTGAGGATAAATCAGCAGGATTTCCATAGGAAGGTTTGCAGCGGTTATGGATTTCCACAGACTGACAGGGTCCAAAAGCTCCCAAACAAACAGACTTCAGCTGAGCCTCTCACCACTCCTCACTCAGGGACGCAGGTGAGGTCTGTGTGGAGAGAAACATACAGGTGAACAGATGTACTGTGAAGGTAAGTGGGGAAACAGGGAATGAACCAAGATCACTAACATGCATACTAGACAATCCAGCTTCAACTGATGGCCATAGCTCTGCATAAATACCGGCTAGATGAGCAGATCATCAACAGGTGTGCTGCAGCGGCCAAGCGGCGACTCAGAAGGACACACACACACACACACACACTGAGGAGAGACAGAGTCACAGGCGTCTGGAAGGCAGACTGTGACAGCTTCATTTATAAGCTGAATATCTATTTTAATGGATGAAGGTTATCATTGTTAAATATATCAATAATATACTGTATACATTCAATTGTACCACTTGGCTCTATCGTGGACACTTTTGGCCAATTAAAACACATTAAAACTACATTTTTTAAAATTCGTTGTTACATTCAACATAAAATCACACATTTTGGGCACAACTGCCAAACTCAAGACATGGACTTTGTTATTTTTAACAGTTTCTACCAGATTTATCAATTTATCAATTTTTGGCCAAGCAGGCAATTTTATGTAATATTCTTACTTTCCAATGGGGGCATATGATGGCTTACTGCACTCCAGTGGAGCAAATAAATCACAAAATTTTGACAAAGGTGTGATGTCACATAATTGTTTGTTTGTGTGTGTGTGTGTGTGTGTGTGTGTGCATGAAAATAATTATGTCTTTATGTGAAATTCTAGCACAGATATGTGTTTGAAAGACAGACTGAAATAGATTATGACCTCCAAGTTACCAGCTATTGAGCTTTGAGTTTTCCAAGTAAACTTGGCTTTGATGCACATGTTGAAAGCACAGAGCAGAGTCGGCTTTTCCCTGCGACACAGTGAAGCATCTTAATACGTGGGTGCAGCTTCAGCGACGGGACCGCGTGATTACATGTCTGATTGTCCAAAAAACAAAGAAAAATCAAAGCAGGTCTCCACTGCTGTGTTTGCAGCTGCGCTTTTTGCTGAGAGGCTGGACACACCGCGCAGTTTATGCAGCGTTTTTTCCGACTGTGAAGCGCAGAAATTCACATCACAGTCGGAAAAAGGTCTTTACCTTGCCATGTAACTGCCATATTTTTTTTTGTCATTGCTTGCAAGGAATAAAGTTCTAAGACACTCCACAACTCCAGAGTTTGATTCACACAATTACCTATTAAAAATATACATTTTCATAAGGTTCAGGCATTTCCCATAACTACACAAGTAACTGGACTGTAGTCATTGTTTATTTGTTTTGTTTTTTTTATTCCAGTTATTACTGCACTATTATAAATGAAACAGATTATATAAACACAACTTAGTTTTGTTAATAAAATCTGAAATGTTCCCTCATGCAGTTTAATCTAATTCAACAATGTCAGTTCACAACAACAGTTATATGGCTATATAACTGTTGTTGTGAATATTGTAGAACAACCCCAACAATCATATGATCCCCTCTGAGCAAGCGCATGGCAACAGTGGGGAGGAAAAACTCCCTTTTAATAGGAAGAGACCTCCGGCAGAACCAGACTCAGGGTGGGGCAGCCATCTGCCTAGACCGGTTGGGGGTAAAATAAATATACATGTATATTTATTTTACACAGTAGATATTGACATTGTTGTAAATAAACCATTTAAATCGGGGGGAGGTGGAATTTCTTTTTGGAAATGGGTGGAAAGCATGCAGGTTTTGGCTGTTGTTTGTTGTCGCAAAGGAGAGGGAGGGTGGTGACTGGTTTGGCATTGCCAGGTAAATCTTTTATTGCAGGCGTTTTCCTGGCTTCTGCCTAAATTCCCGCTTTTATTTGCCGTGTTCCTCATACTGGACTAAATTAATCTGGCCAGTAGCAATTTTGGGCAGACAATCTTGTGGCTTTGGACACTTTGTCTGAAAGGAGGCCGTTCCTTCCCACATTCGTGTCTAAAATGGGAAGATTTTTTACGTGCAGCTTTGAGCTCTTAGGACAGATCACGATTTTGGCGTGTGTTCTTGGCGGCAGACTGTCGCCGAGATGCCTCTACCTTTAAAAATCACATAGGGATCCAGTCGCAATCAGGGAATAGCTCTTTTCTTTCCTCCTCTGCTGCTAGAAGACACTGTTCCCATTCATATCTCAGCCTTTCCCTCTCTTCATGAGCCTTTCTTTTAATTTCTTTCATTTGGCGAGGTTTCCCTCTATTCAAGGCTATCCTCGCCTCTATGTCTGTCAAAGCTAGAAGATAGCGACGCCTTTGACTTTCCAGTCTCTTTTCCATTTCTGCCTGCTTTTCTTTCAGTTCATTTTCCAGTCTTATTCGTTCCCTCTCTTCATTAGCTTTTCTCTCAGATTGTGCTTTTATTTGGCGAAGTCTCTCTCTATCCATGGCTATCCTCGCCTGTCTGTCAGCCCCAGCTAGAAGATGGTGACGCCTTTGACTTTCCAGTCTCTTTTCCCTTTGTGCCTGCTTTTCTTTCAGTTCATTTTCCAGTCTTATTCGTTCCATCTCTTCATTAGCCATTCTCTCACTCATTCTCTGACGAGCGATCTCCCATTTTACTTTTCGGGCTTTATCCAAAAGAGGGATCGTGTCATAAGACTTTTGCTCTTTTCTTTCCTCCTCTTCTGCTAGAAGACGCTGATGCCATTTATATCTCAGCCTTTCCCTCTCTTCATTAGCCTTTCTCTCAGATTCTGCTTTCATTTGGCGAAGTCTCTCTATATCCATGGATATCCTCGCCTGTCTGTCAGCCCCAGCAAGAAGATGGTGACTCCTTTGACTTTCCAGTCTCTTTTCCCTTTCTGCCTGCTTTTCTTGCAGTTTATTTTCCAGTCTTATTTGTTCCATCTCTTCATTAGCCATTCTCTCAGTCATTCTCTGATGAGCGATCTCCCATTTTACTTTTGGGGCTTTATCCCAAAGAGGGATCGTGTCATAAGACTTTTGCTCTTTTCTTTCCTCCTCTTCTGCTAGAAGACACTGACGCCATTCATATCTCAGCCTTTTGATCTCTTCATTAGCCTTTCTTTCAATTTCTGCTTTGATTTGGCGAGGTTTCCCTCTATTCAAGGCTATCTTCGCCTTTATGTCTGTCTCAGCTAGAAGATAGCGACGCCTTTGACTTTCCAGTCTCTTTTCCCTTTCTGCCTGCTTTTCTTTCAGTTCATTTTCCAGTCTTATTCGTTCCCTCTCTTCATGAGCTTTTCTCTCAGATGCTGCTTTTATGTGGCGAAGTCTCTCTATATCCATGGATATCCTCGCCTGTCTGTCAGCCCCAGCTAGAAGATGGTGACGCCTTTGACTTTCCAGTCTTTTTTCCCTTTGTGCCTGCTTTTCTTTCAGTTCATTTTCAAGTATTATTTGTTCCATCTCTTCATTAGCTTTTCTCTCAGTCATTCTCTGACGAGAGATCTCCCATTTTACGTTTCGGGCTTTATCCAACTGATGAATCCAGCCAGAGTTTTGCTCTTTTCTTTCCTTCTCTTTTTGAATCCTGGTAATATATTTTGTTGTGTTTTGTTGACCACTTGGCATTTTGATAAAACAGTTGCTTCTAAGACAAAGCGGTTTGTTTAAATTAAATGCTTCTAAAATGTCTGTAGAGGGTTTGTGTTTCGTTCACCGAGTTGTGTGCCTATATATACAGACTCGCATGTGACGTCATTTATTTTGATGCCTTAATGTTGTTAAGGTCCTTTGATTTCCGAGCATTCTAAAGGCCCCGCCCCGAGCACGAAATGTGCGAAGGACCTATTGTAATCCGCCCTTTTGGCAGAGTTCGGTGGCGTGTTTCCAGTTTAGTTTAGCAGTATAAATAAAGACGCGCTACAATGGAGTTCATTACATCACATAATCTTCCACGGATTTGTTTTGGCGACAGAACGATCAAGAGCCGAAAAGGGTTACAAACTCTTTTACGAGGGCTACATCTCCAGTTACGAGGGTGAGTAGTAATTTATTCATTAGCTGCTTGCTAGCTAGCTAGCGATAATCACCTAATCAGCATTAATCACTGCATCAGCTCACTTGACTAAGTGACTAATACCAACACGCTGTTTAAAATTTTCGTCTCTGTTTTAAGAGCTGTTATACTGCTTAGTATTTAGTTTGTTTATTTTAAGCTTTAAGTTGGACACAAGAAAGAACTGAGTTTCGTCCTTTTACACACAGTTTCATATACGGTCTGGAGGGATTAACAGTAAGGGCTAGGTGTCATCGGTCGATGAGAAAAAATGACGAGCCCCACGCAGTGCAGGTCTTTTAGATAGGAAGGTTCATCAAAAGCAAGACAAAATAATATTAAAATAGCAGTTAGCATTAGCTTGCTAATTAGCATTAGCTTGCTAACTAGCATTAGCTTGCTAATGAAGAGGAGGCACTGGCCAGCTGTTGTCATCAGAATGCGATCTACCACTGAGCCCAATGTACATGCGTGATCTAGCTACGGTAGTGCGCGCGCTCGATCTGGGAAAAGCGACACTTTAACACGAGTGGATCGCTGACAAGTTTTTCCACGCCCCCACTGCTCCGTGCTGTGAGTGTGCATGTGTGTGAATGTCAGGCAAAAAGCGGGATCTGATGGCTGTCATTGGGTCATACAGTATCTGATGGGTGACATAAAGCCATCAGACACCGTTTCCCCCACAATAAACTGGGGGAACGGTTCCCATAATTTCTTTATATTCACCTTAAACAAACATTATATTAGCAAGTTTCTTATATTCACCGTAGAAACAAACAGCAGTCTCTTTATACTTCACACTGCTGGCTTACTTGTGGATACTTAAGAGTAGAATGGGAGGCAGAGCCTTCAGCTTTCAGGCCCCTCTTCTGTGGAACCAGGATTGGATTCAGGAGACAGACACCCTCTCTATTTTTAAGATTAGGCTTAAAACTTTTCTTTATGATCAAGCTTATAGTTAGGGCTGGATCAGGTGACCCTGAACCACCCCTTAGTTATGCTGCTATAGGCCTAGGCTGCTGGGGGTTCCCATAATGCACTGTTTCTTTTCATTCACCTTATTTACTTTGTTTATACTTCACTCTGCATTTAATCATTAATTGATATTAATATCTGGCTCTCTTCCACAGCATGTCTTTTTTTCTCTCCCCTCAGCCCAACCGGCCACAGTAGCTGACTGCCCCTCCCTGAGCCTGGTTCTGCTGGAGGTTTCTTCCTGTTAAAAGGGAGTTTTTCCTTCCCACTGTCACCAAATGCTGCTCATAGGGGGTCGTTTTGATGTTGGGTTTTCTCTGTATTATTGTAGGGTCTTAACCTACAATACAAAGCGCCTTGAGGCAACTGTTTGTTGTGATTTGGTGCTATATAAATAAAATTGAATCGAATTGATCAAAATCTGGCTGCCTTTAATCCTCCGTGACAAACCTGATCCATGAAACCTGCCAGCACCTGAGAATGAGCTGAAACTTAGTGTATTACATTCCCATCATGGAGAAGCTTCCAGACTCTGGGAATCCTGTCAGTGAGCAGGGACTCATTCACTGTCCTCAGCTTTAAACAAACCCAGTCTCCATCTCAGGTTTTGACTCAGCCTGCTTTGGAGTCACTAATCTAGAAGCATCAGGCTACTTACTTTCAACACCATCTTTTTGTTACTGATTCATTAATATGTTTTACATTGTTGTCTATCAGTGAAGGGAGCAGATTTGAGAACAGCAAAAAGAAGCACTAAATCATCTTTTTTTTTCTTTTTTTTGTGGAAAAGGAGGTTCATCTTTAATACTTCAGGCTATATCAGCTACCAGTTTGTAAACCTGTTTTGTGCTGCAGCAACAATCAAACATGTCCGGTTCATACATCATTGTAGTTTGTGTCTTTGCTCTTTCAGAACTGAATTGGAAATCCAAAGGTGCTGCAAAGCTTCTTCTCCAACCCTCAAAGCCAGACTTCACCTATGAGAGCTGACAGCATGCAATCATTTTCTCAGTGACATTCTCAGAAATAAAGGTGAGCAATAATACTTAATGTGTGCTTTTTGATTATCATGTTTAAAGGTTTGTCATTGCTCACAGTGGCCTTGTATTCATTAGGCATTTCCAGAATAGTATCCAGCAGTTTCTTGTGAGCTGAGCTGAATCATTTTTCTTTTAATACATGTGTAACATTCACTTGAGTATTACTTGTCATACATAACTGTGGCTGTTCATCCCCATAAAACTGCGTGGTGCAAGTAAAATGACCAAATCCTCTTTTGTCGCAGACGGCCTTCAGAAGAAGTCGAAGAAGAAATATTTGAGGCCACCAACTGAAATGGTATTTTTACCTGTTATCATGAGACATTTGGAGTGACAGTTCTCAGTTTTTGTTGTGCTTAATGCTTTCAGTCCAAGATTTCTGCTGTTGATATTTAACACAAAGAGAAAAGTTAAACAGCTTTTACAAGTTTGATATTCTGATCATTACTCTGTAGATGAGGTGCTGAGATTTCATTTCAAAGGTCCTGGTGAGCCATTTGCACTAGCCAGTGACAGTTTAATCAGAACATATTTGTAATTGAGATCCCAGATTTGGAAGAGATGTTTTGTGTTCTCCGTGCTTCAGGTTCACAGCAGATGGAAGGAAACTCAAACAGCCACTAATGTAGCCGTTGTGCTGACTGTAGACTGAGGGATCTCTTCAAATTGTTGTATTCCTCCTCTTCCTCGTCACCCACTGCTTCAGATCTCGCTGACACCATCAGACTGCAGCAGTTATGTTATTTAGCCATGAAACATGTCGTCACCCTCCCAAAATTATGGTCTACTTTATTTTTTCAGGCTTTTCAGAAAACACAAAAAACTGAACCGGATGTTGAAAATTTAATTTAGACAAAAATAAAATTTAAAAAATGTCTTTGACCAATTTTTTAGGAGGGTGACGATATATAACCTTGTTCAGCCTGTTTAGGAATGCACTGAGATCAATAACCTAATTTCCAACGCAGATCTGGAGAAACAGCAAAAACCAACAGCACCCTACACACAGCCACAGATGATGCTCCTGAGCTAGATGTTTTAAACCATAAACACCAACTTAAGAAACTTGCTAAGCCTGACAGGTCCAACGTAACCCCAGATACAGCCCAGCCACAAGGTGAACCAAATCTTTCAGATAATGACAACAGAGAACCAAATGCACCTCCCTCCTAAACTCACCAGCCTGCACCAACCTGACATTTCTCCTCCCTGAGGTAAACAGATGAATGGAAGTTAAGTGGTTACAAACATAAAAATCACTGGTCCACAGACAGGAGCAGTGAGCTGAAATCAACAGTTGAGGCTGTATTGAAATACTATATATCATTTCATTATGTGTCCTGACTGGTTTCACCTCAGATGGCCTTTCTCTTTTTGGTAGATTTCTCCCACCTCTGTTTTGATGCCAAGAAGAAGAAGAAGCTGCTTCAGAGAGTGGTGCTTCATGTCTCAGTGCTGTTTTGTTTAATAAGATCCACCACATGAAGTCAGGGTGGGAGGGTTTTAATGACCTCTGCAAACTGACCGACCTCTGCAGGTGTGAAGCGGTTTCTCCAGCACAGGGAGCAGCAACCCCCCCCAACAGAAATCTGACTCTCCAGTCACAGGCAAACAAAAAGCTCCAGCAGGTGGAGGCTGTGTGGGTCGTGCTGGATGTTGCTGATCAGAGCCTGTACATTAGCAGAGGGCTTCTGCTCCCACTGACCCACCTGGACAGTGACTGCAGAGCTGCTCTGGAAAACAGGAAACAGAAATAATATTTAAAAACCCAAACAGGATTTCTCTAAAGACCACTACACCATCTTGAAATCAGTAATCAAAAATGCATCACAAATTTATAGAAAATCATTGATTCATTTTTTTAAAATTAAATATGAATACATGGATGGATTCTTTAACTTCTCAATATAATTTTTAGTGCAAAAGAACAAACTGACAGTGACTGGCATTCTCCATGTACACAGCACAGTTATGCTGGCCTTCATATAAATATAGGAATAATCTCAGGGAAGATGGCTCATGGTAGGAATTCTGTAAGTAAGATGGCTAGCTCTAATATTGATACCACAAATCCAAGAACACTCTAGAAGTGAGTAAGATTTCCAGAACAACCTAAAAAGAAGTTAGTCTGTCCACATTTGATTGTCAGGGTGTGGGTGGAGGGCTGGAGCCTATCCCAGCAGGCACAGGCAGGTTCACCCTGGACAGGTCACCAATGTGTCACAGGGCTGACAGACAGACATGAGTTACAGGAACAAATCCATTTAAAATGACTGCCAGCTCACTACAACTACATGTTTGTGTGCTTCTCTTCTTACATCCATCTTCTCAGGATGCTGCACTGAATTTGTGAGTCTTCTTTAGACAGACCTCACAAGAGGCTGATGTGCTCAGTCCAGTAATCTGAAGAGATCTTTGCACAGGGATTAATCCAGTACATCTCACCACCTTCATTTAAGTCCTGAAGTGCACCCTCTGAACCACTGTTCCCACACCTGAATAAAAAAAAAAAAATATATTGACATTTACAGCTACCAGATTTACCTAACCATAAAAATACTGGTGTTAAGACAGAGACACAACAAAGAGAAGTGGGAAAAGTCCAATTCAGCACAGACACACAGACAGAGATGAACTCTGGGTTTGTTTAAAGCTGAGGACAGTGAATCAGATATTAAATATGGATGCACTGAAGCTAATTCAGATATTCATTTGGAATCTGTGGCTGAAAATAATCATTTTACATAACTAGTAAGCAGGGGCGCAGCTATATACTTTCTGAGGTGTATGCGGACACATTGATTATTCTATTAATTGAGTATTGTATCGATTATTCCATCAATTAATCAAGTAATCAGATAAGAAATAATTTTTCGTACTAACAATTCATCTGCACATTTTAACTTCCTGTGGGGTTTTTGCTGAACACAACCCTTGTCAAGATGGCCACCCCATGGCTTGAGGTGCATGGAGATGAACAAAATGAGAGGTGACAATTATCCAGAGCTCTGTCTTTCTTTTACTTAGCGATTATACAAAAACAATAACGTCAACCACACATCTAACAATAACTCCAGTCCAGAAAAAAACAAAAAACCAAAACCCCCTCTATTTATAGGTTACCTTCCTTATAACTACAGGGGAGTCATTCCCAAAGATATTTACAATTATGCACACACTATCTCATAAGCAGAGGCGATTGCTCTAAGACTGCAAGGGAAGCTCAGCTTCCCCTAAAATGTCAAAAAATAAGTGATCAAATATATACTGTTGTGTGTACATGTCATTGACTAAATATGCCCTTCAATGCGCTCAACTTTTGTTCAGAATCAGCTTCTTATCACTGGTAACGACGCGGCTTTCCTCTCACTCATTCCCGCAGCTTCTCAGTGCTTTAAACAGTGTGGACGCTGAGCGTCCGCAGAGTTCAATAGCGAAGCAAAAAAAGCAGCGAAACGAGACGAGTCATTGGATAAATGCTGGGCTTTGTCCCGCCCATCGGACGCTCAGCGTCTCTGGGGGTCTATGGGGCAGTGGGCTGGCCTCGGCCGGCCCGGATGCTCACCTTCTGCATGATGATTGGATGATCTGTCTGAGGCTGAATCCCTTTTTGATTGACAGCGAAATGAGCGAATCAACAATCTTTTGGTGTAAACATCCGTGGGAGCATTTGTTTTGAGTTGAACCGGAGACTTTCCTAATCCTCTTAGCGGCATTTTCGTTGTTAAAAACGACTAGCGAGAAAAACAAACCAAAAAAAAAACCCACTAGCGACAAATTGAGCTTCTATTTCTGGTGGTTTTTTTGTAGCTCCTTGTGTTTGGAGACTGACTTCTATCGCAGTTTCTGTCCAGCGGGTGCTGCTGTATAAATAAACACATTTTATGATGTAGGCCGAAATTGAGCTTCCCCTCCTTGAAAGACCAGCATCCGCCACTGCTCATAAGATACCTGTATCAAACCCTAAAATGAATAACATGAGCATCCTACCAAAACTAGCACAAATCTAAATAAAAATAGAAAGCATTTTAACAAAAATCCCCATGGCAAAATAACCCCCTTCCCTGCCTTCCATATTCCATGGTTCAGTCCAATCCGTTGATTAAGAATGGAAGTCAGGTGGCCTATCCTCACGTGCGCGCTTCATGAAAACACCACCCCCCACCAATCAGAAATGGACCTCGGAAGAAACAAGGGTTAATAACTGCCATAACTAATTACTTTAAAACCATCAACACCTTAAATACATTTAAATATATCAAATCGGTGCTCACATCATTCACTAGTATATGGTTTAACCAAATCTTTGAGATATTAAAATCTTCAGGCAATATCAAAGATATAAAATGATTCATCACCTATCAAGTGAAGGATGCGGCTCAGAGCTCCTTCACACTTCCGTACTGCAGTTTTGCTCTGTCACGTGTCAGACTCAAGCCCTGCGGGCCACTTCCGGCCCACTTCTAATTGGTGATTTCATATAGCTATTATTAATTGCCCGCGGGTAAATGTGCTCCCACCACTTATACTACACATCCCACAATGCACTGCAACAGCTGCCGGCAGGCCAAGAACTGTGCGCTAACCCGTTTTCCGTATTGCCGATTGATCAGTGATCAGCGGATAAAACATCGGTCAGCACTTTTTACAGTGACATTTAAGCTGCCTGACTCCCCAAAAATGACCAAAGGAAAAGTGGAAAACAGGGATTTTCCAAACAGGTGGGAGGCAAAAGATCTGAACGCTGACATCGGAGGTGAACCATCTGTCTCTTGTCCTCACTTGCGCTGCAGGGAATAGAGCGGATTGGTGGGACAGATACGGAGAAGATGAAGAGGGAGACCTGCACAGGTGAGCTGACAGAGCATCACTGCGTCACACAGCAGGAAACGCTGCGCAGCAAAGTCCTGAAGACACAACGCGTCATAAACACCGAAACACAGACAGGGAACTTTATAAGAGGCAAAGGTTTAAATCACACCCCTCTTTTCTGGAGTAAATAGCTTCTGAATTTGGTGACGTGCCTTATTACACAGGTGCGATGAGCTGCCTGAGGAAATCTGTCAGTTCATAGAAAGTGAAGGAAACGGCACCAAACAATCGCACAAACCAAACCACAACAGTGTGATTACCACCAGATTGTGGTTATAGTGATCGTTCTGGTGGCTACAGCTGATGTAGGGAAAAAATAACAGCTGACATTCTCTGCACAGCCAGTAAAACCACACAGACAATGGAGGCGTGGAAAAAACTTGTCAGCGATGATCCACTCGTGTAAAATCATGCCTGAAATTTTCATTTGATCTTCGTTTTTCTTCTTACTTCTCCTCATTCATGCTGGTTGTCATTTCGATTTCTGTAGCCGGGAAATCAAGTGCGCGAATGACCTTAGGGACATCAAACATGCACACTGTGAACTTTCCCTGCTGTGGTTGATTGTAAATTGCAGTGAAATAATTCAGGCGTAAGCAGCGATAAAAGCAGCTCCTGTTTGCTAAATGCAGAGACAGCAGAGCTCCGAAGGTGAAGCGGAGAAATCCTCAGCCCGACTAGAGGGCGTCTCAGACCGGCGCGGCACCTTGCGATCAACCGCTAGCTAGAACACCACACACACACACACACACACACACACACACACACACACACACACACACCATCCGCATCCTCTCAACATTTACTGTGTTCACGTGTGCAGATCACTTATTCATGACTTCTATGACATCACTTGCCGACTGTCTTTAAACGGGACAGGAGGAAGGGAGGTGAAGGAGCGCAGGGGCGCCTAATCAGTGCCGCGCCTGTTATTGATCATGTCATATGCACAGCTGTTAAATACAGAAAATGCAACTAGAGAAATATTTTCCCACATCGTTTTGGCGCCCCCCTCTTGTGCGGCGCCCCTATGCATTGCATATAGTGCATACCCCCTTTTTGCACCACTGGGTCAAGTGATGGCTTTTAATGGTTTAATTACTGCCATCTTAAAAGCCTATGGTACATAGCCAACTAATAAAGATGTTAAATATGGAGTTGCCAAACAGGAGGAAAAGAGGAAGACCACAGAGAAGCTTAATGAATGCAGTGAAGGAGGACATGCAGAGGGATGTTGTGAGGATGCAACAACAGAAAATAACATGTTTCAAAAAGCACATTTTCAGCTCCTGTCATGTCAACAATTAAATCTTCACAATGACAAAGACAGTTCAAAAGTCGCCTCAAGGCACTTTATATTGTAAGGTAAAGACCCTACAATAATCCACAATAATGCAATACAACAGTGAAGGGAAGCTGTACACATTCATGAATTTTATTTTAGGCCTTTTTTGTTGTCTTGTTTTTCAATTCAGAAACTTAAGACTTGACACAAAAAGTTAAAATAAAGTTAAAATAATTACAGTAAAGAATAGAAAAGTTGATAATAACCGTAAATATTTGACACCATTTATTTTTTCATGAATAGAAAAGCAGACAATCTGATTAAAAAAAAAATTTCAATAATACATTTCTGCACAGATGGAAATTTATTTGCCCTCAGATACCTCATAGAAATTTAATAATATTTAAATTCTTAGTGTTTTTTTTTTTTAATTTGTTGTCCTATTCATGACAAGACCACATAGAGACTAAACTGATTTTTAAGAAACATGAATGTAAATTATTGATCATAAACAAAAGCAGTCAATAGAAATTTCTATGACATTATTCAATGAAAAGAAAAACAGAATCATTTACAAAAATATCCAATTACTTTAATAGCAGATTATTTTATAATAAACGTTAAGGTGAAAACAAATTGCATTAGTGGTTAAATAATTCAAGTGCACAAACAATAGCTTTAACTTTGTCTTAAGAATATGTTGAGTTGTGGAACCTGTAATATTGTTGGCCATATTAATGCACTTTAATGGAACCCCCCTTTGCCTAAATAGATAGATACTTTATTAATCCCCACTACACACTACAGGTGTAAGTTACTGATCCACCACCAAACTGGTCTTGCTGAACGATGTTACAGGCAGCATAACGTTCTCCACGGCCTCCGCCTGTAGAACCGTTCCTGTTTTGGAGGTTGTCTCATTGCTGCTCTTCTAGTGCACCTGTTGTTAATTGCATTAACACCAAAGCAGCTGAAACTGATTAACAACCCCATCTGCTACTTACTTGAAGAGATCAATATCCCAGAAATTTAATTGACTTGATGCTGAACTCTGATTTAAAAGTGTTCCTTTATTTTTATTTCTTTTTTTGCAGGTTAATTATTATTTCCATGAGTGAAGCTCAAACAAGCACTGGGGGAGCTTAGGTGTCCTTTGAGTAGGATGCAGGGAGCCTGAAGAGTGCAGTACTTGTGTTTTTCTATATTTGCAGGAGAGTGAATGTGATGTGAGGATGTGTAAACAGAGAAAAGTAGGTGCGTGATGAATGTGTTAGAAGAATGTACTGTTATGAACATAAGCACAGTATCAATATGTGGGTTTTCCAGCATAATTGGTGTATGTGAACGTGTCCCATGACTCGCGTCAAATAGAGCTCCACTTAGTGAGTTTGTTTTCTTTCACAGAACTTTATTTATGAACAATAATACAAGCAAAAAAAAAAAGATGCAGCATTTATCTACAAATGTAAAAAAGCTTGAGTGCTTAAACAAACAGAAGGAGAAAAACGCCATCAGACCTTCAGCTTTCTTATGGCTTCCTTTACTTCCTGTAGGGTGATGCTGCCAGGGTTGACATCTAAGCTTCCTCTGCTTTGGGAATCTCAGCAAGTGTGGGTGGATCTAGACGGGTCAGGATTTTTTTCAAAATGCTCTACAGATGCACCAATGTATGTATATATTTTTATACATTCTATTTTTTGTATATTTTACACATTGTTTATTTCTGTATATCTCTTGATTATATTGATCATACTAGATTATAATATTTTTATAATATTTTTATTTTAGAGAGTTTGATTTTCTGTTACATGGCACTGAACAGGAGTGGCCCTCCAATCTCATTGTACATCCTGTATAATGACAATAAAGGCATTCTATCTATTCTATTCTATTCTATTCTATTCTCTGCAGTTTTGCCCGTTCCTCCGACACTACCGTCACATGTAAATTCGGATAAAACTGAGGTTATTACGCTTGGCGCTAAAAATGTTAGAAACATGGTGTCTAACCAGAGGCTTACTCGGGATGGTATCACCCTGGCTTCCAGTAACACTGTGAGGAATCTTGGAGTCATTTGTGAGCCTGGTACTGCTGAAGTTTTCTTCCTACTAAAAGGGAGTTTTTCCTTCCCACTGTCAACAAGTGCTTGTTCGTAGGGGGTCGTCTGATTGGTTGGGTTGGTTGGGTTTCTCTTACAATATAAAGCGCCTGTTGTGATTTGGTGCTATATAAATGAAATTGAATTGAACTGAATATTATAAAAAACTAAAATCAAAATGTATGGAATGTGTTTTGTAGTTTTTCTGCTGGCACTTTTGTGACAGTACGCCAGCTTGCAGGAATATCAGCAGGTGTTGCAGCATCTTCTTTGTAAAGTAATTGTTGTATTTTGTCATTCCAGGATGATGCCCCAAGGTAAATGGACTGGTTCTTATACAGGGCTTTTCTGCTCTACTTAAGCATTTGAAGTGCTTTTTTACAACACATTTGCATTCACCCATTCACACACATTCATACAGGCATTTTTTTCTACACCTAAGTGCTTTCTATCTAACATTCACACACATTCAGTATCTTGCCCAAGGATACTTTGGCATGCAGACTGGAGCTGCCAGAAGTCGAACCAACAACCTTTCAATTAGTTGATGACCTGCTCTGCCTCCTGAGTTCAGTAGCTTGCCTCAGTAGCCTTGGGCAAGATACTGAACCTCAAGCTGAAGTGCTTTGAGTGCTAGAAAAGTGCAATATAAGAACCAAAAATCTGAATCTTCCCAGACCACAAGACTGATGAAGTGAAGCCCGGTGCTGTCTCACAGGGTGCTGCACAGACTGTTTGCCACTCCAAACACTCATACTGAGGTGTTTAAGTTTGATTTTTTTTCCAGTGTCATTCAAAGACACCGTGAGCCAGTGAGCAAACTGTTCATTCTCAGCATTTTTCAGGATCATGAAAACACCAAGAGCATCCCGGGAAATTACCAGCTCCCCACCAAATTCTTTGCAGTTATCTTCAACAAATATCTTCAGGTTATCACTCTTGTCTTCTTTTAGCCTTGTTGATGGCAGCATTTACACTTTTGATATGACTGAAAATGTCAGTCTTCAAACTCAGATACTTTTTGACAGCTGATAAGTCCTTCACTATTTGGCTGAGTAGTCATCTCTTTACATAATCCTCATATGAGTAAATATAGCTTCTTTGAAAGCAACTCCAGAAGAAATGAATACTGGAAGGAGATTTGTGTGCAGAACTGATCACATCAGCATTTCATTAACAATATCAGGACCCAGGGAACCACTGACAAAGTCTTCAACAGCAGGCTTCAAGCACCAGTTCATTTTGTGCCTTTGTCAAACTCAGCTGTTGTTTATTAAACACGTTTTTGATTAAAAACAAAGATGAAACTGATGATTTCAGATATCTGTAGGGATCATTTTCTCGTGTGAAATCTCATCAGTCGTGTGCGGGATCTCCTGGATGGAAACGTCACGGCAATTCTTTTTATTTTCACTTTTTCATTCACAAACTGAGTGTAAGCATCTATGATGATGTCAGCAGATTCATGTACAAATTTCGTCCATCCTTTTTTCATCTAATAGTGTGTGTGCACAGCTACTCTTCTTTTCAGATTTTCTCTCAGACAGGAGGATACACTGATGGATCTTTGAAAGTTTCTCCAGTGTTTCATTCCACATCTAATTTTCAAGCTCTTTTTCTTTCATCTTTTTTCTTGCGACATTCACCAATCAATACGCAAACTGCCTTTTCAATCTCTTTTCTACGATTGTCTTTGATCCCATCATGTTCTGCCATTCCCCGTCTGATTTCTGCTGCTGCTGAGAGCTGATTAAAAACCGACTTTCTCATCAAAACTGCTGTTTAAGGATTCCTCTTTGTATCCCTCAACTGTCCGATACTCGACCCTCTGTTTGCTTGAAGCACTGTGTCAGGTTTTCTAGAAGCTTTATCTCCTGCATGGAAAGATCACTTTCCAAACAGGAGAAATTCTCTCAGATATGACGGTCTGTATTCTGTTGCATCCCGACCAGACCTGGGAACTTTTGTTTATTCCGTTGTTTCCCAGTTGTTTTTAATTCCCGCTCCTGTTTGTTGAATTCTGTGCAGAGCCTCATATATGCATCAGGCTGTTTATGAAGCTGAAGATGAAGTTTTCATGCTTTACTGCATTTGACAGGCCTTGTGCATTCAACACGCTTTAAACACCAAGATATGATTACAAATGACTCACAGTTTCATAAATAGTTGGATTGTCTTTTTCTTGAGCTCATATACAGCCTCACTGTGCCCTGCAATGACTGGTGGCATTGGTGGGTTTCCATTCCAAACTCCAGGAATGTACCAGTTCCCGGTGTCTGGACTGTCCTCCATCAGTGTAGCTTTTGTTCTCCTCTTTCTTTCCAGTTTTGGCTGCTGCCTCGATCATCTCGTTTAACGGTCCCAGAAACAATTTCCTGTCTCTTAAATTCTCACGCACTGAAACGTCGCGCTCATTCTGATGAACAGACTGACATTTAGGCTTTTTGCCTTTGGGCCTGTTTCTCAGTCTCTGTGTGTATTTCAATGTGTGGAGATTTGTGTGCGCGCGTGTATTGAAATCCATCTGTGTGTATTTAGATCCATGTGTGTGCGCGCTGAGATCTATGTGTGCAATCACATTTGTAATTGTGTGAATGAATCTAAATAAATTTATAAGTGTTCATAGATATTAATGACGAAAAGTCAACGTTTGCCGGAAGCACTGAAAATATGGACAAACCATCAGTTACAAGTCACACAGCTTTCCAGTCGGCTGTCTTGTTTTACACGTGACCTTTGCTACATTGCTGTCCCGGCAGGTCCGGCTGTCTGTAAGTCACAGGCTTTATTAACCCTGAGCTCAGACTCACAGGTTCAGACGTTTTCTCGCACTCATAACGTACCACCAGGTGATGTATTACTCAGTCTTCAGGCGTCACATTATTGACTGTAAGTGCACAATTATGTCTTTTTTCAGTAGTTGTCATAAGTAGCTAGTATTGGAGCTTTGTAAAAAAAATAAAATATATACACTGCTCATGAAAATTAAAGAATCATTTGAAGACACATCAGATCTCAGTGGGGTTAAAAATCATGCTAGATATCTATACTGATATGGGCTGGGTAATGAGTTAGGAATGAAAGGATGCCGCATCATTTGATGGAAAATAAGTGTATCAACCTACAGAGGGCTGCATCCAAAGACATCCTGAAAATCAAAGTGAAAAAATGATGCAGCCGGCTGGAACATTTTACTGAAATTTAATTGCAGAAACTCATAATGGTACTCAGTAATTTGTGTGGCCCCACATGTCCTTATGCTCCTAATGATTCAATGGATAATGTCCTGGAGGGGCGTGCTCTGAGACTGTGCTCCATATTGACTTGATGGCATCACAAAGTTTGCTGGATTTGTCAGCTGGATATTTATGATGCAAAACTCTCACTCCACCACATCCCTATGGGACTGAGATTTGGTGACTGTGGAGGCCGTTTGAATAAAGTGAACTCACTGTCATGTTCAAGAAACCAGTTTGAGATTGCCTCAACTTTGTGGATGAGACACACATGGTTGACAATAATACTCAGTTGGTACTAAGGGGTCCAAAGTGTGCCAAGAAAATATCATCCACACCACTGCACCAGACTCTACCATTCGAGTGGCTACAAGGGTTAGTGGTCAGATGAAAAACAGCACCTGGGACCTGCAAGTCAGGATTGGGCATGGTAAAAATTCCACAGTTCAGGCATTTTTCATAACTCAGACTAACCTGTGCAAAAGACACTAAAACAATCCCTATGGTGGCTGTAACTCCGGGGGTAGAGAGGGCCACCTACTAACTGGAAGGTTGGTGGTTTGATCCCTGGCTGCTCCAGTCTGCATGCCAAAGTATCCTTGGGCAAGATACTGAACCCTAAGTTGCTCTCTGGTGTGTTCATTGGAGTGTGAGTATTAGATAGAAAAGAAGTGCTTGTACAAATGGGTGAGTGAAGACGTGTTGCATAAAGTGCTTTGAGTGCTCAGGTAGATCAAAAAAAAAAGCTCTATAAGTCCATATGTCAAAACATGGAAAGTCAGACAATCACGTCATCTCTGTGATCAATGAATAAAACCACCGTTTTAAGACTTCAGTATCAAATGGTTTTATACTTTTATCAGAACCTCTCTGACTCTGGAGAGAGCACTGCAAAATCTGGGCCTGATGTAGAGGATTTATTTGAAACTTTACAAAATTGCCGAAATCAAGAAAAACCAAATGATACTGGTGAAACTGCATGCATCAGAAAACAAAGACAACACAATATATGTATTTATATTAGTTTCAACAAAACCTCTTCTGAGAGCATGTGTTTATATTTGCTTTCAACTGAAGGGCAGTTTCACTGCTAACACTGACACCGTTACTGGCTTTGCTCTTTCATACATGTGTTTAAAAACTAATTTGATTGAAAACACTGATGTGATGCTGGACAGTATTCAGGAAAGTGAGAGATCGAGAGTCCTGAGTGACCAAAGTAAAACTGTTCTGATGAGTTGTGAGATTCAGATGAAAACTCGTCAACACAATAACAAATATCTTCAGTAGGGACGTATGTGTAGAAACTATAGCAGTGTGTATAAAAACAGTGAGAATGCTAATGCGGGAAATGCATTACTGATTTGAGAACTGCATTAAGAGTGTTGAGAAAAACGGCTAAATTAAATGACGGGTTTTTTTGTTTTTGTTGTTTTGTTTTTTAATATTGACATGTTTTCGTCAGCCACCCCATGACCCTGAACAGGATAAGCGGCAGATAATGGATGGATTTACTGGTATGAAAGGTCTCATTTACTGCAGTATTACAGTGACTTTTAGTTGGATTTTGTGGAGGTGTAATGGTGTGGCTTCGCCACAAGAGGGAAGCAGTGCTGAATGTGGCAGGTGCTGCAGGGCTGCCCTCCCTCAGAGGACCGTCTCCATCTCTCCTTGCTCTGTGTGAAGCAGGTTCGTGGTGAGAGTTATCTGATCTCAGTGCATTGATTTCTTTTGTGTGCATTTCATGAAGTTACATTTTGAAAAAAGTATATTTTCTCAGGCGGGAAAAACGTGGGTTGAAAGGAACTCGGGGTTTCATACAAGAGAAATATGCAGACTAGAAATATGAGAATGTGTAAATGAGTAGAAAAGAAAAATCTGTTCAATGACATGAAATGAGAAAAAGATGCAGGACGAACACTCACGTCTCCTGTCGCTGCTTTCTGTAGGTAAAACTGATGCACCTGAAGGCCTGAAACACATAAAGCCACAGTGGTGCTTTTAGGTGTCATAGAGCGATATCCAGACTTCCTCCATCTTAATGGACAGCAGAGAGTTATTAAATGCTCGTACTACAGAAATTCTATTTATTGATAAAGATCACGTACACAAATTTGAAAACAAATGTGTTTGTATATATGATTGCATTTACGTCAGACTGTGCTATCAAAAATCATCCTGAATATCAAGAATTATTCATGACCAGGATGTCCCCAGAGAAGTGATCTAAGGCATAAAACAGCAAGACAGCCTCGTTACATTAGTTATGAAAATAACAAATATATATTTATTGGAATGTTCATGTGTTGCTTATTACTTGAGCCAGTATGAATAATGTCAAAACAGCATGGCTGAAAAACATAAATGGTGTTCAGAGTTAACAGGTATTTGCAGGCTGGCACTGTACACGTGAGTAAACTGTGCTACCCAATAACAACACATCATAAAGGGTTTATTATTTTTAAGAAAAAACAGATATAAACTCCTTGAGATGTTGATATTTCTTCAGTTAATTGATGCACTTAATTCATGTAGAAATGATATGTTAAAAAAAAACATGAGCTTAATGTTTAAATTACGGTCCTCCATACACCCCGTACACGCTTTGTCGTAGACGTGTGAGAAATGAAAAAAGATGTAATGCTTAATAATGCCAGTTATGTTCTCAACCTGAAAATTATTTGCCATCAGACATTTTTGTGAATAACATTCATTGTACAACTTATTAGGTTTTTTTCATGGGTGATGTGCAGGAGCACAGAAGAGCAACTCTCTCTCTCTCACACACACACACACAGACACACACTCAAACACAGTTGTCCATTTGTCTTCATAGCCATGTCAAAATATACTTTAAGCTCTGAAAATGTGAACATGCTGTATGAATTTTATAAATCTGTTTTGTTTAAATGCTGTGATGAAGGCTCAAACAGAGCTCACGCATAACTGATCACAGTGATGGCTGTGATGATCATTTCAGTTTATCTATATAGCGCCTCAAGGCACTTTATATTTTAAGGTAAAGAGCCCACAGTAATTACAGAGAAAATCCAACAATCACACAGCCCCCTATGAGGAAGCAATTGGCGACAGTGGGAATGAAAATCTCCCCAGTGAATAAGAAACAATCAGTGTATCACGGGAAGCAGCCAGCTAAGGGAGGGTTCAGGGCGGGGCCGGCGGTAGCAAAGGACAAGGGTGGGCTCAGCCCACCCAAATCTGATTCTTGCCCACCCAATCAAAATCTCCCATACAGCCTGCGGGCAGCGAAAGATCCTCCCATCAAGCTACGCCTACAATAGTGTGATGTATGAACCTAGAGATGTCCTACAATACTTACCACCAGAGGGGCAGACCGCCACTAGGGCATACAGGGGTTCTGAATGTAACCATAGCAACAGTAGGATAATAAACAAACGAGTGAACCAGCCAGAAGTTGTCCTCCATGCTCTGTGTGTCGAGTAATAATGTTTACTTATTGACACTATAAGGGAGCAACATAACATAAATTGGCGACGAGTCGTGTATTTCGGAATACTTTTCATCGACTGGCTGTGAAAGTTAAGTCAGCTTTGTGCAAGTTTTTGGACCGAAATGAACACCCGCGTTTTTGGATAGCTAATGTGCTGATCAACTATGAGCTAACCATCATCGGATGACCCGAGTGCAGCTAGTGATACATCTGCGGATACAAGGACATCAAGTGCTTCGAGTTCATCTACAGTGCAAGTAATCCCAGAAAGACGTATGATGGCTGGAATATATGGACATATGGACATTTTCGATGAGTCTGGTGAGCAATGGGCAACGTATATTGAACGTTTTGAGCATTACGTGGTGGCTAATGACATTCATGAGGCTAAGAAAGTTTCAGTACTGTTCAGTGTGATGGGACCTAAAACGTATGGACTGCTTCGTAGCTTAGTAGCTCCCGTGGCACCTGGCACAATGACTTACAAACATGCTGTGACTGTGCTTAAAGATCACTTCACACCGAAACCGCTCGTTATAGCCGAGAGGTTCAGGTTCCACAAGCGAAATCAGGGGGAAGGAGAAATGGTGGCACAGTAAGTAGCAGTGCTCAAGAAGCTATCGGAACACTGTGAGTTCGGGGCTTACCTAGAGGACGCTCTGAGGGACAGATTTGTTTGCGGATTGAAATGCGAAGCTGTGCAGAAACGCCTTCTGACTGAGGAAAACCTCACGTTCAAGAAAGCAGTTGAACATGCAGTGTCAGCAGAGACAGCAGCACGCGACGTACAGCAGTTAAGTAATTCCCTGAAAGTAAACGCAGTGTTTTCGCAAGGTGAAAAATGCCGCCGCTGTGGGAAGGGAAATCATAGTGATGATGACTGCTGGTACAAAGACCGCGAATGTCACCAGTGCAGGAGGAAGGGCCACACGAAACGAATGTGCAGGAGTAAATCAAAAAGCAGTCATGAAAGAGAACATAAACACAAAGATATTAAGCCTGAACAGAAAAGGCATGCACACAAACGCAGCGTGAAAGATAGAAAGAAAAAGATCCATCACGTCGAGGCGAATGAAAGTGAAAGTGAAGGAACGAAATCGGATAGTGACAGTGACTTGGGACTGTATGCAGTGTCTCAGAAAGGGAAATATTCACGCATATCAGTAGTGCCAACAGTTAACGGAAAGAAAATGGAGATGGAATTGGATACAGGGGCTGCAGTGTCATTGATTCCTTGGGAACTGTACAAACGAAAGCTGCATAAGTTTCCTCTGCAACCCACTGATATCATACTAAAGACATACACAGGAGAGCCTTTGGCACCAGAAGGAGTCGTTAAAGTGCAAGTGGCATTGAACAAGCAACACGCTGTCTTGCCACTGTATGTGGTGAAGGCGGATGCTCCACCATTATTTGGCAGGGAGTGGCTGAGAGCCATTCAACTAAATTGGAGAGACTTAAAGACTGTACATGCAATTGAGTACAGACAGACAGACAGCTTAGAGACAGTGTTAAAGAGACACTCCGCTGTTTTCTCCGATAAGTTAGGCACCATGAGAGGAGTGAAAGCCAGGCTCACTCTAAGACCAAACAGTGTACCCAAATTCTGCCCACCACGCAATGTGCCATATGCTCTTCGACCGCGAGTGGAAGCTGAGCTGACACGCCTCACTGAGCTTGGCGTCATCTCACCTGTGGCGCATAGTGACTGGGCTACACCAGTGGTGCCCGTGAACAAGAAGGACGGCGCCGTGAGACTGCGGGGACTTCAAAGTCACCATCAACCCAGCCCTCTGCATCGACAAGTACCCAATTCCACGTATTGAGGACTTGTTCGCTTCTCTCACTGGAGGTCAATGCTTCAGTAAGCTGGATCTATCCAATGCATATCTACAGATGGAAGTAGAAGAGAGCTCCAAGAAGTTGCTGACCATCACAACACAGAAAGGACTGTTCTGCTTCAACCGCTTGCCGTTTGGTGTAGCGTCATCGCCCGCCTTGTTCCAGAAGGCAATGGACCAGGTGCTCCTCGGACTGCCACACACTCACTGCTACCTGGACGACATACTGGTCAGTGGTCCTGACAAGCAGACACACCTGAAAATTCTGGATGCAGTACTCAGCAGGCTAGAGGAATACGGCCTGCACCTCAAGCAAGAGAAATATCTCTTCTTCCAGGAATCCGTGGAATACCTGGGCCACATCATCGATGCTGCTGGGCTCCACAAGTCACCGGAGAAGGTACGTGCCATCGTGGAAGCACCAGCACCAGGGGATGTAAGTAAACTTCGATCTTTCCAAGGAATGCTTAACTATTATGGACGCTTTATCCCTGATCTGGCCACTGTGCTAAAGCCGTTGAATGAACTGCTGAACAAAGAAAAGAAATGGCAGTGGACGTCAGCCTGTGCATCAGCGTTCCAGAAAGCCAAAGCACTCCTGGTATCACAAGAGGTGCTCACACACTACAACCCTGAGTTGCCTCTCCGTCTCGCTTGCGATGCTTCACCCTATGGGGTCGGAGCTGTTCTCTCGCATGTCATGCCGGATGGCGATGAAAAACCCATCGCCTATGCATCCAGAACTCTCAGCAAAGCAGAACAAAACTACGCTCAGATTGAGAGGGAGGCGTTAGCGATAGTCCTTGGAGTACGCAAGTTCCACCAGTACCTGTATGGCAACACATTCACGCTACTCACTGACCATCGCCCGCTTACAACCATCTTCAGTCCAGTGAAAAGCACACCATCCATGGCTGCAGCTCGCATGCAACGCTGGGCGCTCATGCTTTCCGCTCACAATTACACCATTGAGTATCGCAAGGGGGCCCTACATGCCAATGCTGATGGACTGTCAAGGTTACCGCTCCCTCATGCCCCCAGTGAGAAACAAGGTGCAGTGGAGGTGTTCTACACGTCACAGTTGGACACATTGTCAGTCAGCAACGCCGAGATCAAGCGTCACACCATGTTGGATTCCACCCTGTCCCGTGTCATGGAAATGGTCACAACTGGTCGTTTTCCAGCTGCAAAGGACGCAGGTGAGCTGTCTCCCTATCTCCAGCGCCGCCATGATCTCACTGTGCAGCACGGATGCCTTATGTGGGGGTTGAGAGTGATTGTGCCACCCAAACTGCGCCCCCGGGTGCTGACAGAGCTACACTCAGCACACCCAGGTGTAGTAAGGATGAAGAGCTTAGCTCGTAGCTACGTTTGGTGGCCCAGCATCGACTCCCAGATCGAGCACCAAGCAAAATCATGCCACTCATGTCAACGAGTGCAGAAAGACCCTGGCCTAGCACCCTTACACCCGTGGATGTGGCCATCCAGTCCTTGGGAACGGATACATGTGGACTTTGCCGGTCCATTTGAAGGGCACATGTACCTGGTCATAGTGGACGCACACTCCAAATGGCCCGAGGTGCACATCATGGATAGCACCACATCCAGCAAAACCATCCAAGTGCTTAGGGGACTTTTTAGTCGCTATGGCATTCCACACAGTCTTGTAAGCGACAACGGCCCTCAGTTCTGCTCTGAAGAATTCAGCACGTTTCTGAAAGCCAATGGAGTCAAACACATTCGCTCAGCACCATACCACCCTGCCTCCAATGGCTTGGCAGAGCAATTTGTGCAAACCTTCAAGCACGCTCTGAAATCTTCCAGAGGAACTACACCAGTGCAGCAGCGTCTGGATACGTTCCTCCTGACCTACCGTAACACCCCCCATGCAACAACCAAGGAAAGCCCTGCAATGCTGTTCATCGGATGCAAGCTGCGTTCTCGACTGGATTTCCTGAAACCAAGTATGGCTGGAACAGTGCACCAGTCACAAGAGGCTCAACAGCAACGACGCCAGCTACACTCTAAACAGAGACAGTTTGAACTTGGTGAGCCAGTGCTCGTGCGTGATTATAGGAGGGGGGAGGATAAGTGGACGCAAGCTGTGGTGATCGAGAAGACCGGACCAGTGTCCTACAAGGTACATGTGGGAACACAAGGGGTCTGGAAGCGTCATGTGGACCAGATGCTGACTCGGCCCGAGTCAGACCCACCAGAGACTGCAGGGAGTTTTCCTGTGAGTTGTCCGCTGTCACTTCCTCAGACAACCACACCTGACCCAAATACACCTCAACAGAAGGAGGATACTGATACAGTGCCACACACACCACATGCACCACCAAAAACACCCAAAACACTCAAGACACCACAGTCCCCAGAAATGACACACACAGAACATTCAGAGACAACAGGGACTGTACGACGATATCCTGTGAGGATCACACGTCCGCCGGTACGTTACAGGGATCAGTAAACTTAACAACCACAAAAAAAAAAAAAAAGAGTTGAACAATGTTGACATTCCAAGATGTTGTAAAAAAAAAGAAAAGAAAAAGTTGAAGAATGTTTAAGAATGTTTGCTTTTGTAGAATGTTGTTAAATGGTTCTGAGTTTTGATATTTGAAGTGATTATAAGCCGTGACATAACTCTCCTATTTTCTGGTAATGTTGTGGAGAAGTAAAGAAAGAAATAATCTCATGTAGTTTAAAAGGGGATATAATGTCTTACGTTTGTTTCCTAAGACATGTTTTTGTTACTGACAACAAATCTTAGTGGGGAGGAGATATGTGATGTATGAACCTAGAGATGTCCTACCAATACTTACCACCAGAGGGGCAGACCGTCACTAGGGCATACAGGGGTTCTGAATGTAACCATAGCAACAGTAGGATAATAAACAAACGAGTGAACCATCCAGAAGTTGTCCTCCATGCTCTGTGTGTCGAGTAATAATGTTTACTTATTGACACTATAAGGGAGCAACATAACAAATAGTTTTTATTTTCCACACTTTGACTTTCTCACACGCTTTCGTCACGCGTTCGTGGTTTGAGACCAGCTAGTTTGCGGGGCCGGAACTGAACCCGTTTTTCGGCCGAGCACCGAGTGTTTCGGCGGTGGAAAACCCGCCTCATGGTTCAAATTACGGCACGGGCTCCGGAACCCTGTTGGTGGGAAAGAGGCCTGATTCAGGGCTGCACCCCCTCGTTTCGTGCTTTTCCTTAATCTGGGTCACACTCTAATTTCCATGTTAATATTTTTACTTCTTTTTACCATGAGCATGTATCGCGTCTGTCAGTAAATCTAGCACTGGGGTATCCCCAACTGCTGCCCGTGCTGAAATATCTCCCCCTGAGCGGGTTACCTGCTCCGTCTCCTGCTCTGTCCGATCAGCAGACAATCTACCGACTAGTTTCTCTGCATGTAACAGCACAAGCACCCCTGATGCTAGTCCTACTCTAGCCACATGCCCAGACCCAAAGCAGGTCCTTCCTCTGGCCGTTTCAGCGCCAGGTCTTACCGTTGCGGACCTGAATAGCACTGTGCTCACACAGCCAGTGCTAGCTAACTATCCACAAACGTGCCTTCCGCAAAACGTTCCGCTCATTCAGCCTGGCGTGGTACCACACTAGACCTCGGCTGGAATACTCTGCGGCTCGGGACATGTTTCTGCTTCCCGAATGAATTTGTCACAAAGTTTGGCCAAAAAAACAGAAGACTGGTTCTGTAGTTTTTCACATTTTGCATTTTTTGCAGTTGCTGTTCTCTTTCTGTTGTTGTATAATAAAAAAAAGAAAACAAAAAGAATAAAATATAAAAAAATGTATATTCCAGCCACAGAAGGTCACAAATCTGTGTACTTTCTGTGATGTCCAAAACCCAGAAAAATGGAGAGGGTATATGTATATCTTTGTGCCTACTAGGGCTGTATTCAACCCCCCCAAAACAGACAAATATAGCCTAATATTTTGTGTCTACAGTGTCTTTCAAAAGTATTCATACCCCTGGAACTTTTCCATATTTTGTCACATTACAACCACAAACATAAATATATTTCACTGGAATTTAATGCGAAGGACCAACACAAAGTGGTATACAGTTGTGAAGTGGAACGAAAATTATATATGATTCAAAACATTTTTTACAAATAAAAAACTGAAAAGTGTGGTGTGCACAAGTATTCAGTCAATACTTTGTGGAACCACCTTTTGCTGCAGTTACAGCTGCAAGTCTTTTAGGGTTTGTCTCCACCAGCTTTGCACATCTAGGGACTGAAATTTTTGCCCATTCTTCTTCACAGGAAAAACGATAGAGTAATTTTTTCGGAGTTAACATTATTTTCATCTGAATGAGTTGTTTTTACACATTTTAGACTGAAATCATTTCGATTGGCCGTTAGAATCGGAGCAAAAAAACAGAGGAAATCCTATTGGAGTAAAATAGCTTGAACACGCCCACTGAAGTTTAAGTTTCGTTTCTACCGCCATTTTGTTGTCCCGCAGTGAAACAGAGGCGACTGGTATCTGTGAGCAAGGTAAGTCTGCAAAGTACTTAAAAAGGGACCGTAGACATATTGTAATTGGGGTTTTTGAAGCTTTTATTAGTAAGAGACCCTTTATCTCTAGTGGAAAGATGCCGTGGTGCTGTGCGGGGAGAGGGGAACAAACTGAGTGGTGGTTGGCTAACAGCTAGTCTTAATTGGTCCATGTCAGCTGCTTAAATTCAGCGATTTTGAATAAGCACTACCTATAATGTTTTAAAACTTTTATATTTTCACAAGACAACATTTTAATTTAATCTGAGTAACACCTGTGAAGCTAGCACTGCTAAGGTGGACATATGGAGCTAGTATTCCGCCTTAAAAAATGGCGCGGTAGGACTATAATATTACTCCGCTCTTTATCCCGAATGTAAAGCAGTGGTAAAGAATGAAGTAAAGGTTTTATTTGTACAAAAACTGTCATAATCGCTTATTGCCGGTGTACATGTGTTGCTCATCCGCTAGAAAAGGTAGTATATCATTCTGGTCCTAATCCGCATCAGATTCAATAGCGGAAAAGGCGGATATACACGTCTGCTATTCGGTCTTAGCAGGTTTAGCTTCAGTTTGTGTAGTAACACGGCTGTTGTTCAGATTAAAAATGCCAACATTGTGAAAATACACAGGTTGAAATTTATTTAACCCTTTAACAGTGGCGATCGGCGCCGATGCACCTGCTACCTTCCCTTACTTGCCACGATTAAGACCGAGCGTATCGATGCTGAGACATCTGATCAAACGCACTTTGAATTACCGTAATTACAGCACCGTTTGTCCTATCGGAAAAATTCAAACGGTTTCTGAAAGCTGGGAAATTGCGCTTCACACCCAGTATAGGGTTATTATGGTAAAAGGCCTGAATGGCGGCACCTTTGAAGATGATACCTGTGTATGACACTGATTTTTCTTCCGATTTTAGTTGTAGAAATTAGCCAAGTTTAGCTGAAGAGCCTAGCTACTCAGCACGCTGACCCTTCCTCGCCCCTTCCTCACACATGGGACATTAGTGAATGGAGTGATTCTTGTATGTGGATGTTTTCAGCCTTTTTAAAAGAATATGATGGCGTTAAGGTAGATTCTGATCCATGCTTTAATCTAGAACGTGGCGGTAATGGACCTACAAGTTGCTTGCTAACCACGATAAATAACCACGATAAACCACAACTGTTTCAACCTGCTTCTCCATTAGCAAACGGTCATTTTACTCTGAATTGATTCGTGTGTGTACACTGTTGCAGTCTGTGGTTTGGTTAACAATTCTGCAGGCAGCTAGTGTGCAATAGAGTAACATAAACTTCACATTGCTGCAAAATAGAGTTCGCCGTTAGTATTTTGCATGCATTCACAACATCAAAACAGAGCATGAGATCTGAATACATGTGTTTTTGTTCACTTCAGTCTGATTATTTAAAAAATATATTCTTTTCATACCAGGAAGGATGCAAGCTGTACGTGTGAAGTACAAAGAACGACAGAAGTACATCTGTTTTGAAGGCCAACTGACCTACATTTCGTTTTTGGAATGTGGTGAGTGCAAATATAAGTTTCCAGCATGTTTTATAGATTGTGTTAATCAGTCAGGTTTTGGAGATAGTGCAATTATAGCTGCTATACCAACTGTTATATTTGTATTTTTTTCATTTAATTCACCTTTCTATGCCTTATTTCAAACATGTAATGCAATTTTGTTATGTTCACAGTTGTCAAAAAGTTCAACATCCCAACCTTGGACCTAAAAGTCTTTGATGACTCAAAGACTGAAGTTGATGAGGAGGTTTTTGATTTCCTTTTGAATAAACCAAACCTTGGTGTGCTGGAAATTTGTCTAGCACAAGATCAAAATCCAGAAGGTAAGCCATTTTGAAGGGTCAATGGTTTATTTCTGTATAAGATATTTTTGGCCATCTTCATGAGTTTCATTGATAGGATAGTGGGGAGAGAAACTGCAGTCCAGATCAGCATATTTTGGTTGATGCATGTCCACCGGACATCACCAACCTGGGATGTGGTCATAAAGATTTTTCCTTTTTTAGCATTTCACACAGCATTTGAAAATGTTTGAACATCAACAATTTCACCTCTTTCCAAAGTGATTCAGAGGCTGGTTACCACACAAAGGGTGTGCATAGGCTGTTACTGTTGAAAGAACACAATCAAATGTGCCTGAATTGTTAGTTAAGTCTGTTTAAAATAATTGTAGTTGTTATGGGGCTTTTTTTGGTTACTATGATACTACTTGTGATTGCATGTTGCTTACTGTTAATTACACCAACCTAATGTTTTAGATGGTTTTATGGATCAGCTGAGTTGTCCTGCAAGCAGCTCCTTTACCAGCTCCAGTGGAGAAACTGAAGTGGACTCTGATGGCACCATCACATTGCAACACAGTCCTACAACAAGACAGAGAGCTGGAGATGCCTCTCTTGCCCAAGTAAGTTTTGCAGATTACTGTATACCTTCCAGAAAGTTTACACAAATTTGAGTATATTTTATGGATTATTGCCATTGTCGTAAAAGCACAAGATTCTGCTGTCTTCCCTTCACCAGCTCATATCCCCCCATCTCCTTCCAGTGTATAAATCTCCCCAATGTGAAGCATGTAAAGGGGGAATTCCTCCCTGTTATTAAAAGTGGATTTCAGGCCATGATCATGAATATGTAAATAAACCTCAAAACTATACTGATAAAACTATACTAATAAATGAAACTGAAAGAAAATAACATGCCAACATTTGTTGTTGGGACTACATACGTTTGTTTTAATTAAACACATGGATTGAACAGGTATTTTCATGATATATTGATTATATAATGTTATATTTTTACCATCACTTAGGTGATTGAAAATGTTTTAAAGAACAAGCCAGGAGGAGACAGGATCATCAATGAGTATGCTCAGACAAAAAGCCTGACAGACAGCAGACGGCGTGACATGGTCAAGATATTGGTTGCGCATATGACAAGTGAACATGGGTATGCTGAAAATTTTCGATGCACCTCCCACAATTATTTTTCTAAAGGTGTCATTCACGCCTTCTACAGTGCTCATAATTTGTGTGTCTGTATAGGACAAGTCCTTCAAGGCGCATCAAAGAGGACTATGCAAAGGGTATCATCACCTTGTTCCCATACCTGGCTGATCCTAGGAGCAGGTTTGGTTATGTAAGTTTAAAAAAAAGAATGGGTCTGACTGCTTGGGTATGGTTTGAGTAGAACTGAAGAGCTTTTTTTCTTTGTGCAAGTCCTCCATTTATGCCACATTTATTAACTTCCATGTTTTAAATCCCTGTAGAGTTAAACACTAAAATGCTGAGCAAGTAAGCTCAGATGCTGAAGCTTTAATGATAAAAAGTATAAAGAGACATGTAATTCAATCGGTAACATTACAGGCATGTGAACTACAATCTGTAAATTACAGTTACTTGCATTCATGGTTGTCTTTGCTTTGACAGCTTTAAAAAAAACATTTTTAATCTACTTTTAGGAGCATTATTACAATGCAGAAGATGGGAGTGGTTATCTGGCTTGGAGACTGAAGTTTGTCCAAAAGGAAGCTTCTAATGGACAAAAGAAGGCCCTCAGATGGTCAAAAACACAAACGGGTATGAGCATTCATAGAAGTTGGAATTCAAGTGTCATTAATTACCCACATTTCATCCTGAGACCAAACTGCACACATAAAAATCTTTGCAGTGTTCTGAAGCCTTGTTTGTGAAATCCTACGACACAGTGCCATATTTATATCCATTTTATAGGGGGACCAACAGCTGATAGAGACTGTTTCAGAGAAGACGACTGCCTAATGACAGACAGCTTGTGTTCTGAGGCCATTGCACTGATGAAGCATACAGCTGATGAGGGAACTGTTATGAGGAAGATGAAGCAGACGTTCAACTATCGCCAAAAGCTCATTCATGACCCTGTGAAGTCATCTGGTGTCTTTTTGGACTTCCCAAGATTCCTGGATGTAGGAGGATTAGTAAGTTTATCTTCCTTCAACTTCCCATACTGTTGCATGTTTAAGTTAAGGTGCATTTGAGAAAAAATGATGATTAGAATTTGTTTGAACAAAGGATATTTAAAAACTTGAAATCATATATTCTGCAGATTGAGCAAGATTTCACATTGATGTTCAATGAAGTAATCTCTGCAAAGTTCCTGGAGAAGTGGCCCACTATCTACAAGCAGAAAGTCCTCGAGCAAAGCCGTGGTCTCACACAGTCTGATGACCTACAGTGCCTTCTTCAAAATGCTGAAGGCACAACAGAAGTGGAAAACGGTAAGATAGAATGAATCATAAAGAAAGCGCTCAATAAATTTATTGTTACAAATTTTATATGAATTGGTTTATTTAAAGTGAAACACTGCCACCTGCTGTCAAATTTTGGTAAACTTTACCCCGGAAGAGGTAAAACAGTCACAGGTAAGTTTTGGCAGCTCATATTTGTTACTTGTTCTTCCAGGATGGGACAGCGACATGTCATCGATTTTGATCCTTGTGCACCTGCTGCCACCATCACCCCATGGACGCAAGAGACCAGGAAAACTCTCAGCGAGACAAGCCAGTGAACATCTGGTGAAGTTCATCAAGGTAAGGTTACAGTAAAGAAAACATTTACATGGATCACAATATTTCTGGTTAAGTTCGATGTTACTATGCAACTTTTAATTTAATGATTACTGCTAAGTGTATACAACTTATTCAAGCAATCTCTACATTCTGCGTCCCCATGTGTGGGATGTATGTGCAACATCACTAATTAAATCATGTAAATTTTGAACCACTTGCATTATGAGCCAAGAACTATTATGAGTAAAGAATATGACATGAGTAATTCTGAACTTATTTCTTTGTAAATTCATTCAAATAGAAATGCTAAAATTGCAAACAAATCACTGTTAAGCCAGTTTTCATGCTTACGTACAAAAAAACATCTTAAGAATCTAGCAGTTAAAATGGAAGTGGTTTTGTTTTATACCAGTCCCTAATCCTGCAACCCTCTTCTTCTAAACCCAAGTTGCATCATGTTATAATGTTGATCTGTTTTTGTCACAGACGGGGACAAGCCTCCAAGGGCACCTTGATGGCATCACAGAAAGCCTTCAACCATACCTACTTGCAGTGGGGACTCAGAAGAGTGTGATTCACAAGTACTTCATTGTGATTGACAAACACGCAATACCTTGTAAGTCACCAGGCTCCCTTGCCTGTTTTGATGAGCTTTTTAAAGCTCACTTTGTCTTTGGCACTTCATATGACCATGATCTGGTCAATGTGTACAGCTTCCTGCAGACCACCATTTATGAGATAGATGTTGACACAACCAAAGTGAATCCTAGGGTTGCAGAGTTGAGGGCTCGGATGCTTCGTTGAATAGAGTTGTCTCCCCCCCTAAGAGCTTCAATGTGGTATTAAGTTGAGTTGGAATGTTGTGTTTCATTTGTAAGAGGTCCCACACAAATGCTAATTCCCTGACTAAGCACTTGAAAGTGATCCATGGACTTTGCTCTGGTAAGACACTTCATCTTAAATGTGGTCAGGCTGGTTGTGCTCAAGTTTATGGCACATTTTCTGGGTTCAGAAAGCATCTCAAGAAAGCACATGAACACTCTTCCGATCCTGGTGAAGGTCCATCTACAGCTGAAGAGTCATTTGGAAGTCACTATGATTTGCCCTCTCCGAGTCCTTCTGATTCAGTCCAACTTAAGAAATCTCTTGTGAATAGTTGTGCAGCAACAGTTGCTGAACTTAAAGTGGCAGGTGTAAGTGAAAGAGCAATTAACTCTTTGGTCATTTCCCTGGAAGAAATTGTAAGTGATATTCAGAATCAATCAAAAGAATCTGTGAAAAACAGTCTGTCTTTACAAGAACCTGTCAAAAGTGACATTGAAAGGAAAATCGATCAGTGTTTTGAGAAAATGGAAAATCCTTTTATGGCATTAAATTCTGAAAGTAAAAGAACAAAATATTTTGCAGAGAGGTGGGGACGCGTGGACCCAGTAGAACATGTACTTGGTTCCAGATTTGATACACTGCACAATCGAACAACAGGAGGCTACGATCAGGTGGTTGTTACTGATAAATTTGTTTACATCCCAATTTTGGAAACTTTAAAGTTTCTTTACAGTCACCCTAATATAGAGGAGATGATGGCCAAGTCAAATTCAAGGGAAAATCTTCTTAAAGACTTCTCTGATGGAGATCTTTTCAAGAGCCATGCACTATTTTCGAAGCAGAATCATGCTTTTCAAATTCAACTTTTCTATGATGATTTTGAAACTGCTAATCCTTTGGGTTCAAAACGGGGAATCCATAAATTAGGAGCTATATATTTCACGCTGCGGAATTTTTCTCCTAAGTACAATTCTGCTCTCCATAATATTCACTTGGTCTCTTTGTTTCATGCTCAGGACATCAAAACATATGGCTTCTCTAAGATACTTGATCCAATTGTGCAGGATATTAAAATCCTGGAGAGGGATGGAATTAAGGTTCCCCTGTATGATGACCCAGTCCGTGGAACTATTGTCCAAGTTACTGGTGACAACCTTGGTCTTCACTGTATCTTTGGTTTCGTAGAGTCATTTAGTGCCAGATATTGTTGCCGCTTTTGTCTTGCTGAGAAAGAGGACTTTCAGACAGACTTTACAGAGGATTCACCCAAGATAATTATGCGAACTCAGACACTTCATACTGAACATTGTCAGAAAATTGAGGCAAATCCCAGACTTCCATATGTGATGGGTGTTAAACAGTCATGCATTCTAAATTCATTGCAGTACTTCAGTACATGTGAAAATTTCTCAGTTGATATAATGCACGATATCTTGGAGGGAGTGGCACAGTATGAAATGAAGCTGATTTTGTTGCATGTAATAGATCAATACACAACATTAAAGGAAGTGGACAGGAGAATTAGGAGCTTTAACTATGGATACATGGAACAAAACAACAAACCACCTACAGTGAAGTTGTTAGAGGACTCAAATGATTTGGGGCTGAATGCCATCCAGTCTTGGTGTCTCCTTCGGAATCTACCACTCATCTTTGGAGACTTGGTTTGTCCAGATGATGACCACTGGTATTTGCTACTGCTGTTGCTTCAAATAGTGAATATTGTATTTTCACCAGTGTTATCTAAAGGTATCACTACTTTCTTGAAACACCTGATTGCTGAACACCACAGATTATTCAAACATGTGTTTCCACACAAGAAGCTGCTACCAAAGCATCATTTCATGGTGCATTATCCTACATGTATACTCAAAACAGGGCCAATTCTGCATAGCTGGTGCATGCGCTATGAAGCCAAACACAGTTTCTTTAAAAAACAGTTGAAAAGTTTCAAAAATATTACAAAAACATTGGCAATAAAACATCAAAGTCACATTGCTTTCAGTTGGCATACATTTGACCCCAAGAGATTGACCATTGGACCAGGTAAAATGATGTCTTTAAATGCATTGGACTGGGGCAGTGAGATAGCAGAAACTCTTCAGCTACCAATAAACACCAAGGTATTAAATGTTAGATGGGCCAAACACCATGGAAATGTGTATCGTGCAGATTTGGTTGTTTGTATAAAAGTCCATTGTGAAATGCCAGTTTTTCATAAGATCTACAATGTTGTTGTGAAAGATGACAGGTTACTGTTGATTACTTTTGCACTGCAAACAGTGTGTTTGAATGAGCATTACAATGCTTTTCAAGTTCTTTGTACAAGAGATGGACCTCATGCCATTTATGTTGAAGAGCTTTTTTGTGCCAAAGCTTTTGATTTACAGGTGTCATACAGTCATGGTGATTCCAGTTTTTATATTGTTCCATACTGTTTCCTGTGAGCAATAAAGGTGGCTGTTAAAGTACTGATTTCTGATCTATTTATTGTACCTAGTAGTGTATAATGACTGATAAAATTAGTGTGTTAAAGTAACATTTGGCTCTATTTATAATTTTATTCAGAGAAAAAACAAATCAGAGTAAACTTTTATACTTCGTGGAATAAAAATCAATTCTATTAAAAGTAAAATTCTGTTTTATTCAGAGAACTTGACATTTGGAGTAAAATTAGATTCCATTGTGAGTAAAATTCTTTTTTTATTCAGAGTAAAATCCATCCCTATTTAGAATAAAATTCCATTCTATTCAGAGTAAATTCTCTTCTACTTAGATTAAAACCATTGTAGAGTAGTTTTTTTTTTACACTGCACTGAGTAAATTATCATCACATGGATTAAAATATTTGCACTAATTAGAGTAAATTTTACTCCGTAAGTTCAACTCTGGCATGGGAGTAAATTTTACTCTATTTAGACTGGGACCAAATGTTGTCTTTTTTAGAGTAAAATTTTCTTCAATTTGAGTAAAATTTACTCTTTGGATTTTCCTGTGTTTGCAAAACAGCTCAGGCTCAGTCAGATTAGATGGAGAGCGTTTGTGAACAGCAGTTTTCAGATCTTCATGGATGGCGGCGGAAAGACTGCAGAAAACCGCTGCGGGCTGGCTGTTTGGCTGAGTATTCTCGATTGGGTTTAGATCTGGACTTTGACTGGGCCATTACTCTGACCAACTTCCCTGTCCCTGCTGAAGAGAAGCAGCCCCAGAGCATGATGCTGCAGTGTGGATGGTGTGTTCAGAGTGATGCGCAGTGTTAATTCTCTGCCACACATACAGTAGCGTTTTGCATTTTGGCCAAAAAGTTCAATTTTGGTCTCATCTGACCAAAGCACCTTGTTCCACATGTTTGCTGTGTCCCCAACATGGCTTCTGGCAAACTGCAAATGGGACTTTTTATGGTTTTCTTTTAACAATGGCTTTTTTCTTGCCACTCTGCCATAAAGACCACATTTGTGCAGTACACGACTAATAGTTGTCCTGCGGACAGATTCCCCCACCTGAGCTGTGGATCTCTGCATTTGGTCCAGAGTCACCATGGGCCTCTTGGCTGCATCTCTGATCAGTGCTCTCCTTGTTCGGCCTGTAAGTTTAGGTGGACGGCCTCGTCTTGGTAGGGTTACAGTTGTGCCGTACTCTTTCCATTTCCAGATAATGGATTGAACAGTGCTCCGTGAGATGTTCAAAGCTTGGGAAATCTTTTTATAGCCTAAGCCTGCTTTAAACTTCTCCACAACCTTATTCCTGACCTGTCTGCTGTGTTCTTTGGACTTCATGATGCTGTTTACTCCCCAATATTCTCTTAACCAACCTCTGAGGCCGTCACGGAGCAGCTGTATTTGTACTGAGATTAGATTACACACAGGTGGACTCTTTTTAGTCATTAGCAGTCATCAGGCAACTTCTGAATGCAATTGTTGCACTCAGAGAAAAGGGGGCTGAATACTTTTGCACAGCGCATTTTACAGTTTTTTATTTGTAAAAAATGTTTTGAATCATGTATAATTTTCGTTCCACTTCATAATTGTATACCACTTTGTGTTGGTCTTTCACATTAAATTCCAGTGAAATATATTTATGTTTGTGGTTGTAATGTGACAAAATATGGAAAAGTTCAAGGGGTATGAATACTTTTCCAAGCCACTGTACGTTTATACTTGCCCACCTACATTTTCAGTCTGCCCACCCAACTACAGTGGGCTAGAACCGGGCCTGGTTCAGGGTCACCTGATCCAGCCCTAACTATAAGCTTGATTAAAAAGGAAAGTTTTAAGCCTGATCTTAAAAATAGAGAGGGTGTCTGTCTCCTGAATCCAAACTGGGAGCTGTTTCCACAGAAGAGGGGCCTGAAAGCTGAAGGCTCTGCCTCCCATTCTACTCTGAAGTATCCGAGGAACCACAAGTAATCAGCTGTCAACTTGTAGTTTCCCTTAATTTCTCACATCTGATTGTGTGGGCTTAAAGTAAATGTTATGTACTGGAATTTTCCTTGGAAGTACAAAGACTGCCAACAAGACCAACAAATAATGACAGATGCAGTTCAAATTTTATTCACATTTATTTTTGCTTTTAGTGTGCTCACAGAAAATTCGAACACCTTAAGCAGAGTTTAATAGCAATTGTTTTGTAAGCAAAGTTACATTCCATCTCTAAGTCAAATTGGTCAAAGCTTCTCCAGTATTTACAAAAGGAAAAGGGGAGAGAGAGAGAAACAAGATGCTACACAAAGATTTGCATCTGATAGATTCCTTAACGTGAGTCAAAGAGCACTGGAAAGAGAACTGCCGGCTGGAATTGAATAAAAAAAAAAAAAAAAAAAAAAACCCATACAGTATATAAACAGTTTACCATTCCACTTATCACAGCTTGGTTTTTTTTAGTTGAAAATTGCTTTAGGTATTTTTTTTTGTTTGTTTGTATGTCTGTCTGTATGTGTGTGTATTTGTTATCATACAAAAATGAGCGGGTGGAAAAAAGAGCAAAAGTTATGTGCTTCTTGAGATCAAGATTTCATTTTGTACAATAATCACAGTTAAAAACACCCCCGCCTATACATACTTACATTTTTATTAAGGTCATAAAACCAGCAATAAACAATAAAGCCTATACAACTCGTATTTCTACGGAATCACTGACGGCTAATGAGAAGTGAAACGCTCCTATGAGTTTATATGACTTCCTAAAAACCTAACTGGGACTTGTTGTCTTGTAAAAAACAATTTTAGTGTTGTAAACCGTTTGGTGGATATAGATCTCGGCCTTGACTACTCGATTATTGCCTGGAGCACATTTCCCAGGATATCCCCCTCCCCCACCTCCACTCCACAAATGTCCTCCCTGAACCCTTCCCACCCTTCATTTACAACTCAACCCTGGTCCCCTTCATACCACGGGCATGTCCATACCATTGTGTTTATATTTTGTATAAAAAAAAAAACTTAATACTGATGTAAAAATATATGGCAGAGTGTGGATGTATTTAATTAATTGTACATATTGAAGCCACCCACCTCCACAGCCTGCTGGAACGCTAGTAACAAAGGGCTGAGATGGGTTTTGTGTAAGGGGGGGGAATGGAAACTAAAAATCAAAAATAAGGAAAAAGCTTTAAAATATCCCTGGTTGTACACAAGTTCTTCAGAGCCATGAGCTGGCGTCTCTCCAAGCAGGGAAATGTTCTTTGATTATCTTTTTTCCTTCTTTTAAAAACAAAACAATAAAACAAACAAACAAACAAAAAACTTTCTTCCTCTTTCAGATTTTATTCAGCGGCCTCGGTGGCAGCAGCTGGAGCTTCTGCAGATGCTGCTTCTTGTGAAGCTGAGGCAGCCTCCTCTGTTTTGGGCACTTCCTCGGCCGCAGGTTCAGCCGACTTTTCCTCAGCCTTTGGCTCCTCTGCGGCCGGGGCCTGCTCGGGCTCCTCCGCAGGTTTTTCTGTTTCTGGTGCAGCTGCTGCTGCCTCCTCCTTCTCCTCTGGTTTGGCCTCTACCTCCTCCTTGGTCTGCTCTGTGGCAGGTGCAGCCTCGCCTTCAGCAGGCTTGGCCTCCTCACCGGCAGACGCTGCTGTCGCCTCCGTGCCCTCGGTTTTGGGCTCTTCTGCAGATGCGGTTGCGGACCCTGCAGCTCCCTCTTCGTTCTCGGCCCCGTCGCCCGTCTCCTTTTTGGTCTTCTTGAAAGAAAAGCCACTGAGCTTGAACGACTTTTTGAAGGAGAACTTCTTTTTCTTCTTCTTAGGGGTCTCAGTGCTGGTAGAAGGTGCAGCACCATCCTCACCCTTTGCAGCTGCCTCTCCCTCAGCAGGAGCCTCTGCCTCTACCTTCTCCCCATCTGCACCCTCCTTCTCTGCAGGAGCAGGCTCGGCCTTCTCTGCTTCCTCCTTCGAGGTCTCCTCGGCTGTTGCGCTGCCATTGGCTTGCACCTCCTCTTTGTCATTTTCGGCTGCTGCAGGAGAGGCATCCCCATTGGCTTTAACGTGGCCATTTTCCTAAAAAGAGAAATGGAAGCTGTTAATACCACGCACAGAGCTGGATTGGTGTCAATACAGTGCCACCGATGAACACCAGGGGCAGCAGACACCATCAAACTTCAGCCTCTCACTTCAGGTGAGAGAACGGCCTCATTTTCTACATTTCACAGCAAAAACAGCGGATATGAACGCACATCAACAGCCCCGCAATTACATGAATACAAATACAATAAAGCAACAGGTTTCTTCATCTTATCACCCTGAATTTCACTCCCATCCTGAGCCTGAGTGAGCGCAGTACCTCAGCTGAATCGCAAGGGGTCGTGCGTGGCCGCTCCACAGCAGCTGTTCATTAAAACAGCAGCTGCTCATTAGTCCCGCAGATAACGGAGCGCAGAGTTCAGACGCAATTTTTAAATAAAAAAAATCTAGACGCAGTTCTGAATTACCGTCTCCCGCAACCCGTTTAATCCAAAACCTTAAAGCAGCACAAGCTACTTTCTCTCCGGGGCGCACCGCTGGCCCCCTCCCCAAACCCCCCCCTGTCTCCCCCTCCCGTGTGATAGCGGGCTGCCATCTCCACTTTCTAGTCGAGCATCTGTAACAAAAGGCGTGATGCGCCGCGCGGACAAAGCCTTTGTTGGCCGTCGTGCATCTCGTCTTATTCAGCAACTTCCACAGTCATCTCATTCAAAGCTGAAACAGCTCATTAGTATCTTAAAATTGGGAATTAAAGTAAAACTCACCAAGCAGAAATTTATCACATCTTAATTTTTTTATCTTTGAATTCCCTTTATGGACAAAACTCCAAGCAATTAATCTTAGTCTTTGAAATGTTTTATTGCGATACATTTGCTTTAAAATCCGCGCACCTATCGCCCACAATTTTCCGTGATGAATTGAAGGAATCAAATCATCCACTGCGGCTCATGAAGTGAAATCTATTCAGAATTCACAGTGCTTCTTTGCATACATTCAATATCTATTCAGTTCATCCACAATTACGCACGGCTTGCGCCCTCAGAGCTCAGCTCCCCTTTCCACAACAACCAGATTCTCCCCTGATGGATGTTAAAATATAATTTACCTGTCCGTTGGTCTTGGTGGGTGAAGCAGCAGCCTCTCCTGGCTTTTCAGGCGCGGTTTCAGCCTTTCCAGGTGCCTTGGACAGTTGCGCTCCCATGCTTTCGCTCCAACAAAGAAACTCGACCGATCCAAAAAGCGAACAAAGACCCAAGCCTCTTTGTTGAAACGCAAAGCTCTTCGCTGGTAGCCCCTCTCTCTCTCACTCACTGTGCGTGCACAAAGAAAAAGTTCACAGGGAAAACGCAAAGCAAACTCCAGTCAGAGTGTGGAGGGTTTTTCAGGAGAGCAGGTGAGAAGTAATAAAATCCCAGGTTGCTGGCCGTGTCGCTGTAGACAGGCTGCAAAATGGAGAAATTTCCCTTGTTGCTAATAAGACGTGGGGTCCAACGCCCAAGTGCAGAGATGAATGGGCGCTCCGAGCGATGACGGCACTGCTCTCCGATTCGGCCAATTACAGCTTCCACTCAGGGCTTGGGCGGGGTTTAGGGAGGGAACAATGGACTGTAGCGCTGCGTTCAAGGTACGTAGGAGTAATTGAAGATAACAACATTTATCTTAATCGGTGAAATGACGTCTTACTTAACCAAATGATCATTTAATTTGCATTTAAGTGGAAAATGCCTTAAAAATAAATACGTATAGTTTGAAAGTTTGAGATATGAATATTGTGCAATGATGCTAATCAGGAGTAAGAAAGGGTGTTTTTTTTTTAAGGGCTTCAGGGACTAAAGGTGGAAATTAGCTTTTAATAATGAACAAAACTTTTAAAACTACCTATTATTTTCATAATTATTTCTTTGTTTCCCACACATAGCTTTTACTTGGACAGAACGCCTTGAGGCGACTGTTTGTTGTGATTTGGCACTATATAAATAAAATTGGATTGAATTGAACATTAGTTATAACTAATGTTCAATTCAATTCAATTTTATAATCAGCCACCCAAGTATGTGTTTGTTTTTGCTGGCTTGTTTTTAATCTGTTACAGAAAGCCAGGATCCATCACTGATAAACTAATTTGACCTTTAGGGCCTAATTGAAGTTTTCAATATATTTGAATCATGCCATGGCATAATATTTAGATGATTTCTGTATCCAGTTTTATGATTACTTGGTTGTAATCACGTACAATCACCGCTCACATCGGCATGTTTTCCATGATGCAGATCCAGTGCAGGTAGTTGAACGAGTGACAGTAAACATCACACTCTGTCTCCGCTCTGTGAAGCCTCCATTTGAGATGAGTGAAACTTAAATAGGAAACAAAAAGTCAAAGTGAGAAGAGATGGAATATTACCAAAACAAAGTGACAGGTAAAAGATGACAATCAGGTTTGGGAGGCTTCAGGAACTTTTCCAACGACAAACATCTACTCCCTCTGTTTGTGTGTGTGTGTGTGTGTGTGTGTGTGTGTGTGTGTGTGTGTGTGTGTGTGTGTTTGGGGGGTGGGGGGCATACCAGCTGCAGTCTTGTTGATGACCGTGCGATGTGCCCCATGGGGGAGGTTGAGAGTGTTCAAACAGGTCCCTCAACACACATTTGCAATGCAAATCCATCACAGAGGCAAAGGCAACTGTCGTCAGCTGCACTGAGACAGAAGCAGAGCTGGCATTCTGTGCAGTCAAAGGTGGGCTTCCTGGAGCAGTTTCAGTCTCCCGCTTTTTAAAATGTTATCAAGTGCAATGCAAAGTAGTACTTTTGGGCCACTGGCGCCTGGGATGCAAACCACAGCATTCAGTCAGGTGTTACGGTCCATGATCCTGATAGCTGCTTTTCCACCTGATGCAACATGCTCATCATTTATTTGAGATATCTGGCATCTCTTTTCTCCTTGTTTATTTCCAAAGGTTATCCTTATTTAAGAAAACTTAGTAATCCTTTTAAGAAAGCATACGCATCTCTTTCACAGCACACATACACGTGTATGTGTTAGCATGCACTTACTGCATATATGCATACACCCAACATTATGCTACAAACAGAATCCCAGTCTATGTAAAAATACTGTATAAATAAGACCATGAGATGTAGCTGAAAATCTAGAACGTAAAGTAAGTGAACCTTCAGTTAAACAACCAAACAAAGCTACTTGGTAAAAATCTGTAGCACGCATGACTAAACCTCTCTTACAGCATAATATTTTGTAATCTGTAGCTTAAACAGCTTGAATGATTTCTCTAATAGCAAAATAGCTGTCAATTAACAATAATAATTAACTTAAAGGAACCTCACTATATGGGTAAAGTGCTGAAATTCCCAGATTTTGTTTTTTTCAGATATGAATGGTTCTTTGTCTAGTTCTCAGACAGCTGGTCAGGCAAAGCATGTGATTAGAAGAAATCACCTGGGATTATTCAGAATTTTGGTGGAAGGTTCATACACCAAATGACGAATCAGAAACTCTTTATATACAATTAGATTTGATGTGGGGAAAACTTTAAAAACCACAACAGGGCTAGTGGCTAAAGCACTATCAGAACTTTCATTACAAAGGGGAAACCCATGAACATCCACAGGCTTCCTTATAATGACATGATGAAAGATTTCCAGAAAGAGGAACTAAATCTAAATTTGTATTTGTATTTCTAAAGTTTTGCAGTCTCAGAGTTATTGCATTGTTTCTATAATCTATATTTTTAATCCCTGTTTTGTTCATGTGATCTTAAATCAGTGTCTACTTCCTTTTTCGGTGCCATAACCGAGCAGTTGTTTTCATGCATGAAATCCAGACAATAATGACAGAAATGGGCCAGGACGATATATAAAATTAGACATGGCCAGTGGCACACACTGGTGTAAGACATTCAATTCAAAGCCTCAGTTTTAGTCAGTGGTCACGACCATGTTGGCGTTTTGGAGCCAGAAGCTACCACATCAGAATCAGAATCAGAAGGTTTTATTGCCATATGGGTGAACAGGTTCACAACATTAGGAAATTTCTGCAGTACTTCATGCTTACATAAAAACAAATATGTAAAAAAAAAGCTATAACACAATATTACAAAATATACAGAATATACAGTTTAGTGCAAAGCAGAAACCAGGTGAAATGCTAAAGCAACATAATAAAGTGACTGTAAAGATAATAAAATGTAAACGCACGCGATTTACCAAGTTAAACTGTTAAGGAGGCAGACCACTAATCTGAGCAGACAGCCTCGTCTTATAACCTTGCCAGTTATCTAAGCGCTCTTACGCACTGACTGTGGCTCTAAATATGGTGTTTTCAATCTGAAAACAATAAAAAGTTGAACATCTGTGAAATTTCAACTTGAGACATGATGTATTGCACATCCTTGTGACATTTTAACTACAGAAGTTTATTGCGTTAACAGAATGTTAGCATGGAGCTCCAGAGAACGGCCCGTGAAAGAGCCTGACCACAGTAACAGTACCACGTCCCAGGCCACAATTACAGTCTACAACTGCAGTTCAGCTGATTTTGCACTTACTGTTACATAATGTTGGAAGTATGTGTATGTTTGACGGTTTCCTCCAGGGCAGTCTCTGTCTCATTCTTCTTCACACAACTGTTGTGATTCAGAGTTTTAGAGCAGCCCGTATTTTTCTTTAGAGTTGGACTCGGAGGTGTTGTGGTTTTCAAAGAAGGCAGATTGACAATGATTTACTGTTAATTAGAGGATATAGAGTTTCAGACTGAAAGGAGCTATGCTGCTGTTGAGCTGCTTCTCAAGCTCAGCGAGCTGAGACACCTGGCTGTCACTGTTTAGTGATTGTACTAAAATTGTGGGCACTAATAACTGACAGCAGATGATGACGCTCTCCAAATTCATATTATATACATTTCAATTCACCTGTTTTCATGTGAATTTTCAAGAACAACACGGCAAAGAAATCCTGAAAATCAGACACACACACAAAAAAAACAACTATACTTGGCAGAGGTGAAAAATTGATGTAAAGTAAAAGCGAAGTGCAACAGAAACAGACTTAGCTAGCATTAGCCAGAAGAAAGATGGCTTCAGGCAGGATCTGATCTTTGAAACCAAATCTGTCCATTGATCGAATGCTAATGTTTACTTTGGTTTTGCTTTGACCTTCAAATTTCTAATTTTATCCTTCTTCTGGTTAATATTACCCAGGTTGTTATTTTTAAATGTGTCACTTATTTTTTAATAAAGATTTCTTCCATCCATCCTCTTCTGCTTATCTTTTTTGGAGCCTATCCCAGCTGTCATAGGGCGAGAGGCAGGGCACACCCTGTACAGGTCACCAGCCCGTCGCAGGGCCAACACAGAGAGACAGACAACCATTCACACTCACACCTGTGAGCAAATTAGGATGACCAATTAACCTAACCCCACTAACTGCATGTCTTTGGACTGTGGGAGGAGAAAACCCTCACAAACATGCAAATTCCACAGAGAAAGGCCCAGGCAAAGGAGGAATTGCTGTGAGGCAACAGTGCTAACCACCATGCCACCAATAATTAGGACCAATATTTTTTTTCTTACCCTAGAAAAAGATGTAATAAGATATAACATGGCCACATTGTTATTTTGAACATTGATATTGGTCTCTACCCAGAATTTCACACTCACACAACTCTATAAATAACAGAATGCCATTTCTGTAATCAAGATATACTGCATGTTACTGATCGTCTGCCATTTTCATACTGGGCTAAAAATGGGCTGGATTCCATATCACTGTGTCAGTTTTGAGGTCCTGGCGTTGGGAAGCTTCCACCAGTGTTTTTGTCAGAGGTCATCAGTCTAACATCAGATTTTTCCCTGAGAAGCTCCTTTGATGCAGCAGAATGTGAAGCAGTAGAACACCAGGCTGTGTTCTGGGTAAGCAGTCCTGCTGCAGTCCCAGAACAGAAGCTGGCAAAGTTCGCTCTGCTTACTGGACATTTACAGTTCACAGCCGTCGCTAATCCAGAATGATTCTTGCTATTGGTTCTGTTCAAAGTCTTCGGACTTGTAGTAAACACAGAAAAGTAACATAAATGGCTTATTTGGGCTGTTTCTCTGATGGTAAACATTACTGTTGCCACCATGCAAATGATATACTGAACAAACAAGTTAGCTAAGCAGTTCAAATATCAGATGGCCCATATCCTTCATCCTTAGATTCAAACACCGCACTGATGCTGACATGTTTTTAGTACAAACAGCCCACCCATTCCCTTTCTTTAGATTTATCTCCCCAAGCCCAGTCAGCCTGCTGCTGTCTGCATTAACTGCCGGAAACCTCGTCTGTTACACCTGCCATTTCCGTTGCAATAATACATGAACAGCTCTGGAGGTATATTTACAGTTTACTTTAGTAAATGGTGGCATTTTTTTTTTATAGCTTGCAGTTTGTAAGGAGGAGTAAAGTGTTGTTTTAGAAGTAATAACATCCACGCAGTGTTCTTCAGGTTGGGAAGCTCAAATGGGATCATTAAACAGTGAAAATAAAGAGACTTGTTCATTTAATTAATTTTAAACTAACTTAACAAGTTACAACAACTCAGCAGATTTAAGTTAGACACGGTGCACAGGAAGTGAAACTTATTTCACTTAAATAGAAATGGCAAGTTGACATATCAGGTTGCAATTTCAAGTTGATAGAAACCCCCAAAACATGCCACCAGCACTGAAGCAGAAACCTGAGTGGGAATTATTTAAAACATTTCATTCCCTCAACAACAACTCAATCCCCTTTTTACAGTTCTTTAATAACATCAGCCCACATGCAGGTTTTCCCTGTTCCTGTTTTTAGGCATTTTTCCTCCAAGGCCACCATCTTTTAAGAAGTGTTTAACCAAAGTGCTTTGAGATGTCTGTATTCTCTACATAAACATTAATCACATAAGAATAGGAATATTAATCTGTTGAAGCTGATGATGATGCAAAACATTCTTTTTTGACATGTTGCATTTTCTATAACAGGTTTACAAAAGGAGTCACAACTGACCTTGAATGCCTCCTTGTTTTCCTGACATAATTGGCTCCACAGTGGGGTGGTTTACACACCTGCCTAATGTGAAAGGTCCCTGGTTTAAGACACAATTCAAGTATTCGATTCCCTTTGGGGTTGTGTCAGGAAGGGCAGCTGGTTTGAAAATCTGCTTGAAGGTCTGTAACTCGAAGGCATTATGTGTCCCACAAAGCACAGTTTTTGATGTTTTTGCATAATTCTAAAAATGACAAGAATTACATGTTGGTTTTGTGGCATGTTTTAACAGTGATAAAGCCAAGTAAGTGTTGGCTAGATTTAGGAAAAAGCCATGGTTTGCTTAAAGTAAATCCTTTTATTAGGTTTGGGGAACCTGTACTCTAGCTACTTAACTAAGCACGTGGCGTGCTTTAACAGTGATAACACAGATGAATGTGGGTTTGTTTTGGTTTTTCACCTTCTGTTACTGCCTAGAAGCCACAAACACTGCTAAGGAATGCCAGAGGGCATTTGGACAGCACTGAGAATTGGGGAAAGAGTTTGAGGTACTGAGTGATGGAGCACTGTGAACGCCATTGCATAAAACACCAGGGAGGAGCCCACTGACCTGTCTGAATGGGACGACGAAAGAAAGAGGCTCTTAATCTGAACAAGCAAAAACTGCTTTTCTCTTACAAGAATGCTATTATCTTTTGTGCCTGACTCAACGTGGCTGTTAAGACTCGAGATTTGTCTATGTGTTTCCTATACAAAAGGTATAGGAACCGTACTCTCAGGCCCACACAAAAGATGTGGAAATGTGATCTTTTCATATGGCCGAGTTTCATGTAAGAGGGGAGAGGTAGCTGCTTCCGCTGGCTTGTATAATTGCAGGTCTCCACTTCCCACTGTGGATCTGGCCCTGGTTCCTGATCCTGTCGTTTTGTTTCTTCCTCCACTCGGGTCCCCCGCTCTGGCTGGGAGAGTTCAGGGAATATCTCCTTCTGTTTTGGGTGTGCCTCTGCACCCGCACAGATGGCAATTGAGGCACCCTGCATGTAAAACACCAAACCGGTCTTATCACTAGAGGTGACTTCACTGGCAGTGACTTTATGTTCCACATGGCAGGTTTTATTATTTGCATATATCATGTGTTTGAACAGGGCAGGGGTTGTTTGGTGTGTGTGTTTGTGTGTGGGGGGGGTGGGGGTCAGATAATAAACACAAGCGTTCATCTTTTGACTCTACCCCACTCTATCTCTGTGGCTGTTTACTCATGATTAACCAGGTAACAAGCAGCCTCTGAATGCTCACACAGAGGCACATTTCAAACCAAGGCTGCTCTCATCACATCTGTCAATATATACTGTCAAAACTCACGGTCAGTCTCAGCTCAATGTCATGTCAGCTAAAATATCCTCTTTGTAGCATTTTTTTTAATGCTTTAATTTGGCTTTAGGTAGCATTTTGCTGTTGATAATGTTATCAAGGAAGGAAGCTATCCACTACAATGACTATCAAACATTTTATCTTGCTAATAGGTAAGTTAACATTAGCCAGAATAAAAATAACATGATTAAAAGAATCCCGACTAGCTATCGTTGCTTAGATTGATTAAACGTATCCTGAACTGTCTAGCTTGTGTGATAACATGGAGGAACTAAACTAGTGGGGCATCATCTAGCTGGCTGATCAGACAGCTATGTTTATCACACTTTTATGAACTAATATAAGCCAACGTTACTAACAATAGCCAAGACCAAATTTATGCAGCTTAGGTCAGTTACAGCTAACTGACTGTCAGTAGCTTACTGGCTTTCCAAAATTATTGCTAGCAAAATCAGGTAGAAATGCTAGTTGGTTAACTTGTCAAGTTATTTCACCAGCTAACCTAATTTAGGATATTATGTATAATGCCACACACCTTTGATTTTAGTCAACAATAAATCATGTAATGCTTTCTAATACAAGATGAGGGTGGTTAGGCAGCTTTAAAGGACACGTATCATGAAAAATCCACTTTTTTCACCCTTAAATACATTTTGTTGTGTAATTTCAGTGTGTAGCAGTGCAGGAAATTTAAATGCATTCTGTTCCGGTGCTGTGCAGATATCTTTATATTCTTTTTGGGTCATATTTTTCAGGCTGTTCAGTTTTCTCTAGTCCCTGTGACGTTTTCTGTCTGGTGACGTCACAGTATTTGCCGTGGAACTGCTAAACCAGGGCATGGACATCCAGCTTACCAATTCATGAATCCGCCATTTTTTTTCTTTGTAGTCCAAGTTCAGTCATGCCAAAGTTGAAAGTAGACAAGTCAAAATGTTCGGTTGTTGGGTGTATTAACCCACACGATTCCTGACATAATACATAATACATAATACCAGTTCTCGATGTGGTTCTAGTGGCCCTCCAGCTTGTAGCCAGTCTCCCACAGAGCAAAATAAGGACCAACATCCTTTTCAGCCCTAGGAGACCCTGTGTGTTGATAAAATGTCAAGCTATTCTCAAAGGCTGCCCCTCTGACTTAAACTTAAATTGGTATTCTGAAGGACTGTGTCTCTGCTTCTTGGTCAGGTTTAATCATCGTTCTGCTATCAAGTTAAATGCTCAAATTTAATTTAACAAGCAGCCGCTGAACATCAAAGAAAACAAACTGTTAGTATGAGTGGGAGCATGCGCAGCTGGAAGAGATGCTACAACCATTTATTACAGACATACATCCTAAATCTTGTGAAAGTGTTCATAAGCTTGAGTATCAGCTGGAAGCAATACTAGCCCACCACATTCCAGCACTGCTATTAGTGTTTCTCATTAGTGGGAGGAAAAGGCTCTCTCATGTGAAGAGTGGGCACGGCTGGATTCTTGCAGCCCATCCTCAGGCTAAACACCTACTCCATGGTTTATTTGTCATTTACAGTGCACACACCCCCCCGAACCTTCTTCTGACAGTGTAATTACCCAGACAGCAGGTCAAAGAGCACGAATCCATGCTGTCATTTAGTGAACTTTAGTGAAGCACTGGCAAGTTTAGACCTTTTTTTTTGCAGTGCTCAAGCGGCCCTAAAATGTAATCATATCACCACTAAAAATAACTATAGTAATAGCGGTAATAATAATCTATTTTTGTATAATTCCCAACTTGTCAGTTGGAGACAAATTGAAACAAGTTTAAATGACGAGTGTTCTCGATATTGTGATGTCACGCTGTACGCTTCAGCAGTGTTTTGCCTATGTGTTGAAGATGATTTCACATTCTGAATATAACACATTATTTGATATAAATGGCAGCCAATTTATAGGATTCACATCCCTCTAAACATGGCTTGAGCAGGATGGCTGCCTCTACATTGCAGTGACACACTGCAAATCTCTTCTCCTCTCTTCGATTTGGGTGCCTGATATTCTGTGTTGACTCTGCACAATAAAGGCAGGGGTTGTATGAATTCAAAATGTTTAATGTAAAAACAACTTGTTACTTATTAACAACTTATTATTGTTTTCTTTTTCATCCAGGTGTGTGGAGTGGCAGTGTGATTTTTGAATAATGCTTCTTTAATAAAGTAAAATGGACTGCTCTGTGTGGTTAAGAGACTGAAAAAAAGAGGGTGAAACAACGCTGTGCATGTTTCTCCTCTTGTCTGCTTTGCTACAAATAGGTCTTTAATTTCCTTTGGAAAATTCTGGTCAACACAACTGAGCATCTGCCTCAGTATTCACCCGAAAACTGATGTATTACATTGAAAACTGTGATTATTCATTCTGAATCATTCTTAGACACTACAATAGGTCATCCAACTAATTAGGCTGCTTTTAAAGGCAACATTGGGATATGTACCCAGTTGAATTGAGGTTTGCAAAGGTGAAAAGGGCTGAATATGATTGCAAGTAGCATGTTCCATTAATATTAATTGCAAGGCACATGGCATTATGACTGGGGGCCTTGCCCCCCTAAAGGTTTGATCCTAGAATCACCCCTCCTTTGAAGAAGTTATTTAAAGCAGAGAAAGTAAATCCATGGATGTTCTAAAAGATGCTGAAGTCATCACATGCTGTGTTAAGTCTGCATGTTGATTCATCGCTCCCCTTTTTTCTGAATTTGATTGAAAGCAGGCCTATAGGCAGAAAAAGACAGTGAATGGCTTGTGTCTGTGCTGTTCAGTTTTCAGGGCGATGGTGGGTGGGGGTGTCAGACTGTTGTTTGTGCTTGTTGATAAGACTTTTGTTGGGCAGATTGCTGTCTCAGCAGAGGCGGGCTGCAGCCACATGGATGCCACTGGCTGACAGATTCAGCAGGAGCAGCATGTGTCTCGCAGAGTGGAGACACATGCGCCAGCGCGCCACATGCTGAGCTCGTAGACTGCAAATATAAATCAGTGCGTGTGCCCTGTGTTTATACTCCATCTTTGTAAGGCTGCTTCTTTCAGTTTGGTTTATTTTACTCAAAAAATCATAATAAAAAACAATTACTCACTTTAACCATTATGTTCTTACATTTTTGACAGATTAATGTTCTTCAGCAATGGCACCAGTGTAATAGGTCAGGTTGGCTAAATGACTGCTTTTCTTTCAAAATAGTTTTTGGCCCTTTACATAAGATTATTCATTGTTAGGGTTCATTCAACCAGGAAGTGAAACTCTTAAAAACTATTTAGGAATAAAAATTCAAAAATAAAAAATAAAAAATAAAATAGCATCCTCACCTGCACCAAAGAGTAAAACTGTTAAATGTGGATTATTAAACATTAGGTCTCTCTCTTCCAAGTCCCTGTTAGTAAATGATTTAATAATTGATCAACGTATTGATCAAATGACTCACAACACCCCTGAGTCACACTACCTGCACTGGTCAAGGAGGAGGAGTAGCAGCAATCTTCCATTCCAGCTTATTAATTAATCAAAGACCCAGACAGAGTTCTAATTCTTTTGAAATGCTGACTTTTAGTCTTGTCCACCCTAATTGGAAAATTCAAAAACCTGTTTTATTTGTTATTGTCTGTCATCCACCTGGTCCTTAATCAGAGTTTCTGTCTGATTTCTCAGACTTTTTATCTGATTTATTGCCCAGTTCAGATAAAATAATTATAGTGGGTGATTTTAACATCCATGTAGATGCTGAGAATGACAGCCCCAACACTGCATTTAATCTATTATTAGATTCAATTGGCTTCTCTCAAAATGTAAAGGAGCCCACCCACCACTCTTGTCCTGGCATATGACATAGAAACTGAAGATTTAACAGTATTCCCTGAAAGCCCCCTCCCATTGCATCAATTACCCAGCTTCATCTATCCATGAAGCCAGATGACAGACACTGATTAGTTAAACTGAAGGAATGTCTTAAAGACATAATGGCCTGGATGACCTCTAATTTCCTGCTTCTAAATTCAGATAAAACTGAAGTTCTTGTACTGTGGTACGTGGTCTTGAAGAAGAAGTTGTTTAAAGTCAAAGTCTTGTTACATCCTCCAGTAACACTGTAAGGCTGAAATTTTTAATTTCAAAGTATTTCAGTGAGGGCTCAATTCAGTTCAGTTCAATTCAGTTTTATTTATATAGCGACAAATCACAACAAACAGTCACCTCAAGATGCTTTATATTGTAGGTAAAGACCCTACAATAATTACAGAGAAAACCCCAAAGTCAAAACGACCCCCTATGAGCAGCACTTGGCAACAGTGGGAAGAAAAACTCCCTTTTAACAGGAAGAAACCTCCAACAGAACCAGGCTCAGGGAGGGGCAGCCATCTGCCGTGACCAGGTGGGGCTGAGGGGAGAGAGACAGGACAAAAGACACACTGTGGAAGAGAGACAGAGATTAATAATAACTACCGATTACATGCAGAGTGGGTATAGATTTCTTCTGCCAGAAAAGTTGTTTAATTTTTTCCTTTTCAGTTTTTTTTTCTTTTCTTTATTTATGAATTTAACATACAGTTTGACATATCGGGTTCGACAGATACAGGTGATATCTAAAAAAATACAAGTCAGTCCAATTCGAGACATCAGTTTGAAACAACAGCTTATAACCAATCCCTATCCCAAACAGAAATGTGACAAAACAAAAACAAAACAAAACCAAAAAACCATGATTCTTATACTTAGTCTGGTGTAATTGTCTTCAAGGAATTAAAGTAGTTGATAAAAGATGATAATATCTGAAAATCCTCAGGAATTTCAGATATTATTAAAATTGCCACTAGTGGGCAGGGTTTTGGTGTAACAGTCATTCTTTTAAGTTTTTTTTAGTTAAATAAAAGGTTAACAAGAACAGTAGGCTAAAAAGACGCATTAGTTAAATTACCAGTTGCAGCAAAAGTCTTAAGGAAAGCAAATAGAAGGTGCACAGGCCCAGCAGAGGGTTACTGGGCAGTGGCAGAAACCTCATTTAGTGGTAAAAACACAAAAGGCACTTTCTAGAGCCTGTTCTTGATTTGGCCATTCTAGACTTATATAAGTCCCAAGAAAGATCACCAGCTTAGAATCATATACAGTGCCAGTCAAAAGCGTGTCCAAACTTTTGACTGGTACTGTATTTATAAAGGACTGACTCTAAGCAACAAAAACACAATTCCCCGTTATAGGTAATTATACACTAATGAAGACATTTATACTGTATTTCTTTGTTGTTAGTAGGTCCCACCAATTCTACACAATAGTCTTTTTAATCTTTAAATCCACAGATCAACAAATTTGCTTTGATTTCTGTCCTGTACCAATGAACTACAATCAGATGGCACCTGACACACAAAAGGAAATCACGCTTCTCAGTTTGAATAATCCACAGAGCATTATCACCCGAGTCTTCTGTTGCCCTCAACTATGATCTTGATATAAAGTCCTTGATTTGAAATGAAGTCCTTGAGCTGCCAGTGTGCTATTCCAGGCTCAGAGTTCCTGTCTTCAAAGACCTGGACAGTGTTTAATTGTCTACTGGCATTTCTTTGATCATCCTTATGGCCAGTTGCTACCAATTAATGACAAATGCATAACGAGAATCTGTGATCCCTGGCTTCAGTAAACAGGAGTGCTGCTGGGTGTGCTGCATCAGATCAGCAGCATTTAAAGCAAGAATTTAAGAGCCAAGAAGACCTGGACCAGCGGCACAACTGTGGACACCCCCCCCCCCCCCCCCCCCCCCCCAATTCATTTCAACTACAAGGTATTCCTACTGTAAAAGCTATTATTAACTGTTGCCATTTAATAGTTTATTTGATTGATATCTAAATAGGCCTCATCCATGACTGTTAACAATCACATCCCTTTTACAGATGTATTACTTTTGTCCAGAGGAGAGAACCCCGCCACTCTGTTTAGGGACAGTGATAAAACTACTGCAACAAATATTCCAAATTGCTGCTCATATGTGTTCATAGTGTTATTTGTTCTTGATTTTCATGTGAAACCCCACATCTATTTATCCTTTCTCTGACACTGATTTGGTGTGGGATTCTTGTGACATCAAGCTATGCAAACCAAACCAGCTCTGACACCTCTGTGTCCTTTAGTGTCTTCTCGGTGATCTGGATCATTCATGGCTCCAACTGATCTTAGAATCCCACTAGTGTGTTCAGGCTTTTCTTGGATCATGTTTCAATTGGTTGTGCCTGCTAAAGGGAGATGGCCCAGGGTATCCCACTTATATGCCCTCACCCCTTCAGCTTCTTTTACCATGTTTCATCTGTGTATCTGAAACTGCAAAAAAGTTTCTTGGAGCCATACCTGAAATCCAGTCCAGGAAGTCAGCCATTTTGAATTTAAGTTGTAATTTTGGGGGCATTTTTCTTCCTACAGATTTTATCAGATCAACATGATCTTTGGTGAGTTCGATCCAACGACCTTGGTGATGTTAAATTGTGAAGCTTTTGGATTTTTGTGCCGTTGTCATACTGGGTGTACTTGGTCTCTAACAGTGCTTAGATGGGTAGTATGTAAGCAGGTAACATCAAGATATGCTAGGACTCAACAATATTGCATTGTAGTGAGAGTGCCATTTTATTTGGATTGCAAGGCAAATCAACTGGGCTCAACTTTATTTTCTCCGTGAAAGTCCAGTAACACACTGCTTTGCCTGTCTTGCAATAAGATACCATCATGCATGATTTCAGTGAATGGTTCTGAAGAAATCTGGAATCACATATTTTCATTCAGTACCAACACTGGGCACAGTTTGAGAGAATATTAAGTTAGCTGTTTCATTTTCATTATAAATTTGCATAGTATTAATTAGCATTCCACATAACAATTCCACTTCCTTTGACTCCCATTTGACGATTCAAGAGTGTTTTATTGTTATGTGCACAGTAGCAGTCACTTATACTGACCGAGGAAATTCTTATTCTGCACTTGTGTGTCTGCACTCTCGTGTTGAATAAAGCGCTTTGAGTGCTCAACAAGAGTAGAAAAGTGCTCTATAAGAACTTGTCCATTCACCATTTACCACTTCTTCTGCTCCGACTCAATATAATCTAAAAAGAAGAGCACAAAAAGCAAGAAAAAAATAATAATAAAGAAGCTATTCAAAATTGACAACTTACATACATGAGGTAGACCGTATAGAAGCAGTTGCAGTGAGTGAAGTATGTTTGTGTAATGGTACAACAGTAGGTTATTGTAAACAGTCTTGTGCAAAGTGTGTGAGGTGTGAAGTGTCATATGCATATAGTGCAATTTGCAGTTCAAAATACAAAGCAGGAGCACTGTGTATGTGTGCGTCAGTCCTCGTGGCAGAAGTGGCAGTTCACAAGTGCAATGGCCAAAAAAGCTGTTCCTCATTCTGGTGGTTCTTGATTTCACACTCTGATACAGTCGCCCTGATGGCAGGAGTGTAAAGAGGCCGTGTTGTGGCTGTGTTGAAGCTTTTATAATGTTCTTTGCTCTTCTGATGACCCTGCTGTAGTAAATGTCCTGCAGTGATGGTAAGTCAACTCCTGAGATGGTACTGGCAGTCCTCACCACCTACTGATCCCGTTATACAGAAGCTAGCTTCAGTTCAGCTGGAGAGGACTATCTCGCTCCCAAGATAGTTTTCAATAAATGGGAGGTAAGGGACAAAATGGCCACAATGATTATTTACACCTTACATCCAAGCTGAAATAAAACAACACTCACATACTTTATGTTTTCTTACAGGGAAGCTGATACAGCCCATAAAACACTAGCATTCTGCTAATGCATGCTGATTGGTCAGTTTTCTTGATGGCACCTGTTTATGAATGGTAGCTAGATGTTAGAAGGTAGTTTCAGTGGCTATTACAAACTCTCTGCTGTTGCTTGTTTCAAATGTGAAATAAAGTTAATATGGATTTCTTAAAGTGGGTCACAGTGCTGTGACGTCCTCAAATATAACTGTCTAAATGCTGACTCAGCTAAATTTTTATTTTTAGGGTTCAGGTCCATATGGCCCTGTTCATTCTGCACAAAAGCAACCCATTATTATGGGTCTTTTTGGATTCTTGAGCTAAAGAGAGAGGGACTATAGGAATTCAACTTACATGCACTTGCATAGTTCCCATTAAAACCAACAGCATGTAGCTCAACTTAGGCTGTGCATAAGGTAAATGAGGACTGATTGAAAATTTGGCTTGGACGGGAAAGGGAACAGCAGAGGAATTCCCCATCAAGAGGAAGAAGCATGGAAGGATTGATTTCATTTCACTACCAATAAATCCATCATCCAATTTGACTTCTGTCTTCTCTGCAGCAGAGGCTAAGCTAAAGGACTGACAGCGGCACCAATATGAACATGAATAGTCCATGTTATGATTGTTCCTTATATTTTATACACCTACAGCTTCCAGTGGACCACTGTGTAAGGCCATTAACTGCCAAGTCCATTATTAACTTTGAAGAGTGGTTCATTTTCACATGTTCACACTTCATTCCAGCCGTCCTCCTCAAAGTGTTCACACAAACAAAACATTTACCTGTTTGTGTGTTAAAATGTGGGGTATGCTGTCATCGCGCAGTACCCATGGCCGAAGCTGTTTATGGTGAAAGTAAAGTTGCAGTGAGCAGTGGAGCACCTACAGGCTGCAGATACCGCCCAAAATATGGGTGGAAAGAGTTTCCTTCTTGTTAAAAGAAGTGGAGCTTGGGGAATTTAACTGGAGCTGAAAAATGGATGTATTTTCCCCTCGTGTCTGAAAACATTGAATGATTATGACATCACATGGAAGTCTCGATTGTGATGATGGGAGAAAAAACAATGGTTCTGTGATTGTGTTTTTGCTGACTTTGTGTGGACGCAGCACTAACAAGAACAGAAAGCATCTAATTTTTATGAAATTGGCATTAGGCTTAAATTTCTCCCCAACATGAAACTGTTCTTTCATATTTCTGTTTCATGTTCTCTCACACAGATAGGGAAAGGAAAAAACGAAGGTCATCTGATTTTTTTTTCTGTTATCCGCTGTGTAAGGAGCTAGAAATGAGGAAGTGTTAAGTATATTTAAGTATCCAAAACAGAAACCGTTCAGGTTTTTCTCAGGAAACATGAGGGGAAACCCCGCTAAGTTTCAGTGTGCATTTGGATCACAGGACCAGAATTCATTTAGAGTTGTGAACAGAAATCACAGGCAGCTGTTTGAGGTCTGTTAGGGTGAACTTGGTTCTCTGTTGGCAGTGTGTTGGCAGACTGAGAGCTGTGGACTGTGTGTTGCCAGATAAAAGCAGTGTCCAAAGTACGTGGTACAACCAGTCTGTGGGGTATTCTTGCTGGTTGTTGTTGGTCTGTTAGCCAGCCGCGGATAAAAGCAAAATGATACCATATGAAGTGCTGAAGTGAACCCAAGTGCTAAGAACAATGAAAAGTGTCCACTGTAGCCACCGTCTGCACTTTTTATACTGTATTTATTTATTTTTTTCTTTGATATTTTGTTTATTTGCAGCTCTCCCGCTCCTGGTGAACACTGCTGTCGCTCCCTTCCCTGTTCCAGCCCACTTGTCAACCAATCAGCGCTCAACTTACACACAGTCGAGTTTTGCACTGTTGGCTTTTGGTTGAAATCCTCTCCAGGCTCTCCATAGGCAAATACCTACGCAAATGGACACAAGCAACCCCCATGACATCTCAATAGCAAACATCTGTAAAAGGACCCCACTTAAAGATGTGTTAGTTATAATTATTGTGACTTTGCTGCTTTAATACTTAGAAGTGTATATATGCGACAAATGATACTGATGTTTGAAGAGAACACTGGCCTGTCTGAGAGCCTTTCTCAGTACAGATGTTCTCTTTGGTTGTTTTTGACCTTGGTGGAGAGAAGAGTGCTAAAGTGGCCACTGTTATATCTTCCATCTGTATTATGTCTTTAATTTTTGCCTTCAAAGTGCTGAATAAAAGTAACATTTTGATTACAAGCTTATTGTACAATTGCTCATTATTAAAAGTAGAAGGATTATGTTAAATATGATATATAAACTTCTTATATATCATATTTAATTTTTATATATAATTAATAATAGTATGATGTGCCTTCTTCAAAGCAAACTAACTTGTATGCCATCCTGTCACTTTTCTGATTATTATTATTATTATTTTTCTATATTTGGGTAAAAATCTGACTGATACAAAGAGCACAAGCTGTAAAAAAAAAAGTCTGCCCCTGCTCTCCATCAGTCTGGCCTGTTTGTTGGAGGAGATATGATCCAGGTGGGTCAAGGCAGTGGGTGTCAGAGCTCCTGAGCAGGTCCTTGTACATTTTTTTCACTAGTTGCTGATCATTGTAGAGAGGCCAGCTAGGGGGATCTGAGATGGAAGGGAGTGCTCTGTGGCTGTGAGCCAGCTGGCAGTGTGTGAACCTTGGAGGGGTTGTTTTGGGTGTTGGAGGTACTGGTGCCTGCTGGATACAGCAATGCCCTGCTGCACCTGGTATTTTTACACCAACAGTGATTGTGGCAATAATTTAGTTCACAGCAAAATTTAATTAAACTTAAAAAAAAAAAAAAAGAAATTCTGTTTATGGGCACATTTACAGACACACAGAGATGTTACATTTCAAGTGAAGCCTCATACGTTTATTTTGACAGTATAGTTTTTGGCTTTTTTGGCTTCTGCAGCTGATAGTTAAAAACTAATTAAAAGGGGTGGGTGTTAACAGAAGTCACAACCCCACAGAAAAAAATGTTCTGTGCTAGTGGCCTGAGTTGTTACGGTGGGACAGCCTCTACAGACAGTGAAAGGCCAGGGTAAATCAGGACCGCCTCTCTTTTTGTGACTCCTCTGTTGTGTCACTATATATATATATATATATATATATATATATATATATATATATATATATATATATATATATATATATATATATATATATATATATATATATATATATATATATAAGTAAAATGTTCTATTACAGAGCAAAAAGTTCCATCTTTTCCTATACTGTCATAACGCAAATGTGCTTGTGAGAAAAAGGTTGTTCTGTGTGTGTTAGTGCTTACAGCCGTGGTTATCACGTCCATCAGATCAGATTGTGGTTTGTATTACCAGAATATTCATCTACAGGCTGTGACATGTTAAAGGGAAAAATACAACATAGCATGCAAGAACAGCTTTAGTGAGTATTCATCTACTCAATGGATGGAACACCGTTTTCCCAAAAGATATTCCTTCATTTGATGTTTTGATGATAGAAAGTTTTATCAAGTCTATAATTTCCCATAGCATTGGTATTTAATTAGGTTGTGAAATCTGAAAGTGTGTGACTCCTCTCTCTGTTGTAAAACCGGAAGATACAGAAAACCATTTGTACCGAAAGCCGTCAGGCTTTTCAATTCTTGTACAAATCGCAGATGAGCTGTCAGACATATGAATTTCCCTCTGGGATCAATAAAGTCATTCTTATTCTTCTTAAACATTACGCAACTGGATTCTACCTCTGACCACTCTGTACATTCCTCTTGATTTTCCAGTAATCTTGAGTAATACATATGTCAGTCTTTAGAGGACAGATTACAGGAATCTAAGTTCAGTTTAACAATGATACAATTATACATGCACAGGGAACAACATGAAAGCAACATGAGGAAGTGAAAGACTCACCGATGGAAAAATAAAAACCCAATAACTTTGCTCATGTCTTCAGACCGGAGCAGGGTTATTATAGTTAACGAAAACGAACGAAATAACGAAAACTGAAATTGAAAAAAACATTGTCGTTAACTGAAATAAATAAAAACTACAATTAAAAGGAAGAAACGATAACTAACTAAAACTGTATTGTGAGTTTAAAAAACTAACTAAAACTAACTGAAATTATAGATAAAATGACCCTTTTTTTCTTGTTTGTCATTTTATTTAAAAGCCTTGTGGACTGATCATTTTTCCGCTCTCCGAGTTTCAGCTCGGAGCGCCGTCCGGCAGCTGTGCGCGTGCCTGTGCACGAGAAAGCGGCAGAGTCGCTCTGAACCGACGTAACCTGACGTTCACTTCTGGAGAAATGTGCGAGTCTAATTAGCGAGCATTTAACCAAAACAGAAGCAGCATCAGGTGGTGAGAACATCAGGATGCAGCTGGATTTGACTCCTTCAAAGAGTTTGTTTTTGTCAAACACCACATGTAGCTGTTGTTAATCTGCTGCACTGACACTGGAGTTTATTGTGGAGTTTATTGTAGAATTTATTGAGTTTTGGAGTTCATGTTTTTCTTTGTTTCTCCCTGTTGATGTTCATGTGTGTCCTAATTATTACACATTCAGCACGTAGTGCTGCTGTCTTGTGAACTGTTGGTTCTTGAATATATTTCTTTAGGTATCTTTTGTTGAGTTTTTATTGCACAATAGTCACTCTCGTGCCTTGAATCTTGCACCTGACAAAGTATGAAAAACTAAAACTAAGCATTAAACCTAAAATAAAAACTAATAAAAATGAGAAAACCGCTCTGAAAACTGATTAAAACTAAATGAATTAGAGAAAAAAAAGTAAAAACTAACTAAAACTAAATGATAATGTAAAATCCAAAACTATTATAACCCTGGACTGGAGACACTCACCTGCTACAAATTTACCACAATAGAAGACAACATTAATATGAATGAGAAGAGAAAAAATTTGGCTTGTGCTCATAAGGTATTTGTTGTTGTTAACGTGGAAACAGGAAAATATCGACTTTTCTAAAGGAAAAAACAAAAGAAAGAAAGAAACAAACAAAGCGGTTTAACAGTATCGTGTGTGACCGATCACTGACCCACAGGCTGTTTCCCGATGAGTGTTATTTTACATGCGGACACAACAGTGTATATTAATCGTGTATGCAACATATTTTACTGATATACAGCAGTGCTTGTGGATAACATAAATAATGAATACAAAACTAAGATTAAGTAGAATTTTAGATAAGAGGAGGCACGAGGAAATTATTTTCTTTTACACACTGAAACCAAACTGCTGAATCAGCTTGGGTAATATCATTGAGCTGTAAAACATTTCATCTCTTAAAGCATACACAGTTAATTTTAATAGCATTTGTAAATGGACTGGAGTTTACATTGCATTTTGTGAGAGGGTCCAGTATTTTTCCGCATGACAATTCAACATGTAGGCTGGTAGAGGAACAGTGCATGCACCGCTCTACCTCCTGAGGCACAGCTACAACTTGTCATCCATCAAGATTTAGTGAGCTGTTCACACTTTTGTTACTTTAGTGATGAAACCAGTGACTGACACATGGCACCTTTGCCAGTCTGTCTGAGAGTGATTGCAATCAGTCCAAGTCAGACTGCAATTGTTTGGAGACAGGTTAAATGTGGTCACCCAGAGATTGTTGCTCGTTAAACCTCTGGAAGACCAGCTGGTCACTGCAAATGCTTGCAATCGGTTGCCAAATGCAAAAAAAAAAAAAAAAAAATCAGTGCAATCACTGGGCAACCACTAATTTTCCCTAGCTGCAAGGATGTTACTGTCCCATCTTTACTCTACTGCAGTGATTCTCAAAGTGTGTGGCGTGCAAGGGTCATGACAGGAGGGCGCAAGTGACCTGAGAGAAAAGTCATGTGGAACTAATGTTTAACATCGGAATAATTTTCACAGCGGAACAAAGAAATTCACCTCGGTTACATTAAAACCCACTGATCCTTTTCAGGGTCCGGGGGGGGGGTCATAGGGCAAGAGGCAGGGTACACCCTGTACAGGTCACCAGCCCGCCATTCACACAGACTGCCACACAGACAACCATTGTGTTTATTCACACTCACAGGGTGTGAATCAGCAACTACCCTAACCCCATGTCTCACAGAAAGGCCTCGGCCAAGGTGGATTCAAACCCAAGACCTTCTTGTTGTGAGGCAGCTAACCACCACGCCACCTGCTGCCCTTTGTTATTAACATGAACGATGCAAATGACGTTTAGTTGTAAAGTCCCCATCATGCTACTGTAAAGCTGCCTACACACTGGAAGCCCATTGCTTTGCAGCTGACGGCTGGTCACTTGCAGACCCTCTAATATATTTACTGCCAGGTCAAATGTTGATCATCGGTATTCTTCAGTCTCACTGGATCTTAAAACAGACGAATTTTAAGGACAAAATGATGCAAGAGACTTTATTTGAAAGCCAACAGCATGTTGTTTTTGAAAATATGCTCATTAAAAACATGTAGCTAAAATGTGACCAAGCCATACCACTATTCTGCTAACTGGCAACCTGGTGGATGGTAACACTCTAAGGTCTAAGTCAGCCCTAGGGCATATGGTCACCTGCTCACGCTGTGTGCCCAAAGATTTTTTTTTAAGGAAATAAATGTAAATATGATGAATGTCAGAATGATTACTTTTACTGATCACTTACTGATCCAGATTAGAAATGATAAAAAAAAACTTCTTTTAGGATTAAGGTCATCACCAGTAATGACTTAGACATCACAGGGTTAAGAGGTTAACAGAGCATGCACAATATTAATCTTTCCCGTGATTACTCGAAGCATTTAAGTTTCTCTGTGTTGTTGCTTGAGGGATCACATTTACTTAAAGATGCATCTGTGCATCACCTACTTCTGTTATCTTTGGCTCGATTAACCCCAACCCTGCATGTACTGTAATAGCAGCCCAAACTCTTCTCTGACATTCCTCTTACTGAAGATACAAAATGATGCTGTAGAGCACAATGAGCACATTATATGCCATCACACTTATAATTCACTTTGACCAATGGAAGGAAATTCTTGGTTATGTGGTACACAGGCACTGCTGTCCATGTCTGGATTTAATCACATGTGTGCAGCTTATGGGAAACAGGCTGAACATGTGCCCCGTGCTCTACACATCACTGCAAGTCCTTCACTTCAGTAGAATTTAACAGTTAATCTCATCTGGGCCATTTCATCCTCACCAAGACCTCTTCGACCTTGCTCTGTTGTACTCCATCAGGGGCTAATTGTGAGCCCAGTATGCCTGAAAATGGGAGCTCTCCCACTTCTCGCTCTAGGGCATATGTAAATATTCTCTGTGGAATGCCAGAAAGGCATTAGTGTCGTCTTTTCAAATTTCTTCTGACGTCTATGAATGTTATGTTCCCAAGCCCTCTGCATGCACTGCTATACTGCTGTAAGTGGAGTTTTCAAGAAAGGAATGGTGCGGATGTGGTCACAGTTGCTTGGGATTTGTCTGGAGGGATAAAGGCAAAAGTTAGCATGTGAATAATGCTGAAGAGGGATACAAAAGGAGCAGCAGTGCATTAGGAACCATTACTAAACACCATAGCTGATGAGATGTTCAGAAAAGTCTTCAGTCACAAAGAATTATAAAAGGGTCTGACCCAACTTGATTGTAACTTAGCAATTTTACTAAACAAGCATCACAAAAATAACTGTATTTCAGAAAACTCACTTTTAAAAAGTTACACTTTTTTTCAAACTAAAGTAATCAAGCTAGCAAAGCTAATCCGAAATGTTAGCCAGTATCTGTGGCTGCCTTCCTGATCTTGTGATCCTCGATTTGCACACTGTAGGCATTTTTTAACAGTTCCTCTTTATTAGTCTGTTCCAGTCTTAATTTTGACAGCAAATTTTGATTTAGTCATAGTCTTTTGACAAAAATGTCATAATTTAGTCATCTGAATAGTTTTAGTTTTACTCTAGTTTTAGTCGACTAATTAGCGTAAGAATATAGTCGACTAAATCTACAGTCAATTCAGTCGACTAAAATATAAAAGGTGTAAAATGTAAATGCTTTTTCTTCAGCTCCCATCATTATACACACCTACACGAAATTAAAAATGTATTAAAAGTTATGGGATATTATTAATGCTTGAAAGACCAATGCACACACAAACATATTGAACAAACAACATCTTTATTTACCTGACCTTGTTTATTGAGCATAACAAAATATTGACGAGTAGGCCTGCTCTGCCTGAAAAATTCACAGGCTAGTTTGGCCTTCCCGGGTTTAGATCAGATTTGTGCAACTGTGCGTTTGATTGGATGTTTTCCTAACTTGTCCGGCCCTGTCACAAAATTAAATAAGTTCTGATTGGATGTCGTCCCTGCCAAGCATTTTCCTCTTGTTTTCATTTGTTGACAAAAGTGTCAATTAATTCTGTCATCGTTTTTATCCTTTTAGTTAGTTTTTATCTAGTTATTGTCTCGTTTTCGTCATGAAAAAAGGGGTCGTTGACGAAAATAGTTCGTCAACGAAATGAACTCTGGTCTGTTCCAGCTGTCTTGAACATAAATGTTGACTTAGATGAAGGAATTATGTAGCTTCTGGGCCAGAAAAAATACTGGTATAATGCAGAATATTGGTATTGGCTCATATCAGTAGTGCCACTGGGGTGACAGATCAAATGACTTTTACTGATGTCAGTGGCCTCCGTTGGTCTGTTGAATTATAAACATTCAAAGACAGCGTTGTTACTTTAAACCCTGGAACTGGTATGGGTCCAGAATTTTACATTCACGCCTAATTAAAGTCAAGACAGTACGCTTTAAATCTGCTTTCTTCTTGGCCAGCGGGGGAAGATTTCCAGACTTTATCATTCCGTGTTGAAATCTTCAGTATCACAGATAATTTGGTTGTAACCAGCTTTTTCCAACTTATTCAGACATTCTGTAAGTTTTTCAATAACAGAGCTGTAACAGCCGAGTCCTTTTGATACTATAATAACATACTCATTTTCATGTATTCTAATGATTTGTATTATCCAAGCTCTGAGAGGCTTTCATGGTATATAGCAAAATGAACAGTTACAGCACATGCAGTGTATCTGGAAAAGGCCATTTTAATGCCAGGCTGTGAGGTAGTCATCCTTTGTGATGGACGAATAAATGTTATCTGAGCTAATTTTGTTTTGACGCTCTTCTCTTGTTTGGAATAAAAGGACTCCGGGTCTCCACAGTGATGTGGCCTTCACTGGTTGCACAGTCATCTTGTGTAAATGGGGATTTCAGTAACAAGTGACAACAGTGTTGGCTGAGAGTCCCTGATTGTGCGTCAGCACCATGTTTAAAAGGGAAAAAAAGGCCATTTTAAAACAACAGGAACAGCCTGTGGCTGTCACAGCCTTTCAGCTTCCCCATTATAAAAGGAGCATATGTCTGACATCCTGATCTACTTACAGCACCGTCTAATTTATAGCGTTCGAGGCTGTTTCCAGATTGTTTAATACCATTTGATTAAGTCGTTTTTGCTGTAACCATGATGACAGCAGTCAGCCTTTTGAAATTTGCATAAGTTTGACATATTCAAACAATGAACCTCTTCACCTGTTGCTTCATATAATACTACGCAAATCACACTGCTGTACCTGGTGCTGATATATCTGTGGATTTACATGTTTAGCCTATTTACTGCAAATCACATTACTGATAATCGTGTGCAGGTGAATGTTGCTAATGGTTTTATAATTTTTTGTTTTCACCGCAGAATCAAAATCAATTTGCAGACCATTTCAGCTTCCACAGGTGATCGCCTCTGTCTGTGTTTACTGCTGTCAGCTGCTCTTATTGTGTGATAGTTTAAATTCATTTTGAAGCTTCGCTTGAACTGATCTCATTTTTATCCACACATACACCTCAAAATTGAAGTTGTCTCATGTTTGTTGTTGAACATTTTAATTATTTACTCAACTATGACAACTGTTCTTGTTTTCTTTCAGGCATGAAGTGACTGAAATATCTACTTAATCTGAGATCACTGAACCCCTTTAAATTTTAAAACTGCTTTGATTTATTGAAAAATATGTAAACAAGCCCATTTACCATGAAGAGTTTCATTTCACTTTTATCTTTTTTTAACTCTTTCAAGGGAACAAAGATTTGGAGATTAGCAGCATTGCTGTACCGCTACCAAACTTGCTCACTGACACCCGTGACTCCAAGTAAAAGACTTAGTCAATTATTTCTCCTGTCAAGGTTGTGAATCAGTATGACGATCGCAGCACCACGCCACTTCTACTGGTTCTCCATTGGCTTTTCAGTGGCTCATTAGTATTTTCCTTTAAAGGATATCAATCCGTCTCTCCTTTGGGACTTTTGTCTGTATGTGGAACTGTTTCTTTTACTGTCAAAGATTCACCAGAGCTCCCAAAGCAGAAGGAGAAGTTCTGTGTTGGGTCCAGGTAGATGGGAAGACTTCTCCATCTGCCTTTTCAAACAGAAATATGACCACAGGCCTCGCTTTTTATGAATATAGGGTTTTTTGGGGGGTTTTGTTTTTAGTGTTTTGATTGTTTTCCCTTGTAATTTATATGCAGGACACATTTTATTCCATCTGGATGAACTCTCTGAAATGTTTGGGTCTCCTTGTTGATGGTTACTAAATCCTGGCTTCTGAATACAATATTCTCATCTGGACATAAAATGTATCCATCTCTGATAGTGCTGCAGATATTAACAAAAGAGCCAGCTGAATTAAAAAAAAAAAAATCACCACTTCAAACAAAACACACCAAAAACACTTTTTTCTGACTAAGTACAATCACTTACATCTGGGTACTTGTGGAATTTGTACTATAAAAGTTTAAATTATAACAAATGCTGTGACTTTGCTGACCACGCCTGCCAAAGCTTGCATGGTGTTAGCCCAGCTGCACTGCAGTCAGTCTTAGATGATCTGCAAAAAGGTGTCAATCACAGACTGCATATTAAAGATGCACATAGCCACCATGATGCCACCCACTGGTTTGTGAAGTCCTGTTGTAATGCTCCAGTCTCAGTATTTTGGCCCTTGAATGTATGTGATGATCAAAGGGTGGATCTGACCAAAGTCCTTCTTTAAGCAAGTCTTACCACTCAGCAGCCATCTTAAAGTATTTGAGCAGTTAATTTAAAGTATTATCTAAACTTTAATTTCCACTGACAGAATAAACTACATGTGTAGAGTCACTTGTCAAATCTAATAAAAATGCTTAAAAAGATTGCTGCCTTTGGCTTAAAATAAAGTTTTAAAAAGCTTTTTCTTCCTGGAAGTTATACTTGAACCACCACCTCTGCTGCTGTGATTTTAATTCATGCTTCTTTGTGTCTTATGTCTGTGATCTGACTGACATGCTGCCTGTTCATAGGCTGCTTTACCATCTTTTTGACTCTTCACGGGAAACATCATTTTCAAAATTATCACCTTGTTGTATTCAGTAAGACTTTAAATTAGCAGTCTCATCAGGAAAGTATCTGCTAAATGTAACGATCAGCGCAGCTGAGGGCTCTTTTCCTACAGACTTGTGTACAACCAGATTTTTTCAACCAGAGGAGACGCCCTGTGTTGGCCATTAGGAAGAATTAAGTGTTGGAAGCTGCATCCATTTTTTGTTGTGTTACGTATAATTTGTGCTACACAAAGATGAAGTCCTATTATAGACTGGCAACTGCTGCTCATCAGGAGCATTTTAACTACCAGTGAATATTTCATTCTGGACATTCTCCCTTCTTTGTTGGGGAGTTAAATTGTAACTAGTACGAGTTGTGTAACATGAACACACAGTTCTCAGGTGACACAGCATTTCCCATAAAAATTCAGTAGCTTTTGGTTATGATATATTCATGCAACATTAAACGAACACCATAGTAGAAAGCACCACCAGAGAGCTAATCTGACCCTTCCCAAATCCCCCGTCTTACCCCCACTACTGCTTTCAAGTAACTGCAGTCCGTTGGCTTTTCATTTCTTGCAGCCCTCCGTTTAACATACGAGCCAGTATTCCCCAGCTCCTCCCTCCCCCCCGCAGTAACATGCGCCTCAGCCCGCATCTGCTCTAGAGAATCCCACTGACCTACATTCAGCTGGAGTTCACTGCCGGCTCCAGCCTGGGCTGTTTGCAGTCCTCCGCCAACACCAAATCCACGCTGTTCTCGTACATCAGTGCTCTGACCCACATCTCCATGGCAACAGCTCCATAATGCCATGGCAATGCAGCAGCAGCTGGTTAGGGCTCGTGAAATGTAGGGCTCCTTGACCTGCAGAGTGGGGAATGTTGAGGTTGTACCCACCCTCCAAACACCACCAGCCTTTCACTCACTCTTAGTTTGCAGTCAGGTGTATTGAAGAGGGGTTTACCAAATACACATATGAGGATAAAATATCTCCTTGATTTTAGAGCCTCCACAAGCACCGAAGTTTATCATTGCCAATTAACAATGATAAAAATGTTTCTTGTCTCCTTTAAGCCACCCTGATGACTCCTGTTACTCTTCTCATCCTGTGCCGTATGCTCCAATAATTCTCTGCCAGTTTTTTCACCGCACGTGTTGCATTGCTCTGTGAGTGCCCCCCCCCCCCCCCCCCCCCCCCCCTTTAATTTCTTTTACTGCTAAAGACAAAAACCACACTAACAGAAATGTGAAATTCCAAAAGGAAATGTTTCTTTGAGGTTTTCAGTGGAATACACTCAGATATTTCTCCAGAGCTGGGGACTAGAACAGAAACGGGTTCTCAGCACTCACACAAAGACAAGCAGCCAGTTTGGGTTCAGCTCACATTAGAAAGTTGGCTCCCGTCACCGTATCCCTGTCTCTGGCCAGCTGAAGCCCCTGGAACAGGACTGGCCCCTGTTTGATTTTTATCACAATGTCACATTTACACTGGGTGAAACTTACCCCACCAACTGCCACCACTCGGTTCAGATCACACCACTGACAATCAGGGCTCTGTCTGTCTGTGTCTTCGGGTACCTGCTGCGCCAGTTTGTAACATACAGTACAGACACCCCCACCCCACCCCCCATAGATGTTCCCTCTAAAATGCTGCTGACAATAGAAACAAGAGAAACTCAAATATATACTTTCATTTAAGCATGTACACGCCTTGGGCCCCTTAGTTTGTTCATTAAGTATGAGTATGAATATATGCCTATACTAGTACTGTAAATCTACTTGTACTATATTTCTAATTATAAATCTAATTTGCTCTATACTGTACACGCCATTATTTGTAATTACTCTGTACTTAGTTTGTAAGGGATATAACTAATGACACCAGTTAAAATGAAGTATTTCCTACATCCTGCCTTCTTTAGAGATATCTTTAAAAAAAAATATGACTAAACCATGTTCCAGCTTTTGAAAAGTATTTTAAAGTAACTCTTAATTTACAATCTGTGAAGAAATTTGTCATTTTCTCTCTATACTGACAACTTCTGTGCTAATCTCAGTTTTATATTCAAGTAAATTCCAGCTTGTATCCTCCGAAGAAATGAAGAGGCCATACAGTCTGCTTATACCAGCCGACAACACAAGCCAGCAGCATGTGCAGCTGTTTGCTTTTGTCAGTGTGAAATTAAAATCTTCTCACTCTTGTAATGCTTAGTTCTTTCAGCCTCATACCAGTTCAGACCTGTTTTTTTCTTTCGTAAATTTCGATGGGAAATCACAATGCTCCAGTGGGAAAGACACCCCCCCCCCAAAAAAAAAAAAAAAAAAAAAAGCCTTGGGGTTATTTGTCTGATATTCCATCTCAGCCCTTCTCTGCCCTAAACAAGCTTTTCCAGTCTGTCAGCTTTATCCTGTGGCAACCACAGAAAACAAGGTCAGCTAAAGAAAGACACCAGACACACTTTGAAATACCCTCCATTTCTATACAACTTCTGAAACTGAATATCAAAAATGTGTCTTTTACTGTGCGGGTTTTCACAGTTTAACAACAGTTTAGCAAACAATTTAACTAATAGTTTCTATCATAGACAGAGGCAGCCTAGATTTTAAGTTTTATTAACTGTTTTAGTCACCTTGAATCAATCGAAAGATCAAACGCAATATTTTCTTTATTCCTTCTTATTAGAATTGGTTTAATGCAATTTATGTTTACAAAATGTTTTTTTAATAATCATATTGTAGTGAATATTATTTTGTGTGCCATGAATCTCATAGGGGCAGTACAAGCACTGGAGCATGAGAGCTGAAGAAGAAGTTGCTTTTGGCTGCTGCCTCATTCACAAGTGGGCAGCTCTCATGTTTGATTTTGCAGATCTGTTTGCAGCATCTGGACCCAGCATGACTTTTTTTTTAGTTGAGTATTTTCACTCAGCTACCTTATACTGTACTGTGTTCTAATTTAACAGCAGATTTCTCCACATGCAGGACAGAGACATTTCAGTCTTTGTCACACAACAAACTGGACAGTGTGTTTGTTATGAATTTGAATATATCATGTTCAAACTATTAAGTGAGCAATGTATTTTCTAAACACAAACTCTTAACCTCATGCTCGTGCTCTGCATCGTTACACGGTCAGTTGATGTCATTGGTACTCACCTGTCAGTCTCATTCTCTCCAATCTGAAAGAATTAAAATTGTCATTGAGATTACTTTCAGTTTGAGTTATCATGAGATTACTGAAAACACAATGAAGTAAAACTGGCAGGTAGAAAAATAATTCATTTTTTAATGTTTATTTTATTCCTTCATAATATAACAATAAAGCAGTTGTTACTGCTATTGATTAGCATACAAAACGCAAAGAAACAATAAAACAAATTAACAACATCAGCATGCTCCAACTACAGTAACACAAGCTTAAATATGTCAAGAAGGAAGGTATATATATATTTGCCCACTAAGCACTTCCAGAAACTATCTGAAGTCTGTGTGAACCACATGATGACACTACATTGTGAGCCTATGCTGGCGTGACTCTTAGCATTCGAAGGCTCTGGGTGTACCTAAAAAACTGTCATGTGAGTGTACTTTACCTCCATTGATTTATCTGGCACTTTCATACAATACAGCAAATGCTCTTGATGCTTCTGGTATAGTTCTGGTTCCCTTTTGAAGTTTCTTCCAGAAGGGACACTTTGTGTCCAAGTTCCTCAGAAGTCTTGCTTGGCACCACATTAGCATTAGCTAACTTCTCCCAACAGATGACAGACTCAGGCTGCCTATATTCCCAGACCAGCAGACGCAGCTACACTACTGGTGAACTGGAGTTATGTTAGTTGTTCATGCAACAACTGATTGATACAGCTGAAAGAGAAGTGCATGGCTTTGTTCTTCCCTCCACGTGGCTGCTCCTTCACTTTGCAATCTGGGGCAACTTGTCAATTCATATAGTGACTTTCCATTTTTTTTTTTTGTATTGCTTTATTTTTACTCTGCATATCTGGGAATACTGACATGCTCCAGCCCCTAGTTCCCATGCACCTCTAAGCCTTATAATAAATCCAGCCTCACCAGTTGTAGTCCAGCTGTTGCGTATGAGTTGGGCTATGATCAAAGATTGATGTGTGAGCTGACATGAGCACAGGTGGGGGCCTCCACACAATGTACCCAGAATCTCCTAAATTGCCTAATCCTTTCCCACCAATGTGCATGTGCACAGTGGCGTATATCTTTATGGCTACAAGTGGCAGCTATCATTCATGATTCCAATTTTTCTTACCTATGCTGTAGTTACCAGTTCTGGTTTAGTTCCCCTAGTAATGATGTTTGTGCCCCAGAAAATGCTGGCTATCTTCAAATGGTGCTGTTTTTCCCAATGGTTAGAGCCTCGTCTTGATGTGACTCAAAAAAACGTCTTTGATAGTAGTCCTCTCCTGCCAGACTCTGGTCTCTTTTTAGTGGAGTTTTCACTCGCTTTAATGCCAGTGCTTCCAGCACCTAGATGTCCAAACAATCTAAAATGTTGCCTGCAGACTTATTAAACCTACTCAGTAACTCTCAGCTCTCTTTGCTTTGCTAGGTCATGCACTTTTAAAGGAAGTCTTATGTATTTGTCGACTTGCGTCACAGATCAAATTAACAGGCATAAATAGACAATGAATCCCTGTAGATGAGCACAGCTTTTTGGTTTGGGATTAACTTGCTCACATCTTTTTCCAAATAGACAATGTTGGCCAAACAGGAGCTTATCACATTGGATGACTGCCCAAGATCACACAAGGAAATATTAAAACACAGAACACAGTCGTTTTTAGACAAATACATAAATCATTTCTACAGCAGTCCAACTTTTTATTCTTCTCAGACAAAAATTTTGCTGTCACTTGATTGTAGCAAACCCTGTCACACTGGGTCTCAGCTTCAGTTGACAGATAAATGTGAGAAAAAGGAGACTGGGTCAAAGCTAGTCAGCCATAATGGCTCCAGCATTGAAACGTGAAACTAGAGACACCAGCGACCATTGTTGATTGTCTTCCAGCTGCCAGAGCAGGCGACAGAAGAGGAGCTGTGAAACTGCTGGCCAAGGATAAACGTAGATTTTGTAAAATAATAATTTACATCGGCAGTAATGACACCCAGCTATGTCAGTCGGAGGTCACTAAAGTTTATATTGAATCCGTGGGTAAATTTGCCAAAACAATGCTGGACTCAGCCCCGAGTCAGACAAGGAGTGACATGTTTAGCCTCCTGAAATTGCTGGCTGTCTGAGTGGTGTCCAAAAGATGATGTGGGCTTTATAGAAACTTGGAAGCTTTCTGGGAAAACCTGGTCATGTTATGAGAAATGGCATTCATCCCATTTTGGATGGAGCAGCTTTCAGTTCAGCTCTTCTCTGGTGATCCCCCAAACCCCATCCCCAAAGAGGGGATGGGGTTAAAAAAACAAGCCAAAAAGCAAAAAATAAAATTTAAGCATAAAAATTCACAAAGAAAGAACAATACAACATCTTCAACTGCACCAAAGAGTAGAACAATTAAATGTGGATTATTAAAAATTTGGCCTCTCTTTTAAGTTTCTGTTAGTAAATCATTTATTAATTGATCAGCATATTGATTTACTCTGCTTTCCAAAAACCTGATTTTATCAGGATGAATATGTTAGTTTAAATGAATCAACACTCCCGAGTCACACTAACTGTCTGAATGCTCGAAGCACAGGCCGAGGAGGAGGAGTAGCAGCAATCTTCCACTCTAGGCTATTCATCAACCAAAGGCCCAGACAGAGATTTAATAATCTGAAAGTCTGTCTCTTAGCCTTGTACACCCTAATTGGAAAACTCAAAAAGCAGCTTTATTTGTTGTTGCCTATCTTTCACCTGGCCCTTACTTAAGCATTTCTCATTTCTCAGACTTTTTATCTGATTTAGTGCTCAGTTCAGATAAATGAATTACAGCGGGTGATTTTTAACATTCATGTAAATGCTAAAAAAAATGACAGCCTCAACACCGCATTATATTACATACATAATATATTACAGATATATTTTTTACAGCCTGTCCTCATTTAAAAAAAACATAGATATTGGGAGGACATGTTGGAATGGGGATATTTTCTCCACAAGCGTAGGAGTAAGCACAGATTTATCCTCCCACCCCTGCTGTGGTCTTTTAACAGGAGCATGTTGTTTTTTTTTTTTGTTTTTCCTGTTAGGAAATAGCTAACTAACACAAAAGTGTCTCAGCTATGAGACACATTTATAAAGCCTACCTAGGACTCTTATACTCTTCCTGTTACAGCACAACCAAGCGCCAAAGAAGTATGCTCAACTAAATCTGCTGCATCTTTGTTATATATTTTGAATATTTTAATTTTAAAAGTTATATTTGAAGACACGACGGAGCCTGAGCAGAGACAGACCTTTACATTCATATACTGTATAATTTCTACTGCAGTTTTCTTGAGTAAGTCACATGTTTCTGACCTGCAGACTCCACCTTAAACTGATTCCAAATTTCTTTCTTTCTAATGTTGCATCCACACAGGAAGTGACTTTCAGTGACTGATTACCTCCCTGGGGTGGTTGGTTGTGTGTCAAAATTACTGAAATTGGTTTAATCATATAACACATGCAATGTTTACTTGAAATTACTGAAAAAATAAGTAATACCAGAGTCAAATGAGCTGGTAAGTAATAATGTAGATTATACTTGGGATAAAGCTGCAACTCAAATTTTATTCACAATCAAATATAGAAAACATATATGTTTAAACTGAGAATGTACCATTTTAAGAAGAAAAATAGCTCATTTTGCATTTGATGACAATAGCATGTCTCAAACAATGTTGGGACAGGGCCATGTTTACCACTGTGCAGCGCTTTCTCTTCTTTTAACAACAGTCCATAAATGTCTGGGAACTGAGGAGAGCAGCTGCTGGACTTTTGGGAGAGGAGTGATGCCCCATTCTTGTCTGAGATAGGATTCTAGCTGTTCAACAGTCCTGGGTCTTCTTTGTCATATTTTAATTTCATGTTGCACCAAATATTTTTAAGTGGTAATAGGTCTGGACTTCTATTACAAAGTCATGCTTATGTAGTAGATGGAGTTCAGGACTGTCTTGCTGAAACATGAAAGGCCTTCCCTGAAAAATTGTCTGGATGCGAGCATATGCTGCTCTAAAACCTTTATATACCTTTCAGCACTGATTGTGCCTTTCTAGATGTGCAAGCTGCCAATTCCATAGGCACGGATGAACCTCCATACCATCAGAGATGCAAGCTTTTTAACTGAGTGATTATAACAAGCTGGAAGCTCCGTCTCCTCTTTAGTCCAGAGGACTCTGAGTCCTTGTGTTCCCAAATGAATTTAAAAATTCAATTCATCTGACCACAGAACAACTCGCCTCAGTCCACTGGAGTCCAGTTGGAAGGGCTCCAGTTGAGGTACTAGCTTTGATGGATCTCAGCTCCCTGCCTGTTTGAGGCTGTCTGAGTCATGCCTTTTAACTGTACAGGTCTACTAATTAGGTCTGACAGGGAGGAATGGGAGCTATAATGTGAGAAAACGAGCAAACAAGGTCATAGCAAGCAGACTCACCTTGACCTGCAACACAGCTGTTTGATTTTCCCACAGTATGGCTTCATCAGGATTATCGCAGAGAACTCTATAACCTGTAGCCTGTCATTCTGACTGTAAAAGCATGCAACTCAGGGAGATCCCCATACTAGTGTGGAATTAATCATTATAAAAAGTACAAGAAAGATTCGTTTCATTTGAGTTATTAAACACAGCCAGTTGCGTTGATGGTCTGCCGGTATCAATCAGAGCCATTTGCACATTGTTTTTGTTAAGGGAGACAGTACATACCTGTCTTGGCTGAGCCGCAGTAGTATGACCTGGACTGGGTATCACTATGACATTATTGATGTGGATAATACTTTTATTTCAGTGCAATATGAAGTTGTTTTAGTGTTTCCACAGTTCCAACAGAGGGGTCATTTTTTTTCTCCTTTTTGTCAATTTCAAGAGTTGATTTTTCCCACTCGAGTGTTGAATCCTGTTCTATCAGTGATTGTAAATTTTCTCCATCATGAAGAAGCTTTACACTAATATGTGTGATATATGGTATGTCATAGTTTTAGTAGTTCTGTCGAGGCCAGGCACATGTTTAATTTATGGTGGATTAATGGAAACTGTCTTAATATTTTTTTTATTTCTTTTCAGTCCATGAGAGAGCCCCTCTCCACCCTGCTGGAATGACAGCATCTCAGGTAGGAGGAGGTATAAGACGAGCCACACAGCCACTTTTATTAGCAGCCCTTTAGGTTTCTGTCATCATAGATGCTCCTGCTTGTCATGCCCCTGGAGGCCATTTTTGCTAGGTGTTGTCACTGGAGGTGCTGCTGCTGCTGCTCTTTGAGCTGAATTGCATGTATTACAAAAGCAACCTGACTCAGGCTCACAGATCACTGAGAGCTGTCTTCATTCAGACGACTGGAACACACAGGAGGTTGCAATAGTGACAAGCTGTAGGTGTGCCAGCCATGGGATCTAGAGGAAACCAGAGAGTGTTCCTCCAGGGATCCACACACACGCACACACACACACACATGCACACGCACACACACACACACACACACACACACACACACACACACACACACACACACACACACACACACACACACACACACACACACCCAGAGAGGGCGAGACAAGGGAAAAGGAGTAGGAAAAACAAAGCCACTGCAAGCCAACACAAACTATCTGCCTGTATTCTAAGCAGTATATTGTTAAGCAGATACTGTTTAAATTTTAAATAAAACTATATAACTATGTTGTATTGTATTTGTTTTATTAGAAACCATTGTGTCAGTGACATTTATCAGGTCTCTTAGATTAATTAATGTTCTGGCCAATAGAAGATCTGAGATAAACACTGAAGCAAGCCTGAAAAGTGTTTGTAACCATGTCAAAATCATAAAACTAACATAAATCCAGCCTGAAGAATAAAGAAGACAAACATAACTGCAAATATACGGGTTACAAAAACCAGTCTGACATTAACAGAGCAGAAGTTGTGGGTGACTAAACCAGACAGCAGTTTCATGTAAACTGTGACGGTATCACTTTCACTTCTTGTTGGTTCCAGCGATGCTTCACTCATCATGCTGCTCTGTTTTATTTCTCTTTTGCTTCATGGTTTAAATGTTTTTCTTCCTCATCCATGACAGTGAAGATGAAAGTATTTAACGTCTCCCTGATGCCCCTGAACTCAGCAGCTCATCTGTGTGAGGAGGAGGAGGAGGGGGGGGTGATGTTGAAATCAGCCGATTGAACTGTAACACCTGGTGTTATCATGCTGCCAGCAGCATGTTGCTGTGTGGCCGCTGCATTAAACACAACACGGTAGTTCAGCTAAGTTATGGCATCTGTGGTTGCAGTTTCAGGTTGAGCAAACAGCAAATATCAGCAGCGAGTACTCATGTTCGCCTGCAGTGTTTGCTCACAGAGCGCGGAGGGCGTGGAGGAGAACAGCAGAGGAATTCCTGTGTTTCTGCTTCAGGAAACGTGTGTTGACTCCCACCAGATCATGTATAAATGTGTAGGTTTCCTGATTTCGAATTAAAATAAAGAAAGGGAGCAAAATACATTCATTATTTATTTCAAAATGTCTTAAAGCCGTGTTTACATTTATTGTGCATCAGTAAAATTTGACAACAGAAATCTAATCGTTCGATTTTTCAACTAAGTTGTAGTTCAAATCATTGCGTATGTCCCTCAGTTTATTTAGAATTGTTTCCAAAAAGGGAATAGCTGCTTTTAAAGCACCTTTGAGCAGACTTTTCTTTTCCTTACAAAGCCCTAAAAAAAACAGAAGTGAGAAAAAGAAGTGAATTAAGGGATTATAGTAAGGGATGTGTGCATAGGTTAAGCAATACAATATATGCTTAGAAAAAAAAGCATAGATAAATATGCTGAAGGGATTTTAACACAGGTGGGTCCCACTGGAGGGGCATGAATGTCAGCCACCATGATATTACCCACTGACCAATGAAGAACTGTTTGGCCTGTTTGGTTTGAGGTCCATCAGAAATGCAGATAATAACGAGCCAACATAAGAGCATTAAAAGTAACTCATTAAACCAAAGGCAATTCTGAAATAATACTGAGAACTCTTATAAAATGGCTAATGTGAGTCCCATAATGTTCAGTCTGAAGTTGCTCCACTGATTTTAATGTTCATCCAAAAAAAAAACCTGATATAATGCCTTTTTACTCATTCTGAGAACTCAAGACACTTTCTACTACGTTTCATTCACCAACTCACACACACATTCATACAGTGCTTTTATGTGTACCTAAGCACTTTTATCAACTCAGGGTTTGGTATCTTGCCCTAGGATACTTAAGCACATGGACAGGAGGAGCCAGGGATTGACCTACCAATTGGTAGACAAGTCGCTCTACCACCTGAGTCAGTATATAACAAAGAAAATATTCCAATCCAAGACCGACTCTGACAGATGAGAAGTGATGAGGCACTTTATGTTAACTTGTCATACAGAGTAATTTCTGCTCATTACACTGCACACAGCTGGAGAACAGCCTGGTCAGCCCCAGCAGTCTAATTGTTGTTCTTTATTCTACAGACCAGCTAAATGGATTGTAATAGTTAGCTCAAGTGAACGACTTAGTGATGTGCAGAAAGCAGAAATGAGTGCTTGTGTTTGTTTGTATGTGACTATATATAGCCAAAAAAGGAAGGAGAGCTGAGAGCTGACAAGTTGTGTTACTGAATGTTGTTTTAAAGAGCCTGGACAAAAAATTAAAAAGATGAAAAAAAAAAAAAAAGGAACTTAAGTGCAGTGAAAACACTTCCTCCAAATGGCCCTACACGAACTTTCAGAACTGAATGTTAAAATCAGTCTGTATCAGCATGATTTTTTTCCCATTGACATCTTATGTGCTTTCAAAGTGGTGTTCCAATTTTTATGAGCAGTGTATAAATTTGGTGGCGTTTCCACAGTGGCCTACAGAGGATGCACCTCTTTCTCACTCACTGTAGGCTGCATGTGTCTGCTCAGCACAGCTGAGTCACCTGAGCGGTAGAGGAGGACGAGCAAGACATGTCTACTTTTAGATCCTATCATGCTGGTATTGATCTGATACCAGTTCCAACGTTGGTATTGATACTATTGATATTTGCACCGATCCACCCTCCCCTGATCTTTGGGTGAAATCTGTTGCAAAAAAAGGATGTTGCACAAAATCTACTTGTGATTGCTTTGGTCATTAGCAGGTTGCTGTGGTCACCTGCAGTTTGTGCTTACTGCAGCCCTTGCTGCTGAAACCAACACGTTTTACTTTAAAGGCAAATGTCCTCTGTTTGCAGCAAACGGACTCTGTCACACTCTTCACAGTTTCACTACCTCTTAGCAAGTAGCTGGCAGTTGTTTGCAGACAAGTTAGCACCTTCCATACAAGCTACAGGAGACTGTGGCAATCTGCTAGCAACCAAAGTCGCCACAAGGTGGTTTTCGGTGCAGCACTCTGTACCTCTTTGTGACCTCTTTCACCTACGACAGCAAACAACCTCCTGCCACAGGTCGGGAAACACCTACTTTTCTTTAGTGACTGCTGGTTACCAAGGAGTCAGTGACAGGTGACAGGCCTACCTGAATTAAGTTTTGGCAATCAGTTTCACAGTGACTGCCAGCAACTTCCAGGACCACTCACAACTGGTCGTGGGAGCACTCATTTTTCTCTAGTGACCAGTGGTTGCCAGGCACTCACCACCTGGTCTCTGAACCTGTGTGAATAGGGCCCTAAAGACATGTTTTGAGGATGCCATTAACAATAATACAATAAGAAAATAAAACTTTCGGCATGAGATATTAGCTTTCAGTCTCTGGCTGTCTCTGCCCAAAGTCATGGAAGCATCAGAGTTGGCCCTTTATGAAAAGAACAGCAAAAACCACCAAACACCTGTTATGTGTATGTTGAGTTATCCCTCATTGTTTTGTTTTTTTTCACAACTTTCTACTAAAGAAATAAATGTTTATTAAATTGAACTCTGAGTTATAGTTTTTAACACTACAATGGCAGAGTCAAACACAGGTCAGATTCATTACAGTTGCCAGTAATGACAATAATCACAGCTGTAGAAAATGTCAACAGAAGCTGAAGGTAGCTGAAGTCTTTTTTAATGTAATGTTAAATTTTGCTCGCAGTGAGTACTGCGACTTGTTCCGTCAGCATGATGGGTATTTATGAATGCACCCATAAGGAATAATCATGAACATTAACCTATGTCTGAAGGACCATTTACATTCAAAGGAGGGGTTTCTCACACTAGTGAGATGTGCCTGTTATTTATCACATATGAACACTTGTAAAGGACCTCATGGTGTGATAGAAAGTCTATGAGCAATATTTTTACTAAACCTGCCCAAGTAGTTAGTACCTAAATCTAGTCAGAGAGTTTTTTGTGTCAAAACCCCAACCATTTCGTTTCATTGCCTGAACCTAACCACCGAGTGAAGGCAAAAGGAGAAAGTGTCTGGATTTGTGTTATGGAAATAGTGTCATTTTATTTTCAAACAGAATGCAAAGGGTCAGGGTCATGTGGCAGCTGAACGTGTGGTTTGTGCCATTGCCACACCTTCAGCTGCCCAATGTGGACTTGCTGAATCTTTCAATTGTGATTTTTCCCTCAATGGCTAATACGCCCATGGACACCTTGCATATTGTAGTAAAATGCAGTAAAACGTGGTATTTGACAGACCAGGATGAGAGCATGCTGGAACGGCTGCATACAATCACTTGGCAATGTAAGGTTAAGCAGTGAAAGGAGTTCAGCAGTGTGGGGAAATCTGGCCAAAGATGCAAATAAAGTATTTATGCAATCAAGAACAACCAGGCTTCCAAATATTTCCAAACTTTGTTATCTTAACTTCATTGTCTGTAAAATCTTTCAAAACTATGTCCAAAAAATTATGTTTATTGAAGTTTCAGATGTTTGAACTGCCCTGGGTCCTCGTCCAGCAAACCTTTTGGCTGTGTGTGTGTGTGTGTGTGTGTGTGTGTGTGTGTGTGTGGGGGGGGGGGGGGGGGGGGGGGGGGGGGGCACTTTTTTGACTTCAGGCTGTGGGACATGAATTGTGATTGATTTATGGGTTTTTCTGTAAGCCTAGTTCATAAATGTTTAATCATTTATGAACATGCTACAAGTTTATCTATTTGCATTGTTAATAAACCACAATAACTGGAAGAAAGGACACGGTTTGACATCTTCAAGTTGAAAATCTCTTTTTGCATGTTAATCTAGAAGATTTGAGATATTAGGAAACATAAAAAAGACAATTTTAGACTTAAGCCTGGTTTTTGCTACATCACTTATGTCCTTTTGAAACAGGTTATCTTTGGATGTCTCCCATTTAAAATGCTTAATCTATATTTACAGAAAATGTTCCTTCTTCTATAGACTGCCATTTTTTCAATATATGTAAAAAAATAGGAAGGGAGTATTGGTTTGAGCGTGACGAAGTTGACAAATCAGCAGCCCCGATCACGTCTTTTTGCCAGCATTTCTGTCCTAAAATGTTTCACCTTTGTTATTATGGTCAGTAAGCTTTTGACAGAGTAACAAAGGAAGGGCTGCAGAATAGCAGATTTTTCACCCTCCATATATTGAGAATATATGAGATTGCACATTTATTCCAGTGTGTTCCCGATTACTACATTCACAGTATTGATTAATTGAGCTCTAACTGATGGCTTTTGCTTGAGGTGTGTAGACTGGCTGGGAGATGAACTATAATCCTTTACATGATATAATGCTTGAGATTGCAGAAATGGGAGTATTGCTATCCAAATGTGCAAATTATCCCCTGCACGAGAAGAGAGCCGTTTAATGTTGATGCTTATTTTACGAGATCAGTTTGTGCACTTCTGCCTACACTTCAGAATAAAATGCTATGCTTATAGTTTTATGCCAAATCTCTGTTTTATCTGCAAATAAATGCCTAATGCTGACCTGTTCACATCACTTGTGTCAAGCGAAGTTTCTTCTTTCAGCCCTCCGTATTGAGGTGCACTGAAACAAGTCTGCAGCAGAATAAACGCGTCCAGTCAGTGAGCCGGCATGCAGCTGAGCTAACAGCTAACACATTTATCGCTCTCGAGGCCTCGGCTTTCACAGAGGTCACAGAGCAGCCGGGCGCTGATGTGCTCAGTGATGTGTCGGCCATAGAAGCTCAGCCAGCCGTTCCTAATGACATCTCTCGGTGACAACGGCGCTGATTATGTGGTGCTTCTACCATCGGGTCGGGGAATGAGTGTTGACAGTCACATTGTGCCATGAATGCAGGTTGACCCTTGGGAGGTCAGTGGGAAGAGTTGGACTATGATGTCACAGGTCAGCACGTGTTGCACTCCAAACTGTGAGAGAAAACAGGTCCACTGGCCAGAAGACTGAAAGAAGGATTTGCTTTTGAGCTGAATGGCAATTAACAGCTCAGACCTTGATTGTGGAGCTGATTACATGTGTAAACACTGGCTAGGATAGTAACACAAGGGATTTGCTAGTTGGGTTTCTTTCAGTAAAGTGAATAGCTTGCCTGTACAGATAAAAACTGTTGGCAGTTTCTGCCACCCTTGTGATCAGAATAGCGATTGTGTAATTTGTTGTTTTGGGACTTTCTCCTTAATTTCTCCTCTCAGAGGCCCAGTAGTGAAAGTAAGGTGTGAAAAGCCTACATTTGCATTTGAAAATAAACCCCCCACAATTCCCACTGAGCTCCATTAATCACATAGTAGCCTTGCCAGATGGATAGATATCTGGCAGCTATGAGGTTTGACTGGCACTACTTCAATTTCATCATCACGTTAGACCTTCTTTTGCTGTGGTTTAATGGTGCCTGACTGGAGAATTAGCCTGACCAGCTGTTTATCTAGACAAACTCTAGTGAATAATTAGGATATTCTTCTGCTGTTTCTTTTAAATCCACTTAAAATATCTGCTTTACTTTCATGGAAATCTCATTTATAAAAAGCTGATATTGTTTCCATTTAGATAATTCATTTGCATTTTTCATGGTTGCATTGTAGCATGAATTAACTATTTTAATTGTAAGAAAAGGCAGAAAGTTATTTGTTTGTCACAGATTATGCAATATCTGTTTTTCTATATATTTTTACTTTACTCTTACACCACTAGTGTAAAAGTAAAGTAAATGTATTTAGAAAAGATTACTCTATATTCCAGCTCAGCCATATTCAAGCTGCATCCAAACCTTACATCACCATGGGGTTTGGTGGTTGCCAGGACAACAGTACTTGTCTGACTGCACTGTGCCAAGTGTAAAGTTTGGTGGAGGGGGGATTATGGTGTGGGGGTGTTTTTCAGGAGTTGGGCTCGGCCCCTTATTTCCAGTGAAAGGAACTCTTAATGCTTCAGCATACCAAGACATTTGGGACAACTTCATGCTCCCAACTTTGTGGGAACAGTTTGGGGATGGCCCCTTCCTGTTCCAACATGACTGCACACCAGTGCACAAAGCAGGTCCATGAAGACATGGATGAGTGAAGAAGAACTTGACTGGCCTGCACAGAGTCCTGACCTCAACCTGACAGAACACCTTTGGGATGAATTGGAGCGGAGACTGTGAGCCAGGACTTCTCTCCAACATCAGTGTCCGAGCTCACAGATGTGCTTCTGGAAGAATGGTTAAAAATTAATTTAAGTTCAAATCAGTTTTATTTATATAGCACCAAATCACAACAAACTGTCATGGTCCTGGGCTTTTGCCCAGTGTTATTGTTGTTGTTAAAATTCTTAAGTTATTCGCTTGTGGCTTAGATTTGTGGTTCATTGTGTAGGCTCTCAGTCAGTTTTGAAAAACTGAACTTCTTTTTGCTTCTTGAAGACTTTTTACTTCTTATCCAAAAGGCTTCTTTAGAACTGAAAATGAACTTCAGTTCTAAAGTTCATTTTCTTCAGTTCTGTCAAGTCTGCGTTCCTGTGTTCAGCTGTTTCCTGTTTTACTTTTGTCCCTGTTTTTAGTTTTACTTCCTTATCTCGTCTTCTGTAATTACATTCCAGCTGTGTTCCCCGCCCGTTGCCTGTTCCCTTGTTATCCCTCCGTGTATTTATCGTCCCACCTTGTCTCTTGTCAGAGTCTCGTCGTATGTGGCAGCTTAGGTCCCTGTATATGTCTCTATGTTTCCAGTGTTCTCCAGCTCCAGCCTTCCCTAGCTCAATATTCCCTGTCTAGATTTCCTTAGTTTTTGTTTCCCTGACCTTGTGAGTGTTATGTTAACAGCCATAAAAAGGTTAGCTATTTGTTAACCCCTGTCTGCCTGCTTCTGAGAACTGAATTTGGGTCCTCACTCCACACTATTAAACCACATTATTAAAAGACCTTTTTTTTTTTCTTTTTTTTCTTTTTTTACAATTTAGATTGTGGGCTATGAATAACAAGGTAACATACATTTAAATTAATGTAGAGGGAGTACTTGGATATGCCCTTTATCTGTATTTGATTATGGTGACAAGCTTTGCATAGTGAATGAAAGAACCAGAGCGTGGATACAAACGATGGAAATTAAGTTCTTCCATAGGGTGGCTGGTCTCTCTCTTAGAGATAGGGTGAAGAGCGCAGTCATTCGGTGGAGGCTCAGAGTAGAGCCGCTACTCTGCCACATCAAAAGTAACCAGCTGAGGTGGTTTGGGAATCTGAGTAGGATGCTTCCTGGTGCGCTTCTTGGGTGAAATGTTCTGGGCATATCCTACAACGAAGATCAAGGACATACTAGACAGATTATAACTTTCGGCTGGTCTGGGAACGCCTCAGTGTTCCCCCGGATAAGCTGGAGGACGTGGCTGGGAAGAGGGACGTCTGGGCTTTTCTGCTTAGGCTGCTGCCCCTCTGACCTGGCCCTGGATAAGTGAAAGAGGATGGATGGATGGATGGATGGATGGATGGATGGATGACACTATTGATTGAATATTAGTCAGCTGGCATTGCTCCAGCTATCCAAAAGTGTACTGTACATCAAGTTGCTATATCATTATATTATACTCTTTATTATTTAACTCCTAAATCTTATAGCACTTATGTGGCACTCAAATTTCTTAAAGTTGCAAAAGACATGTTTTTTTTCTTTAATTTGTTAATTGAATATTAACTGTATAATGTCACGACTATAGAATAATCAAACCATCAGTGTTTTGTCAGGTTCCCTATCAGCCTCACGTTCTCTGTGTGAGTCTGTCTGCTGGTACAGAATCTACACAGAAAATAAACCCTGAGTTTTGCATGTAAAGAAGAAAGAAAATACTGCTTTTCGATTCCTTTGTAGCAATAGGTAGCTTTCCCCGGGTAGCTGAAATGAACTAGTTCCACTGAAGTAACTGTAGAAACGATTACGCCCACTACTGAAGGATCCCAAGGAAGGCAAAGCAGGAAAGTAACAGAAACCTTAAAATAATACAACAGAACGTAGAGAGCTCTGGCCTGTGATTGAGTTCAAAAACACTATTAGGTCACTGAAGTTGAGAAAACAATTGTACACACAGAAACTATCTGTGGTGGCTGCCCAGGTGTCCTGATTCCCACCCAAGTCAATTTTACAACTCAGTTTACTACATTTTTCAATTTGTCTGAAAAAACAACGCAATCCATTTATTAGTGGAAAATCCCCACTCTTATTTTGCTAAACAGTTAGCTCTGGTCCTTCCCAGCTTGCGTTTCCTGCCAACAGGGAGTCTGTTCATAGGATGAGGTACTTACTGAAGAGTAAGCTGGTTATTTCCCCATTAGTGTCACAAACGAAATGAAAGCATGTGTGGCCCCTCCACCCCCTGTTACTGCCAAAAATCATGGTCAATTTAATTCAAGTAAGTCAATTTAACTTAATTATTTTAACGTAATATTAAATGTTAACATTTAATATTAAAACATCATAATTGTCTTCACAATTATGATGTTACAGCGTAAATATGTCTGAAATGGTCCACAAGCATGAGGTCATTAATTCTGTATTTCCCCAAAAACATCACTGTTGAAAGCTGCAGGATGGAGTTCTTCAGGGCAAGTACAGTCAAACAAATGCCTGATATTTTAATGGCAAAAACTGGCAACTGAGCAGTTCCACGCTGACACAGAGCTCTGCTGTTCCTCACCCTTTATTTGGTAACCGTAATTACATCCCCACATCCTGATGTGAAGCAGATATTTGCCAGAAGCTTTTAATAGGCTGCATGTGCAAAGAGCAGAAGCAACAGCAATGCATCCGAGGTGCTGAGTGCACAGGAAAAGTCTACTGCAGCTTCTGATGCACCTCATGCTGCTGAGATGCCCCTTCTATGGTGCACTTCCTCTGCTACCAAAACCCTATATCAATACTTGGCCCCTGTACTTGCCTTATATTTCTTTTATGTCAGTTTTTCTGGCCCACTTTCTTTGCTCCATATCTTTTCTGACAGAGAATCCCTTTTTAATCAGGATCTAAAATTCGTTGACTTGTAAACTGTACGCCAACTGTGTATGTGGCACAAACACTAGCCAAACAGTGGTTGGAAAAGAGGATATCATCTATGATTAGACCTACTTTTTTTTCTATTTGTAGAGGAAAACTTCCTTGATAATTACAGAGGTAATATACAAGTTTCCTCCCACATGTTAGTGTAGTGATTTAAGGCAACATATGACTGACATTTCTTCAGCTGAACTAAGAATAGAAATCGATTAGACAATTAGATGATCTCAATGACTGGACTGTCAACGTGACTGTGTTGGTAAAGCTCCATGTCACTGAACATAGGGTAGAGAGAAGAACTCTGAGTGTTTGTCACTTTATCCAATATGTTTTCTTGCTGTTGACACATAATGCCGAACACTGCTAGTGTTGCCAGTTGAGAGCATGCAGGGTAATGTGTGGCACAGCCAGACTGGCACATGACTCCTTACAAAACCACGAATATGCAGTTGTGGTTTCCCAGGGTACACAGGCAGTCTGGCAATGACAGGGTGCATTGTAGTTAGCAGCACTCTGACATTTCCACCAGTGTTTGACGGTGTTTCCTGGGTTTTAACCTTCTAAGATTCAGCATTTTGCTGGTAAACCACTTAGGGCTAGGGTTAGATTTTATAGATTTTATCCACAAGCCAAACAAGAATAGTTTCATTATCTAGTTTTTTGTTTTTAACCAGGTTGGTTTTTGATTCTTTAAAGTTGTGCATTTTAACATGGAAGACTGTGAAATGGGACAAACTGGCAGGTGATACAACCGTGTCTGTCCAAATCTGATAAAAAATATCAGAAATATCAAAATATCCATTTCTAGTTTTCTCTTCTCATCATATTTGGTTTCATCTGTCCAAAGATTTTTTTTCAGCAGTTTTCAGTTTTCTGGTAAATGTGAACTGGAGTGTAACCAGTGGCTTTTATCTTGTTATATACTCTCTGTATTTCCATTGATCAGTTGTAGACACACTTACCTTCGTTTCTTGACTTGGCTAAAAGTTGTGAAGGTGTTTATTCTTTTAAAACCAAGGAAAGAGTTCTGTGATTGTGCATTTTAATTGTATTTGGTGCTCTTTTAGGTCTTTTGGCATTTCTGAACAGGTCAGTGCATTCCTTTGTTTCAAAAATGTACCAAATTGTTGATTTGACCACTCTTAAAGTTTCTGTTATTTCTTTGATAGGTTTATTTTGGTTTTTCAGCCTAACAATGACTTCCTTCGCTTGCACTGACGCCTCCTTTGACCACATATTGAGAGTTCCAGTGAACAGCTACCAAGTACAAGCTCTACATTTGGAGTTGGCTTCAGATTTATAGACCTAACTGTATGCATCTCCACTCACATGGCCTTGAAGCGATTTTGGCACATACGTGGCTTTCCCACTCATTTAAAAGGTAAAACGACTGGAGCTGCTTCAGAAGCTTTTCCCTGCCTGCCCCCACCTACAGAATCTGGGAGATTGCAACTTCTTCCCTAATTTCTATGCCAGGCATGCCCTCAATTCAGCTTGTGAAAGGAAACATTCCTTTCCAGCTGAGCAGAGGGTAGTGTTGCCCCAAAGATTAGCCCTCTTCTTGTCTGTCTCCTAGAAAGTGCTTTTTGACTAGGGGCTTGTGCTCTTCTTCTGGCATGCCATGCATCCCTGCAGGAAACACTCCCTTCCTGATGAAATCGATGGACAAGGAAAAAAACACAAGAGTCTGCAACAGTGGAAGATCTGCAGTCATAAAAATGAAGAATGATGAACAGATAACAAGCTTTAATTGGGAAACTGTTAAAAGGCACTTTACGTTTTTTTTTTTTCTCAAATCTCAAATCTAATTGCTTTTGAAATTCCAATAAAAACCATAAAGTGCAGGACTCTGAATTATGTAGCAAATCAAATCAAGTTTAATATTTTAGATTGCTGAAATCAGCCAGTTTGCCTTGATGCCAGCTTTGAAAGTCCACGCTTCTTCTTTTAAGTTGATGGATAGATGAGGATCACCACCAAGAGCTGCCTCTATATTGATGATTTTACAGTAATGGTGAACTTGACTGAATCAATTATCTGCTTCTCTGGACTAAATTCTCCTTTCATTTACATTTTTCTACTAATTAATTTATCAAGTTTCCAGGAAAGTCCAGGAAACTACATTACCTATACTTTATTGCTATGACAAGAAATTATTATATGCAGATTGAGATTTTGCATTAATATTATAAGTCCCAATCCTTCAAATGTGGCTTTTACTTTAGTTTGAAATTTTTAAATTATCTTGATGTAAAGCCATTTCCTGCTAATCTTTATTTTTCCATGCTGCAGGTCTTATTTTGGGTGATTCTCTACTGTTTTGGTGCTGAGCTCTGGAAGCAACACTAAAATGTTTGTTCTTTTACAGTTTCAGGGTGTTATGTATGCTGGCAGCTTACTAATTACCTCACCCACTGATAGGTGGAGAGAGGTTATGTTTTCACTCCTGTTCTGTTTGTATGTTTGTATAACTCAAACATTCAAACAGAGATCTAGACAGAGATCTTGGATGTTATTCCTGGAATCTGCTCAAGCCATTCTCCCAGTTTGGGGGTCACTACCCTGAGTGTTCCAGTTACCACTGGGACAATTGTTACCTTCACCTTCCACATCCTCTTTAGCTCTTCTCTGAGCCCTTGGTATTTATCAAGCTTTTTGTGTTTCTTCTTCTTGCAATGTCTATCACTGTGGCTTTCTTCCTTTGTTTGTCCACCGCTACTATGACCGGTTGGTTAGCCGCTCTCTGTGATGGCCCTGTGACAGGCTTGCAACCTGTACAAGGTGTACCCTGTCTCTTGTCCTGTGTCAGCTGGGATAGGCTCCAGCCCCCCCACAACCCTGAACAGGATGGAAGAGAATAGATGGGTGACTTCCAGGTCATACTCAGCACAGATGTTCCTGTACACTATGCCAGCCACTTGGTTATGGCGTTCCATGTATGCCCTGCCTGCTAGCATCTTGCACCCTGCTGTTATGTGCTGGATTGTCTCAGGGGCATCACTGCATAGCCTGCACCTGGGTTCTTGCCTGGTGTGGTAGACCCCAGCCTCTATTGATCTTTTGCTCAGAGCTTGTTCCTGTGCTGCCATGATTAGTGCCTCTGTGCTGTCTTTCAGGCCAGCTTTGTCCAGCCATTGGTAGGATTTTTCAATATCAGCCACTTCTTCTATCTGTCAGTGGTACATGCTGTGCAGAGGCCTGTCCTTCCATGACGGTTCCTATTCTTTCTCCTCTTCTTTCTTGGGTTTCTGCTGCCTGAGGTACTCACTAAGCACCTGATCCTTTGTGGCCATCTTTCTGATGTATTCATGGATCTTCGTTGGTTCGTCTAGGATAGTGGTTCTGACACTCATTAGTCCTTGACCTCCTTCCTTCCGCTTAGCGTACAGTCTCAGGGTGCTGGATTTGGGGGGAAACCCTCCATGCATGGTAAGGACCTTTCTTGTCTTGATATCAGTGGCTTCTATCACCTCCTCTGGCCAGCTTATTATCCCAGCAGGGTATCTGATGACTGGCAGGGCGTAGTGTTGATTGCCCGGATCATGTTCTTCCCATTCAGATGACTCTTTAGGACTTGCCTTACTCTCTGGAGGTACTTGGAGGTTGCAGCTTTCCTAGTGGCTTCTTCATGGTTGCCATTTGCCTGAGGGATTCCAAGATACTTGTAGCTGTCCTCAATATCTGCAATGTTGCCTTCTGATAGTGCAGTCCCCTTGGTTCTGACTACTTTCCCTCTCTTTGTTACAATTTGACTACACTTTTCCAGTCCGAATGACATTTCGATGTCATTGTTGTAGATCTGTGTGGTGTGGATCAGTGAATCAATGTTCCGTTTACTGGCATACAGCTTGATGTCATCCAGAGGAGGTATGGAGGAGGTGGCTGATATTTGCTCCATTCCATAGTCAGTATCCGTAGCCAGTCTTGTTAATGATCTGACTAAGGGGTTTCAGGCCTATGCAGAACAGCAATGGAGACAGAGCAGCTCCTTGGAGAATCCTGCACTTGATGGTGACTAGGGCTGTAACTATCAGTTATTTTAGTAATCAAATATTCTGTTGATTATTCCATTGAGTAATTGGATAAGAAGTTCTTTTGTCTTATTAATTTGCAAATTTTAACTTCCGTAGCTTTACCATAATTTTTTTGCTGTGTGAAACAAACAGCAGTGGATGGAGCAGCTACAAAGCTCTCTTTTCTTATTGACACCTCTCGATCAGGTAGTTGCTGAAGGGCTCCTCCAACTGTCAAACTGGGTTTGAATCATATCTATCTAATAGACTCCAATTTGTTCATGGAAATGGGGAGTCTTCTTCACATGACCAATTTTATTTACACTATACATGCTTCCCTTAGGCAGTATTATTAGAAAGCTTTGCATACATTTTCATTGTTATGCAGATGATACCCAGCTTTATCGATCCATGAAGCCAGATGACGCACATCAATTAGTTAAACTGCAGGAATGTCTTAAAGACATAAAGGCCTGGATGACCTCTAATTCCCTGCTTCTAAATTCAGATAAAACTGAAGTTCTTGTGCTCTGCCCCAAAAATCTTAGAAACGTGATCTTGAACCAGATACTTACTCTGGATGGCATTACCTTGACCTCCAGTAACACTGTGAGAAATCGTGGAGTCATTTTTGACCGTGGTCCTGCAGGATATGTCCTTCAATTCACATATTAAACAATTAAACACATATTAAACAAATATGTAGGACCGCTTTTTTGCAATTGCCTAATATTTCTAAAATTAGAAACATCCTGTCTCAGAGTGATGCTGAAAAGTTAATTCATGTATTTATTACTTCTGGGCTGGATTATTATAACACACTATTATCTGGCTGTCCTAAAAGCTCCCTGAAAAGCCTTCAGCAGATCCAAAATGCTGCAGCTAGAGTACTGACAGGGACTAGAAAGAGAGAGCAGATTTCTCCCATATTGGCTTCTCTTCATTGGCTCCCTGTTAAATCTAGAATAGAATTTAAAATCCTTCTCCTCACATACAAGGTCTTGTCTTGAAGACCTCATAGTCCCATATCACCCCAATAGAGCCCTTCGCTCTCAGACTGCTGGCTTACTTGTGGTTCCTCGGATACTTAAGAGTAGAATGGGAGGCAGAGCCTTCAGCTTTCAGGCCCCTCTTCTGTGGAACCAGCTCCCAGTTTGGATTCGGGAGACAGACACCCTCTCTGTTTTTAAGATTAGGTTTAAAACTTTTCTTTTTTGATCAAGCTTATAGTTAGGGCTGGATCAGTTGACTCTGAACATCCTTAGTTTTGCTGCAATAGGCCTAGACTGCTGGGGGGGGGGGGGGGGGGGGGGGGGGGGTTCCCATAATGCACTGTTTCTTTTCATTCACCTTATTTACTCTGTTTATACTTCACTCTGTATTTAATCATTAATTATTATTAATCTCTGTCTCTCTTCCACAGCATGTCTCTTTTCCTGTCTCTCTCCCCTCAGCCCCTCAGCAGATCCATGCCCCTCCTTGAGCCTGGTTCTAATGGAGGTTTCTTCCTGTTCCTTCCCACTGTCACCACGTGCTTGCTCATAGGGGGTCGTTTTAACTGTTGGGTTTTTTCTTGTATTGTAGGGTCTTTACCTACAATATAAAGTGCCTTAAGGCAACTGTGTGATTTGGCGCTATATAAATTGAATTGAATTGAATTGAATTGAATTGAATTGAATTGAATTGAATTGAATTGAATTACTCTTAGATGCACTGGCCACTGAACATTGGTGTTGTGTGTTGCATCCTTCTCAGTGGATCTTTTTCTTTATTTAGTCATCTGGTTTGTTCTCCACTTCTATATCTCTGGTATACCTCTACAAGCGGTTAGCGGTTAGCATCCTTCTCTGTCACACCAACCCTCTGCAAGTCCTCCTTCATTACATCCATGAACCTCCTCTGTGGTTTTCCTCTTTTCCTCCTGCCTGGCAGCTCCATAGTCAACATCCTTTGTCCAACATATTCACTATACTTCCTCTGCACGTGTCCAAACCACCTCAGCCTTGCTTCTCAAACTTTGTCTCCAAACTGCTCAACCTGACCTGTCCCTCTGGCATATTCATTTCTAATCCTGTCCATCCTGGACCCTGCCAATATACAAGTGTCTTCAATCAGCACTACAGCTGTACTTTCCCAGTCATCTGGTAACTCTTCCCTACCGTGCAAAGTCTCTCTCAACTCCTTTCTAAACCCTGAGTAACATTGTTCATTCTTCAACTGTCACCATGTAATCACTGGCTCTGCCTTCACTCGCTTCCTCTTCTTGACGTCTTACAGTGGTATGCAAAACTTTGGGCACCCCTGATAATTTTCATGATTTTCCTTTATAAATCACTGGTTGTTCTGATCAGCAATTTCAGTTAAATATATCATATAGCAGACGAACACAGTGATATTTGAGAAGTGAAATTAAGTTTATAGGATTTACAGAAAGTGTGCAATAATTATTTATCTTTATGATCTATCTATTTAATTTGGCCAAGATTTTATGCCAGATGCCCTTCCTGATGCAACCCTCCTCGGTCTTTGGACTGGCGCTAGGCATACACTGGTTTGTGGCTTCCTGTGGCTAAGTTAGTATAGTAATAGTACAGTAATCCATAGAATGCCATGAGCTGCTCAACTAAGAAACAGCAATTTCTGGCACCTGGGTGGCATAGTAGAGAAGCTGGCGACCACATACATATGCCGTGTTGCATTGTGGGAGGCGCAGGTTCGAGTTCCAGCCTGTCGCCAGTTTGCCCTCGAGTCTTTCCCCCATTTCCTGTCTCTCTCCACTACAGATAAAAGCTGCTGTGGCCAAAAAAAAAAGAAACAGCAATTTCTCATCATTTTAAATATGAAGTCACTTAGTTCAGAAAATCTTAAGCATAGTAAAATTTTCTTCAGGTGAATGATCTAAAACACTCAAACACTGTGGTGAAGCTGGCTGTCTTGAGGACTGCTCCAGTAAGGGAAGACTGTGAAGGAAACCACTGAAACTATAAACCATTTCTTATTCAGTAGAATTCTACCATTGGCTTGCAAGCGTGCCCTCCATCTCGATTTTGGACAAAGTGATTTGCTAAAACACAATAGGCTTCATCGCTTCCAGTTTCAGTAGAGCTGTTACAGAATTAATATTATTTAGTTTCAGCTGTATGTTCTTATCTTCTCCAATAAGGAGAGGTAGGACATTTGAAAATAGTTCACGTGTACTTCAGCATGAATGTGATTCAAATTGGCTACAGAAACCCTCCCATTCAGTCTGGTCATGATAGCATCTTTGTCTTTTGGATCATGTGATCTGTAAAATGTGTTCATATGTGCTGGAGGAGATCGGTTGTCACTTCATATATGCTGCAAGAGTTTACCTTGGATGGCTGCCTCGATGAGTTCTGTAGAATTTGTAATGTGACAGATGCATGTTAACAGCTCTGCATAGCTGTGCGATAACACGATAACACAGGTGGAGACAATTCATGTTTTACCTTCTTCAGGTTTGTCATGTTTTAAAAACTTACAGATATCCTGTAAAGACTATAAAGTGTATTACAAGATGTGTTTCATCTGACATATTTATGGCTTAAGCATTGAGATAGTAGTTTACTCACTGGACTGTCTCACTGCCAGACAAACAAACCTGAGGACATGCTGGATGCAGAGGCAGCACTGCATGTCTTTTCTCTGTTTTTCTCCAGCTTTACTTGGGCTGCTAATGGATTTAGCACTTGCAGTCTGTCTGGAGATTTAAAAGCACCTGGAATTGCCATAAAGTGCGTTTTCAATATATTTGTTCTTTTTTACAGTTCACCAAATACTTGTCTTCAAATCTTATTAAGTTCTACGACCTCAAGTGTGCACTTTCATAACTGTTGTCCTGAAATGTGTGTTATGAATATCCTGTTCTGTGTTTAAATGTGCAAATAAAACATATTTTGACTTAATTTGAAAAACCTATGGACAAGATGCAAAAAAGGAATCTGCAAAATACACCGCAAAACCACTCATCTACAAAGCTGACCACGTTTTTTCTATTTTTTAGAGAAAAAAATAGGAAAACTGCATGCAAATTCCTAACTTAGTACAACATTTTAGCTTGCATGCAAACCTTTGAAGCCATTCACCCTAGTCAGTTATGCTTGATTAAGCAAGCAATTGGTTTATGGAAAACTACAGAAACACCTAAAATGTAAAAATGTAGTCAGTCAGCAGCACCCATGTGCCAGGGCCAAAAAGAATTAGAACAAGATGAGAAGCCTTTTGCGCCACAGCAAAACCAAACAAATAAAACAAATATTATCAGCATTGGGGTTGATTTAAAACATTCAGCGAGTTTGGAAAAGTAGTGGTTGGTAGAATAATTGAATCACACTACATGTTAAGAATGGAGACTGAAAAATGAAGATGGAAACAGTATGTAACATCACGTAATATATGCTGTGTTATTATTTTGGCTTTCACTGTGCTACCTAATTGATAAAGGAAAATTCATCCCCAACCATTTATTTACACTCTATCCCTTTGTCTTCATGGACTGCCAGTCATCTTGGATGATGATCCTTCTGCCTTATACAAAACTGCTGCCATAAGTAAATGAACTTGTTTCAGATGTTACAGATTCATGGTTTTGAGGACTTGAACTGTATCTGATCTCTACACTGATGCAAAGCATGTATTCTCTGGTTGTGTGTTTGCTTTTTTCTGTGGTTGGTGTTATATTACAGTTATCTGTTAACTGCCTGGTATACTGTTGAATTTTGTTTACAATCTCTCGTATTCTCTCGCACATGCTTCGAAACTACAGACTGGGACTCAATGAGGGCTGCCTGTGACAGTCTGGATGACTACACGGACACTGTAACCTCGTATATCCACTTCTGCGAGGACAGCATTGTGCCATCACGCACCAGGGTGTGTTATAACAGTGACAAACCCTGGTTTACTCCCAAACTGAAGCAGCTGTGGATAGAGAAGAGGGAGGCTTTTAAAAGTGGGGACAAAGACTGCTACAAAGAGGCCAAGTACAGGTTTAGCAAGGAAGTGGCCACTGCTAGATCACATCACTCTGAGAATATACAGCAGCAGATCTCAGAGAACGACGCGGCCTCTGTATGGAAAGGTTTTAGGCAGATTACCAACTACAAGCCTAAAACCCCCCACTCCACAGACGACCTACAAACTGCAAATAGACTGAACGAGTTCTATTGTCGTTTTGATGGTCAGTTCAGCAGCCTTCACACCTCCACCAGTCCCAACTACAATACAGCCAACACAAATATTCACCCCCCAACCTCCCCCACTCCCCACACCTCAGAGAAGCCCACATCATCAAGGACTCCCACCCCAGAGTCCCCCTCCTCCCCCACCCCCACAGTCTTTTGTATTCAGGAGGACCAGGTGCTAAAGCAGTTCAGGAGTGTCAAAGCTCGCAAAGCTCCAGGTCCAGATGGTGTCTCACCTGCCACACTGAGACACTGTGCTAACGAGCTTGCCCCATTGTTCACGAACATCTTCAACTCCTCACTGGAGGCTTGCCACGTGCCTGTCTGCTTTAAAACCGCTACCATTGTTCCTGTCCCCAAGAAGCCAAGGATCACTGGACTAAATGACTACAGACCTGTGGCACTGACTTCTGTGGTCATGAAGTCATTTGAGCGTCTGGTGCTGTCCCACCTCAAGTCCCTCACAGCCCCCCTTCTGGACCCCCTGCAGTTTGCCTACAGAGCCAACAGGTCTGTGGACGACGCCATCAACCTGACTCTGCACTTCATCCTACAGCATCTGGACTCCCAGGGAACCTACGCCAGGATCCTGTTTGTGGACTTCAGCTCTGCCTTCAACACCATCATCCCTGATCTCCTCCAAGAAAAGCTGTCCCAGATGAACGTGCCTGATCCCATCTGCAGGTGGATCACTGACTTCCTGATGAACAGGAAGCAGCACGTGAGGCTGGGGAAGAATGTCTCGGACTCCCGGACCATCAGCACTGGCACTCCTCAGGGCTGTGTCCTCTCTCCTCTGCTCTTCTCCCTGTATACCAACTGCTGCACCTCTGACCACCAGTCTGTCAAGCTTATTAAGTTTGCAGACGACATGACTCTCATCGGACTTATCTCAGACGGGGACGAGTCGGCCTACAGGATGGAGGTCAAACGTCTGGTGTCCTGGTGCAGCCATAATAACCTGGTACTGAACGCCCAGAAGACAGTGGAGATTATAGTGGACTTTAGGAAGCACACAGCCCCTCTACCCTCCATCATCCTGACTGACACCCCCATCACCACAGTGGACTCTTCTCGCTTCCTGGGAACTACCATCACCCAGGACCTCAAGTGGGAGCCCACCATCACCTCTGTCATCAAAAAGGCCCAGCAGAGGATGTACTTCCTGCGGCAGTTGAAGAAATTCAACTTGCCAGCAAGGACCATGGTGCAGTTCTATACTGCCATCATTGAGTCCATCCTCACCTCCTCCATCACTGTGTGGTACGCTGGAGCCACCACTAGGGACAAACAGAGACTACAGCGCGTTGTGCACTCTGCTGAGAAGGTGATTGGCTGTAACCTCCCATCTCTCCAGGACCTGTACACCTCCAGGACACTGGGGCGTGCAGGTCGGATCACAGCCGACCACTCTCACCCTGGGCACAGACTTTTTGACCCTCTCCCCTCAGGCAGGAGGCTACGGTCCATACGGACCAGAACCTCCCGCCATAAGAACAGTTTCTTCCCCTCTGCTGTTGGACTCATGAACAATTACCCTAAGACTGTTACTACCACCCTCCACAAACGCTGATGACCCTATGTCTATGCACCTGTCTGATTGCACTGATGTACATATTAGTGGAATATAGTCTACATTCTTCTATCTTTTAATTAGTCTCTGCACTGTATATTTTGTAATTTTGTAATATTGTGCTATAGTTATAGCTCTAATATCTCTGTATATTTGCAATTTGTATACTTGTATATTGTCTTATAGTTTTTATACTTATTTGTTTCTTTCTGTAAGCACGAAGTACCGCAGCAATTTCCTAATGCTGTGAACCTGTTCACCCATATGGCAATAAAAACCTTCTGATTCTGATTCTGATTCTGATTAATGTCACTGTCACAGTCTGTCTGTAATAGAAACCTATCACAACCAAAACTACACAAAAGCCCTCATAGAGTCTGCAATATTACCAGACTCGAATTCACAAAAGCTTAAAGCTACAAGGCTACAAAAACTGGCCAATATAAAATTTGTGTGAGCAGTTTTTGTTAACATTTTTTCTTCACAACTGCAACTGAAAGTTGATAAACTGCCCTTAGCTGTCGAGTTTCCCCCAATACATTTCATTAGCAGTTTTGCATTGAGAAGCGTATAAATATAAAAATGACAATGGATTTAAGTCTGGTCTTAGCTGTCCTTTCAATAATTACTTTCATTGCATGGATTATTTTCTATGTGGCTTCTTTAACTAAGGACCTGAAGGTACTTTTTGTGATCATTAGCATAATTTAACTGGCATGGGTTTTCCCTTTCCTTGTTTCTTTCTCTGTTAGGATGGAACTGACAAGGATTCATTCAGTCAGACTCCAGTGGGAATCCTCTACAGTGAAACCAGTCAAGAATGGCGATCATCTTAGAAAGGAGTGTGGTCATGGATGAGCTAGCCAACCTTCCTCAGGCCTTGTGTGTCCTTTATGGACCGATTTATACCACTTTGTCCAGCAGATGATACTCAACTTTGATACGGGTAGGCTTTCACCATGTGGGTATCCTACTGCTCAAGTGCTTAGTTTTTAGTGTTGCACTTTTAGAAAACTTCTTTGTAATTTTTCACTTCAGTATTGGCATTGATGTCCTGTTTTAATTTCCTTATGGATTCAGTCGTTTGTGTCGGATGGGATTTTGATGTTACAGTACTTTTTAAAGCACTGGACATGCTGTTAAACAGCTGAGAAAAAGAAATCGCAAGGCTTTAATGCTTTATGGAAAATATGTTCTCATGAGCTGATTATTCAAGGTTGTTGGATTTCGAACAGCATGATGCGTCCAACATTTAAGGGAACTTTTCATTCAAAATTTTTAGTTACTGAGTCGAAATTTCGAGTTACCGATGGCAATTTTTTTTTTTTTTTAGTGGTGGAAACAAGCTTCCATAAATCACACATGGTTAAGCCTTTAAGTTAGATTCCCCTTTCATTTTATATTGCTTACATTTTAAGGCAACCGGTTCGCTCAAATTTTTTACTTGAACTCAACTTAGCAGGGCTTACACAAAAAAATAAAAGATTTAATGCAATGAACTTAAGTTTTTAAGTTAAATCAACTTCACATTCATTGTAATAAACTTAAGATAATTAGTTTAATAGTGGTACTTAACAGTTGATACATAAGCGTAAGATTTTAAGTTAAATCAACTTGACCTTTAATTCAATTCAATTCAGTTCAATTTTATTTATATAGCGCCAAATCACAATAACGCCGCTGCAATGACCACAGTATTCTGAGAAAGAAATTAGTTACCTGAGGTATTATTCGACTGTCTGAAATTTACTGAATAAGTGCAGTGGTTAGTACGGGCTACTTCTGTCAGACAATGCACACATGCTCACAATAGAGATGTTTAGGATGTTAAGACTTCTGGTTCAATCAAAAAGTGCAAATATAGGGAGTTTAAACTTGTGGACATGTCTGTCAGTACTGAAAATGTATGACCTCTTGTTTCTGTGAATACTTGCACTTTACAAATCTGCCTTAATAAAAGGAGAGGAATAAAAAAGGAATTAAACTGGAATTAAACTTAAATGTACTGGGTGCCAAGTTTGTCAATATACATGGTAAGCATTATGGAACGAGCATAATCTGGCACAAATAAAAATCTTTTTAAACCTAACAAAGTAGTTTTGGTCTCCTGAATGACAGCCTAGCAATAGCAGCAATAGCAAACTTCACTATCAAAGGAGCCATTTTCTGAGCGGATTTTGACTGAAAAAAGTGTAATGTCTGCAAAACTTATTTGAGTCTCTTATTCGAGGTGATTTACCAACCCCTTCCCTTTATTATTCCTTTTTTACAAGTTAGTGTTTAACTAACTCATTGCAGCTATAACAGCTTCAATTCTTCTGGCAAGGCTTTCACTTTGTGCACTGATGTGCAATCATGATGGAACAAGAAGAAGGGGCCATCCCCAAACTGTTCCCACAAAGCTGGGCGCATGAAACTGTCTTGGTATGCTGAAGCATTAAGAGTTCCTTTCACTGAAACTAAGGGGCCGAGCCCAACTCCTGAGAAACAACCTCACACCATTTCAAATTTTGATTTATCTGACAGCAGAACAGTTATCCACATTGCCTCAGTTCATTTTAAACGAGCTTTGGCCCAGAGAAGATGGAGACATTTCTGGATCATGTTCCTATGTGGCTTCTTCTCTTACCCTACATCTGTGGCTGGCATGGGCTGCAGTGCTGCCTGAGGGGCTTAAGATCACAGACATCTAATGCTGATTTTCAGCCTTGTCCCTTGTCTGAAAATCTCTGCTTGTCCAAAATGCTCTTTTCATACCCAAACATGTTACTGACTTTAGTTGAAAAGTTTTTGTTTAGCACATTCTATACCATTGAATTCAAAATGAGCTAATATACAGAAAAATGCCTCCTTTTAAACATTTTATATATGTTTTCTATGTTTTGAATTAAATGTAGGTTTATGAGATTAGCAATTTATTGTATTCTGTTTTTATTTACATTTTACACAATGTCCAAACTTCTTAGGCATTGTGGTTGTACAGTCTTACATGGGTGCTAAGGGTGTCCTTTTTCTTCTTTTATTTAGATTTTACCTCGAATCACTGTGAATATAAACATAGCCCTTTTTTTTTTAATCTGAATATCTTGTAGCTAAGAATATCAACTGAAAGCCTGAAGTGAAATGAAATGAATAGGGGCTCTGTATTAGCTCTGTATCTTCTTCCCACTCACAAAATGAAATAATAAGAAAGCTGTCAGGACTCGGCTCCTTTTCACTGAGATCCTAATTACTGTGATGATAGAGCGGCCCTCTGGATGGCAGGGATACCACTGCTTGATGGCATCTCTAACTCCTCAGAATGATTTCCCAGAGGAACGGTCTGATTAGGTAAGATGTAGTAACAGCCTGCTCGTTAAACAGATGTCCATGGATATTAAGCTAATGAACTTAGTCGGGTTGTGCCTCAGCTCCGTCTGACATGCTGTCTCTGCTGCTGCTTTTGAAAATGATGCTTACGATGGGATTGCTGTGAGAGTGTTGACCGCTGCTTGATGATCTTTTGCCATAAAATAATCACAATAAAGTCTAGATTGCAGCTCTGATGCTGCAAGGCCTGTTAGAGGCATTTAAGGAGGGATTTGAGATGAGCTGGACTTCCCTGGTGACAGCTTACTGTTGTTTGTTGACACTTGTGCTGGACTATTATTTTGTGAAATTATTGTCCATCTTTGTCATTTTTTAAAAATAATTGAAGTGGCTTGTTTGATCTTGTTTTCACTGATAGCTGTTTTTGTGTCCAAGGACACAGAGACACTACCATAAAAATGATCGAATAACAACAATATTCTTAAACCAGACTGTTACGGTCCTGAGTCTTAGACCCAGGGTTTTTGAATTCTTAGGCTTATTATTAAACGTATTCTGTTTGATTCCTTGTATTCTTATTGTTTATCAATTTTATGATTGTCATTTTCCATCATTCATCTTATCATTCTATTCATCTCTTGTGCTTAGTTGCAGTTGTTACTAGTGGGGTTAATTGTTCTTCAGGGTTTGATTTCCTTTTATTCATTAGTCTCTTTGTTTACTTTGTTCCAGGTCTTGATTGTTTTAGTATTTTCTTGTATTCGGAGGACTCGGTTCCTATTCGATTTTTATTTTTAGTTATAGTTTGTTTTCTATGAGCTCTTGTTCCTCCTCCTGTGTCAACTTCTCTATATTCAGTGTTTTCAGTTATTCACTTCCTGCTTTATTTTGAAAGTCATTTGTCTCTTGTGCCTTGTATTTAGTGTTACTTCTTTGTCTTGTTTCAATTAATTTAGCTGTCTCTTGTCACCCTCCTATATCCACTTCTCTTGATTACCTCACGTGTTTATTTAAAATCTCAGTTTGCTTTCGTTTTTATTTATACTTACTGTCACGGCTGGCGCAGGCAAGGCAGGGCAGTGAGGACCTCAGAGCAGGACGTGAAACGAGAGCTGAATAATACTTAACGTTTATTGAAAATATCACAAAGAACAAAACTGGACAGAGGCCAGCTACACCAAAACCAAACACTTGAAAAGAACTCGAAAACTCAAAACACTCAGCACGAACGTTTACCTAAACGTAAATAGACTTAGGACCCGACAAAGGACAAAGACCAGAGCAGACACTAAATACACAAGGGTAAATGAGGGGAGTGACAGGTGGGAAAACTGACCATAATTACGCAGACAGGGGGAAGCAAAACTGAATACAAAGCAAAGGGAACAGGAGACTGTCAAAATAAAACAGGAACTGACTAGACATAACAGATGCAGACTAAACACTGAAACTTGACAAAGGGAACATACACAAGAAACAACAAGGGAAACTAAACAGCATACTACAACTATAACAACAAGAAACAAAACCTGAAAAGTACAACAAGAAAACTACACAAAAGAAACTCAAAATGCTGGGCCACCGGCCCAGGACCACGACACTTACTGAGTTATCCACTTCTCCTTTTCTATGTGTGTGCACAGTGTAGTTAAATTTTGGTACTTTTTGGATTTCCTGCCTTGTCTGGAGTTTGCTTTTTTTTTGTTTGCCACTTTTGGAATTGTTTGCATCACCACAATAAAGTTTAGTGGGTTTTTTTTTTTTTTTTTTAATAAGTCTGCATTTCGGTCTACAACCTACACATCTCAGGAACCAGACTTTGCTTCCAACTACATTCCAGTCCAGATCTGACTGAACTTAATAGAAAACATAATTTCAGGGGTGGTTTTGAAATGCCTTTTATTGGTGTGCCTGGGCTCCCAGATTGTTGGAGACCATAGAGCAGAGTGAGGAAAATGATGCTTTGCATTTGCCTCTTCAAAAATAACTTTTTAAACAGATTATCCACAGAGCTCCAATTTCAGCCACTTAACCTCTCAACTCATTTTAAACTTGGCCAGTCCTGAAGTTAAGCCACTTATACCTCTGCTAGCAGGACACTTTCTGTTTCATTGTTATGTAAGAGCAGTGATCTTTTTCTTTCAGAAATAGAAATGGATTAATTTCAAATAATCGTTTCGTTAATAGATGCAAAGCCGAAGAGGCCCTAAGAACTCTAAAACATTCCTTTCTACCTTTTTCCCAAAACTTACACTTATTAGTATTTATTAGTATTAGTTTATAGTATAATGAAAGTATATATGTAATGTATATGCGACCAGCATCAATATATTTAAGAAGAACAGCATGTGGAAGGACTGTCATAGTTTTTTTCTGTTGTGACAACTCTATTCATGCTATTCATGATATGAACCTAAATACCGGTTGATTGCTGTAATGCAACCAACAAAATGGGCATATATGCACGCACATGCTGCAGCTCTGCGCTTCTTAGAACAACACTCTTTACCCTTTATTTGAGACAAGTCTGTGTCTTGTCTAACAACAACCCATGGATGACAAAGGACGTCTGTGCGCTGCTGAAGGTGCGTGACTAAGCTTTTTGTACTGGTGACACGACACAGTACAGCACAGCCTAGTCAAACCCTGAGCAGGGCATCAGAGAAATCAAAACTGCCCACAAAAAAAAAAAAAAAAATCAAAAACTATTTTGAAAGCACGGATCCTCATCCGCTTGGCAGGGAATGCGCCACATCACCAGCCAAGGCAGTGATGACAGCCCAGTCACCACCAGCAGCCGCAGCTGAACCACGTCTTCGGCCACCACGAGGAGACCGCTGATGGTGCCAACCACCACAGCAGCGCCTCCTACCACCCTCACCGATAGGTCTACTGGGCAAACAGGTCAATGGGTGATGCCATCTGATGCCACACCACCCTGCTACACCTAGAACTGCGAGGATCATACGCGAGGCTGCTGTTCATGGACTACAGTTCTGCTTTTACTACCATCCTTCCTAGCGGACTGTTTTCTAAGATGTCTCATCTCAGCCTTGAGTACAAGACCTACCGATGGATTTAGGACTTCCTCACAGACCAGCTGATCACTGACAATGATGAGACCACCTACAGAGAGGAGGTTCAGAGACTGACTGGCTAGTGTTCAGATAACAACCTGACACTGAACACCCAAAAACTAAAGAACTGATCATCGAGTTCAGGAAACAGCAGGAGGACCATCAGCCACTTCGCATAAATGGGGACAGAGTGGAGCAAGGCTCCAGCTTCAGATTCCCGGACACACATATTTCTGAAGACCACACATGGATGATAAACACAAACTCACTGGCTAAGAAAGCACAATACCGACTTTATTTCGCACAAACTTTTATCCCAAGGCCAACAGCATACTGAACTCTAATGCCACAAGTGTGCAATAATTATATAACATGCAATTTTTCTGATACTTGAACCGCATATTGAATTGTTTATAACTGACTACCAATGCCGAATGAAGTTTCACAGGCAGAAAGTTTAATGTAAATCAAATACTGTAAATCACATGCAATTGGCGCGAGGAGAACAGTGTATAAAAGTGAGGGGAATGCCAAAATTCCTTCTATCCCTCAGGTCACTTTGGGGTTTTAAATTAGAAACTCCTAGCTGTCTTACATTTCACTAGACTCCTGGCAAAATATCCTGATGGAAGCTCCAGCCACGAGCAATGTTTTGCTTTGAAAACCAGAAAGCATCTTACTCATCTCATTATAATTTACAGACTATTGAAGTACATTTTCTTTATCTTAAGTAAATTCATCAGCTTGGATAACTTAAGGATAAGAATAAAAGAAGAGAAGAGTAGTGGAGGTGATTAACTTCCTGAAGCTTATATTCAATTTGAAAATGGTAAATGAACTAGTTCTTATATAGCGCTTTTCTACTCAGTATGAGCACTCAAAGCGCTTATACAACCTGTGCATTCACCCATGCACTCCCATTCATACAAGCACTTCCATGTTTACGAAGCTAAGTGCTTTTTTAATTAACTAACATTCACACGCATTCTTACTCCGACAGAACGGTCGGAGAGCAACTTGGGGTTAAGTATCTTGCCCAAGGATACATTGGCATGTAGCCTGGAGTAGCCAGGATTCGAACCGCTGACCTTCCGATCAGTAGGTGACCTGCTCTACCTACTGAGCTACAGCCACCCCAATGGGGTGAAGATCCACTTCACCACAAACTCTAGCGAGGACATCAGTATGTCATTTGGACTGGATAATTGTGGCCAAATGATTGCTAAGAGAGGGAAGGTGATCCAGGCTGCAGGACTAGAGTCCTCAGAAGACAGAATTGCAGATATACAAGACAGCTACAATTACCTTGGTATCCCATATGCCAACAGGAACTTGATAAAGTTGCAAGAAGGTCAGTTGCAGAACCTGTTTTACGTCCATAAGGTGAGACAGGTTCAGAGAAGCAAGTTCAACAGTGGCAATAAGATCTGAGCTATCAATATACATACCCTACCGGTCATAAGCTGGAATAATATGCTTCCCACAAGAGTGGCTACAGTAAAGGCCACTGATGTCAAGACATGAAAACTCCTCACAATGCATGAAGGTCTCAACTAAAAGTCCAGGACCCTGATGCTATATGAGCAATGAAAAGAGGGAACGTGAGGATTAGTGAGTGTCAAAGCCATAATCCAGGAGGAAACACAGAGCATCCATGAATACATTAGGCAGCTGAAGACAGACAGTGATGAGGAACAGAACGAAGAACTATCATGGATGATCAAGCCCTTGCATGGGCAATACTATCATCAGATAAAGGAGGTGGCAGACATCTACCAGTAGCTAAAAAAAGGACAGCACAGAGGCTGTGATCAAGGTGGTACAAGAACAAACCCTAAGCATCAGGTCCATATAGGCAGGAGTTTACCACAGCTAACGGGACCAAAGTTGCAGATTGTGCAATGGTGTGACTGTCCAGCACATAGCAGCAGAATGTATGATGCAAGAAAGGACTGCGTACACTGACAGGCACAACCAAGTGGCTAGAATAGTGTACAGGAATGTGTTGCATATGGACAAGTCTCGATGGGAGACACTGTCAAAGGTAGTTGAAAATGACAGGCCTAAGGTCCTGACAAACAAGTAGCAGCTGGCCAACCAGTGGTGGTTGACAGGGCACAGTAGACTGCAGTTGTGACAGATATGACAATCCCAGTGGACAACAACATCAGGAAGATGGAGCATGAGAAAACAGAGTATCAGGGTTGAGGGAACACCTGGAGCAGATGTGGAAGGTAAAGTCCAAAGTGGTTCCAGTAGTTTCCAGGTACAACATCAGAGGTCTCTGTCCAGAAAAGTGCCATCATAGGAACAACTAAGATACTACACAGAACCCTCCATCTTTGAGGCCTCTGATTAAGGACCCAAACTTAAGGATCAGACACACACCACCCTCAAAAGCGGGTGATTTATATACACACACATGGATCAAGCATAATATTACGACCACCTGCCTAATATTGTGTTGGTCCCATTTTTGCTGCCAAAACAGCCCAAACCGTTTGAGGCATGGACTCCACTAGACTCCTGAAGGTGTCCAGTTGTATCTAAAACCAACAGATCCTTTAAGTCCTGTAAGTTGCTAGATACGGCCCCCATAGATCAGATTTGTTCATCCAGCATCACGATTTGATTGGGATCCAGGAAATTTGGTTGTTGTGCTCTTTAAACCTTTCCTGAACCATTTTTGCTTTGTGGCAGGGCACATTATCCTGCTGAAAGAGTCCACAAAGTAACATCCACATGGATGGTAGGACCCAAGGTTTCCCAACAGAACATTGTCCAAAGTGTGATGTCCTAGAGCAATTTGAGCTACAGTAGCTTGTCTGTTGGATTGGACCACACGGGCCAGCCATTGCTCCCAACATGCATCAGTGAGTCTTATCCACCCATGACCCTGTAGCTGGTTCACCACTGTTCCGTCCTTGGAGCACTTTTGATAGATACTGACCACTGCAGACTGGGAACATCCCACAAGAGCTGCAGTTTTGGAGATGCTCTGACCCATTTGTGTAGCCACCACAATTTGGCCCTTGTCAAACTTACCCAAATCCTTTTGTTTGCCCATTTTTCACCCATCAACTTTGAGAACAAAATGTTTACTTGCGCCCTAAAATATCCCACCCACTAACGAGTGCCGTGATGAAGAGATAATCAATGTCATTCATGTCTCCTCTCAGTGCCCATAATGTTATGCTTGAGTGGTGTAAGTGAGTATACTTTTCACAGAGATGTCATCATTTTCACATAGTGCATAACACATAATGTTATGGACAATGTATTTGGACAAACTGTGTGGGTCCAGTTCAGTGACACACATCTACTAATTAGTGTTCTATTAGTAACAGATTAATAACATAGTAGAATTTCACTCACCAGAACCACAAACTTCTTGGATGATCTGTACCACACAACAGGCCATACTACTTGTAATCCAGATAATCCAGTTCAATTAACGGAGGTGACGCTAAATATGTCCTTCAATGCACATATTAAACAAATATGTAGGACTGCTTTTTGTGGAATATTTCTAAAATTAGAAGCATCCTGTTTCAGAGTGATGTTAAAGCATTTATTACTTCTAGGGTGGACTATTGTAATTCATTATTATCAGGCTGTCCTAAAAGCTCCCTGAAAAGCCTTCAGCTGATCCAAAATGCTGCAGCTAGAGTCCTGACAGGGACTAGAAAGAGAGAGCAGATTTCTCCCATATTGGCTTCTCTTCATTGGCTCCCTGTTAAATCTAGAATTGAATTTAAAATTCTTCTCCTCACATACAAGGTCTTGAATAATCAGGCCCCATCTTATCTCAAAGACCTTATAGTACCGTATCACCCCAACAGAGCACTTCACTCACAGACTGCTGGCTTACTTGTGGTTCCTCGGATATTTAAGAGTAGAATGGGAGGCAGAGCCTTCAGCTTTCAGGCCCCTCTTCTGTGGAACCAGCTCCCAGCATGGATTCAGGAGACAGACACCCTCTCTATTTTTAAGATTAGGCTTAAAACTTTCCTTTATGATAAAGCTTATAGTTAAGGGTGAATCAGGTGACCCTGAACCCTCCCTTAGTTATGCTGCTATAGACCTAGGCTGCTGTGTCTCTCTCCCCTCAGCAGATGACTGCCCCTCCCTGAGCCTGGTTCTAATGGAGGTTTCTTCCTGTTAAAAGGGAGTTTTTCCTTCCCACTGTCACCACGTGCTTGCTCATAGGGGGTCGTTTTAACTGTTGGGTTTTGTCTTGTAATTATTGTAGGGTCTTTACCTACAATATAAAGTGCCTTAAGGCAACTGTTGTGATTTGGCGCTATATAAATTGAATTGAATTGAATTGAATTGAATTGAATTGAATTGAATTGAATTGAATTGAATTGAATTGAATTGACTTGAACTGAATTGAATTGAATTGACTTGACTTGAATTGAATTGAATTGAATTGAATTGAATTGAATTGAATTGAATTGAATTGAATTGAATTGAATTGGCTGCTTGTGTTGATACACCTGTCATGCAAATAGCTTGATCATTCATTTCTTTCATCCAGATGGGTAAGTTTTGAACCTAACCTCAACCCCACTCATACCCCTAACCCTCAAGAGGGTTTTAGTAACCTTATGAATGTTAAGATTTTAATGGATGATTCTAAACTATAACTGTTAGGAGCATCTCATACAATCCTTCTACAAACAGCCATTATTCCATCTGCATTTAGCTTTTAATTTCTCCCTGCAGTGCTGTAGTTTACGATTAAGCCACAATACGACATTAGATTTAACTCCTGTAATGATAATTAATGGAGTCTTAAGGCCAGTTAAGGGTGACGCTGACCTGGTCTTGATGTAAGATGGTCTGAAATAGGCACTGACAAATAATGACATTTATTTGGGCTTGTTTTCCAGTCACCTGCTGAGAAACCTTAAAAGCATTTTGTGTGTTTCTCTGCATTGTTGCCCGGCTACAGCTTTGCTTTGTCATATTTTTATCCCGACTACTGAGTATTCTGCAGAGTTTCCTCAGTTGCTGTGTTTTTATGCTCGTACATTATTTGCGGGAAGATGCAGAGCCAGTTACAGGCAGCAGTGAATACACCAGCACATTGTCTCATCTTATTTGTCCCTCAGCTGGGGTTTTGTTCCAGAATGGCTTTTGCTTTCCACTGTCTGCTACTGGAATCCCTCCTGAACAATTGCACACCTGCAGCCCTGATAAGTGAAGTAGCCATTAGTGCAGGCAGTGCTGTCATCACTGATAATGGTGGCCAACTCCACAGAGTCTTACAGTTGGAGTTGATGATAAATCAAGCCCACTGTAATGGTCAAATATGACTCTGATGACACATTTATCCTTTTATTAATTTAGACATTTATTAATTAGACATTTGAGATAATTGATTCCTGAAGATTAATGGCTACCTTTAACATCCCAGTGTGATGCTGTAAGATGGAGCCCTTCAAATAAATCACAGGCATTTAATTCAGTGCCGCTTTAGATGGATAGTAGCTTTGTGAAGCATGACAGCTTAAAGACAACAGCCTCCTGAGGCTCAGCAGTGTGTTGACAGCAGGGCACAGGGCTGCGCTCCAAGTGATTACCTGAACCACAGGCAGACGACATGCACCCATGCTCCTTCTCTTCCCATCTCTCACTTCGCCCATGTTTTCCTTCACCCTCTCTCAGAGTATAAATCTGGCTGTATACCCTACAAGAAGAAGCCAGTTAGCTGATAACGATGCTTTGCCTCACCAGCCTGTGACATAAATAAGGCAAGTGGGCACGGAAAGTGAGCGTGCCCATCTGCCATGGCTTCTTCATTCCTAATATGTCATGCGTATCCCTGGGAGACCAGCAGGGGTTTGTGGGAAGTGAGGAAGCGATTACCAACAGTAAACAGGCTGCCTTCATCATACACTACTGTGGCGGTGAAGCAATTAGGTATAAACAAAAGGCGCCCTTTTACACCTGGGATTAATACTGTATGTGCCTTGTATGCAGATTGAGTAGGTGATGCATGTGTCTGGTATTCATTTACACCAAAGGATGCATATAGAGCTTTGCTTTGGGCGTCTCTTGCCAAAATGCATCTTGGTAATGTTCATGACTTCTTCAAATGTTGTCATTAAATATTTCCTGCTTTCTGTATGGCAAACACACACATTCTTGAGTCACTTTCAGTTATCATGTTAAAACATAGACCTTAAAACATCCATGGACATTTTTTTTCTGGGCTAAATGTGATTGGCTTGCCCTGCCCTTTAAAAAAGATGTGTATGCCTAAATTTGTTTGAAAAGTGAAGGGTGGAAAGTCAAAAGTGAAACTGCAGTAGAAGTTCAGCTCACACCTGGTCATTGTCATTGAGAGGAGGTCTGGAGCTCTGCTGTTATTGAGTCAGCAGAGTGATAGCAATTTTTATGCACTATGAGTGTCATCACTTGGTGACTCTGCGCTGTGACTTTGCATGATTTGCCACTTCATGGCTGAGTTACTGTGGTTCCTAAATGGGTTCCACTTGGTAATAATACCACTCACAGCTGATCGTGCAATATCTAGGAGGGAAGAAATTTCACAAAATGTCTTCTTGCAACAGTGGCATCCTATTACAGTACCATACTTGACCTCAGTGAGCTCTTGAGAACAGACTGCATGGCTAGGAGCTTGATTTGGGACTGAAAACACTTGAATTAAGAGATTAAGATGTGCACCCAATTCTTTTGTCAATAGAGTGCATCTGGGCTTGAATAGATTGGTCAGTGTTTTAAAGATCTACAGGTGCCCCTTTTTGTCACTTTTACACTAAACCTTGAAAAGGACCTGGAAACAACCTTCACCTTCAAAGGTCTTGTAGAGTTCTTGCATTGCCTTATCACAGGCCTGCTGGCAGCTTAGACATGACCAATAGAATATTAGTCAGAAATAGTCATTAAAAATTGGGTCTTTAAGTTCAGGTCAAACAATGGTGCCAATACAAAAGCTTATTCAACAAATGAATCTCTAGAAAGCCGTATTAGACAAATTTGAACCCTCAAAATTACTTTTTCAAAAAGATAATGCAATGCCATAGAAAAAAGGTTAAAGTATTACAGATCAAGATGTCAGAAATAATTTCAGTAAATATTCCTAGCCTGGAAACTGAAAAACGTGAAATGTGAAACTGAAATGACCCCATCTCCATCTCCCAGTTCTGTGTCATTCTTTGTGCCTGCCGCTACCTTCCAACGCCTCGGTTTTTTTCTACACTGTCACTCAGTGTGGTAAGTGTGCTGTGTGCCTAGAGGACTGGGTGGGAGTGATATCAAGCCACTCTGGAAGTGTGGGTGTGCATGTGTGCGCACCTGGAACTGCGCTCCCCGCAGGGAGAGGGTTTGTTTCCACCAGATTAATCTGGGACAGACTTAGGGAACTGTGTGCTTAAACAGACATCTGGCTGCAGTCTGGAGCATTGTCCTTTCCAGATTTCAGATTAGATTTAATGCTCCTCTTAGAGAGAGCTTATAGTGAATGCAGCACATATTGTTTTATTGTTAGATGGCCAGCCCTGGGTTGTTACTGAGATAAAGAGGGAAAGGAAGAAGTGAGGTTAAAGCAGAGGACATTCTTGTTTGGCTGTTATTAGCTGATGCAGGATGTTCCAAGACGTTTGTGTTCTTTCACTAATACTTCAGCACACTGTAAATTCAGAGTTAACCTTACTGAAATAAATAAAAATAACAATGCAGAAACTGGTTGCCTTAAAAAAACAAGTGGAATAGAAATGTATGTTGTACTGACAAAGGATTTTTTTAGGATAGTTTACTTACAATCAAGTTTAATGAGATAAAAACTGTACCGAGTACTTCATATTTTAAGTAAAATGTACTCTTGTCTTAGTAAAGTCTACTCAGAATTAATACTTTAAACAACTATTGTGAAAGATCTTTAAAAAAAGAAAAGAAAAGAAAAGCAAAAGTTACTCATGTTATTCAAGTGTTTCAGAAATCTATAGAGAAAAATAAAAAGCAGGTCCATTCCCTCAAAATAGTAACGTATATACAATACATATAACAAAAATACAGGTAAAAAACACTTTTCAAAGTACAGAATTTGCATATTTTATTTCAATCTTTTATGAAATAACTGACACTTCCCATCTGAGAATGTAATTTACACCAGTGGCGGTTTCAGTAGAAGGCCAGTGTGACACTGAGAGGTTTGTAGAAAACAGGTTTAGTCTGGTGAGGTTGTTTACATATAAAGTCACAAAGCATCATTTAGTTTAACATGTGATGTTTTAAAGCCATTTCAAGAAACAATGCATTTAGTTAGTTTTTCAGACTGTAAAAGCTTGTAATTGTAAAAGTTTGCAGGTTTGGTAGAAGTATCTCCTTTTGTGCCCCAAGCCGATCACCAGTCTTTGAATCAATGTGAACGTGTTTTTCACAGCTTTAGGGTAGTCCAAGTGTAAAGCATTAATAGTCCAAACAAGAAAGTACTCGAGGTAGGTTCTCGAGACCATCCATTAAAATGCCTCCTTCAGAAATGATGTTAGTCTGAGTCAGGGTGGAGAGGATTTGGAGAACTGGGCACAGTTTCATCACTGACAGCACTCCAACAGACCTCAGATCACCTAACCCACAAAGTGTGTTCAAAATCAAACAAAAGCAGCAAATATAAGTTATTAGTAGTTATGTTAATACATAAAAAAGTAGCTTGAAAAATAATTAAAAAGCAAGTTAAATGTTCTTCATACTGTTTCACCTGTTCAGTTATCCAACCAGTTGAGTCCAGGAACTGAGGTAGGTATCATGGTTATCTGCCAATTGAGCATCACATTATGACCACTGACTGGTGAAGTGAATATCACTAATTATCTCTTCATTATGGCCTTTGTTAGTGGGTGGGATATATTAGGGAGCAAGTGAACATTTTGTCCTTAAAATTAATGTGCTAGACCCTAATCCAGCTGAGATAAAGAGGTGTTTTTGTAATTGCCATGCTGGTGCAAAGGTGAAGGCTTGGAAGTGGAGATTTAAGACCTTTTTGCCAACAGTCATCATGGGAAATGTCAGCTCTCTGCCCAACAACAGTGCTGAGCTGGAGATATTGGTGAAAAGTATACCATGAGTGGAATTTCATGTATTTTACTGAAAGATGGTTGAATCAAAACATCTTAGACTCTAATGGGGATCTACATACCTGGTTCCACCCCATACAGTCAGAGGTGTTAAAGATAGTAGCAAGGAAACAAAGGTGGGAGTCTGGCTTTATTTGTGGACCGGAGGTGGTGAAATCCTGCACATAGCACCGTCAAGAAGAACACGTGTTGTCCTGATATTGAGTTATTGGCCGTCAGTATGCGACCATATTATTACCGAGAGAATTCAGTCATATAACAATACTTGTGTGCATTCCACCCAAGACAACAGCCGAAGTTCTCCGTGAAACTTTTGCTAGGACACAAACTAAACATCCAGAGGCACGCTTCATAATTTCAGGAGACTTCAGTCATGTTTCACTCTCCTCCCACCTGACAGGATTCACACAATTTGTTGACTGTCCTACCAGACAAAATAAAGCCCTTGATCTGCTGTACGCCAAAGTCAAAGAAGCTTACAGAGCTACGGTCTTACCTCCACTGGGCGTGCAACAAGTTACCACCACAGAAGCAATCCTGAACAACTCTGATCACTCACTTTATAACATCTTTATTAAACAAATAAAACAAACAAAACATCAGTACTGGAAGACTCCCTTCATACAGAAAATCATTCGTACCCACAGCCATCAGTCTTTTCAATTCTCATAGAAATAGCAGATGAGCTGTCAGACATATGAATTTCCCTCTGGGATCAGTGAAGTTATTCTTCTTCTTCTTCTTATCTAAGCCTGGGACCTATGGCTATATGCTTTGACGTGTACTGAGTATTATTTTTCAACGGGATGTGTTGACTGTGTTTGACCCACAGGGAAAGTCAAAAAGCAAACAGAGCAAAAGAAATCCAAACCACCACCACCCCACCCTGTTTCCCCCAGCAATGCTCCACCCTAAGCAGGTCCGTGAGTACTGATTTTTTATGTGAACATGAAGAATTAGAAATATTTCATGTACAGAAATGAGCTCACGAGATGTTAAACAAAGAAATAAATGTTTTAAAAAAAAAACTTGCTGTAACAGTAATTAGTAACAACGAGTCAGGATGTTCGGCTCCCACCAGGCTGACAGTAAAATTTGTCAGCATGTTAATGAGGCTGCTGTCAGCAGAAGACAGAAGATGCAAGTCAAATGCAGTGGCAAGTGACATACAGAGGCACCCATTGTTTGCTGCACGTACAGTGCATGATACTGTGTGTGTTGTTCAGTGGAAATGGAGGCCTTCATTGTGTAATGAGTAGTACTGTTACTTGCTGTATGGGTTCATTTGAACTTCTGGAATGTAGAGGAAAATCTCCATCTCTTTCTCATGTGCATACAGTCCCGTACATGTCACAGTAAGCACTGCAGCAGTAAGGTTCAGTGTGGGTGGTACAAAACCTGCAATATTTTTTTCTTAGCCAGTTAACCTGTAAGACTCACACATGTCAAAAAGGAATAAAGACACAAACCTTTAGGAAAAGTGATGTCACAACAGACCTTCTGTTCATTTGTAAAAGCATTGTTGATGTTTGTGAGTTTGTGACTCCTATTTGTATTTCACAGATTGTATTCAATACACATTATAAGCAAGAAGTTTCAGAAACAATAAGATGTTATCTTTCAAATCACTTCTCTTAAATCTATTTTGGCCTCACAGTCCTGTTAAAGGAATTCCTCTTCAGTATGCCACACTATTAAAAAAAAAATCTAAAGGGGTAAATGCAGTTATTTCAGGTGTATTTCTCTGGGTTATGAAATATAACTTCTTTACATTCAGAATAAGGCAATGACTTGGCAATTTTTTGACCACTGTTGCATTCATAAAGTATCTCGTAGTGTTCTGTCCTGCCTTGAAGTACTGTCCAGTACTGAATTGGAAAAAGATGTACTAATTATCTTGGATTCTTCAATCAACACCATTTTGGGTATGAAATTTGAGTTGAATTATTGTTAGGAATAGGGGCTAGGGAGATGTAGGCAGCTGTCTTTAGACCATGTCCCAGACTGATGGATGTTAGCTAGTTTACGGATGGTGCTCCCAGTCAAAGGACAAATTTTAATCCTATCATGAAAAATATCTAGAAGATAAAGCCAATAGCTGTGTATCTGGACTCGTTCAGGGTGAGGTAATCAGTCTTTTAGCAGGGATCAGAGCCTCTGCTTGTCCATTGGAAGGAGCCTGCTGATTAGGCTTTCTCCTGGATCCCTTGTAGGTGAGGTGTTTTGAGCTTGTCCAACCAAGAGGAGAAACCGCAGCAGGACCAGAAACTGTTGAACAAATTATGGTTTGCAAACATCTTGGTATCCCCCGGGTGGGCAGCACTGCTTAGTCTGCTGCTGCCAACCCTGAACAGAGGATGGGTGAATGGAAGGAAGAATAGATGTACAGATGGATGAACAGCAACAAAGGTACTTCATTCAATCTGAAGGCGAAGGTAAGGGTCCTTCTATGGCAGAAAAGAGGGAGGTCAGTCCAAGTGTCCTGGAAGAGATTTACCCAGAGAGCGAAGGAGTGCAGAGTCATGTACTGAGGACGGAGCCTGGCTTATTTGGTGGTAGTAGAGCAACATCCTTTGGGAGGGGTATTAAAGTTGCTGTTGTGGAGAAGTGGCCTCCAGGAGAGCAGATCTGAAGGCTGGTGTGGAATTGAAGACTCAAGAGGAGGCCAGCAACAAACTGCAGATGATGAGGGGAGTAAAAGGTTTTCCCCAAAACCAGGTACATGAAGAAGCAGACACCCCGATGAAGACTTGAGCTGGCCCTTAAGTAGCAGGGGTGATTGCCACTTATGGAACTCAGGTGCGCCACACTGAAGCGTGAGAATCTGTCTCCAACCTGAAGAGGTGGAGACAGCCAGCCCAGCCCGTCCCCAGTACAGAAAGAGAAGAAAAAAATACAAAATAACAATTAAGCCCAGACCATGCCACTTATACATGTTCCACTAAGCTAACACGCCATCTTGGAATAAAACTTGAAATCACATCCTCAGAGGCCTTAAAATCCCTTTCATGCACTTTGTGCAAATCTTGAGGAAAAGTTGTTTTCTGTTTCGTTTATACCTCATTCTGCATTTTAATCATTATTATTAATCTCTGACTCTCTTCCACAGTGTGTCTTTTGTCTGTCTCCCTCCCCTCACCCCCACCCTCATGGCTGCCCCTCCCTGAGCCTGGTTCTGCTGGAGGTTTCTTCCTGTTAAAAGGGAGTTTTTCCTTCCCACTGTCACCAAGTGCTGCTCATAGAGGCTCATTTGATTGTTGGGTTTTCTCTGTATTGTTGTAGGGTCTTTACCTTACAACATAATGTGCCTTGAGGTGACTGTTGTTCTGATTTGGTACTATATAAATAAAACTGAATTGGATTGTTGCAGCACTAATTAAATCAAACTGTTATCATTTTTATGTTCACATCAAGATGCCACAAAACACACTTGAGCCAGTATTTAATGCCTAAATGTTTATCTCAGCACCAGTGTTTACATGTTTGAGTTCCCAGTCACATCACAGACAGTTTTAATAGATGAAATGTGTTTCAGAGAGTTGACTTAATTGCATCCATAAGTATCAAAGGGTTTTGAAATGATTTCAAATGTGGTCGCTATAAACATTTACGGTTACACCCACATGTAAAACTTCAACAGCAGCGAATAAATCATCACTGGCCACACATTTCTACTCAGTCTGAGATCCTCTTTTTCTCTCTCTCATTGTCCTGCTCCACTTCTGCAGTACTGAGGTGAGGGCAGGGGCGTGGTGGCCATCGGGAGGTTCGGGAGGTTTCCCAAACGGCTGTTCGTTTCCAGGCTGGACCGGCTGGTGAGCAGAATTTTTTTTTTAACCCAATTAAGCACAGCAGCGCTTGCGCTGCAGCTCTCGCGGCCACAGGTGCAGTGATGGTCGGTCACGAACGTTTTATTACTATTGACGAGATAATCGACCTCACTGGGAGCAGAGTTTAGGTAGCTGCTCTGCACTGTGTTGGCACTGAAGAGCATAACACTGAAGGAATTAGATCCTTAAACTTAGTTACAGCACTTTCACAAAGACTTCTACTGTTCACTGTGTAGATGTAAATAAAGTTGCAGTGATGGAACTTCAGCATTCAGCTTGTGCTATAGAAGAGGAGCAGGTATAAAGGGAGTAACTGTTTTTTAAGTGGCAAGTACTTTCAAATGCAACTTGTCAAACAGCTCAAAAAATATCAGTCACACAAAGTGTTTCTGTGCAGTTTGAACACAGTAATGTGTACCATATAGTTTTTTTTTTTAATGTCTAAGTGGCATATACCAGTTTTGTGTTATTATTGTAGGGTCTTTATCTTAAGAGCTGTGGTGTTCATATCAACATTAGGTTACATCAAGGGTAGCAGACATCTATTTAAATTTAAGCTGATGATGCTGAGAAGATTTACTCACTGAATTCTACCTTTTACACTGGTTTTATTATATCTAGGGGTTGGAAATCAACCATTTGCATGGGAAACATCTGGTTATAGCTTGCTGATTTCAAGTCCACAAAGAGTAGTGAATATCAGCAGAGCAGCACAGGTCAGCTGATCACAGGTCAGCTGATCACAGCCTGAACACACTACTGGAGCTCACAATACAATTTTTTTTGTGTCTTATTTCTAATTGATTCCTTTCCCCAGGTTCACCCTGCGCATATGTGACAGATGCGTAAGGGTCTGGAGACGGTTATGCTGCCTGTAACATTGTCTGGCTGGTTTGTTGGTGGGTCAGTGAGGGTCTGGGGAGGCATATCCATGGAGGGACACACAGACCTCTACAGGTTAGACAACAACACCCTGACTGCCATTAGATATCAAGATGAAATCCCTGGACCCATTGTCAGACCCTACGCTGATGCAGTGGGTCCTGGGTTCCTCCTGGTGCACAACAATGCATGTGGTGAGAGTATGCAGGCAGTTCCTGGAGGATGAAGCGACTGATACCATTGATTGGACCCCACTTTCACCTGACTTAAATCCAACAGGACACCTGTGGAACGCTGTCAGATTGCACCTCAGACTGTTCAGGAGCACAGGGATGCTCTGATTCAGATCTGTGAGGAGATCCCTCACATCTCATTAGAAGCATGCCCCGACATTATCAGGCATGTAAACAAGCACGCAGGGGCCTTACAAACTACCAAGTTGCTGCAATTAAATGTTGTGGAAATGGACTAGCCTACTTTTTTCACTTTGATTTTTGGGGTGTCTTTGAATTCCGCCCACAACCTCTGGGTTAATAATTTTCATTTCCATCAAACAATGCAGCATCCTTTTATTCCTAACACATTACCCAGTCCATATTAGCACAGATATTCAGCATGATTTTCTTATCCCACTGAGATCTGATGTGTTTTCAAAGTGTCCCTTTGGCTTTTTTGAGCCGTGGATCTAACAGGAAGTAGTTTTACAATCAAAGAAGCTGCCCCTTCAGAAAGAATATGGGTCAAATTCGCTTCTGCATTTGCTTCACTTTTCAAACCTGAAAGCTATCCATCTTTATACACACAAACATGATCAATTTTTATATTCTTCCTTGTCAAAATCTCATGGCTATATTGCCCAATAGGCAACAAATAAATCCGAGATGTATGGGTCCTAAAACAATCAAACAACTTTAAGTCTCTCCAGAGATTGCTTCTATTTTTTCTTGATTTTTTCATTTCAAATACCAACTAAAGCTGACTGAAGTATCATTTCTCGAGGCTGTTGTCGACACTTATAGATTACTTTTTTTTTAATTAAACAGCAACACTTCATACGCAGTATAAATATTCTGGGTACACTGCTTAAAAGTGCTCCCACTGCTGCCTGGCAGAAAATAGCTTGATTTAGCTTCTAATAGGCCGTGATTCCCATTGCCTGCAATGAATGAACAATGGCGTTCTTATTTTTCAAAGCATGAAAGGAAATGGCTGAAGTAGCAGTGCGTGTCATCATAGGCAGCATGGGAATTCTAAGAAGAAGCCCCTCCTCAGTTCCTTCCCTCTTATCAGTTATGAAGCTTTTTGTTCTTTGTGCATATACTTTGCCTCTGGGTTGAACTAGTCATTACAGGACCATTTGTATTCCCAAATAGAGGGTGCAAAATTAAAGAAATGCCTTTTACCAGCCAGTGTGCCTCTCTATAGCCACAGCCAAAGGACAGTGACACTGTTATGTCCTCTGGTTTTAAGATGGGACACAGGCAGTGATGTCTGTGAGAGAGTCAGAGGTTTTGCACTCAGTGAATGTACTTTTGTGACAACTCTTCACAAAAGAGCCACACATCATGTCAAACAAGTCTGTGTACAATGAAAGAGCATTATGCTGTGATGTATAGACTTGTACCATCTGGATTCCTGGCAAGTGACAGAAAGATGCTTTGGAAGCAGAGACTCGGGGCTTTGTTTGATTTTTCTGTGACTTCCATTAAAGATGAGGCCAGATTTATGAGGTCTGTACCCACTGGGGATGATGGCACATGTGAAAATATGCAGTCACAGATATCTAGGCAGCACCAGATACACAGATGAATCATCTGTTTCAGTTTGCAGGTGTTTTATTGTGGAGCCAAAATAAAAGTCAAAATAAAATAAATCAGGTCATCTTTGAACTTCCTCCACAAAACAGGAGAGAAGTTTGAGGGAAGCGGCGCCACAGGAGGCTAAAAGTAAACAACTGGAATGTTTCCAATGTAAAACAGGCACATGTAGAAATTAGCACAGAGTCTCCTACTCTGATGGTAGCTGGTATTTAAGTGTCATTCCTCAGTAATGACATGACAGGAAGACATCAGGCCTTAATAGACTTAGCTTTACAGTAGATCCAGGCCAAGTATTATTGTGGTTTTTATCAGCCCCACATGTGACAGTACCGCTGGCAGGTATTCACAACTTTCTTGGAGCAATGCCAGATCGGAAGTTGGAATAATAGCAATCCCACAGCTATATGCCACCACCCTGGGACATCAACCAGCAGTGTACAGTTCGACACACTCCACGTCTGTGTGCGCATCACACTGCTGTGCTGTTCCCTGCCAAGTTGGCCAACAAAAGCGCATCAATGGGAAGCTTTATGTTAAATTGTGGCCAAGAGATAGACCATCAAACTGGGTGTGCTCTATTCACTTGCTTTTATTGTAACCACCCACCCCCCCATTTACCAAAAATTAAATCTTTCTAGAGCAGTTAAGTTGCTGCTGTAGGAAAAACACGATCAAGTCATGTAGGATGTTATTGCAGTTATGGTAGGGTCCTTACCTTATAATATAACGCAACTGAGGCGACTGCTTGTTGTGATTTGGTGCTTTAAATAAAGTTGAATTGAACTGAAGTGAATTGAATTGAATCTTAGCATTAGAGAGAGGAAGGTACCACAAGTGTCTCTCTTGAGATGTACATTAATTTGTTACAGATCGCATTGTAAAACCCTAAATCTCAAATGGATTTAAATGTCTGAAAGGGTTTCATTTGTTGTTGTTGTTTTTTGTTTTGCTTTGTTTCCTTATGGCAAATTGTGTATCTTTGTATATTTCCTTGTTTTCCTTGTAATTTTTTTGCTTTAAGGTTCCTGCTTTACCCAAGATGCAACTTCCATTTTTTATCCTATGGCTTTACCACATTAGAGTCCAGTCTCAGTCGTAGCTTCATGTTGCTACATTTGATGGCTTGGGTGTAATTTTTCATTGTTTATTTTAACGAAAATCCATTATCTTTTGCTACACCTAACTAGCCAAGCAGTTTATTGTGCTTAAACTGGGGATAGTCATGTAAAGGCCTCAAAACGTCGTGTGTGGAACTTTATTTTTAAAGAATTATCACAAAAATGAGTTAAAGGTCAAACACTACCAGGTAAAGCTAGCACGTCATGGGAGAGCAGTACAGACAATCATGAAAATATACTACCACAAGTGTACATCTCTTTATTTGAGAGTGGTTTGAGGTGAGAGGTCTAAACCCAACCAAACAGTAACTGAAAGTAAATGAAATTCACCAGGATTGTCATGATTTTTATTCAAATAGTTATTACATTATTATTTTTTTGAAATTATAGTTTATGTGACTCCTCATTTTAAAGACCAAAGCTAATTCTGACAGCTCATGAATTTAATTTTGAAATAGAATATTTTTTCTCATGTTTCATTAAATACAGGAGGTGAAGTCTGTAACCACCTCAGGCACTTCCAAATTAACATGATATCCCCCACTGTCTGTTACCTGTCCAATTTAAATAATATATGAAACAATGTGTGTGCTGCATAATGAACTACTCATTATAGCTAATGTTTTGCTACATTAAGGCCTCTTTACCATCCCCACAGCCACGTGCAGGCTGTGACTTTGACCTCAGTCTCTCTGTGAAGGTGGGAGTTATCGCATTCACAGGAAAATGCATTTTATGGTTGAGCTGAGGCCACATCCTCAGTTATCCCTGTTTCATGCAAGCTCCCGTAAATATAGATTGTTTCAATAACATAAACAGTGTCACTTCTAGGTTGGACAATTATAATTACTTATAATAAGGTTCATATTCTGTGGGAATAAAAATAAAATAAATAAAAATCTAACCATAATCAAAATGATCAGCTTTTAAAAATGGCAGTAATTATCTGAAAAGCAGTGCTAATGGGGATATAACGTGCATGCTGCAGATCCCAGCCACAGCTGCTGTATACTACCTACAGGTATTTCAGTTCCTCTGGCAGTGCAGAAAGAGACGTGAGACGATGGGAGCCTCTGATTATGTAGTTCCACTCTCTCAGGTTGTCATGACAATGATGAGGCCTACAGATAATCTGCCCTCATGAGTCTAGCCCTTTTGCTGTTTGATGAGAAGAGCTGCTACTTCAGAGCTAGGGTAAGTGGGTTTAAAAGGACACACATGCATTTGTGAGTGTGTACACAAAGTTACCCAGGAGACACACTAGCACAAACACACACACAGTGATAATGAAGTACAAGACCTGTCTGCGCTGCTGTGAAAGCAACAAATGATGGAATATATGAAGCAAAGAACTGAAGTGATGAGTTTTCTGAGCCCTGTTTACAATAACTGAGGCTTTTTTAATTCCCAAGTTAAAGTGGCACCAGTGACAGTCCAGGGTGCACCTGAACTTTGTCTAGTTTAATATTTACACCAGAAAGCAAAATTCACTTAAAACCTTATCTATAAATTGATCTCAAGTATCAATATTAACTGCCCATGCAAGATTAAGACAGTGATTTAGAAGTGCAAAAGATAAATGAATGTGCAACTAGTTCTCATTCACAGAATTTGACAAATACAGCCACTTTGTCATAGCTACAAAGCACAGAGTCCTTTGTCATTGTGCATTGATGTGCTGGTGACTGAGCTATATTGGACGCCTGTTGAACAAACTATTCTAGTTTGAAAGAGTGACACAGGAGACCAAATCAGGATGTGGCATAAATCACAACCAGAAGACCATGGTTCATGATAGGGACATCCTTTCTGTGGCATTCAAACAAATTGCTATCTGATATTCACTGGAAACCATTTGACTAGTCTTTGAAGATGCCAACACAAACTGCTCTCAAATGACTGCACATATTTGCAGAAAAACTTGTGACAGAATAGCTTCATTTGGCATACTTGCCCCACCGTCCCTCATTTCTATTTATTTTATATTTATTTGTCTTTATTTTAGTACAAGCCTTCATTTTCTGTTGTGCAATGGTTGTTGATAAACAGCTTGTACATGCAATACTGCTACCAACTAATTCTAACAGTGTGTTACATCCTACTGGAGAGCTGTAAATGGCAGGGTGTGTGTATTTAATTTTAATTAGTCTGATAGCCAGCAGAGGACCCTGATAAAATTTACTGTCACCTTATCTGCTAGGCTAGTAATAAGCTAATTGTTATAAGAGCTTTTAGCTCATCACCTACTGATCCTTGGTCACAACCCACTGGATTCATATCAAAATGCACTGTTTACTGTTTTATCTGGCGGACTACGTCTGAAATATGCAGTCAAACTGACCATAGTCAAAAGTGGTTGTGACATGACTGGTAGAAGCTTCTTGCACTTGGGAGAAGTTTGCCTTCTGATAGGTGGTTAACACTGAGAATATTTTAAATCACACCATAAATATCACAACAGTGCAGCATCTTAGAAGAATGGTGTGAAAAGATTTTGGGTTGTACCCCAGAGATTGCAAAATTACCAAAAAGAGAAGGCTGTACACTGACTTTGTCGAAAACCACTTCCCTATTGTACAACTAAAACAAATCTCAGGACACTTCCCCGAGCTACAACCCAAGTGAGACAGCTGAGGCACCACAGGAAAACAATACCTACCTCATTAGACTGCCCAGTTTTCATCACACTCATTGTCAGGACCCTCACCAGAATCTTACAAAAAGACTATCACTGATATTAGATTATTGGGTCCCCCTTGCCTCAAGTGCCGAACTGCTTCCTTTGCTCAGTCTTTCCCCCTCTCTAGTTCTCCCTCTCTGCTTTGTCTGTCTCTGCTACCTCCCCAAAGCTGTCTCTTCGACTGGTCTCCACTGTTGCCCTTGCTGGAGCACCTGCTTCCAATCAACTAATCATTCACTGTCTGCAAGTAAACGTGGGCAGATCATTCCACTTCCAGCTCTTTGGTAGTTTTGTTCAGACCCCCTAGTCGTTTTCTTGTAATTCTCAGAAATGTGTTGTTTTTGTTTCTCCCTGTACTATTTTTGCAATTTGTAAATAAACCTTGCGAACTGCTTATTGAGTGTCTCTGCGTTAGAACCTGCCTGTTCTGGGGTTTAAAATGTAACATTTATATATCAGAGGATGTGTGGTGTATTTGGCATAAGTTTTTCCGGATGGAGGATTGAGGCCACATTTTCCCATCTTCGTGGCACACATTCAAACATGAAGAAATATAAAGAAATGATGTTTGTAGACTTCGTTCTTGGTTCTTGTTACGTTTGAGTCCAAGTTTATTATTTAGTTCCTTGTGGTATTTATTACACTTCCCCTGTGCTCTCTGTATATTTTGTTCCATCATTTAAGTCTTGTGTTTTAACACTAGAACTACCAGACTCCTGCCAAATGGCAGTTATACCTTTAAATCCCAAGGTGCTGCCAAATGGCAGCTGTGAATTGTGTCATGCAAATGAGGCCAGCACAGCTAGACACTAGACGACCCCCTTTCATTTGTAAATGCAGCCATTACCTGCCAGACCTGGAGGTTCAAGCACAGACCTTAGCGGGAGGGGTATGCTTGAGCAGAGCCTAGAAGTCTGAAATGCCTGAGACATCTCTCCTGAGTAGGGACTAGAAGGGGCTTTCAAAATGCACTGTATTGTTTCACTCATCACATTTACTATACCACATAAACTTTTGACCATTTCATACATTTTCACATGCCCTTTATTCAGCATCGGTCAACAAGACAAAGTAGGCTTCCTATTGCCATGTACTGTAAGCAGAGGTGGGAAGTAACGAAGTACAAATACTTCGTTACTGTACTTAAGTAGATTTTTCAGGTATCTGTACTTTACTTAAGTATTTATTTTTCTGAGTACTTTTTACTTTTACTCCCTACATTTTTACACAAGTATCTGTACTTTCTACTTCTTACATTTTCAAACAGACTCGTTACTTTTTAACGTCAGAGAGAAGTTTGCATTTCCGGTCAGTGCGCCTTCAAACATAAAACGATCTGAGCCTAAATGGAGGAATAATAACATATAAGAGACAATCGTACTGCGTATCCTCCATCACCGGGGCTTATCTCGTACAAAGGGATTAAATACGCAAACCCATATAATTAATGTATCATTTATAGCGCTATAATCGGGCCGGACCGAGTCCGTAAATTGCGCTGCGGCACATAAACAGCTTAGCTAGCGCTACTGAAGAGGAGCGAGCATGAAGGGAGTAACGTGTGGCAGGTAAATGCAACGTTTCTAAATGCTCAACAAATATCAGCAAACACACAAAGTGTGTGCAGTTTGTCACACAGTGTGTCTGCTAGCTAAAAGAAGAGCTGCTGCATTTCAGGGAGAGCAAAGAGAGAAGTTCACTTAGAGATGGAGAAAGAGGACAGGAGAGGAAGAAGAGAGGTTAAATTTAAAGGTAAGGACTGGAAAACAAACTGAAGGATGCTGACTTTGTGTAATTCAAAGATTGTATGAAAATGCTGCAGTTTAGTGTTTAATAAATAGGTTAGTTTGTTGTACTGTATTTACAGTAAAGCTCTGTGTTGGACTGGAGCACAGTGTTTGTGTTCATGGTCAGAGTTACAGGTTACATCAGTGCAGCAGAGATGAGTTTGAATCAAAGCTGCTGATGCTGAGATCACTGAATCCAACATTTCTACAGCCTGTATGCTGTCAGTGTAGGGGATGGAGATCAGCTCAGATAGCTGTGAAATACTGGATTACATCTTTGTGAGTTCACTTCATCCACACAGAGCAGTAAACCTCAGAGCAGCAGCAGCAGGTCAGCTGATCACAGCCTGCACACCAACATCATTTACTGCAGCTCACAATAGAAAGTTGTGATTCTTCTCCCCATGCAGAGCCACTACAGCTGATCTTAGGGTTCCTCCACCTTCTGAATCCCACTGTAACCCCTGAGTATCCTCATGTTGGTGTTTAGGTGGAGGCACAGTCACCCTCTACTATGGAGGACACAGAGAACAGAGCTGTGTTTAAATTCCCTTTCACAGTTTGTGTCCTACATAACAGATTCAAGCTGAGTGCATTCATTAGAATTAAAATTTAGATTGGAATATTATTTGTATTCTCATGTACTATTTTATATTATTACAATAATATATAATGAGGTTTGGTTTGTTTTACACAAAAATAGCAGGTAGAAACATCCTCCAAAGAACTACTTTTACTTTATTACTTTGAGTACATTTCAGAGCCTGTACTTTTTTACTTTTACTTAAGTAGAGAAGTTGAACCAGTACTTCGACTTTTACTAAAGTATTTTTTAACATAAGTACTTGTACTTCTACTTAAGTACAGAATGTCAGTACTTTTGCCACCTCTGACTGTAAGGAAATTCAATTCAATTCAATTCAATTTTATTTATATAGCGCCAAATCACAACAAACTGTCGCCTCAAGGCGCTTTGTATTGTGGGTAAAGACCCTACAATAATACAGAGAAAACCCAACAGTCAAAACGACCCCCTATGAGCAAGCACTTGGCGACAGTGGAAAGGAAAAACTCCCTTTTAACAGGAAGAAACCTCCAGCAGAACCAGGCTCAGGGAGGGGCAGTCATCTGCCGCGACCGGTTGGGCTGAGGGGAGAGAAAGACATGCTGTGGAAGAGAGCCAGAGATTAATATCAATTAATGATTAAATGCAGAGTGGAGTATAAACAAAGTAAATAAGGTGAATGAGAAACAGTGCATTATGTGAACCCCCCAGCAGACTAGGCCTATAGCAGCATAACTAAGGGATGGTTCAGGGTCACCTGATCCAGCCCTAACTATCAGCTTTATCATAAAGGAAAGTTTTAAGCCTAATCTTAAAAATAGAGAGGGTGTCTGTCTCCCGAATCCAAGCTGGAAGCTGGTTCCACAGAAGAGGCGCCTGAAAGCTGAAGGCTCTGCCTCCCATTCTACTCTTAAGTATCCTAGGAACCACAAGTAAGCCAGCAGTCTGAGAGCGAAGTGCTCTGTTGGGGTGATATGGTACTATGAGGTCTTTGAGATAAGATGGTGCCTGATTATTCAAGACCTTGTATGTGAGGAGAAGAATTTTAAATTCTATTCTAGATTTAACAGGGAGCCAATGAAGAGAAGCCAATATGGGAGAAATATGCTCTCTCTTTCTAGTCCCTGTCAGTACTCTAGCTGCAGCATTTTGGATCAGCTGAAGGCTTTTCAGAAAGCTTTTAGGACAGCCTGATAATAATGAATTACAATAATCCAGCCTAGAAGTAATAAATGCATGAATGAGCTTTTCAGCATCACTCTGAGAAAGGATGTTTCTAATTTTAGAAATATTGCGCAAATGCAAAAAAGCGGTCCTACATATTTGTTTAATATGTGCATTGAAGGACATATCCTGGTCAAAAATGACTCCAAGATTTCTCACAGTGTTCCTGGAGGCCAAAGTAATGCCATCCAGAGTAAGTATCTGGTTAGACACCATGTTTCTAAGATTTGTGGGGCCGAGAACAAGAATTTCAGTTTTATCTGAATTTAGAAGCAGGAAATTAGAGGTCATCCAGGCCTTAATATCTTTAAGACATTCCTGCAGTTTAACTAATTGATGTGTGTCATCTGGCTTCATTGATAGGTAAAGCTGAGTATCATCTGCATAACAATGAAAATTGATGCAGTGCTTTCTAATAATACTGCCTAAGGGAAGCATGTATAATGTAAATAAAATTGGTCCTAGCACAGAACCCTGTGGAACTCCATAATTAACCTTAGTGTGTGAAGAAGACTCCCCATTTACATGAACAAATTGGAGTCTATGAGATAAATATGATGTCCTGGAATTCTAACTGTAAATATCTGTAAAACTATTATAAATCATTTGTGTTCCATAGTCCATACATAAATGCCCTTGTGTAAAGCTGCCATTAACTTTAGAGTGTAAGTTTTTATTTGTGTTTTAGTGTTTTGGCTTATTTTCAAATATTATTTAATTTGATTTATTTTTTATTTTGAAGTGTTGAACTGCCATACTTAGAACTCCATATATGTATATATAAGTTCTATGTGAATGTTGTTATGTTATGATTTTTAGGAATACTTTATCTCAGTATTGATGGACAGTTGTATACGACTATAAAAGGACTGAAGACGACCAAAATATTTATCCAGCACATTTTTATTGGTATATTTGTTACAGATTGTCTGAACACATCTGGCACTGCCACGACATCTCCTTTCTGCATTTTCCACATGTGAACTTGTTGCAATAAACACAACACTTACTGGCATGGTTATTCTTGCAGCAACACTTCACCTGGCACAATGCCCTTTTCCCTGTGTCAGGTGAGAGTGGCTGCTGCTGAAGGTTTTCCTTATGCACCTCCTTGGCTGCCATATGAGACTGTGCAAGCTCTCTTGCAAGCTTCACCAAGAAGTCCGTCCGTCTCTCTTTGACCCCAGTGCATGCTTGGTAAAGCACATGTGCATTCAGTGCTGCAATGTCAATCAAGTTGTAAAACACAGCGACTGGCCAACGCCGTGTTCCTGAATGCACAGTGTACTTTCGCACCATCTGGTCCATGACATCCACACCACATTTCAGGTTGTTGTAGTCGGTGACTGTGTTTGGTTTTTTTGTGGTGGAGACTGGTATCCCCAGTCTCCACCACACTGTGCATGCTACTGAGGATGCAGACAGTCTTTCTCCGTTTGGGCGCGTAAATGGTCAGTGTGGCACCAGAGGTTGAAAACACCTGTGTGCTGAATTCCTCATGGTCCAAAGTCTTTTTGGCGGAGTCTGGAAGCTCACGGCGAACGTTGTTTACTGTACCAAGGAGTGTGGTCTTCCGGCTGAGCAGTCGTTGTGCTAGTGACAATGACGTAAAAAAATTGTCTGTGGTAACGGTTCTTCCTTTGTCCATAAATGGTTCCATAAGCTTCATCACCACATTTTCCGATAGTTTTTCCCCCATGGGACGACTGGGGTCTTTGTCAAGATATGGGATGATGTTGCATACATACTTGGATTTCAGGTCACATGCCACCCAGGACTTTATGCCAAACTTGTCAGGTTTTGTCGCACTGTACTGCAGGAAACAGCAACGGGTCTTAGTTGGAAAAAGTTGCTCATCTATGGTGATGTGCCTTCCTGGGTTGTAAGAGGTAATGCAGTTGGTAACAAAAGACCCCCAAATGTCAGAGACTGCAGCAAACCGATCATTTGCAACTCGTTCATTGCGTGTGTCCTTGTCATCGAAGCGTAGGTGCCGCATGATGTCCTGGAAGCGGTTTCGGGCCATAATCTTGCTGATTGCGGGCACTCCCAGTGTTGCTGACCATACATCATGCACCGCTGGAAGGCGGACAATCCCACGCAGGATGAGGATTGCAATGAACGCCTTTAGTTCAGGGAGGGCCATGAACCCGTTTCCCTGCTGTGTCTGGCGTGCATGCTGGACAGTCCACTCCTGAATGGTCCGAAGCATTTCCAGAGTGATGAAACAGAGGAAACTCTGTAAGCGACTCGACACCTTTCTTCTGGCCAAAGCAGTTGGCTCTCCATCTGTGGCATAACATTCAATTGGGCTGTGATGCAGAGGCCTTCTGATCTGTTCCTCACGCCACACTGTGCCGTCTTTTGCCGTCTCTGTCAGCCACTCATGTGTCTCCATGCGACCTCTCTTTACTGGAGGTGGCGAAGTTTCCTCATCTACAGGGTGACCATGTTTGAGATTTGATTAGTGAAATGTTAAAATAATATGCAATCGCAAAGATATTCGTCTCTTCCTAAAACACAACAAACGGCAAACGAAAATAGGAAATTTAGGAAATCTTACCAGAAGAAATTTCAGAGTCGGAATTTAGCACAAGGGTTATTTCATCTCCATCGGAGTCACAGGGGTTGACATGGTTGAGGATCATGTCCAAAGCTTGCTGTGTTCCGTAAACCTTTGGCATCTTTGCTTCTCAGTCAACAGAGTAGGTGAAATATGTGTTGTGACCTGGCTTTTTATACACCTGGCGACCCTGAGTCATCATTGGTCATCATTGGTAACCCATCCCCACCCCCACACCCATCCCACACACATTCCAATCTACTGGCCCCGTGTACATAACAAAAGGTGGCCTAATGAGATGTAAAACTGCCATTTGGCAGCGCTTGGTAGAAAAAGGAGTAGAGGGAAAATGCTGGTAGTTCTAGTGTTAAGTTATTCTTTGGACTGATTCTATCTATATTTTTAGTTCGCTAAATGGTAAATAAACTAATAATTTTCTACTCTTAAGTGCTTTTCTGCATTCCTGAGTACCTTCTCTAACATTCACAGACACTGATATGAGGGGAACTTGGGGTTCAGTATCTTGCCTGAGAACACTTCAACATGCAGACTGGAAAAGGTTGGGAATGAACCACCAACCTTCCAATCGGTAGATGATCTGCTCTGCCTCGTGAGCCACAGGCGCCCCCAAACTTCCATCATCTGGTATTCACGGGTGGTCTCCCATCCAAGTATTAACCAGGCCCAACGTTGCTTAGCTTCTGATATCAGAAAAGAATGGGCTTACAAGTTTGTTGGAGTTTGTAATCAGGCTTTGAAGGCAAAGGTATTCGGTTTTCACCAAGGAGAAGAAACAGACTGTTCAGAGACAGAGTAACTGGGTAATTCCCTCCAGCCCCTGTTTTGCGAACTCTTTCCCTGATTGCCTCCATGTCCTCACTGTAGCTGGTTAGTTCTTGGTTATCACCATTGCAGCTGGCCAGCTCTTCGCCGTTGCCAACATTGCAGCCAGCCAGCTCCTCATCACCACTGCCGCCAGCCAGTTCCCCATTGCACCTGCTGCATCCAGCTAGCTCTTCGCCACCATAGCAGCTACCTCTCCACAAGAAGAAGACCGACAGAATGTAACCAGTTTAACCTCCAGTGAACTGACTTCATTTTTGTTAGACTTGGCCATTAGGCTTCCTGATTTAGAACTGATCTGCATTGCTGAGCCATGTCCGGAACCATGTTTTGAGCCATGTCTGGATCCACCCAGCCTTCCAGGCTCGACAATGCCACTCAGCCCATCAAAGGTCCTGCTGCCTGTCTTTTGCCAGGTTCAGTTCCACCATCATGGGCAGAAGATGTGTTTCCTCTGTTCTACCTGCTCCCTCTTCCAGGAAGTGGAGTTCAAACTTGTCCCTGCTCCAAGGCCAACTACATGAGCCACCCAAGCCTAAGGCTAAACCTTTGGGTCTTGAGCCGCCCAAGCCTGAGCCAGAGCCAGTGGGTCCCATGTTGCCCAAACCTATGCCACTGGACCTGCTTGAACCTGTGTCGCCAGAATGCTGTCCTGAGAACCTCCAGCAGCCCGTGTATCCAGAAGGTCTTGCACAGCCCCAGCCGGAGGTGCCTGTGCACCCTGTGCAGCCCCAGCCTCCTGTGATTACAGGGGAAGGTCTGATTACAAAACCATGGGTGGTCTAAATAGTTCTTTCTGAAAATTTGACAAAAATTTACAAAATTTAATATATACTGTTTTATACAGTATTGACTGAGATTATAAACTCAATAGGAAGTATTTACAGAAGTCCCAGCAGAGGGCTGTTTTCTTGCAGACTTCTGTTGAGGTTTCTCACTTGACATCAGGCATACATTGCTTAATAGCTGTCCACCATATTGGACATGATACAGCAACGGGTTCCTAGGGAAAAATGCCTATTCCCCAACTACCTAGCAGTGGTTCCTGTAGGGTACTGACTCTCAGTGGCTGAAACTGGTTTCATAGAAGGTGCTGCACCAAAAACATTCCAATGATTGCTTTGGTTGTTACCAGATTGCCACGGCACCCTGTAGTTTTCATATTTGTCTGCAAACACTTGCTAACTACAACTAGTCCAGCAGAAGCAAAACTTGAAAAGTGCAATGCAAACTGGAAATGGAGAATGTCTGCCTTCATAATAAAAGTTGTGCTTCAGAGCTGCTACCGACATGTTTCAAAAGGTGCAACTTTTACTTTGAAGGTGGACCTTCTCCATTTCTAGTTTGCAAGGTACTTTTCATAGTTTCATTACAGCTTGGTGAGTAACTGTATTGTTTTTGTGGATATGTTTGTAATTTCCATTCAAACTACAACTGCAGCAATATGCTAGCTAACTAGTGGGGGAATACACATTTTTGCCTAGTGACAGGTGGTTGCCAGGGAGGGTCACTGACTGGTCTTTAGGCCTGTGTGACTGGAACTTTAGCAATCATTTTGCCATGCCATCAACACAGTACAGAGATTAAAGCATGTCGTAGGTATTAAAGATATTGTGCTGTAGTGGTTTGAATCATATTTATCTAACAGACTAATTTGTTCATGTAAATGGGGAGTATTCTTCACACACTAAGGTTAATTATGGAGTTCCACAGGGTTCTGTGCTAGGACCAATTATAGTTACACTATACATGCTTCCTTTAGGCAGTATTATAAGAAAGCACTGCATAAATTTTCATGTTATGCAGGTGCAGCCCAGCTTCATCTGTCCATAAAGCCAGATGACACACACCAATTAGTTAAACTGCAGGAATGTCTTAGCGATATAAAGGCCTAGATGACCTCTAATTTTCTGCTTCTAAATTGAGATAAAACTGAAGTTATTCTACTCAGCCCCACAAATCTTAAAAGCACAGTGTCTAACCAGACGCTTACTCTGGATTGCACTGCCTTGGTCATTTTGACGAAGATATGTCCTTCAGTGCATGTATTAAACAAATTTGTGGGTTAATCATTAGTTATTATTAATCTCTGGCTCTCTTCCATAACATGTCTTTTGTCCTGTCTCCCTCCCCTCACCCCTAAGTCTGGTTCTGCCAGAGGTTTGTTTCTGTTATAAAAGTTTTTCCTTTCCACTGTTGCCAAGTGCTTGCTCATATGGGGTCATTTTGAAAGTGAAAGTATAAAGCACCTTGAGAAGACAATTTTTTGTGATTTGGTGCGAATTGAATTGAATTGAATTGAATTGAATTGAATTGAATTGAATTGAATTGAATTGAATTGAATTGAATGGAATGGAATGGAATGGAATGGAATGGAATGCAACCACTCACAACCATTTGGAGAATACAACTTGTTCCCTTATGACAGGGGTAGGGAACTCCAGGCCTCGAGAGCCGGTGTCCTGCAGGTTTTAGATGTGTCCCTGATCCAGCACACCTGACTCAAATGACTGAATTACCTCCTCAGTCTGCACTCAAGTTCTCCAGAGTCCTGCTAATGACTTCTATATGTGATTCAGGTGTGTTGGATCAGGGACACATCTAAAACCTGCAGGACACCGGCTCTCGAGGCCTGGAGTTCCCTACCCCTGCCTTATGACCTGACCTGTGGTTGACAGAAAATCATGGACAAGTCTCTAGGCCTGTGTGACTGCGTGGGCCTTATTCCCTTGATCCTACATTGTCACCATGATTATCACACATCTAAGGTGCCGTTTACACGAGACCTTTTTCATTTTGAAATGGCGTCGTTTTGATGCGTTTCGCCCTTCTGTTTACACGACAACAGAGTGAAAACGATGTGTTTCGGAAACGGGGTCCAGAGTGGAGCGTTTCAGAAACGCACCAGCTTGCATTCTCGTATAAACACTTGAAACCGGGGTGATTTGAAAACACTCGACTCGCACATGCGCACTATGGTTGCGGCGGCCACAGTTTTTCGCGCATGCGCAAATTGATAAACAGTACTCCCAGATTCACTAGTGCTTCTTATGCTTTTCTTGTGTTTTTACCGTTTTGTAATTCAGCGTTGTGTGCATCAGCGATCCAACCTCATCGTCAGTCCACACAAAACCTCTCACATTGGCCGTTTTGTAAGTAATGAACAATTTGCCGCACTACCTACTGTGTCACTCCACGCATGCGCGTCTTGCATAAACATACTTTGCAAAGAGAAAATCAACGCCAACTTGTGGTCTGGCATGGGAACTACATCGTTTTCATCGTTTCCATCGTTTCACATGTCATCGTGTAAACGCGGATCGTTTCTGAAACGCCATCGTGTAAACGAAAGGCTGAAACGCATCAAAACGACACCGTTTCCAGTGAAAATGGCTTCGTGTAAACGGCACCTAAATTGGTGTACAAGTCAAGGTCACATGGTTAATGGTCATATGTTTGTAAAACCTCAATAGGACCTGAAGTTTTTGTTTTTTTTGCAGCCATAGGTACAGCCCCCTGGTGGCCTTTATAAAGAACATGGGTTTGAAGCACTTTTCCATTGGCTTCACATTTCAGACTTAACCATCTTTATGTTATGTATCTGTGAATACAACATAACAATTTCCAATTGTTTTTTGTTTGTTTCATCACTGTTTTGGCTTGCCCACACTAGGAGCAGTATGATGGAGCACTGTTGCCTCACAGCAGCAAGATTTTGGGTTTACACCTCCTGGTGGGCTAGGGCCTCTTCTGTGGAGTTTGCATGGCCTTCCTGTGCTTGTGTGGGTTTCCTCTGGGTACTTCAGCTTCCTCCCACAGTCCAAAGACATAGATCTTAGGTAAAAAAGTAATTGTAAATTGGTCATTGGTGTGGATGCAAGGTAGATACAGCACTTCAGTATATAGGGTAGATATAAAGTGTCTTTATATAATCATCAATTATTTATGTCTAATAATTTATGTTGTAAAGCATAAATTCTGTTTAACTGCAAAACAGCTTCCCTTCTGTACATACATATTTGATGCACTGAAAAGGCCCCTAAATAAACTGGTTACTGAAGTTAAAGTTTTAGAAAAGATTTTTAGACTATCAAGAAAGGAAACGATGACTTGGTGCTGTCCACATTCCACTGTTACAATATTTATGGAACCAACTCACTTTTTCTCTTTTTCAGAAAAATTAAGCTGTTTGGCTGGTACATTTCTGATCCAGGGTTAGAAATGCTTTGCTTCCTGTTCTCAGCTCTGACCCTGCTCAGGAAGTTCTTTGCAGCAGTACCACCTTCCCAACTGTGACAGCAGCTCTAAATAGCAGGATGTCCTGTTTGAAGTACCCCTAAGAGACTTTGTCAGAGGTCAGACACGCCGGCAAGGTTCACTGGCCATGGGAAGGATGCCAACTCACTTCACACAGCACCCGGTGGGTTTGGATAGCTTTTTTCCTTAATAAGTGAAATCAGCATTTAAAAACTGCAGGTTTTATTTGAGTTGTCTTTGTCTAATATTAAAATTTGTTTGATGATCTGAAACATTTAAGTGTGAGAAATTTGGAAAAAAAAAAACTAAGAAATCAGGATGGCGGAAATACTTGTTCACCGCACTGTAATATGAATCCTTTAACTAGTAATTGCAGACTGAGCACTGATGGGGTTTTGCCTTGTGTTGTCTATAAGAGTGACTTCTAAATTATGTCCTCAGAGGTGCACATTTACATTTTATTTTGAAGGGATCTTTATTTCAATATTTGTATTCTTGGACTTTACTAAAGTAGCTTTCCATTATTCACATTTCAAACTGATCCTTATTTATCTTATACAGACTCCCGCAGCCCCTCAGAGCATCCACTGTCAAACGAAATGTTTTAAGGCCGCTTTCTTCTGAATTGCTGTCCCGTGAAAACACAAGGCTGTAACTGTGTCAGTAGGACTGCTGTGCTCACATCCAGAGTTATATGCCCAATATCACCATATTTGGGATATCTGTTCTCACTGACATCATACAGAGCTAACAGCAGGAAAAAAAAAGGTCTGAAACCAAGTGTTAAGAGCAATCTGAAGACTGAGCTTCTGGCTCACACTAATTATCATAATTTGAAACCTTGTCCATCTTAATATGAGCATTTATCACTGCAAAATATGCATACATATAAGACAGAAAATGAGAAATTCAGATAATTAAGCATGTTCAAATATATGTAGAAATGCCATTTTTATATACTTTTGAACAAGTAAGGCCAATTTTACATGGACTTTCACTGCACCTTCTTTTTATTCAGTGAAAATACACCTCTGACACCAAAATCATAGATATTATTCCAGTCTTCAGTGTCACAAACATTACAGTTAGGTTAATATTAGTAAGGCAACTGAAAGTGTTAAATAAGGGGAAAGACTGTATTTATGGTTTGACGACCACGATCATCTGACACTACTAAAGTTACAATATCATATATGGCCAGTGGAAAATAGCATGGTCATTTCTCAGTTCATTAAGCAGGACTTCTCAAAACCAGAAATTACAGAAGCAAAAAGAAAACACATGAAAAGTAAATTTACAGGCATAATAATAAACTGGCATTTTACATCTTTACATCTCGCTGTACATCACATCCTTATCATGGTGCAGAGGTTTGTGTGTCCTAGTGATGCCAGCAGCTATGTTGTCCAGGAGCTTTATCCCCATGGTAATGTCTCCAAAGGCAAATTTGTCCTGGGTGAGGGGCCAGACAAAGAGTGATTCCAAATGCCATTATGAGAGGACGATCAAGGGAACAGTTTACCCTGCCTGGGATAAGGTTACCAGGGGCCCAACCTGTAGCCAAGCCTGGGAAGGGTGCTCAAGGAAGAGCTCAAGACTGGCTGTTGGGACATGGAATGCCACCTCTCTGGTGGGGAAGGAGCCTGAGCTCGTGCAATGTGGTTGAGAGATACCAGCTAGATATTATTTCAACACATGGCCTGGGCTCTGGAACCAGCCACATGCAGAGGAACTGGACTCTGTTCCAGTCTGGCCAAGGTTTCCTTTTATCCCCTCGGCTTGCTGCCTGTACGTTGGACTTTTTACCAGTGTACGAGAGGGGCGATTCCCTGCTTCTATGGGTCCCTTTTTGTTGAGACAAGCAGTTATTCTTAAAGGAAGAGGCAGAGAAACAGTTTTCTGCTTGAAAATGAAAGGAGATTCAGGAAACATGATGATGGTTTTGAAGCAATTTGAATAAAGTGTTTGAAATTACACACAAAACGTCAGAATGGACTTATCTTGGCAAGAAAAGCCTAAAAATCACATAAAAACAGCTGCCCAAGTACCCAGCCTTCTTGGAGGTGCTGGGTAGGGTAATCGAGGGTGCTCCATCTGGTGACTCCGTTGTCCTATTGGGAGATGTTAATGCTCATGTGGGCAATAAAAATGAGACATGGAGGGGCATGATAAAGGTAAAGAGAGGAGCTGAGTTATCAAATGACCAAGCTACAATGGCTGGTGTTCAAACCTTCTGTTTATGAGTGGCAGCCTAAAAGAAGAAAGTGACCTTAAAGCAGAGGAAACTGCTTGTTTCAGACAGAGGATGAACTCAGTAGTTGCATCAAGGCCCATTGTGAGGGAGATAAGAATTATTTTGGACTGTTCATAAGAGTCTAAGAATAGGAATATGTGATTGGAAATGAGTGCATTAGGTCCCTGTTAAAGTAGCAGCCAATGTACAATATAAAAAACTCATTTCCTTGGTTTTTGTTCTGTAATAAAAATGTATTTTTTTATTGTGGACAAATCAGTGTAACAAGTTGTCATTTTAGTATAAAATGTAAGATATCAAACTAGAAATTTAAATTGTGGCCACATTTCTGCAAAGTAACTGAGAAATCCCCTGGTAAAAGTTGTCCTTCACAGGCCTGCACAGTCTTTGATAAACACTTACAGGAGGCTCAGGAAAGTGTTAGACTCGAAGTACACTTAACCTGGCTGTATGGGGTCTGAGCTGAAGTCTGTCAGGGTGCTCCAGGAAGTGTGCAGAACTCATCTGCTGGATTTTCCTTTGCACAAATCATCATCCTGTCTCAGAAGAGCTGTTTAAACTACACCAAATAGCTCTGGAGTAAAGTTCATAGTTTTTAGCCCCAGTGTTGGTCAGATTACATACTGAGTGTGTCTGTACATGAAAGTTTCCATGGTCAGAGACAAGCGATAGTGCCTTTTCTCCCTTTAACATGTACGCATATCATCCTTGTTAACCAGTTAGATGACATGAGTTTGTAGGGTCGTTTGGCACTGGGACGTGTGAGACAGTGCTCAGGATGACACAATAACTGCATCCCATTAGAATGTAAATGCCCTGGCCCAGCTGAGTCCAGCTTACTTCCTGTGGATCAGAGCTTTCTCTCATGCACCTCTGAATGGGGATGGTGTGACAGCACTGAATTGAGTTCCTGTTTTTGCTCTTCAGTCGAAAGTGACCCTTTTGCCAAGGTTCTGCCCACTTTTCAACTTTCTATCCACTAAAACAAACCCATCAGTTTTTAGGAAAAGAGAAACGAAAGTTTAGAAAAACCCCTGAGCTTAGGGATTTTCCTCACTGAACAGAGAAAATTAGACTTTTTGTTTTTGGCTTTTGCTCACTCTGGTTAATAACTTCTTTGCATTTTTTTTGGGGGGGGGGCAGTGTTATCTTTGCAGTCATTACTGTTGTGAAATGCTGACATTTGTTTAACCTCTCTGCTTATTTGTCAGATTACACTGGACACAATTAGTTTAAGCAAACAGCCTTCGAACAATAACCACGTAGGACTGCTAATTAGCTACTGGCAAGGGGCCAGAAGATAATCAATTACTGTCACTTTAAAAAGAAAAAAGGAGAAAAACAGACTGACAGTCAGAATGCAGGTCAAGCCACAGAGATGCAGGATCTTAGGATGCCTACAATACAGCATTTCTTCACTGTGTGTTTTTGACATGACTTTTTTAACTTCCATGTAGTCCATGTTTCTATCAGAACCATTCTGCAGGCTATTCTTAAACCTTTAGTGCTTTCAAAGCCATGGAAGATAAGACGGATATATTCTGTGATAGTGTGATGGATATTAACCAGACAGGACCATTATACTCAAAAGAAAATAGTTTTTTCCATCTGCTGTAATTTATATTTGGCAGCATGGCTCTGTTGTGGGATTTTTCTGCCCTTCAATCTGCATACATTAAGGTGCCGTTTACACGAAGCCGTTTTCACTGGAAACGGTGTCGTTTTGATGCGTTTCAGCCTTTCGTTTAAACGATGGCGTTTCAGAAACGATCCGCGTTTACACGAGGACATGTGAAACGATGAAAACGATGTAGTTCCCATGCCAGGCCACAAGTTGGCGTTGGTTTTCTCTTTGCAGTTTGTTTACGCAAGACGCGCATGCGTGGAGTGACACAGTAGGTAGTGCGGCAAATTGTTCATTACTTACAAAACGGCCAATGTGAGAGGTTTTGTGTGGACAGATGATGAGGTTGGATCGCTGCTGCACACAACGCTGAATTACAAAACGGTAAAAACACAGGAAAAGCATAAGAAGCACTCGTGAATCCGCGAGTACTGTTTATCAGTTTGCGCGTGCGGGAAAAACTGGCCGTCGCAACCATAGTGCGCATGTGCGAGTCGAGCGTTTTCAAATCACCCCGGTTTCAAGTGTTTACACGAAAACGCAAGCCGGTGCGTTTCTGAAACGCTCCACTCTGGACCCCGTTTCTGAAACACATCGTTTTCACTCTGTTGTCGTGTAAACAGAAGGGCGAAACGCATCAAAACGACACCGTTGTCGTGTAAACGCAAGGCCGAAACGCATCAAAACGACACCGTTTCAAAATGAAAACGGTCTCGTGTAAACGGCACCTAAAAGCAGGAGACAGCAGGGAGAGCAGGCTCAGGGTCCCTGCACCCAGCAGAGCAGGCATTAGTAATATGATGAAGTCAGAAATGGTAAGAGAAAAGGAGTTGCAGTGGAGAACTGGTTGCAAAGCAGCTTGTGCAGGAACTGTTGGCAGGCTAAAGAACTTGTGCCCTGTGTGAGACACTGAGATCAGCTGATCTGCCAGCATTGCAGCTAAGCTTGACTTTGTGGCTTCACATTCAGAGATACCATCAACTCCTTTAGTCAATATGAAAAAAGAAAATGTTTTATTAAACTTTCCCTTTTACCTTTCAAATTCCTCTGTTTTCCCCATATTTCTGCAAGCTCTTTTATTCTCCTGTTGAAAACAAAGGGTTGTTGTTACAGTAGCAGTCCCTGAGATCCTCAGAATATATTTTGCCAAAATTAACTTACTCAGTGTAAACTTTGTTTGAACTTTGCTGAAACAGAATAAGAGTATTAGACGAACTCTTGCCACGAACACAAACCCTCAGGAATGCATGTCAAAAGAATATGTCTTTAATTAATTGCACATTACCATGGCTCTGAGTCTGATTCCACAATCAGGGATATAATGTGTTCCATGACACTGAAGAATGCATTGATTGGTTTCTTTCTGGCTAAGATGAGAAGGTGGTGGACACATCTCACTACTAGAATGGATTCCTCTAAAATGCTCTCATTCAGCATTCTCAGCTGGCTGTCCTTGTCGCCAGTATAGGAACAACTGATGTAGCCTTTGGCAGGTCACGCTGCAAAAGAAAATAAACCCTCACATATGTTAGAGATATTCAAAGTAACAGAGAACTGAAAGCAGATTTGGAAAAGCTGGTTTTGCCATAAAGCTACTGGAAGGAATTTTATCTTTGTAACTGCCAAGAAAAGCCTGGAACTGATGTAGAATTTTATGTATTTCAACTCCTTTAATGAACTTTTAGTAAACGTTTCTTCTTTTTTATAGGTCCTCCTGCCTCTCTATAGTGTTAAATGTTACATGTACTTTTCTGCTGCATGACATTTGGTCCTTTACTACCATACTTGGTGGGAAGAATGTGCGACAGTTCATTGCAAATAATCTCTGTCTCACAAAACTATGGAAATGTTGACAGTGGTGCTAAGTAGAGTAGCAGTATCCCAGCAAGAAAATTTCATAGTAAATTATCAAACAGTGCCAGGTTGGAGCATATGAAGAAAAAAACAAAAAAAAAAAAACGGTTGTCTGAGTCACATAATCTCCATGACAACTACACGTAGAGCTGCTCCTAGATCTGTTGCAGTTCTCCACATAATTCATCCTGTATGAACAGAAGACTCAAAATTAGAAGAGGTACCATCTCACCAATACTGGAAATACAAATAAATAAACATTATAGCAGATTTTTAAAATCAAAGTCAAGATAATATTCAAAGTATGTTCATTTAAATTACAAAACTATAATCTATAATCCTTAAAACTCTGCAAGACACCCTAGAGTATTGAACCCCCAAATGCTCATGTGACATGCAGAAATGAAAAAGGAATTTCAGTGTTCTGTAAAAATATGTTTAAATAAGGGGTCGGATGTACTGAAAAAAATACCTGTTCATCTCCTGTTTCACCTAAAGTTCAGGCTGTATACTATCAGTGAATAAAGTGTGTAAATGGACTGGCATACATATATATATATATATATATACATATATATATATATATATATATATATATATATATATATATATATATATATATATATATATATATATATATATATATATATATATAGTACGGTGAACGCCAGAGCAGCTGACCTGACAGATAAGATCATGGCTAACAAGGAGAACTGGACCCCTCGACGCCGACTACCAAGACTGAAGTACTCTCTGAAAGTCTACTAGAAGATGTGAATGCAGCACTACGGACAATCCCTACCACGACTATCACTGAAACTAATCAGTTGAAGTATACCACGACAGCAGTGATTTCTTGAGATGCTTGGCTATAAGATGAACAGCAATAAGGAGCAGTACCCTCCATGAAAATGACAACTAGAGGCTAAGATCAGGGCAGCACGGAGGAAAGTTAGCCAGCTCTCAGAGTTGCAAAAAGGTGTAATGAAAGCAGTGCCTAATAAGTACAACAGGCTGTCCATACCTGAGGCCTTAGAGACTGCCAAGCAAAGACTCACAGCCTTGACAAAACGCCTGAAGAGGTATACCAGAGAGACAGAAGCCAGGAGAATAAATCAGATGTTCTCCACCAAACCATCCAAGGTATACTCTCAGTGGAAGGGGGACAATATGAGAGCACCACCCCTACTACGGCTGGAGACGGAGCAATACTGCACTGTAAAATTCAATAGCTATCCTGACTTACATATACACTCCTGATCAAAATCTTAACACCAGTTAAAAAAATTGTAAGAATTTGCATTTTGCACTACTGGATCTTAAGAAGGTTCTAAGTAGAGCTTCACAATGCTAAAAGAAGAAATCGGCGCAAAAGACAAAAACTTTTGAGCAGGGAATTTTTTTGAAAACTGCATTTATACTCAAACATGATTTTTTTTCAGCTGATTCCTCCCATAGTCCAAAGACATGCAGTTACTGTGGTTAGGTTAATTGGCTACTCCAATTTGCCCATAGGTGTGAATGGTTGTCTGTCTCTCTGTGCTGGCCCTGCGACAGGCTGGCGACCTGTATGGGATGTACCCTGGCTCTCGCCCTATGTCAACTGGGATAGGCTCCACCACCCCCACCACCACCCTGACCCTGAACAGGATAAGCAGAAGAGAATAGATGGATGCAACACTTGTTTTTTTTTTAAGTGCAATCGGTTTGCATGGTTTTAGCAAGTAAGACAGATTGCTATTCAAGTAAATATAACTTAGACATAGTGAGTCAGCTCAACTTTGATGAGTATGTTATATGGACTAAACTGAATAAATATCACATCCAATAATTTAGTAGATTGAAATCATAATTCTGAGTTGTCCTTACTAGGCCAAGAGTACGTGTTACTTGATTGTTTTAGTTGCTTAAACTCATGTATAAGTGTACTCTACAAAGGCAGCACTAGTTAGTACAACTTAAAATACATAGATCTCCGTACTTGTTTTTTTAAGTGCAATTGGTTTGCATGCTTTTTTTAAGTAATGATAACTAATTGGATTTTACAGTGTGGAAGACCATATGGGAGGACACGTCACACAACACCAATGCTCAGTAGCTAGTGGATCTAAGAGCAGACCACAGCAAGCTCCCTGAACAGGATCCAGTAACCATCACAGCGGCAGACATCCAAGAAAGAGTCTCACATATGAAGAGTTGTACAGCACCAGGCCCTGACATCATTCACACCTACTGGCTAAAGAAGCTAACTGCACTCCACGAGGGCCTGGCAGCACAAATGAACCAGCTGCTAGAGGCTAAGACACACCCAGAATGGCTGACTGAAGGCCGGATGGTCCTGATCCCCAAGGACCCCCAGAAGGAACCAGTCCCATCCAACTACTGGCCTCTGACATGCCTCAGTACAACATGGAAATGCCAGTCAGGCATTTTAGCTGCTAAGATGAGAAGGCATGTGGCACAATACATGAGCGAGGCCCAGAAAGGGATAGACAGAGAGCAAAACACCAGCGACTGGTAGATAGAGCAGTCACATAAACATGTCAACATAGAAATACACTATATTGCTATTCACTCACCCATTCAAATCATTGAATTCAGGTGTGCCAATCACTTCATTCACCACAGATATATAGCAGGCATGCAGACTGCTTCTACAAAAAGAAAGAATGGGTCACTCTCAGGAGCTCAGTGAATTTTATCGTGGTACTGTGATAGGATGACACCCATGCAACTAGTCCAGTCATGAAATTTCCTCACTACTAAATATTCCACAAAACTCCATCCATCCATCCATTCTCTTCCACTTATCTGGGGCCGGGTTGCGAGGGCAGGAGCCTAAGCAGAGAAGCCCAGGCTTCCCTCTCCCCAGCCACCTCCTCCAGCTCATGTAGAGGGATCCCAAGGCATTCCCAGGCCAGCCAAGAGATATAATCTCCCCAGCATGTCCTGGGTCAACCACGGGGCCTCCTCCCGGTGGGACATGCCCGGAACACCTTGCCCAAGAGGCGGCCAGGAGGCATCCTAATCAGATGCCCGAGCCACCTCAACTGGCTCCTTTCGATGTGGAGGAGCAGTGGCTCTACTCTGAGCCCCTCCTGGATGGCCGCACTCCTCACCTTATCTCTAAGGGAGAGGCCAGCCACCCTTCAAAGGAAACTAATTTCTGCCGCTTGTATTTGAAATCTTATTCTTTCGGTCACTACCCAAAGCTCGTGACCATAGGTGAGGGTAGGAACGTAGATCGACCGATAAATCGAGCGCTTCGCTTTTACACTAAGCTCCCTCTTCACCACAACAGACCAGTGCAGCGCCCGCATCACTGCTGAAGCAGCCCCGATCCGTCTGTTGATCTCCCGTCACTCGTGAACAAGACCTCGAGATACTTGAACTCCTCCACTTGGGGCAGGAACTCGTCCCTGAGCCGGAGAGGACACTCCACCCTTTTCTGGCTGAGGACCATGGCCTCAGACATAGAGGTGCTGATTCTCATGCCAGCTGCTTCACACTCGGCTGCAAACCGTTCCACTACAAGCTGGAGGCCACCCCCTGATGAAGCCAACAGGATCGCATCATCTGCAAAGAGCAGAGACGAGGCTCTGAGGCCACCAAGGAGGAAGCCTTCCGCCACCTGGCTACGCCTAGAAATTCTGTCCATAAGAATTATGAACAGAATTGGTGACAAAAGGCAGCCCTGACGGAGTCCAACACCCACAGGAAACAAATCCAACTTATCACTGGCTATACGGACCAAGCTCTCACTGTGGTTGTACAGAGACTGAATGGCCCACAACAACAGGCCAGACACCCCATACTCCCGCAGGACTTCCCAGAGGATACCCCGAGGGACACGGTCGAATGCCTTCTCCAAGTCCACAAAACACATGTAGACTGGTTGGGCAAACTCCCACGCACACTCAAATATCCTTGAGAGGATAAAGAGCTGGTCCAGCGTTCCACGACCAGGACGAAAACCGCATTGTTCCTCCTGGATCTGAGGTTCGACAAACGGGCAGACCCTCCTTTCCAGCATCCTGGCATAGACCTTACCGGAGAGGCTGAAGAGTGTGATCCCCCGAAAGTTGTAGCACACCCTCCGGTCTCCCTTCTTAAAGATGGGGACCACCACCCCGGTCTGCCAATCCAGTGGCACTGCCCCAGATCTCCACACGATGTTGCAGAGGCGTGTCAACCAAGACAGCCCTACAACATCCAGAGCCTTCAGGAACTCAGGGCGAATCTCATCCAACCCAGGGGCCCTGCCACCAAGGAGTTGTTTAACTGCCTCAGTGACCTCACCCCAGTGATGGGCAAGTCATCTCCCTCGTCTCCAGACTCTGCTTCCACTACAGAACGCGTGTCAGTGGGATTCAGGAGGTCTTCGACGTATTCCTTCCACCATCCGACTATAGCCTCAGTTGAAGTCAGCAGCACCCCACCCGCACTATAAACCATGTGAGTGGAGCACTGCTTTCCCCTCCTGAGTCGCCTGATGGTTTGCCAGAATCACTTCGAAGCCATCCGAAAGCCTCCCAATACCTGTCAGCTGCCTCCAGAGTCCCACAGGCTAACCAAGCCCGATAGGACTCCTTCTTCAGTTTGATGGCTCCCTTCACCTCTGGTGACCACCATCTGGTTCAGGGGTTACCACCATGACATTCACCAACCACCTTGCAGCCACAGCTCTGAGCAGCAGCCTCAACAATGGAGGTGCAGAACATGGTCCATTCGGACTTAATGTCCTCAGCCTCCCTTGGAATGCTGTCGAAGTTCTGTCGGAGGTGGGAGTTGAAGATCTCCCGGACTGGGGCTTCTGCCAGGTGTTCCCAGCGCACCCTCACAATACGTTTAGGTGCGCCTAGGTCTGTCCAATATCTTCCCCTGCCACCTGATCCAACTCACCACCAGGTGGTGATCAGTTGACAGCTCAGCTCCTCTCTTCACCCGAGTGTCCAGAACACACAGCTGCAGATCTGATTCCACAAACTGTTAGTGATATTATAACAAAGTGAAATGGGAACAACAGCAACTCAGACACAAAGTGGTAGGCCATGTAAAATCACAGAGTAAGATAAGCACCTGCTGAGGCTCATGGTGCCCAGAGGTCACCAACTTTCTGCAGCATCAATTACTACAGATCTCCAAACTTCATGTATACCTCAGATTAGCTCAAGAACAGTGCATAGAGAGTTTAATGGAATGGTTTTCCATGGCCAAACAGCTGGATCCAAGCCTTACATCACCAAATACAATGCAAAGCGTTGGATGCAGTGGTGTAAAGCACACCACCACTGGACTCTAGAGCAGTGGAGACGTGTTCTCTGGAGTGATGAATCACACCCAATGCTGAATAAGAAGATACAGGGCGTGTGGAGGATGCTGGTGGCACTGACAGCCGGACTTGTGCTGCAAAACTTAATGGACAGTCTGACTCTCTGCTCTGACACATGAACCACCTCACAAAGAAAGAGAGAGCTGAAGTGGGCTTTGCCAGGGCCTGCCATGTTATACTAGCTTATCATGTGTTAGCAGAGTTCATACAGTATTCCTTCTCTTAATGGGATATAAAAAAAAAAGCCTGACATGAATGAGAATTATGTATAAAAAATTATAATCTGTAAGATTAGATATATATGGTAGTGAACTGAAATGCTAGCTGAGATGCAGTGAAGGTAGAGAGTGAAGATTATGTGGATGGCTGCTATTTAATAAACTTGCTGAACAAAGAAAATCTGACACATTTCCCATCTGGGCACACTGTGACACCACGAGGCTTATGCTATTACTTTTAATGTGTGAAAATACAGACATGGTGTGAAACTCTTCTCTGCTGTTGCTCTGGCATTATTTTGTGTTGACTTTACTGGTACTGCCAGTAACATTTTTTTTTATAGAAGAGTACAAAGGTTGTTTTCAAACAAGGAAAGTCAATTTTCCAACACATGCTGTAAATACTACAATATACAGTTAGGTCTATACAAAGACTGGACAAAGACAATTTTTGTAGTTTTGCCTCCGCACAGTACCGCAGTCCATTTAAAGTCAAACAATCAATATGAGACTGAACCTCATTCCAAGAGGTTTTGCAAAAATTTTGCATTCACCTGTACATTAACACATTTCACTTGCTGAATCCAAACCTTAAAACTATTTTTGTCTAGCCCATTTTTATTATTGGACAACTAGGATGAATTGGTGTTGCGTTTAAGCTTTTAAGAAATAAGTTTGGTCTCCAGACAAGTGAAACCAAATTTAAGTAAAGTGTTTTTACTGGTCTTGAAATCAGTGAATTGATGCTTGATGATGAGTTCAAAAGGAACTGAAGCCAGCTGAATCAGCAGCATGGGAAGTGTTCGTGCAGGTGGTCCAGAATTTTCTTGGCAGTAACAGAGCAGGTAATTATGACTGGTTCTTGCAAAGTGAGACAGATGTGGAGAATAAGCACAAAAGCGTGTGCCTCAAACATTTCTGAGCATGCTGACCTTGTTTTATTTTAAGCTAAAAAGACAGAAATATGCTTTAATGTATCTTTGGTTATTTTGTTTGTTATCTTCCTGTTTGTTTTCAGAAAAAACACATTAAAACTATTTCGTTTGAAAATATTTAAAATTCAAGACATCGTGTTGATACACCAATCAAGCATTACATCATGACCGCACTACGTAATATTGTGTTGGGCCACTTTTTGCTGTCAAAACAGCCTTGACCTGTTGAGCCATGGACACAACTAAACCCCTGAAGGTGTGCTGTTGTATCTGGCACCAAGATGTTAGCAACATATCTGTAAGGTCCTGTAAGGTGCAAGGTGGGGCCTCCATGGGATTTGTTTGTCCAGCACATCATACAGAAACTCAATTGGATTGAAATTTGAGGCCAATTCAACACCTCAGACTCATCGTTGGGCTTCTCAAACCATTCCTGAACCATTCTTGCTTTGTGGCAGGGTGCATTATCCTGCTGAATGAGGCCACAGCCATCAGGGAATACCATTTCCATGAAAGGGTGTACATGTTCTGCAGCAATGCTTAAGTGGGTGGTACATGTCAAAGTAACATCCACATGGATGGCAGGACCCTAGGTTTCCCAGCATAACATTGCCCAAAGCATCACACTGCCTGCATCAGCTTTCAATATTCCCATAGTGCATCCTGGTGCCAGGTGTTCCCCAGGTAAGTGATGCATATGCACCTGGCACTCCACGTGATGTAAAAGAAAACGTTATTCAACAGACCAGGCCTCCTTTTTCCATTGCTCCTTGGTCCAGTTCTAATCCTCACGTGTCCATTGTTGGTGCTTTCAGCAGTGGACAGCGGTCAGCCTGGCCACCCTGTCTGGTCTACAGCTATGCAGTCCCATACACAATAAACTAAAATGCACTGTGTAGTCTGACACCTTTCTATCAGAACCAGCAATAACTTTTTAGATACCTAGCTTTTCTGTTAGATTGGACCACACAGGCCAGCCTTTGCTTCCCACATGCATCAGTGAGCACTGGCCACCCATGGCCCTGTCGCTGGTTCACCACTGTTCCTTCCTTGGACCACTTTTGATAGATGCTGACCACTCCAGACTTTGAACACCTCAAATAGCTGCAGTTTTGAAGATGCTCTAACCCAGTCATTTAGCCATCACAGTTTGGTCCTTGTCAAACTCGCTCAAATCCTTATGCTTGCCCATTTTTCCTGCCTCTAACACACCAAGTTTGAGGACAAAATCCTCACTTGCTCCCTAATGTATCCCAACTACTAACAGGTGCCATGATGAAGAGATAATCAGTGTTCACATCACATCTCAGGGGTCATAATGTTATGCTTGATTGTTGTATTAAATTGATTTTCAAAAGTGTCAAAATGTCAGTGATGTGCATTTCAAAAACCTAACATGCAAGCTTGGTTTTCATATCTGAAATCTGTGTAAAAAAAAACTACATATGGATCTAGTCTGAAGTGCCCAGCAGCAAACAAAACATATTTTTTGGAGAGCAGTGTTAAAGAGATTTTTATACATAGTCCGTCCTATGAAAATGGGAGACTGTGTGTAAAAAAATTTTGCTTATGTGTTAATAAATACAATACCTCATCAGGAGATGAATAACTGATTCACTCTATGCATTAATATCCCATTACATGCCACAAACTTGGTTATTAAACTATTTCAGGCATGCCCTGCTTTAGAAGCAGGGAGAAAAGTTCACATTCCACACCTTTTCATTAATAATAAATATGCATCTAACTTGAACTTGAGTGAAGAGAGTATCTGTGAATTTTTATTTTTCCTTCAAAAATAAAATTCATTAAATGTAGTTTCAGCTTCTAACACACTCATTTAAAGCTTAATGAAACTTTTATTATGCTTTTACTATGAACTGACTTCCCCTCTCATAAGAGTAAGGCGACTGTTGTGATTTGGCGATATATAAATGAATTTGAATTCAATACTTTTCTCTAACCATCATCATAACAATAAAACAGAATGTGTCATAAATTCAAGATTCAATGAGTGTCAAATGAGTGTCAACTTGTCAAAAGAGATGATTGATTGAAATCCATGTATGGGGAACTGCCTGATGGGTGAGTAACCATTTTTACACATGTACTTAATTCCTGAACCTTTCTACACATTATGTGGGGTGTGCAAACCTGAGAATTTTTAATATCAGATTCATGTGTTCTCTGCAAGCTGAGGATTGGTGAGTAGACTAACTCATTTTCTCTAGCTCATTGCGTTGTGTCACTTTCATGGTGAATAGTTTTGTTCTCTTGGCCCCTATTAAACCCTTTTAAAGGTCTCAGTGCCCTAGTTACCTCCCCTAGCTCTAATCCAAAGTGTTTTGAAGAAAAACAACATTTGCAAAGATTATGATGGTATATTGTTAGGGTATTTGTTGATGTAGACTTAAACCTCACAGGGTACTTTGTACCTAATTTTCTACTTGCTCATGAGCACTTGTGTGATGTAACAGACAATCCTGGTGACTGCAAAGGGCAGATGATCCATGCATAAAACCTACAGTATAAGACAAAGGAGGTCATGGAGTCTGCTGAGCCTAAACTTCTACCCTGTTTTCAAGTACTAATGCCAAAATTGAATGATTAGAGCATTTGGTCCAAAATCAGTGGTGATGTCATAACATTAAATCTGTATTTCCCATGTCAAGGAGTGAGGTGATGTTGTGGCAGGTGTGATGGTCTCTAGTGAAATAGCCTTGTAGCCTCTAAAGGATGATAGCAAGGCTTCAGTGAGAGCACTCTTGTATGGATGAATGGGTAGATGCAAGCTAACAGATTTTCACATCACCGATGTTCTCAAAAACAAAAAAGAATCTGAATTATGACACCACATGGAAAAAATACTGTAAAATAAAGGAAATTAATTGACTCATAAATATAGAGAAATTTTCTGTAATTAAAGTACAGTTTTGAGCTTTAAATGTACATGAGCAGTTGTGTACTTTTTGGGATATCATCTGTTAATTCAAAGATATTTACATGTCTATGAACAATAACATTATCTAAAATATGGTCAAACACTGCTGTAATACAAACAGGCTCAAAATTGTAGAAGACTATTTCTATTAGATTGGTTTAATTATGTAATTTATGTGTTTATGTGTGTGTGTGTGTGTGGGGGGGGGGGGGGGGGGGGGGGGTAATACCTTTACATAAAAATCTATATTTACCAGAGATTTACTGTTAGAATGGTAAGGTCAAATAAAAATATTAATAGATTTACCTTTTTGAACCTTTTTGAACCTTTTTGATTTGGTGGGTTTATCTTTCATAGTTTTTAACATATTCATGTTCAAATATGGTCTCAGAATTCAATGTGTGTCATATTTAATGGCTTCACAAATAACAGGAATATTCTGTAAAATTTATAGGAAAAGCTGTTAAATTATAATTTTTTTTTCTCTACAATGTAACACACTAATTTATTAGGTATAAGCAGAGGTGGCAAAAGTACTGACATTCTGTACTTAAGTAGAAGTACAAGTACTTATGTTAAAAAATACTTTAGTAAAAGTCGAAGTACTGGTTCAACTTCTCTACTTAAGTAAAAGTAAAAAAGTACAGGCTCTGAAATGTACTCAAAGTAAGAAAGTAAAAGTAGTTCTTTGGAGGATGTTTCTACCTGCTATTTTTGTGTAAAACTAACCGAACCTCATTATATATTATTGTAATAATATAAAATAATATTACATGAGAATACAAATGTTATTCCAATCTAAATTTTAATCCTAATGAATGCACTTAGCTTGAATCTGTTATGTAGGACACAAACTGTGAAAGGGAATTCAAACACAGCTCTATTCTCTGTGTCCTCCATAGTAGAGGGTGACTGTGCCTCCACCTAAACACAAACATGAGGATACTCAGGGGTTACAGTGGGATTCAGTAGGTGGAGGAACCCTAAGATCAGCTGTAGTGGCTCTGCATGGGGAGAAGAATCACAGCTTTCTATTGTGAGCTGCAGTAAATGATGTTGGTGTGCAGGCTGTGATCAGCTGACCTGCTGCTGCTGCTCTGAGGTTTACTGCTCTGTGTGGATGAACTGAACTCACAAAGATGTAACCCAGTATTTCACAGCTATCTGAGCTGATCTCCATCCCCTACACTCACAGCATACAGGCTGTAGAAATGTTGGATTCAGTGAATGAATCTCAGCATCAGCAGCTTTGATTCAAACTCATCTCTGCTGCACTGATGTAACCTGTAACTCTGACCATGAACACAAACACTGTGCTCCAGTCCAACACAGAGCTTTACTGTAAATACAGTACAACAAGCTAACCTGTTTATCACACACTAAACTGCAGTATTTTCATAGAATCTTTGAATTACACAAAGTCAGCATACTTCAGTTTATTTTCCAGTCCTTACCTTTAAATCTAACCTCTCTTCTTCCTCTCCTGTCCTCTTTCTCCATCTCTGAGTGAACTTCTCTCTCTTTGCTCTCCCTGTAAATACAGCAGCTCTTCTTTTAGCTAGCAGACACACTGTGTGACAAACTGCACACACTTTGTGTGTTTGCTGATATTTGTTGAGCATTTAGAAACGTTGCATTTACCTGCCACACGTTACTCCCTTCATGCTCGCTCCTCTTCAGTAGCGCTAGCTAAGCTGTTTATGTGCCGCAGCGCAACTTACGGACTCGGTCCGGCCCGATTATAGCGCTATAAATGATAAATTAATTATATGGGTTTGCGTATTTAATCCCTTTGTACGAGATAAGCCCCGATGATGGAGGATACGCCAGTACGATTGTCTCTTATATGTTATTATTCCTCCATTTAGGCTCAGATCGTTTTATGTTTGAAGGCGCACTGACCGGAAATGCAAACTTCTCTCTGACGTGTTAAAAAGTAACGAGACTGTTTGAAAATGTAAGAAGTAGAAAGTACAGATACTTGTGTAAAAATGTAGGGAGTAAAAGTAAAAAGTACTCAGAAAAATAAATACTTAAGTAAAGTACAGATACCTGAAAAATCTACTTAAGTACAGTAACGAAGTATTTGTACTTCGTTACTTCCCACCTCTGGGTATAAGTAGCTGACCAAAACTAACATACTCTAATACAAGAGCTTCACTGCACTTATATCAAAATGTCTACATTAAATATTAGCAATGTCATCTGCATGTCAAAGTATCCTTAGACAAGATACTGAATCCCATTCCATCCTGTGCACCTCTGTCATGTGGGTTGCCCCAGGGCTCAATACTTGGACCACTGCTGTTCTCTCTGTATTTGCTCCCCCTTGGTTCCATCCTTAGGAAGCATAAAATTGCTTTCCACTGCTATGCAGATGACACCCAGGTTTACATGCCCCTAAAACAAAGTGATGCGAACTCCGTCCAGACTCTAACGAAGTGTCTTGATGGCATCAAATCTTGGATGGCTTTAAATTTTCTGAATTTTAATGATAAAAAGACAGAAGTCATCGTTTTTGGTCCAGGCGTCACAGGTAGGCTGACTCCTGTGGATCTGGGTTCTTTATCTCAGTATGTTAAGCCCACGGTTACAAATTTAGGTGTTAAAATGGATGAAAACCTTAAGTTGGAGGGTCAGATTAATGCTGTTTCTTTCACCTGAGACAGCTCGCCAAGATAAAAAAATCCTTGCCTTTGTTACAACCAGGCTGGATTACTGTAATTCTTTGTATTTTGGCATTAACCAGTCCTCATTGTCTCATCTTCAGCTGGTACAAAATGCTGCTGCACGGCTATTGACTGGAACATGTAAGAAGGAACACATCACTCCGGTTTTATCTTCACTGCACTGGCTTCCTGTTTATTTTAGGGTTCATTTTAAATTTCTTTTATTTGTTTTTAAGTCTGTAAATGGCCTTGCACCACCCTACCTCGCGGAGTTGCTGCACCTACACTCCTCTTCCTGCTCGCTCAGATCTGCTGACCAACTGCTTTTGGTCGTACCGAGGACTAGCAAGGCTCATGGGGGACAGTTTGAAAAGTTTGTATCGCTGTGTATTTCTTTCTTTTTTCTTTTTTTTGTTCTAATTTTATCCTGACTCTTGATTAATTGTGTATTTTATTTTTTTAATTTTTATATTTTATTGATGCTCTTATTTTGGGTGTTGACTTTTACCTTTGTGTATTGTTGTGTTTTATTTTTCCATGTTCAGCACTTTGGTCAGTGCTTGTTGTTTTAAAGTGCTTTATAAATAAATTGGCTTGGCTTAGCTTTGATCCCAGTTGTCCCATCCGTCAGTGTGTGTTTGAATGTTAAGTTGTAACACTGTAAGTTGTAACTTGTATGAATGTGTGTGTGAATCGGTGAATGAAGCTTGTATTAAGAAAGCGTTTTGAGTGCTCAAATCGAATAGAAAGTCTAAAGCATACAAATTTACCATAAGATAAAAATACATTTTCTAAAAATAAAGTTTTCCTTAAGAGTTTTGCAGAGATGTTGTTGTTTACTGTATTAGTGCAGCTGTGGCTCATCAATAAATCTGTTAGACCATTTAACAAACTGAGCGAGCTTAAAAATATAAAACCCCCAAACCAGTGGACGACATCATGATGGCTATATCTATAAACCTGATTTAACATAGCACTCACACTGATCTGCAAAGTTGTTGGAGGTTAGACCTGATAATTTTCTAAAATGCTTACTACAGAGCAAATACAACAAATAACTATTAAAGTTATTACAGGAAATTATAGGTGAATTCTATAAGGGTAAAGATGACAGTTGTCTACTGAGTTGTTAGTGAAGCTGTTAAAGTGTGTAATGTTATGTCATGTCACACTTGTGTGGTGGAAGTATAATGCAAAGTTGAAACTGACCTCTTAACATCCACATCCTAAACCTGCGATGGTTCAACAGTGTCCCCGGGGTGCAAGCATCTCGGCTTTATAGTCTTTAGTTAGATTTTTATTTGGTGTATGCAAAACAGGTGAAAAATTCCACATAAAGGGGAAGACGTGAACTTGTTGCCACTTGTGTTGCAACATTACCTTGAACAACACTTTTTCTAAATACAGACTAATCGAATATACAAACTTTTCTCCTGAAACTGAGGACAGCATGTTTGAAGTCAAAACTCTCTCGTCAGCTTTGATCGATAACAGCCACTCAATTTTGATCCTCCTACAAATTTCTGCTCCCGCACAAAGCAGGATGATTCATGTATCCAGTAACTGTGACTACTTCAGGCTTTTCAGTTTTGTTTGTGGCATAGTTGCCATGGAGATGACACACTTGTTTTTTTGTTTTGTTTTTTTCAGCTTCTTGATACTGACTGAATAAACAGAGGCTGGCATGGTTGAGCATTAGTGAAGTCGCCAGTTAAACAAATTTAATCCATATAATTCACACCATTCATTTCGAGGACTCACTTCACTTCAGATGCATATCACAGGTCAGTTCAGTTTTTAATGTGGCCCTGCTGAGCTCTTAAGGATGTTTCATTTGGTGGATTAACTAAGAGGGACAAGGACCCAAAATATCAGAGACTGACAGATTTGCTAACTTCAGTGAAAGCCAGAAAAGCTTTCATCCTGATCTGCGTAGCCCCTTAACTGGCAAGGGCCCGGTGACGGGCCGTTTGTAGTCCCTTTTATATGGCAGGCTAGACCCTCCCATTTTTATTGACACGTCATTCGGCCAATCATGTAACTGGCTGCACCAAATCACCTGACAAAGCTACGTGACGCCCTCTGAGTATTATTGGCTCTGGGAAACCCATTTCTTAACATGATTGGCCGAATGAGGTGTCAGTCAAAATGGGCGGGTCTAGCCTGCCATATAAATGCACTTCATTCGGCCCGCGGACCAGACGCGGCCGATTAATAGGCTATGAAATGGGTTGTTCAGAGCCAATAATGACCAGAAGGCGTTATGTAGTTTTTGTCAGGTGATTTTTTTGCTGCCAGTTAAGGGGTTAAACCTTGTAAGCAGAAACTGAAACTGATGCTGAGCGTGGCAGGGCAAGGTGACAGAAACAGTCCTGGGCTGTGGCGGCACGTTGGCCTAACAGTAGGAGTACCTATGTCTTCATGAAAAGGTCAAAGTATCTGCTGTAGTCCATTGCTTAGTGATCTTGAGCGGGACGCTCATTCTGTTCTCACAGTAAAGACCACAAAACATCAAATATGACATCAAATAATATACGTTCATATTTTAACAGCAATTCTTTCCCTCACTAACAGCAAATGTGGTAACCTGCAGAGCTATCACACTGAAACAATACTGACGATTGGTCTGACATGAAGGTGCGTGCCAGGTATGAGGTAAGTTTAAGAAAATACAAAAAAAAAAAGCTTCTTTTTTTCTTTTTTCTTTTTTTCCTGGATATTCATCTACAGTCTGGTTGCCTGACACCTGACTGGTGGAGCTATGGTTTCCCCTAACCAATCACTGAATGCCTGAATCTAAAATTGTGTCTTTTTACTGAGTAATTCATGGTTGGTTTCTTTGTTTGGATCTTCAGACCTTCTTAGTTTAGTTATCTGAGTTATGTTCTAGGCCAGAATTTATTTTCATTTGATTCCTTGTTCCCATCCAAGGAAGAGGGGCTCTCGGTGGCCGAGGAGGGGTTATTCACCACCAGCCCCCAGTCTCACTCACCTGGAATCCTTAGCCAGATTTCTGGGATACACAGGCTCCACATCCACCAGCTCTTCCACTCTGACGCATTATTGCCATCAGACACACCGGCGGTATCCACACCTCCAGCATCGTTGGCTCCCATCTCCCAGGTGAGACAAGGTTCTCATTGTTGGCGTTCCTCATCGCGGCAAGAGACAGTTTATCCACCGGCATCTACCAATCCCAACTCAACAGTGAGTGGAATGGACCTTTCCCTCTGTGCTCATTCTGGGCCGGAGGCCACAAACTCAGAGACTTTATTTCCTGCTCTGGGGAGGTAAAGTGGCAGTTTTGTATTTGAGCTTCCTAATAATGAAACCGGCAAATGTAAGAGAGAATTTAATGTCTAGGTTTCAGCCAGCCAGTACTAAGACTGCTTCTATTGCCAGTTCTGGGACTGTTCAAGAGCCTGTGTGCTATGCAGCTGTGCAGCCCACCTCAGAGACTACTGCTCCACGTGAGGCCTCTCCTGTGCCTGAGCACCCTGCACCCAAACATACTCCTCGGGTGGGGGTGGCTAGAGCTCTGCCAGTCCCAGTCACTGGCAGAGTTGGCTGTGAGCCCTGTGCAGCCCCAGGTTCTTGTGCCATTGCTCCCCTTCCTAAGACTGTTGTTCTGCCCACGGCTGCTGACACCAGGCCCTATCTGCCTACGCATGCCCTGGTCTGTGTCTAGGTACCCACAGCAGGACTCCTGTTAATCATTTCATGATCACAAGTTAACCTTATCACTGACAGCTGGTTGTGTAAAATTACAACAACGCACTACTTTTTGCAACAAGCTTATACTGAAGAACTTAAAAATAAGTTTGTCAAATACATTGTTTGCCTTTATTTCTGTGCAGTTTCCACTGTGCCAAAAACAATGCTGTGACCTTTATATTAAAGTAAACCATGGACTTTTTGCAAGTCCAGTCTTATAATATACAGTAAATAGTGACGGTTTAAGACTGTGCTTAGTATCATTCATGCTGTGTGAAACAAAAATAATATTTAGTATATGGACAAAGCTTCAAAATTCTTTTAATTTTGGAGATGTTTCTACTAAGTCATGCCCATGGATTATGTAGTGTAAAAGCAACTCATGAATGCCTACTCAGAGCTAAACTGTGACAGAATTAAACTTTTTCAAAAGACTGAAAACATCAATGAATCAATTGGAATTACCACAAAAGCCCAAAGTAACGTCATGGGAAATATGCCTTCAAAGCGTTGTGTGTGTCAGTGCGAAACCCTCACATGAGACTCCTGGAAGGGTTCTTGTGTTAAGAATATAAAAATCTGCCTCTGTCATGGTTTTCAGGAGCCACGTCTACGAGCTACATGCCAAATTGGAAAACCAGAGAATCACAGTTCACAAGCAGAGCCTCTGAGCAGTTTTTAGACATTTCAGATGAACAAAAAAAATAAGAATATTCAACTTTGTTTACCCATTTTTTTTAATATGGTCATCTGAGGACATGGAGATCCTGCTTGGGAGGAAATGATTTCTAGACATTTTGAGAATGAAACTTGGAACTGTGATTCTTGGCTTTCAGGGCATGTGCCCAACTAAGACTGACATTTGTGGTTCCTCTGGGATTATTTTGGCAGACATTATAGTTACAGATGCTGTGGTATGCTGCAAAGACTCTCTTAAGGTACAACTGAGAGGGAAACAAAATGCTGGTAAGCATTCTGGATGAGATAATGACTTTTTTCTTGACAAATGTACGCTGAGGCAAGGATGACACCCACGGTGGCTAAATCTGCTCGATAAAGAAACACATAAAAACAGCAGTTAATTCAAATTAAATTAGTATGGAGCAATTTAGCTTTTGCTAGGAAAACTGTAAAAAACACCATGATTCATGTGCCATGGTCAATTACAGAAGATGTAATCAAGAGTTGGTGTCTTGTTGGGATTGCTGTGTTTGGCAATTAGTTTCCTTTTATAAGACTAACTCACTCAAAACTACTTGATTGGGCTTAGGCACTAAACACAGCTTGTTTAGGGTTACAGGGGGAAAAACATGGTTTGGGTTACAACACACCATTTAACAACAGTAAACCTACTTGGTGACAAATGATGCATTAAGAGTGACCAATCACTCTAACTTATGCCAGAAACCAGAAAAAGGGGACGTAGCAGAAGTACACACAAACCTTAACATGGAAGACTTCATCAGTATAAGTATGCTGGACAGGTGCTCGTTTTATTTCATATAAAGTTAGTGTGTTGCAGCTAATTTCAGTTAAATAATTTGTTTACATGTGTTTTGTAGTTTTCACTGGATTTTGAGACTTTATTTTGAAATCTGATCACCTGATGACATCACAGCTAGTAGGCCACTTAGATGCTTCTCAGTGCTCTTAATATGGATGTACATTATGTTAAAGGTTACAGCTATTTTTGATTGGATATTCACAAGCTAAGTATTTTGTACAGTGTTTTTTTACAGTTTCCACCAAAAGGTTAATGAAGAAATTTAACAGTAAATGGTCAAACTTGCTTCGACTCTGTCTTCTTTGACTACGGTTAAACTTTATGTTTAGTTGGAGTTTCAACACACTGTACAAGAACACTACAATAAGAAGCTCAGTATTGTGCTTTGCCGAAACTGTTTTGACCAAGACAAATCCATTTTGACATATTGTGTGTTGTTGTATAATTGTGCTCACAAGAGGAGGCAAAGAGGACTCACACATAGTTGGAAAACCAAGAAATTTGAATCAGTCAGATGACTTAAGGTACTATTGGAAATGACAGGAGAATCCAAAAACAAGAAATTCAAAAAGGCAGGAAGTCAGAGGAGGACCACACAGGGTGTCTCAAGAACATGAGAGCATTAGCATGACTTTGGGCAGGTTTTGCCAGGCCTGCAGCAGTTTGTTTCACTCATATATTAAAACACAGACATGTATGTTAATTTATCATGCTATATTTATTCATGTTTTATGCATGTATAATGTAACATGGTTATCTTCATTATATTACAGTCAGATGGCAAAAACAGCTGCTCATAAACACCAAACAAATTAATAATAAATACATATTTTTCTTCTTCTTTGCAAGCTACATATTCATTGTATAAGATAATGTATAATCAATTACAGGCACTATCAGCATCACTGTCTGATTTACAGATACAGAAGACAACACACTTCAGTTACCCCAAAGTGTCACTGCATTAAAAAATTTTTAGCAAAATTTAATTACGACAGCGTACACGTACATGCAACGTACACATAATGTTGCTGTTTGTTTTGAGAGCCGCTACTCTACATAATGTATATAATTTGTAAAGATTCGAGTGTTATAAAAAGGATTCCCAAAAGCTGTATAGATGTTGCTAATCCTGGTACCCTAGGTAGTTAATGTAGTAAGTTTAATCTAGATTGATTAATGTGTTTAGGAGGAGTTAGGGAACAGATATACACATACACTATATTGCCAAAAGTATTCACTCACCCATCAAAATCATTAAATTCAGGTGTTCCAATCAGGCCCGGTTCTAGCCCACTGTAGTTGGGTGGGCAGACTGAAAATGTAGGTGGGCAAGTATAAACGTACAGTGGCTTGGAAAAGTATTCATACCCCTTGAACTTTTCCATATTTTGTCACATTACAACCACAAACATAAATATATTTCACTGGAATTTAATGTGAAAGACCAACACAAAGTGGTATACAATTGTGAAGTGGAACGAAAATTATACATGATTCAAAACATTTTTTACAAATAAAAAACTGAAAAGTGTGGTGTGCAAAAGTATTGAGCCCCCTTTTCTCTGAGTGCAACCAATTGCATTCAGAAGTTGCCTGATGACTGCTAATGACTAAACAGAATCCACCTGTGTGTAATCTAATCTCAGTACAAATACAGCTGCTCCATGACGGCCTCAGAGGTTGGTTAAGAGAATATTGGGGAGTAAACAGCATCATGAAGTCCAAAGAACACAGCAGACAGGTCAGGAATAAGGTTGTGGAGAAGTTTAAAGCAGGCTTAGACTATAAAAAGATTTCCCAAGCTTTGAACATCTCAAGGAGCACTGTTCAATCCATTATCTGGAAATGGAAAGAGTACGGCACAACTGTAACCCTAAAAAGACAAGGCCGTCCACCTAAACCTACAGGCCGAACAAGGAGAGCACTGATCAGAGATGCAGCCAAGAGGCCCATGGTGACTCTGGACCAAATGCAGAGATCCACAGCTCAGGTGGGGGAATCTGTCCGCAGGACAACTGTTAGTCGTGTACTGCACAAATGTGGTCTTTATGGAAGAGTGGCAAGAAGAAAGCCATTGTTAAAAGAAAACCATAAAAAGTCCCGTTTGCAGTTTGCCAGAAGCCATGTTGGGGACACAGCAAACATGTGGAACGAGGTGCTTTGGTCAGATGAGACCAAATTTGAACTTTTTGGCCAAAATGCAAAACGCTATGTGTGGCAGAGAATTAACACTGCACATCACTCTGAACACACCATCCACACTGTCAAAATGGTGGTGGCAGCATCATGCTCTGGGGCTGCTTCTCTTTAGCAGGGACAGGGAAGTTGGTCAGAGTTGATGGGAAGATGGATGGAGCCAAATACAGGACAATCCTGGAGGAAAACCTGCTGGAGTCTGCAAAAGACTTGAGACTGGGGTGGTAGCAGGACGACGACCCTAAACATAAAGCCAGGGCTACAATGGAATGGTTTAAAACCAAACATATTCATGTGTTAGAACGGCCCAGTCAAAGTCCAGACCTAAACCCAATCAAGAATTTGTGGCAAGATCTGAAAACTGCTGTTCACAAACGCTCTCCATCTATTCTGACTGAGCTTGAGCTGTTTTGCAAAGAAGAATGGGCAAAAATTTCAGTCCCTAGATGTGCAAAGCTGGTGGAGACATACCCTAAACGACTTGCAGCTGTAACTGCAGCAAAACGTGGTTCCACAAAGTATTGACTCAGGGGGGCTAAATACTTGTGCACACCACACTTTTCAGTTTTTTATTTGTAAAAAATGTTTTGAATCATATATAATTTTCGTTCCACTTCACAAGTGTATACCACTTTGTGTTGGTCTTTCACATTAAATTCCAGTGAAATATATTTGGTTGTGACAAAATATGGAAAAGTTCCAGGGGTATGAATACTTTTGAAAGACACTGTAGACACAAAATATTAGGCTATATTTGTCTGTTTTGGGGGGGTTGAATACAGCCCTAGTAGGCACAAAGATATACATATACCCTCTCCATTTATCTGGGTTTGGGACATCACAGAAAGTACACAGATTTGTGACCTTCTGTGGCTGGAATATACTTTTTTTTATATTTTATTCTTTTTGTTTTCTTTTTTTAATTATACAACAACAGAAAGAGAACAGCAACTGCAAAAAATGCAAAATGTGAAAAACTACAGAATCAGTCTTCTGTTTTTTTGGCCAAACTTTGTGACAAATTCATTCGGGAAGCAGAAACATGCGTCCCGAGCCGCAGAGTATTCCAGCCGAGGTCTAGTGCGGTACCACGCCAGGCTGAATGAGCGGAACGTTTTGCGGAAGGCACGTTTGTGGATAGTTAGCTAGCACTGGCTGTGTGAGCACAGTGCTATTCAGGTCCGCAACGGTAGGACCTGGCGCTGAAATGGCCAGAGGAAGGACCTGCTTTGGGTCTGGGGATGTGGCTAGAGTAGGACTAGCATCAGGGGTGCTTGTGCTATTACATGCAGAGAAACTAGTCGGTAGATTGTCTGCTGATCGGACAGAGGAGGAGATGGAGCAGGTAACCCGCTCAGGGGGAGATATTTCAGCACGGGCAGCAGCGGGACGGGAGCTGTTGGGGATACCCCAGTGCTAGATTTACTGACAGACGCGATACATGCTCATGGTAAAAAGAAGTAAAAATATTAACATGGAAATTAGAGTGTGACCCAGATTAAGGAAAAGCACGAAACGAGGGGGTGCAGCCCTGAATCAGGCCTCTTTCCCACCAACAGGGTTCCGGAGCCCGTGCCGTAATTTGAACCATGAGGCGGGTTTTCCACCGCCGAAACACTCGGTGCTCGGCCGAAAAACAAGTTCAATTCCGGCCCCGCAAACTAGCTGGTCTCAAACCACGAACGCATGACGAAAGCGTGTGAGAAAGTCAAAGTGTGGAAAATAAAAACTATTGTAGGCGTAGCTTGATGGGAGGATCTTTCGCTGCTCGCAGGCTGTATGGGAGGTTTTGATTGGGTGGGCAAGAATCAGATTTGGGTGGGCTGAGCCTACCCTTGTCCTATGCTACCGCCGGCCCTGGTTCCAATCACTTCCAAGGCCACAGGCATATAAAACTTGACTGGAGACTGTGAGGCAGCCAACATCTGTGTCTGACCTCACAAATGTACTTCTGGAATAATGGTCAAAAATTCCCGTAAACTTTGTGGAAAGCTTTCCCCAAATAGATGAAGCTGTTATACTGTAGCTGCAAAGGGTGGGCCGACATCATATTAAACTCTATGGATTAAGAATGGGATGTCACTCAAGTTCATATGTGTGTGAAGGCAGACGAGCAACTGGTTTTGGCAATATAGCGTAGGTTATATTCAATTTAATAAGATGATCTGACAAAGACTAAGCTAAAACATGCAGACCAAATACACACAGCATAATAGGACACTGGTGAAATCAATCAAGAGAATAATGTGGGTGGGGAAAGGAACACAGCAACAAGACACAGGATGAAGGAACACAGGAGGCAAAAGATTACATACAGGAAACGTATAAGGAAAACAAGAACTAACAGTAAGCATGGATCATAATACAGACTGTAATACTATTCATAAGTATGTTATTTTTCCAAGAAAACAATTTAAATATTGTACTAAAGTTTAAAATTTTCTATAGCAGAAACCATGAAGCTTGGGGCTGACAAGAGATAGGTTGAGAAAGTCTAAAAAGTATTAAGAGGCAATTACAATAATTGTTTCTGGGAGTGATTTCTAAGTTGTTTTTTATTATAAATTTATATGTATATATTAAGTTTCATAAACACCTTAAAAATAATTCCATAACAAGACTGCCAACAGAGCAAGTAACTTATGCAACACAGCATCACATCATCAACCCATCTTCTCATCTACCTTTAGTGACTTGCAGTACATGAATCATGCAGTAGGGGTGGGCAGATCAACCTAAACATCGATAGTATCAATGCCAATGCTAGTACTGGTATCAGATTGATGCTAGCATGATAGGATTTATACTTTAGTTTGTTTCTCTCCTCTGTTCAGTGCATTGCTCCGGTTCATCAAAATGTCAACATCTGTGCAAACATCACTCCTCTCATGCTCTGCACACTTTGCTCCGCCCCCTTCTACCCTGCTCCGGTGTGTTTTGATGTCGTGTGGTCACATAACTCAGCAGAAATGAGCCGAGACATGAAGGCTGCAATGAGTGCGAAAGACAAGCATCATGTGGAGATATTTTAAAGTTGTAAATGAAAATATTGAAAACAGTGATGGCTGTAAGAAGGAAAGTCTCTACTCTACAATGCCACAAATTTACATGACCACATGAAAAACTGGAAAAAGAGCAGCAAAAGAAACTGAGGACCAATTAAATGTGGAAATCAAAAATCAGCCATTTAGAGGTCATTCAAATGTATAGCATGTCGATTCACCTCATAAGTCATGACACTGTTCTCCCCTAGATAAGCTGTTTTTATTAAGTTAAAAATATTGGTATTAGTATCTGGTATCAGTTATATTGGTCCTGTAGTTAGTTGGTATCCGATCGATACCAAATTTTTCAGTATTGCACACCACTAGGATGCAGCTAAACAAATACTAACAGATTGTACTGCATGGTTAAATTCATGGATCCCTCTGCTGCATGGATGCTTAAACAGGGTTTATACAGGAATCCTAGAGTTAAATTTACTACCTTTTACTATCTATTTTTACTACCTCTAAAATATTTTTACTACCAGGATGAAATCGAGCAGCAGCCTTTTTTGGGGTAGCGGTGGATTCACAGCACTAAGCCATGTACGATGATCACCCATCTCTCACCAAAGACAAAACTGTATCCCACTTACTTGAAGGTGTAACTGTGACTTTGTCTTGACTAAGACCTCATACACATTAATATTCCAAACACATTTCAAAAAGTGGCGCAGTAGGTAGGCGCCCGTCTTGCAGCCAGTGGGTTGCCGGTTTGAGTCCCTGTCCCTGTGCTGCGTTGTGTCCTTGGGCAAGACACTTAAACCACATTGCCTAAAGGTAGTGCCGGTCTCTGGCTGCATGACCGCAGATGCTCGTCTCTGGATGAGTGATCTGGAACAATCATTTCGTTGTGTGCCTTGTGCGCACAATGACAATGAGTTGAATCTATCTAAATTTGTTTTTTTAAGAATATAAACAAAATGCAATGAAATTCAAGTCTCACAAGCCGATCATTTATTTTCCAATAAAATCTTGGAATACTGGTTTGCTGCTGAGGTGTGATGGCAATGCTCGTAGCTGACCTTGAGGTTGCAGTTGCAGTGCTTTGGTAGCACCAAAAAACAAAATAGGAATCTGCTCCCTACGTGCAAATCCGCTGCTGGTGAATGGTGGATGCTCGATGTGATTTAATCGCCGTCACACCATTTCATGTCAAATTTATATTTTTTCTGGACACTTTACAAAACGCCTCTCGATCATTCCCCATGACCGGCTTAACCCTCTTGGGTCTGGGGTATATTTGGCCATTTTTGACTACTTTTGTTTTTAGCTTCATAGTTGACCTTAGAAATTGTTTACCTTGCCTTGTTTGTTTTGTTTTTTTTTCCAGCACGACCTCATGTGTGTGACTGTATAGTTATTCTTTCATTCTGACATACTGTATTAAGACATTGGACTTACAATCACATAAAAAAATTAATGCAGAGTAGAAAAAAAGTTAATTTTTTTACTGTAAAAACCAGAAACATGCTTAACGAATTCTTTTTTACAATTAAAATGCAAATATATGTTGTAAATTTGCAAAACTTGTGTAAAAATATAGTAAATAATAAAGTTAAATACAATTATTCACATTAAAATGCAGGAAAGGCCTCAGGTGTTTTTGTGTACAACTATTTGAAGAGCAATCAGGACTCACATTAAGATGCTACACAAATTATTTATGCCACCTCAAAAAACAGTTTCTGTCCTCCACAAGACTGAGGGGCCCATCACAGGCAAAACTTGCCAGTAATGTCTCTTTTACCACTTTTTCACCTGCTCCGCAGCAGCCAAATGCACCCAAATGCATCGTGTTACCGCATTATTTTCTGATTGGTTGATTTTTCCACCAATAGGAAAGGGGTTGTCGGGAGTTATTTTGTTTTGTTTTGTTTTTATTAGCAAGCACTTCCTGTTAGCGAAACTCACATTTTCGCCGTTTATTTCTGCACAAAACGCGCATCGAAGGTGAGGACAATATACAGGAAAAAGTATGATGTAAATTATTGGGCATAACTCTGGTTTTACTTGGCCTATCAACGTCATTTAAAAACTGTTACATAGTTTGAAGTCTGCACTTTCGATTCATGGCAGCAGCGTCCCGATGCTACGTCATCTAAAATCGGCGATGTCATTTTGACGCGCCAGCGCGTCCGTGAACTCCGGAGGGTTAAGCCAGTCTTTGTCGGGTCATCGAGCCAAAGTTGTGAAAACTACATTTTCCCATGACGAGGCGCAAAATGACTCTGCGCATGCGCACAGCAGATCGGACAGTGGAACCGCTCGTCAACGTCAGCTCAGGTCCTGCTGAGTAGTTATATTTCTATACAGATCTTATAGTTAAACGAACTTAAAACAAAAAGTCTGCATCAATGGAAAGATCAAAATATATTGAAGGGGTGATGAAAAATTTACTACCAAGTCAAATTCTGTTTACTACCTTTTACTACCTTTTACTAGCCTTAATTTGACCTCATTTAATTTACTACCTTTTACTACCCCGCGGGAACCCTGTTAAACTATATTTTCCAGTCATATTCAAGAATAGATATACTCCTATGCAAGTGTCTTAGCACTGAAACAGTAATTTTGTTTTGTTTTTTCCTTCTTTCTTTCTTTTTTTTTTCTGTGGTACTATACAAAGAAATCCACCTCAGGCTTTTTTAACAATAGCGGAGGAAAGAGGGGATGGAAATCTACTGTTTTGAGCCACCTGCCAGTGGAATCTGGAAGGGGGCGATAAGAGCTGCTGGACTAATCTACCTGCCCAGCACTGACAGTTACACAAACCAGTGCATTTTGTGCCTAATAAAGCCCTGAATTTTCCAAGCAATCACTTGTTCCCAGGAATGGTGAATCATCTCCAATCTGTGTGTACAGACAGATAACGTTCAAGTGATGTGTGCAAACTGATTCTCAGCCTGTTATGGCAGCTGTGACAAAAGTTAAAACAAAATTGGGAAAGCACTGAACTTCCTTGCATTTTAGGGTTTGTTCAGGTAGAAGTGCAAACATTACTAAATGCTGAATAAGAGCTTATATGTACCAAGATTTTGATCCCTTCTTGACTCCAAGTTTGCTCTGTTTATTTTGTTTGTTTTGTTTTTTGTTACTCAAATGCCTATTAAAGTGAGCATCTATTCCCTTCTGCCAACAGCTTTTCAGATATCAGGAATCTTCCTAACCTGACTAAACTTAACAACCGAACCTTAGATGAAATCACTCTCAGTTCTGAGCTTCTCTACACAGCAAACCCTAAACATATGCAAACATTTGTGTTTGAGAGATGGAATGTGCATCACATTATGTATATACATTGTTCTTCCTATTTAGACATAAATGCAAAACAAAGCTGAGGATGATGTGATTGGCATTAGTATTTAGTAATACTAAGTACCTGACCAAAATAGATGAAAGTATTAACCAAACTTGCCCATTCAAAGGTTATCCAGACACCTCAGATAAAATAGGCCATTTAAGGACCTTAAGTTTTGATAATGATATTTTTCCCATTTCTGTCATTTGATGACAGCACTGGTGGGTTGTCATTAAAGTAACTGAATGCAAAAACAATTACGATATCCAAAATGAGGGAAGGGCAACAGCTTTGCCAGAATTCAGAGGCCTCAATCAGACATATTCTCTCCACAATGCTTTGGCCATCAGGGCTGCTATCAGCAGTCCTGTTCAGGACACAGAGTGCCTGCCAGAGAATGAGTCACACTTTGGCACCAGTCATTAAACTGTCACCAAGGTCTGAGTATTGTTATAAATGACAGGGCAGGGAGGCTCGTGCACATGACTGTCTCCCTACACACATAAGACCCTCTCAAGACGCTTGTAATTCATTCAATCTTTTATTTTGGTGTTGTGTGATTTACAGTTTAGAGTAGATCTGTTACACAGAGCCTACTGAGTTGGTTGCCACTTGGCTAACCCACAAATCATGGAAGCGCTGGTCTGTTTGTCACCATATCAACACAAATGATGCCAACAAATAGTGCTTTGTTTGCTAAAAGGTCATTCTCAAGTAAAACTGAAACTATCTGTGTAGTACAATATCAGTAGAAGCCAAGGTTTTGATGGGTTTTCTGGAATGGCATTGCTGGTCCACCACTTATGTCTAATTTGAAATATCCAAGTAATGGATGGATTCAAAGAAATCTACTAATGGTGCAGAAGATAGTTTGTATGATATTGCCATGTTGGTGTTGCTCTAGTGTTGTTGCAATGACATAGCTTTGTGAGAGCTTGGTGAAAGAGACCAGAGAAACATCATTCAAGCAATCATTCAAGGAGATTACAGTGAGTTTGAGGGACATGAAGATGGCTCAGATGAAGACCCTGACTATACTCCCAGCAGCAGACAGCAGCATACTCCCAGATATTGAAAATGATGAGTCTAGTGAGTCCTGTGATTCAGACAATAGTGAATAAACTGAGGAACCACAACCCAAGATGAGTCAAAATGATGAGCAAAATTGAAGGAAAATCAAGTGGTATGACAACAAATGTGTTACCCTGATCTCCTCTTACCTTGCCACGGAACCTCAGACAATGCATTTTTGGAAGTCAAAAGGCCACAAATTGTGAAGGAGGGGGGTAGACCTCCTAGATGCATGTGTTGGTAGACACAAGTACCACATGAGGTCACGGAGGTGGTACCTGTATCTGTTTTGGCAGACCATAATGCTGGTCATGGTAAATTCATGGCCGCTCTACCATTGTGACTGTAAACTACTTGAAGTCAACAAGCCAGTGAAACAAAGGAGCTTCCAGGCAGAGGTGGCATCAAGCTTAATTCTTTTGCACTCACAAAGGGGTCGACCATCACGGCACCACATCTCCACCTCCACCACCAAAGAGAGTTCGAGCTGGAGTTCCTGCATATATTTGCTTGGACCAGGTTTCACACTGGCCTGTGAACTGTGAAAAGCGTGGCCGCTGCAAATTATGTAAGAAAAATGCAATCACGACCCTCTGTGAGAAATGTGATGTGTGTCTTTGTTTCACAGAGGAAAGAAATTGTTTCAAGTGCTACCATTCAGCCCAGGCTAAACTTCCATAACAACAGTTCGAACATGATGCAGTTGACAGAAAAGTTAATGATTTTGTGCTTTTAATGCACTTTGGTTTTGATCAAGAGTAGTTTACATGTATTAGTCACTTTTTCAGTTTTGTTAACAGTTACAGTTATTTGTGAAGAAGACCTCTAAAATGTAGCAGTGTGCAAATTTTTGTGTTGTAAAGCAACTCTAAGGAGGATTTTGTTATTCAACCCAAGAGCTAAAGTTTTTATTTTGATACACTGTTGTCAAAATGATAATTAAAAAGAGAACATGTGTTACTAAACAAGAAAAGACAAGGACTTTATTTTATATCGAGGATTAAATTTACCTTTAACACCCGATGTGACGTATGAGTCACATTTCAGATCTTTGAACACTAGGGGGGGGGTGGTATTTTGAAAAAAAATGTCAGAAATGTATTGGTATTGGTTTTTTGTTTAATGAGGGATATAGGTGCATGACCACTTATTGTGATAGGATATATTCTAGAAGTTGTCCCCCCCCCCCAAAAAAAAATGCTCGTAAGAAAAAAATCTATTTGTGAAAATGATTAGTGTACCAGAAAAAAAAAGTAATCCCTGTTTGTTGCGTTTTTGAGTCTCCAGACACCATCGAGACTGAAATCCTCCATATATTCCTTTTTTATTTGAGTAGAGTGTAAATGCCTTACATTTATTGATTTACTGGAGCAATTTATGAAAGGGTTTAGTAATAAAATCTTCTCCAATAAAGATTTTTGAATTTGCAGCAAGATCAGATGTTTGAGAGAACACTGTTGGAAAAAAGCTGGATCTGCATAACAGAATATGGGATATAGGTTGACAAGTGTAAAAAAAAAAAAAAAAAAATTAAATAGTTGTCTGAATTATGGCATTTTGACCTCCTATTATTGCTGGGGCTGCTTTGCTGATTCAGGACCTGCACGGCTTGCCATAACTAATGGAACCATGAATTCTGTTCTCTTCCCAAAAATCCTGAAGAAGGATGTCCAGCCATCAGTTTGTGCCCTGAAGCTGGACAGTGATCACCACAAAGTCCACCTCTGAATGGCAAAAAAAAACCTAAATGAAGGTTTTGGAGTGGGCTAGTCAAAGTCAGGATTCAAATCAGACTGAGATGTCTGGCATGACTTTAAAGAGGCCATTGACACTCAAAAACCCTCTAGTGTGGCTGAATTAAAGCAATTCTGCAAAGAAGAGTGGGCCAAAATTCCTCCACAGTGATGTGAAAGACTCATTGCCAGTTATCACAAACACTTGATTGCAGTTCTTTGTCCCCGGGGTGGCACGACCAGTTATTAGGCTTAGGGAGCAATTACTTTTGCACAGCACTGTCACTACTAGTATAACAAACCATAACCTCTGACTGAGCTGAGCTGCAGGCAGTGTAGATGCAAGGTTTTGATGAGGCACAAAAACACATAATTTTTTTAACTGCCCATCATGATGGAGATGTAGATGCTGTTTTTCTGTACATCATCTAGTCTAAACTACTGTGTTGCTTTCATGAGTAAAACATTCATATTGATTAGTGTTCCTTTTGTTGAGTGTGCTCTTCACATTAAATGTGCTTAGTAATTCTTTTAGCATTTGCTGTCACATTTCCTGAAGCAGGTCCTTCTCTTGAAAGCCTAAAGGTTCAGCGAGCTCTAAACAGAACACAAAGCTGCCATTCATTTTCCAACCCTTTGTATTTCTTTGTCCTCAAAAGAGAAATCTTGTTCTCTTATCCCTGGGAGCTTCATTTATTTCCCATTATTTTGTGAGACAGCTATTTGTTCACCAAATATAAGTCAGATGTCCTTGGAGACAAGTGCACAAAGGATCCCTCTTGGTGGTTCGAAGTTAATTCATTGCTCTGTAGCCTCCTCCCACCATATGCCATCAAGCTTTCACACTGCACACACAAGTACCACTGAAATTACACAGTAGAGGAAAATAACACCTTCAGTGCCTTGTGAGAAAACCCAGTAGGATACTTTCTGTGGGATAGAAAAGCTCAGCTAAATGCATTGCATTGTCTCTTTTTTACCACTGAGGTCAGGTAGGGATGGCAACATTACAAGGTAAAACACAATTCCAATCGTAACACTGATATATAATATCACTGCTATTATTTAATGGCAACGTCAGGAAATCTGATACTGAGGACTCTATTTTGGTGTGGAGCAGCTCATGCATTGATTACACTGGCATTATTTAGGGAGTGGTTGTGGTTATTTATTTTTTTATTATTATTATTTTTTGTTGGCCTACAATTCCATTCATCAGCAGCATGCGCAGCCTAAAACATTATGCTTATCTTAAACAATGATTTACTGGCTATTTTCATACAATCATAGTATTTGGGATTTCTGTCAGTAGGAGACAAGATTCACAAAAAATACTAGTTTGAATGATGCATTGCATCATCAGCCTCCTTTGAGTGCAGCAGGATTCTTTGAACCATGTTTTGCACTGAAGAATAATATTAAAGAAAACAGACAGGAAATTGTTTTAGGAGTGTTTAACTACAAGCAATCATTGACTGCATGTCAAGTGGTAACCTTCATGGTTTTTGCTTTTTCTTTCTTTGTTTTTTGGTTCGTTTTAATTTACCCAACTGGATTTTGTTAAGGTTTAAAGTTTAAAGCTGTACTCATATTCAGGGCACAGATTGTTAACCAGGCTTGATAGCTTTAGCTGTCAACTTAACAGTCCACTCGCTTGTCTTAAATTAGTTATTTCTGGCTCCAAAAGAACAACATGGCAGCATCCAAAAAGTTAACGTCAAGGCTTCAAAATGTGGAGTTCACTAACCAATGGATGGCTATATCCATTTTACATATACATTACATTTTCATGCACATCGTTTGAGATTTTCCAAGAAACTAAATGAAATCCTGTGAAGAGGATAGCCTGGGCTTTCTGGGGATGTGTCATGTGACAGGCTGGCATGTTGGGAAATTAATTTTGTTCTCAATCCAAAATGGCCGGCATTGCAGGAAGCACATTTTATGGGAAGAGAATTAAGTCAAATATTGCTACTTTTTTGTTATTTCCTTCATGGTTATCATGTATGAGTTTGTTTGTAAAGGTTTCAGGAACAGTATTTTCCATTTTAAAAGCAGTTTATGTTCTGAAATAATGGTCTTTGAATAAATGTCAATTGTAATGGCCGTCAGGACCCTCTTTGTGTACTTTGATACCTAATCCTTGTAGGTAACAGGACTGAGGCAGAAATGATTCTGTACAAGAAGATTTTGCACCATCCACTAGGATTGCCTTCTCAGTTTGCCTTCTGGTGTACAGTCCACCAGATCGACCCTGTGAGGCCACAGCAAGGCCATCCTGGCAATTTCTGCAGTTCCCAGCTGGAAGCAGGCTAATCTGCAGTTACCCTGTGTGGTATGGTTGCAGCAATTCAGCCAGTTCGTGTTGGTCACTCAGCACTCAATAGGGATGAATCAGCTCTGATCTCCCAGTTTCTTAAAGGTGCCCTCATGGAACCCCATAATCCTGGATACTCTTCAGCATCCCCCCTTTGCTCCCCTCAAGGACACAGATTTGGAATCGCTTTTCCTCAAAACAGCTTTCCTGCCATAACATCTGCCAGGAGCATTAGCGCACTACATGCTCTTGTCAGTTTACAGGGATTGCTGCAGGTTTTTGCTGGAATGATCACGAGTTATCCTTCAGCCCAACTCTGCATTTCTACTGAAGGCACTATCCAAGTTCCACCTCTCCCAGTCTGCCGAGCTATGGTTACTTGCCACTAGTGGCTTAGACCAGGAGGTATCTCTAAGCCAGGCTTCTTTCAAACTATTAGCGACTTCACACCAGCACAGCTGTTTGATCCATAAGCTGTGGGGCTGTGCAAGCCGGAATGCCTTAAAGAAGTATTCACATGTCCTGACTAATAGGGGGTGCAAAATCCATCAAGAATAAGATATGACACATTCTGTTGCCCTATGGAGTTATTTTTTTGTTTGTTTTTAGTTTGTGTCATTGGTTAATGATCATAATTAGGTAAATCGTTCAGTTCGCTGTTTGTTTTATATGAAGATCTTCCGTTATCCACTACAGTGGACATTCTGAAAAAAATGTAATGAAAAATAAATTTGAATTATGAGATGTTTCTTTGACCCCAAGGATGTAGGAAATTAGAAAGACAAAGAAATTTGATGACACTTTTTTCTTGGGTCCCAGGAGGTTATCCCTCCTCCCCACATGTCCACACCATCTCAACCTTACTTCTCCAACTTTGTCTCCACACTGCTCACTCTGAGCTGTCCCTCTGATGTACTCATTTCTAATCTTGTCCATCCTGGTCACTCCCAATGGCAGCTGATGTTAACTGGCAGAGTTTACATCTTCAGCTGGCAACTGTCTTCCTAACCTTGGACAGGAGGACACATCCTCCTGTCTTTTTATTAATGCCATTGTCTTCAAACCATACATCATAGGAGGGACTCGACCACCTTCCCTTTCACTCTTGCTGCTATCCTGTCACAAATTACCCTTAACACTTGTCTCCAACTGCTCCACCCTGCCTGCACTCTCTTCTTCACCTCTCTTGAGCAATGTCCATTACTTTGGATGGTTGACCCCAGTATTTCAACTCATCTACCTTCACTACCTCTACTCTTTACAGCTTCACTGTTACACCTGTCTCCCTCTCATTCCTCCACTACTCTAGACTCTCTTCCACCTGCTCCCTACTCTCACTACACATCACAATGTCTTCTGCAAACATCGTGATCCATGGAAACTCCTGCCTGACCTCATCTGTCAACCTGTTCATCACCACTACAAACAACAAGGGGCTCAGAGCCGATCCCAGATGTAATCCCATTCCCACCTCGAACCCATCTGTCACTCCTACTACACACCTCACCACTGTCTTGCTGTGTTCATACATGTCCTGCACAACCCTCACATCCTTCACCACTCCAGACTACCTTATACTGTACCACAGGTCTTCTCTTGGCACCCTATCATATGCTGTCTCTAGATCCACAAAGACACAGTGCAACTCTTTCTGACCTTCTCCGTTCCTCTCCATTAACACTTCCAAAGCAAAGATCACACCTGTAGTGCTCTTTCTCTGCATGAAGCCATACTGCTGCTCGCTGATGATAACCTTCTTAATCTTCTTAAACTAAAGTGCTTTAAAAATGTATAAGGTTTATGCCACAGCTGCTCTAAATAAAAATTTTCAATGTTCCTGTAATGTTTAATCCACTATTAATCCACTCTTATGTTCTTTAATCAAAATATATTTAATGCTAAAATGTTGTTATATGTGAATTTTCAAATTTACTGTTTTACAAAAAAGCAGAAAAACACTAAAGAACATTAGTGTTGTTTGTTTAAGATGTCAAATGACAATTATTTACTTTCATTCCTGAACAGAAATATTTGTTTTGGTGGTTGAATGTTAGATTTAATTAATTTCATTGTGCTCAAATTTAGGTACTAAAGCAGTTTGTTATTTGCCTTATTAATGTTATAATTTTTTGTTTTAAACAAGTTTTTGACAGATTTTTGAAATATTCCTGTTTAAATACTGTAGCTTCAACAACTCTTTCCCATGGCTTCATGAGGGTGAAGGAAGGGAGAGGACAAAAGACACACTGTGGAGGACAGCCAGAGTTTATAATATAATAACTAATGATTAAATGCTTAAATAAAAAGTGTATAAACACAGAGAGTTAATAGAGGTGAGTAAAGAAGAAACACTCAGTGCATCATGGGAAGTCCCCAGCAGCCTAGGCCTATTGCAGAGTAACTGAGGAAGGGTTCAGGGTCACCTGCTCCAGCCTTATCTATAAGCTTGTTTAAAAATGAAAGTTTTAAGCCTAATCTTAAAAATAGAGAGGGTGTCTGTCTCCTGAATCCAAACTAGGAGCTGGTTCCACAGAAGAGGGGCCTGAAAGCTGAATGCTCTGCCTCCCATTCTGCTCTTAAGTATCCTATGAACCGCAGTCTGAGAGCGAAGTGCTCTGTTGGATAATTTGATACGATGAGGTCTTTGAGATAAGATGGGCCCTGATTATTCAAGACCTTGTAGGTGAGGAGAAGGATTTTAAATGTGATTCTGAAGTTAACAGGGAACCAATGAAGAGAAGCCAATATGGCTTCACAACAACAGTCACCTCAAGGCACTTCTATTGTAAGGTAAAGACCCTACAGTATTGGGGGAAAAAAAAGAAACCCCAACAATCACACGACCCCCTTCTGAGCAAACACTCACAACAATAGGAAGGGAAAAACTCCCTTTTAACAGGAAGAAACCTCTAACAGAACAAGGCTCAGGGAGGGGCAGTCATCTGCCACAACTGGATTGGGGTGAACAGACTGAGAAGAGAGCAGACAGCGACAGGACAAAAGGCAAACTATAAGAGAGAGAGCCAAAGTCCCTACTTTCATTCTCTCATGCAACCTCCTAACATGCCTTCCCCCCCTTCTTCTTCCTTTGTCTTTGGTCAATAGTAGCACAGTTTCCACTGGCACCCTGTTGGCCAACAGCCCCAACTGATCTAGTATGAAAATTTAATTTGTTGATGATATGCATTTTTGGTTTGGCAATGATTTTATGCTGGATGCCCTTCCCGATGCAACTCTCCCTGTTTATCCAGACTTGGGACTGGCACTTGGAGAATACTGGCTTGTGGCCTTCCGTGGTTACAATGACAGCATTACATTAACCCTTATTAGACGCAAAAACTGCACACCTGAATTGCACAACATGGTTAAGAGCAGCACAAGAATCACAAAGTGTATATATTGCATATAAGCAGCAGGTGCAAACATTATTCTCATGTGACCAAGTAAATAGATATGTGTGTTCTTAGGTTAATGTCACCAATTCCAGCATGAAGATGACTGCCTGACTGCACTCACTCATCTTCCTTAATGTCGCATACTTTTAACCTGGAGATTGATTATTCATATAATGAAAACACCACTTTATTGCTTACAATATGGTGAATTGACTCCTTCTGTTCAATTTAATGCATGCTGAGCTTTAATCACATTACTACATAATGTTCTTACCCTCACAGTTTGAAGTTAAAAAAAAGAGTGAGAGAGTAACTGTATCAACTCAGGAAGCGTATGAGTTTAAGCAGCAAATTGAGCTTGGGTTTAAGACACAGATTTACTTGTCTCCATTCTCCTTTGGATCGAGGAGAATGCTTTGAACTGTTTGGAATATGAGATGTGAAGCTGGAATCCTAAACACAGGATAATAGCTTTCTGAAGAATGGAAGAGATGGGTGCCAGCCATCTGACCTGTCGGATAATCTATAGGAAAGGACCCAAGTAGCAGGCTCAGGCAGTACTCAGTGATAAAATGTTTATTGTGGTTAAGTGAATGATAGAGAGACTGGGAGTGAAGGCAAGTGAGAGACTTCAGCTCAGGGGATTTCACAAGGGATTCAGGTGGTCAGAAATGCCAAAGAGAAAATGGAATTGACAGGTTTGAATCTTACCTGTTGTAACAAGGAGACTGAGTGGGGAAGGAGCAATTGGTTGGTGGACAGGGTTCCAGAGATTCACAGGGGGAGAGAGGTGCAGCAGGAGTCATGCACAGTTTGCAGGTTTGTGGGGTTCTGGACTAACAGAGCCTGACCAGAGATCCTAGGCAGGAGGCAGAGTAAGAGCACCAAGTGAGTTCACTGATTCCTTCAGAACAGATTCTAGATTCAGATTCTGCTTCACTGTTTCAGTGCAGAAAGGTGTGGAGAGGACAGTTCATAATGAAAGCGTCTGACCTGAGGTGGAAAACAGCCCAATAACCCCACCTGACAGTAATTAACAAAGAAATGGAAGAGAGAAAGAAACAGAAGGAAAACAAAATCCCACCCCAGTCCTGCTGAATCATAACATCCTTATTCTATAGATTGGTGCTGCTGTCTCTGTGTGTGAATGTAAGGTTAATATACTTTTTTTGAGCACTTTGGGAGAAGTATTATCAATGTAGGCCATCTGAGACTGATAAGAATTCTCTTAGCGTCTGAATTATTTGGTCATAAAGTAATGAACAAATTAAACTTTTGACCTGCTGGTAGTGCTTGATGAGAAATTTGAACTTCACATAAAGTCAAGGTTGAAATATCACATTTTATTGGTGTCTTTTGACCTCAATAGAGGAAACATGATTGAATCACCTCATCAGCTCATCAGGACTTATCTGCTGCGAGTTAAGGACATTTGTGCCAAACATCATTATATACACATGTTTGGAAGTGATGATGGAGCAGTATTGTTGATAATGATTTGGTTTGCTGGTTTCTGTCATCACTTCCACTCATCACCCATGCCTGACAACTGTTCTGTTTTTCTGACTGTTTAGTGGACCCAGAGCCAAATAAACTCTGAGACAGAAATGATTGTTATTTTAACCCAACATTTAACTCAGCATTAGGAAATACCACTTTCCAAATGTGACCACAGCAAGCTGCTGAGAAAAACAGCTAACTGATGATGCCCTCAGAATTTTTCTTCTGCCTATTTCTGATAAATGTGGTTTGATCTGAGCAGTTCTTTAAAATGCAGTTCTTTAAACTTACTCACCTGTGTCCAGAGCCCAGGAGTCCTACTTGAGACCCCCGTATCGGGGTTACCTTACCTGGGATGCCTTTAAAATGTCATAAAATCATTCAGCTACTGCAGGGATTTTGACTTAAACCAATGTTTGGCTATAGAGGACCCAACTTTTTATCAAAACAGATTAAATTCATGGTATATCATTGATTATACTTCTAAAGGCGCTGCAGCAAATTGCAGGAATTTTAATCTCAACTGCAGTCTAGAACTCTTATAGTGTTCAACATTCAAATAACATCCTTAGTGATATCTGTCTACAGTTTGCAAAATAACCTGTCCTACTTCACAAAGCTAATACTAGTAGTTACATGGGAGTCAACATCTAATTTGGAAGAGATTTGGGAATGTTTTTCTTCATAATTCTTGCTCTTCCAAGTTAAGACTTAGAAATGTAGCAGATGAAATCATTAAGAGCTTGGGTAATATTTAGAGTGAAAATTTAAGCCTCCTTCAAGGATTCTCATTCAAGCTTCCTGAAATCACAGCTCAAAAAGTCAAGGATAGGCTGCATTTCCCCCACCTCCACCCCCATCAGGGTCACCTGATCCAGCCCTAACTATCAGCTTGATCAAAATGTATGTAAGGCACAGAGAATAATGCAATATTCGATTTAATTCAATTCAATTTTATTTATATTGCGCCAAATCACAACAAACTGTCGCCTCAAGGCGCTTTGTATTGTGGGTAAAGACCCTACAATAATACAGAGATAACCCAACAGTCAAAACGACCCCCTATGAGCAGCACTTGGCGACAGTGGGAAGGAAAAACTCCCTTTTAACAGGAAGAAACCTCCAGCAGAACCAGGCTCAGGGAGGGGCAGTCATCTGCCATGACCGGTTGGGCTGAGAGGAGAGAAAAGACATGCTGTGGAAGAGAGCCAGAGATTAATATCAATTAATGATTAAATGCAGAGTGGAGTATAAACAAAGTAAATAAGGTGAATGAAAAGAAACAGTGCATTATGAGAACCCCCCAGCAGCCTACGCCTATAGCAACATAAGTAAGGGGTGGTTCAGGGTCACCTGATCCAGCCCTAACTATCAGCTTGATCAAAAAGGAAAGTTTTAAGCCTAATCTTAAAAATAGAGAGGGTGTCTGTCTCCCGAATCCAAGCTGGGAGCTGGTTCCACAGAAGAGGGGCCTGAAAGCTGAAGGCTCTGCCTCCCAATTTACAATAGAAGTGCTCTGTTGGGGTGATATGGTACTATGAAATCTTTAAGATAAGATGGATAAAATGACTCCAAGATTTCTCACAGTGTTACTGGAGGCCAAAGTAATGCCATCCAGAGTAAGTATCTGGTTTGACATCATGTTTCTAAGATTTGTGGGGCCGAGAACAAGAATTTCAGTTTTATCTGAATCAGGGTTATTATAGTTAACGAAAACGAACGAAATAACGAAAACTGAAATTGAAAAAACATTGTCGTTAACTGAAATAAATAAAAACTATAATTAAAAGGAAAAAACGATAACTAATTAAAACTGAATTGTGAGTTTACAAAACTAACTAAAACTAACTGAAATTATCGATAAACTGACTTTCATTTACTTGTTTTTTTGGGGGGGTTTTTTTAAGCCTTGTGGATTGATATGAAATCATTGTTTCCGCTCTCCGAGTTTAAGCTGGGAGCGCCACAGGACAACTGTGTGAGTGCGCATGTGCGTGCGCTCACCGCGCTGGTCCGCAAAGTAATGGCTGCGGTCTGCCGAGAAAGCGTCAGAGTCCCGTATGGAGGTTCTTTGAGTACAAACACCTGCACACGACCACAAGGTAATTAACACACACAATCCAGCTACACAAGCATAAATGCGGACATGAGGTCGGCAACTTCTGTAGGTTGTGTACAGAGGCCGCAAAGACCCTGCAGGTTTAATTAGCGAGCATCTAACCAAGCTAGCTCCAAACCAGAAGCAGCTTCAGGTGGTGAGAACATCAGGATGCAGATGGATTTGACCTTTGACTCCTTCAAAGAGTTTGTTTTTGTTTAACACCACATGTAGGCGTTATTAATCTGCTGCACTGATGCTGAAGTTTATTGTGGAGTTTATTGTAGAATTTATTGAGTTTGGGAGTTCATGTTTTTCTTTGTTTCTCCCTGTTGATGTTCATGTGTGTCCTTAATATTACACAAATTTAGCATGTCTTGTGAACAGTTGGTTGTTGACTATATTTCTTTAAACTGTATCTTTTGTCAAGTTTTCATTACACAATAGTCACTTTTGCGCCTTGAATCTTGCACCTGATCAGGTATGAAAATACTAAAACTAATACTGAATCTAACTCAAACTAACTAAAACTAAGCATGAAACCAAAAATAAAAACTAATAAAAACGAGCAAAACCACTCTGAAAACTAATTAAAACTAACTGAATTAGAGAAATAAAAGTAAAAACTAACTAAAACTAAACTATAATGTAAAATCCAAAACTATTATAACCCTGATCTGAATTTAGAAGCAGGAAATTAGAGTTCATCCAGGACTTTATGTCTTTAAGGCATTCCTGCAGTTTAATTAATTGATGTGTGTCATCTGGCTTCATGGATAGGTAAAGCTGGGTATCATCTGCATAACAATGAAAGTATGTGTATTTACTGCAGTGGCAAGTCAGGGGAGTTATAGTAAGGGATGAGCTCGCTCACAGAGTGCAACAAACCTGTTTAATATTCTTTTGGGTCCTTTCTAATATATTTTATCGATTTATAAATGCCAACAATTTCCGTCTGTCAAACTCTGTCTATAGAAAGACTTCTGCTGATTTCCTCCATTCCGTGTCCCTACCAGCTATCAGGATCAGTGTGTGGCAAACAGCGGAGAAAATGTTTGGCTTGTCACGCTGTGAAGGAATTTAGTGCAGCTCTCCAGACAGCAGTGGCCACTCTGTCCCTCTCAGCCTGAAATAATGAATCTGAATAGCATTGTGTTGGCATGTTACTCTGCATGTGCCTGCCCAGTAAAACACCAATTCCCTGACCAGCAGACCATAGGAGGGAATGTGCTGAGGGTCACAGACAGGCCAGTCGGCAGTTTCAGGACATCTACTGCTGACACCCACCCTCTCCAGTCAAATGTGTCCACAACATGTCACACTGTCCAGCCTGCATACTGATGCAGATACAGACAGCCTGAAGCTGTACAGACTGTTCAGTCCTATAAAATAGCAGTCAGACCACCCAAATCATCTACAGAGTGTCATATATTGTTGCTTCTGATGAGTTTTCTGTTGTTTGCTTTCTGGCAGAAATCCAGCCTACATTAAATCACACAAAAGTCTTTTATACTTCATCGTGAATAATGAGTTTGTTGTTTCAGGTCCAACATGAAAGTGTGTTTGCTCAGCTGTTCACCAGCATACCCACAATGACAGAATTCAGAGAGAGTAGTGTTTGAAGCTCTACTCCATTCATACATGTTATAAACCTTTTGACATCCAAATGTCAATATTTGGTTACTAAAATGATCAATTGTCCAACCTTTATTTAACCAGGAAGTCCCTTGAGATTAAATTGGCTTTTTCAAGGGGACCTGACCAAAAGTTCAAGTGGATTATTTCTATTTGGAAATGATGTGTGCACTTGCAGAGAAGAAACTTAGCTGTGGCCTGTGAAAAACAGTTTCCTAGAAAGAGCTGATCATTTGGAATTTGGAAAATCCAAGTAATTCAAGCTTCATCAGAGAGTGTAAGCACTGTAAGACTGCAAATAAACTCCCATCCCACAAAGATTATTATGTGGAGCTGGAGGCTCAGCGGGCACTGCAAAAGAAACATGTATTCATATTTCTTTCAGTATTCCAAAAAGCAGCCAAAAGCCACAGTGATTCTTAGGAAATGCATGGTGGTGAGGTTGATTGGTGGGTGGGTGGCAGGTCAGCTATTCGAGGGGGGGTCACATTAAGATTTCTGTTCCTTTGAAAGAATCCTTATGAGTCATGCTATCAAGTTTCTGTCTTTCAAAGTTTCATGTAGGACAGGGGTGGGTAATTCATTTTCTCAGGGGGCTTCATGAGAAACTGGGACTCTTGTGAAGAGCTGCACCAATAAGCTGAACTCAGTTCTGCTCAATTTTAGTTTTATCTGTTTGCAAACTGCTACTGGTAAGAGTAGAATGTGAAGCAGGCATAGTAAAATCCCTAACACTTAATTATTATTTAATCAATATTCCCCAAAACAACGGTGAACAAAATGTGAATGTGACTTTACACAAACTGCTATTGCTTTTTGCTTGTAGTTTATTTACTTCATCTGTAATGCCATCCAGAGTATGTATCACATCTATATTTTCTTGTTCAGTGAGAGAAATCGAGTTTGTTTTGGGCCTAACTGGAGCCTAACATCACCACCACAGCAACTGTTCTCCACAAATGAAGCACATGCTTTTCCTCTGACTTCAGTAAATAAATGCTTAGAAGTCCATGTCTTGTTAAAAACTTTACATTCTGCATCAGTCTTTCAGTAAACAGCAAGTCATTCTCTGATGAGGAGTTTATCAAAGAGTGTTTGGTCGCTGAAATGGGACAATTTGTTAAAATTTCTATTTAGTTTAGTAACATCTCATTCTTAATCCATAGGGTTTAATATGATGTCGGCACACCCTTTGCAGCTATAACAGCTTCAACTGCTCTCAGAAGGCTTTCCACAAGGTTTAGGAGCATTTATGGGAATTTTTGACCATTCTTCCAGAAGTGCATTTGGGAGGTCACACACTGATGTTGGATGAGAAGTCCTGGCTCACAGTCTCTGCTCTAATTCATCCCAAAGGTGTTCTATCAGGTTGAGGACAAGACTCTGTGTAGGCCAGTCAAGTTCTTCCACACCAAACTCATTCATCCGTGTCTTTATGGACCTGCTTTGCACACTGGTGTGCAGTCATGTTGGAACAGGAAGGGGCCATCCCCAAACTGTTGCAAACAGGAAGAGAGCCACAACTGACTAGGCAGACAAGACTAACTTGACACAAAGCATAAAAGATAAACACAGAGAGGAGGACTAAGCCAGACATGGAAACACAAGGGAGGCAGGAATAAACAGGGTTAGAGGGAAACCAGACTGAAGCCAAGAGCAGAGGTAGATGAGAACTAAAACCTGAAAGTATAAATATAAGGAACCAAACCAGAATACAGACCATAAACAGAAAATACAAAACTAGAGAAAACCTAAACATCCCAAAAACTCAAAACCCTGGTTCCAAGACCCAGGGACCATGACATGTTAGACCAAGGGTTATTCATGTTTCGGTTAGTCATTTGTTACATTCTTTTTTGGTGTATTTTGGTGTTTTTGTTGCTCAACACTTTGGTTGGTCATAGTTCTTACATTTGGGTTGTTTGTATAAGAGTTACATTTTGATTACAGTGTGATTTATATTAATTGAAGTACATTACATTACATGCATAATACATATTTGCATAATATTTGTTCTGGTCATATTTGTCATATTCAGTCATATATTGTTACAACTTCTGACAAAATCTCTCAGCCAGCACATCCATAAACTTATCATACAAAAAAAAATTACACCTAGCAATTTCCTTTGCAGAAATTGTGCCCTCTATTTCTCTCCTGTAAGATAAAGCTGTCAGCAAACAGAAGACTGCAAATCAAAGCAAGTGTAATCAGTTGACTGGGCTTACTCTTGAAGATTGGGTGAGCTCTACAAAAATCTGCAAGGAGCTCATAAAAACTCATTGAGAGGAGCCTCTCTAACTGATTCAGGCATCTGAAAAAGATGCCCCTTCGGTTACCTCTCTTTAAAGTTCTACCAGGCATAACCAGGTCGACAGAGGCCCTGTGGTCAACCCAGCATGCCTGGAGGAAAATACATGTTCCAGCTGGCGTGAACCAGCTGGTGAGCCTCCAGAAGGAGCTCCGTAATTCTTCATAATCATACTTTTGTTTTCTATGAGAAAAACTTTACTGTTTATACATTAAGACTTGCATCGCTTCACTTTTAGTCAGTGTTTGTGGTTTGAAGAGTTCTGTTTTCTTGCCAACTAAACTGCAGCTTCTCTCCAGCTATAAGCTGACTGGACCACACATCCTCCCTCCCTCCCTGAAACATTCCTATTAAGGTTGCATCAATGGGGATTCAGCTCTGTCGTATCCCGAGTGAGGAGATTTTTCTTCAGATTCTCTCTAACCCCGTGTTCAGCTGAATGGAAGCTGAAAGACCAATATGCTTGGCTGAGATTGGTTTGACATTTGAATGACCAAAAAAGGTAAAGAAGGAAGTTGGGACTATGCGAAGTGCCACTACTTATCTTTTTGATTGAAAAAAAAAAAATTGGTCCTCCAACTTTGTGTATCACTTTTCCTTCTCTGGTGCAGTTGTGAAAAATAAAATTTTCTCAGGACTCTGTGCAATCATGTGAAAGTTGCAGCACCCGCTCATATTATTCAACACATTCAATTGACTGTAGGGGCTTTCTATTAAAGTCTGTATACTGTTAGAATACAGTGCAAGCTGATCGTCAACCCACCTCCACCCCAGTTTTTCCTGTCATGTTGTGTCTAACTTAATCAGGGTGATTTCCTTCATTACTGCCTGCTCTGCTGTCTGCTGGAGGTTTTGCTGCTGCTCTCCCTATCTCCAGCTTATTTCACGTGGCAGGGCAGAGATGCAGCAGCACAGAGCCATGCCGGTGAAGTAGAGAGGTTGAATCCTGCAGACTTTGTTGTTCAAAGACTTTCCCTCTAGTGCCACATTGAGGTCAATATTTCTGACATATCTTGACTATCTTAAAATTAGTTCTTTAATGTCTCTTGAGGCTCTGATTATGGGAGAAACTGAATTTAAACGAATTCAATTCAATTCAGTTTTATTTATCTAGCACAGAATCACAGCAACGCCTGCCTCAGGACTCTACAATAATAATGATAATTACTGGGACTATCATCTGTCCGGTGATACACATCAAGCCAGTATCTAAAACAGAACTATTTCTGTTTGCATAGGCCCCAAACAATAGTACATCTGGCTCTCTTTATGTATGTACTACATTTTATTACTGCAAATACTGAAACAAAGTATGGTAATACAGTCCAAAAACAAGATGTTTATTTTTTGTTTTATAGTTGTTCTTAAACCGTTATTTGTTATAGAAATCACAACATCCTGGAATCCACTTGGTTTTTGTTTGTCATGAAATAACTATACCTAATTGTGCTACAATGTGTTTACTGCACAGTAGTTACTGTATTGTAAATACTTATAAGCAAACATTATCTCTGTGCTAAAACTGTAAGCAGCCATTCTTAGAATTACACAGACTCCTGGTCGAAAGCAAAACAAATCAGACAACATAATCACAGTGCAGAAATGTTTAAAACAACAAAACAATATTCTGAGGTCATAACTCCAACCTGGTCAGCGCAGTGGCCCAGCCTGTTTACACTTGGAAGAGGAAGAAATTGCAAGTGTAGCCACAGTCAAAGAATGTGTGTGATCGCTATCTCACATGTCCTACATACATTTTAAGGGGAGGAATGTCAGTGTTTTTTTTTTTTCTGCTAAATGGTAACAGCTGTTTCTGAGTGATGTGTTTGATGGAGGTCAAAAGAGCAGTTTGCTTTTATTTACTTTGGCCACAGTCTTGGAAGGGGAATACTTCAAACGGACCCAGTCTGCCATCAGACGCCAGGCCCAGCGGTCAAACATTCTTTGGTTTCCTGCAGCAAAACATGGCATGTTACCCTGGGTGTTCAGTTTCAGCGAGAAAGACCCGGTTTGTGTTGGGCACCGCAAGGCCCGCATCTGGGATTTTACAGGTCAGCACATTTCAGCTGGAGGCTCTGATTATGGGAGGGGAAAAGAAACAAAATAGATTTACCTCAGCTTGGGAATGTGTTTACAGCCTGCTGGTTATTCTCACACTTCACACATTGGTTTTCACTCCGTATGTTTACATGTGCTAAAACAAACTTTCCCAGTTGAGAAGTTTCATGGAAGAAGGGTTTTTTGTTATTGATGACGGTTTTTGTTTGTTTGTTTGTTTGTTTGTTGTATATGTGTGTACCTGCAATTTATGATCTAAGAAAATGAGAAATGGACTCAGAACCCATCTTACCAATTCCAGTCATTTAATCTGAAGGCCACATGACGTTTGGAGGTCTGTTTCGACTCTGCAGAAAGTTGGCGACCTCTGCGCACTATACACCTCGGCATCCGCTGACCCTGCTCTGTCATTTCACGTGGCCTACTGTACCGCTTCATGGCTGAGTTGCTGTCATTCCCAATCACATCCAGTTTGTTATAATACCACTAACAGTTGACTGTGGACTATTTAGTAGCGAGGAAATCACGATGGAATTGAGTGACCCGTTCTTTCACAAATGTTTGTAGCAGCAGTCCGCGTGCCTAAATGGTTGGCTTATACACCTGTGGCCATGGAAGTGATAGGAACACCTGAATTCAACGATTTAGATGGGTGAGTGAATATTTTTGGCAATATAGTGTTTGTGTTAGTAAATCCAGACTGAAGCTCTTTTCTATAACGATTTCAGGCAACAAAATTACTTTGCTGCACATAGTGAACCTGTTTTAATTGTACTAGTCAGGAGACAAAATACATTTAAAAGAAAGAAAAGAAAATTCTATATTCATTTCAAAGTCTTTGGAAGTAACCTACTTAGTTGTTTGGATAATTTAAAGGGACATAGCTTATGTATGTGAATATCAGCTAATATCAGAATCATAGAATTGCAATTCTGCAGTAGAGCCACTGTGAGGGTCTAAGTGGCCAAAGTTGGAGAGACTACAATGATCATACGTAAATGAAACAGGTAAGATGGTTTAAATATTTCTCAGGTAAATGTATGTAGAGCTCGAGAGTGATGATAAAATTGATTTAATTTCTGCTTAAACGTTTGCTAAGATCGCTTTTAGTAAATTAAAAAAAAAAAAGTTCCAAAATAGGGCGAATGCTAGGAAAGAAATTATGAGTTTAACCTCTTGTTATGCGCCACGTCTTCAGCAGTGTATGACGGGATTGTATAAGTTTGGTTTCAGTTAAATGTCCACCTTTTATACAGGACATGCACCATTTTTAAAAAATATTCAAAATGGAAAAGCATTTAGAAAAAAATGCAATGCCAAAATAACTGTATGGGGTTTCATTTGCAATTTGTGAGACAGCTGAGCCCACTCCATCTGTGAGGTTGGTAATGGAAACTTACAGAGCCATAAAGGGGATGCGTGATCATTATGGAAGCAATATTCTCACCACTTTCTGCTAAATTAAGGTGATTCTACGTCAAGTCACAAACTGACTGCTTGTTTCCTGTAATGCTTGTTGCAGCTGACTTTGGAAGAAGATTCCAAAGCCAAACAAGTGTACTGTGATTATGTTCAGCACCCTCAATTTGTGTCTGTCTGTAATGTTCAGTTTTCACCCACACACAATAATGACCAAGTGCCTGAAATTTTTAACATATCTGTGGTGCTGCTGGTTGCTTACTATGTTTGGTATTTAAAGTTGTAAAGTTTGTGTTGGACTTGTTCAAAGCAGCATAGCTGAAATTAAATACTAGTGGCTTGATTTACAGGAAAGTTGGAATTGATATTTAAGGGTAATTGGTAATCACTGTGATGTATCATATCTTTACCTCTAATAGCAATCCCCTTATACCACATGTATAAGTAATATATTTATATTTGTAATATCATCACTCACCAGTTGTCACAACTTTTACGTTCTTTGTTTTCAGTTTGCATTACACTTTTTTCAAGTTTCACTCCCCCTCAGTGTTTACTTAGCAAGTGTTTGCAGACAAGTCAGCATCTTCCATGCAACCACGGCAATCTGTTAGCAACCACAGCAATCACAAGGAGGTTTTTGGTGCAGTACCCTCGTTGCAGTCAGTTTCACCCGGTGACAGCCAGCAAGCTCCAACAACCATTTGTAATCCAGTCAGGGAATACACTGGAGGTTGCCAGGGGGTTGCCAACTGGTCTCTAGGCCTGCGTGACTGAAACCTTAATTAGACTACAGGAGTTGTTGGGAACACTGAATATCTCATCAACCACAGGAATTAAGTGGTGCTGATACTGAAGGCATGCAACAGTGGTTTGGTACAGTTGAAGTCCTGTAAGTGTTTTACTTCTCTCAGTTTGCATTTGTCAAGATCAATTTGTTAAGCTTTGCTTGCTGAAAAAAACCTGTAAGTTTCCCAAACTTTGATTTTCTACAGAGTTTATTTTCAGCTATAATCCAAAAGCCTATTGAAAAATGCCGCTGCCTTTTTGTTGCGGGAACCTGGGTGATGCTAGGTTCCAGCGTTGGCATGCAAAAAAAAAAAATCTTGGCTCTGCAGCTCTCTATGTCATGCTGTGTTTTTGCTTTTCCGTGTACCAAGTTAGTGGCACTACTCTAGTGATGGCACACTAGAGTGGAGTAGATGGAACTTTTGTATTGTGGGATGGGATTTGAAATTGCAGTGGTTTCAAGGTTTTTGCAGTAAATTCAAAAGACATTTTCTCAAGTGCTGCTTATCTCAGTCAGTGTTTCAATATGGATGTGGTGCTACAGACTCACCACGGCTGCATATGCGTTTTCCAAAAGTGAATCATGCAGTGGGATAGCTGAGAGCTCTTTTATCACGGGAAGTTGAAGATGAACTTAGTCAACCCTGGCAGTAATCTCTTCTTCCTACACTGTCTTCACCTCCCCCTCCCTTGCTCCATCCCTCCCTCTGAGACACAGAGAAGACAAGGGGGAGCTGAGGAATGCACTTTAGCACTGGCACAATGGAAGCCTTTTGTGGAAGATGAAAAGAATATTAGCCATCACTAATGAGATTTGATGTTGGACTGCCATTGTCAGTTCACGCCAGATGGGTAGGGTACAAGGTGGAGCCCCCAGTCACCACACATCAAAGACAAGGGGAACCCTGTATTGCCTACTTTTCTGGTATTTAATGAAGTGACAGAAATGAACAGTTTAATTAAAAGCATGGCTTTTGTCAGCCACGATACTAATGAGTACACTACTTTGTGCACAGCCTCAAGCAGGAGCCACCTACAATCCATAAGAGGCTCTGAACTTGACAACAAAACATCCTCTTGAGCTGTTTTCTTTTCATCTTCAACACTCTACACTTCATCCACCCACTGATTCTTCCCTTACCTTTTTTCACTCTTCCTCCTAAGCTTTGTTTGCTCACTGAGACAGTGAATGATGACACAAATCTGAAAATTCTGTAAATCTCTATCATCTAAATGTGCCTCTATTAAGGTAGACTCAAAGCAATTTTAGCATACTGCAATAGAAATGACACGACACTGAGAAGATATACACTGTAGCAAACAACCAGGGATGCAAATAATGGTTATTTTCATATATGAATCTGCCAAGCAGAAGCACTGTTGGCACAGAAAGACTGTTATGCTGTATAAGCAGCATCTGACTCAGTGGGTTTTATTATTATTTAATTAATTAATAAACAAAAACAATTGCCCATTAGCATTAAAACCATGCTTACAACCTTGCACAAGAAAGTATTTTGGTCTCTATGGATAGAAGATATGTTATGTTAATGGATATGTTAAGAACCATGCAGTTTGTGAAACTGCTGTTATAATGCGGCGGGAAATCTATGCCACAGGTACATCGTGACCACACACCTACGACGTGCACCTCCCTAAAAACAACTACACATCACATCACTGCAGCATGCAGCTACTGCAATCCACCTGTTCAGTACCTATGCACCCTAAGCATTTCCGCCCTCTTTTTTCATTGTATCAAAATAAGGACTCACAAATGTCAGCAAAATGTTGCTTAAAAGTATCTGACGGGGTATGAGGGAATATACAAAGACGTGGAAAAAACTTGGGGAGAAATATGTTTGTTTTTGGAAAAAACTGTCAACAACAAAGAGAGGGAACCCAGGAGGGAAGAGCCCTGACATTTTATCTGTTTCGATTGTGGCTGGCACTCCATGTAATCACTGGGATGCAATCATAACGTAATTAACACATAATGCACCAGCTCAAACATAAATGCTAGCAATGACATCGGCCACTCATGTAGGTTATGTTGTAGTTTGTGTTTGTGGATGCTGCTTGCTAACTAAGCTTGCTAGCATTAGCTGATGGCTTAGCACTCCACACTCTCCCAAAGTGGTCAATTCTGACTCAATAAAAAAAATAAATAAAAAATTACAAGATAGACAAAGTATTCCAAAAAAAGATAAAATAAAATCAGCAGCTATCTGCCCTTCAAAGTGCAGAAACCAGTATGTGACTGACTGTAGGGTGGATACATCCAGCTTTTATAACTAGCCTATAGCTCACACGCTCCACAATGTTAGTGTGTGCATGGACCACATGCTTCTTTGAAAATATTGTGTTTATATGCCAAATTTAGATACTTATGAGAGTTACAAATACATCACTGATTTAAAAATTTAAAAAAAAAAAAAAAAAGAATATAGGGAAAAGGAACAAAGTGGCCTTTTTAGTGGTTTTCACTCAGTATTTATGGGTTCCATAAATACGCTCCAGATTTCAAACACTAGCTCTAGTGTTTTCGATGATTTGTATATAACGCGCATGCCAAATTAAATGGACTCAAGCTTTATCTCAGCAGAGGGAATGCCTGTTATTCAGGTCAATTCAGTTTTATTTATACAGCTCCAAATCACAACAGCCACCTCAAGCCAATGTTAGTGATGCTGTAGAACCACAAAGTGTATTCACTGTTTTTTATGTGCAGCCTATTTCATGACAGAAAGCTTGGCAGTAGGGTGGACCTGACTGAGAAGCAGAAAAGTCTGCATTCTCATTAGCTAAGGAATTATGATTGAGTCCTTATCTAATAAGCATCATGATCTCCTTTCTGATTCTAATAATGATCATGATTTATTTAATTAATTTAACTTAATTATTCGATCTGACCTAAACATTTTTTGACCTCTCACTGAAGTTATTAATGTAATCTTCAGATGACTCTTTAAAAATGGTCATGTTGCACATTAACATTTTATTCTTCAGCCAGTTTTTGAATTTAAACTTGTTTTCTTTTGAAATAATTTTTTTATCTTCTTAAAATCAACCAGTCACGTGTGACCTGTTTGGTGTTGATATTAGGTTCATTTCTACATTTTTACATTACATTTTTACCCATCTGGCACACCCAAGTGGAAATATTGTATCAAAAGGCCTAATATATCTAAGAGATGTGATTTGATAATATGTAGTTGTAACAGTGTCTTGAACTCTACTTGTTTAGCATTTAGCTAACCTAACAATGAACCTAGCCCTAAGTGACAATAACATTTTGTCAGACTCCAAGTGCCAATGTATGGTGGCAGAGTGCCAGCTAACAGGGACAGTTTTAGATTCTATCACTTTCTGTTTGAGTTGTCTAGAATGTTATACCCCCCCCCCCCCCCCCCCCCCCACACACACACACACACACACACACACACACACACACACAAAACCACCTCTGACTTCCTTTAGCACTTCCTCTGCGCATTAAAATAAGCCACTCTTCTCAACTTCCAAGAACAAAAGCTGCTCAATCAGTCTCCAGACTGCACACAGTGTAACCAAATGCTGTAACAGAATGTCATTGTGGTGACAGGAACAGTGTTTATCCTGAATTTTAGCTGACGCAAATCACAAATTTTTGCGGTGACTGGGAAAGAAGAATAGCTGTTGAAGGGAGAATTGCCTGAGAATGAAAGCTGGTTCAGAATTCATGTTGTTGTGAAAGTGTTAGAGCTGGGCAGGATGTGGATGCAGGAGCCCTGAAGCTCTAAATCCAGTCTTTCTGGATGCAGTGTGTTGTGTTGTAATGAATGCCATCTTCCTAGTAGTACTGACCAATGCACCTGCATGCCCTCACTTTCATCCTTTCACCAGCTTGTGCACGATGGTAAATATGGAAGTCAAAATAAGCCAAAGCACCTGTAATTATTTTAGGCTAAGGATTACATAACTTTATAAATAAAATTGAATCAAAATATATGAGAACATTCACTTTATAATTCATTTACTCTGGCAAAAGTAGCAGTTGCCAAGCTCACCACACGTGTTACTTGTTACTGGCTTTTGTTACCTTCCCTTTTAGGTGCCGTTTACACGAAGCCGTTTTCACTGGAAACGGTGTCGTTTTGATGCGTTTCAGCCTTTCGTTTACACGATGGCGTTTCAGAAACGATCTGCGTTTACACGATGACATGTGAAACGATGGAAACGATGAAAACGATGTAGTTCCCATGCCAGGCCATAAGTTGGTGTTGGTTTTCTCTTTGCAAAGTTTGTTTATGCAAGACGCGCATTCGTAGAGTGACAACAGTAGGTTGTGCGGCAAATTGTTCATTACTTACAAAACGGCCAATGTGAGAGGTTTTGTGTGGACTGACGATGAGGTTGGATCGCTGCTGCACACAACGCTGAATTACAAAACGGTAAAAACACAAGAAAAGCATAAGAAGCACTTGTGAATCCGCGAGTACTGTTTATCAATTTGCGTATGCGCGAAAAACTGTGGCTGTCGCAACCATAGTGCGCATGTGCGAGTCGAGCGTTTTCAAATCACCCCGGTTTCAAGTGTTTACACGAAAACGCAAGCTGGTGCGTTTCTGAAACGCTCCACTCTGGACCCCGTTTCCGAAACGCATCGTTTTCACTCTGTTGTCATGTAAACAGAAGGGCGAAACGCATCAAAACGACACAGTTGTCGTGTAAACGCAAGGCCGAAACGCATCAAAACGACGCCGTTTCAAAATGAAAACGGTCTCGTGTAAACGGCACCTTAGTTCAAGGTTTTAAGCGACAGCTAGGACACAATATCAATCCAAAAACAAAAAATTTCAGCAAAGCTGTATGCTTGGTTTGTGGAGAGCAAATCGCTGTGTTTGAGGATTACTGTTTGAGTCACCATTATCAGACTAAACAAGCAGAGAAATACAGGGACATGACTTATGTAGTGCAGGAACAGCCATCTGAACCTTTTCTAGCAAATCTGTAAAAACAACAAGGACTTTTTACCTTGCTGATGGGGATGGAGAAGTCAAGGTCAGCACAAAACTGCCACAAAATTGCAAGAAACAGTGAGACACTTTCTGATGGGGTTTATCCAAGAGTGTTTGGTGGACTGTCACACTGATATGCCCTGAGAAAAAAGAATTTGAGAACGTGCCCCTCTCCATGCAAACCATCACAAGATAGATTGAGGGTACTCCAGGAAATCTGGAGCCACAGTTAAGCAAACAAAAGCAGACGATTTAGACTTTTCTCCTTGGCTCTGGACTAGGGTTTAATATTTTTCCCGAAAATGACATGAATCAAATCCCGGGAAATGACGAGCCATTTCCCGGGAATCCCGGGAAAAAGTTTATTTATTTTTTTATTTTAATTAGGCCTTCTGTAGCCTGTGTCGGCCTTAACCTATTGTGATATTGTAGAGGTAGCTTTCCAGCTATGTCCTGTTATGCCCAGTAGGGGGTAACGTCGGCTTGATTAACGCAATAAAACCTACATCTGGACATTCGAGTGCTCGACCTATGCGGTGTTGTATCGTTCCTCAACACTCCCTTAACAAATATAATTCGAATATTCCTCCATTGTACATGGAATTATACCAAGATATTTTACAACTGCTGGTGCAAAACAATACGGTTCATCTCCACAGCATTGATAAAGGCTCAGCCACGCTGTCGTGGCGACATCTGTTGCGCTATATCTCCACCAGTGGAACGCTGTAATAGTCATTGAAAAGTTAACTACCGTACTAAACTATAATATGGCATAACACAGGGCCTTGAGTAATGCTCCACGACTTGGTCATTGCCATTCTGGCAACAGCAAATTTATAACACCGTGTCTGAGGGTTAAAGTAGGTTCGCTGTGAATCGTCTTTTGAAAAACTGGCCAATCCTTATAGCCTAAAAAATATACATTTTACTCAACTCCATTTTAAAAGCGAAATATGTTAAAGCAATCTATTTCATGATAATTTCTTCACACATTAGGCCCGTATCCTAATTCATGATTGTTAGTAAGCGGCTGCAAACGAGGAAAAGAAACACTCGAAGTTAAACAGATATTTCTTTATTGTTCAGGGCAGGCATATTTTATAGGCTATATAATGCAATATAACAATATATAATAATATAAAATTATATAATACAAAATACCTTAGGGTAAACACATTGCCTACGATTTCAACAAATTAAAGAGGAAAAAAGTACAACTGTGTAATACCTCTATTAAAACGCTTGAGATGAAGAGGCTGAAGCCTTAAACGGAGGCTGAACGTGCCTGAAATGAAGAGTAATGCTTTTCGCATTAAACGAACCCTTCTCTCAATATTTCCTTAAATTTAACATGCTGAAGCTTTCTTTTCTTTCTGAAAGTCAAATCGACGCGCGCGACTTTTTTCCCGGTTTCCCGTCTAACGTTTCCCGGGAAACGGGAAATGGTTCTGATCGCATTTCCCGGGAATCCCGGATCCCGGGATTAAACCCTACTCTGGACCACAGCTGTGATGTCTGCTTCACAGGTGACTGCATGCTTTGATAGGTTGGGGATGAAATTGGACAAACTGACAGGTACAACCAATCACTGTTCAGATCTGACTGGGAAAACTGGTAGTTTTGCATTGTATTATACAATGTATAATACACAATGTACAATGTATATACAATATATACAATATATATTGTCTGTTAGCTGATAAATCTGTATAGCTCGATTTATCTGGATAACAACATATTTTAGTGTAATCTTCACCTACTTTATCTAGAGCACACTCTTTACTGAATCAACTGTTTTCACATTATTAACTTTATTTGTTTTTAGAAATTCGCTAGCTTAGCTCAGCTAGTAGCTTAGCTCTTAGCCGACTCACTACCAGCATGGCTTCTTCTCCTGTCTCTCCTGCACTTTCCTGCTCTCGGTGTCACATGTTTAGTTACTCCTCGGCCTCCTTTAGCAGTAACGGTACTTGTAATAAATGTAGTCTGTTCGTAGCTCTGGAGGCCAGGCTTTCTGAACTGGAGACTCGGCTCCGCGCCCTGGAAAATCCTATATCTAGCCAGGCCCCTGTAGCGGGTGCGGACCATGGTAGCTTAGCCGCCATTAGCTCCCCCCCAGCAGATCCGGAGCAGCAGGGAAAACAGGCCGGCTGGGTGACGGTGAGGAGGAAGCGTAGTCCTAAGCAGAAGCCCCGGGTACACCACCAACCTGTTCACGTGGCTAACCGTTTTTGTCTACTCGGCGAAACACCCACCGAGGAACAAACTCTGGTTATTGGCGACTCTGTTTTGAGAAACGTGAAGCTAGAGACACCGGCGACCATAGTCAAATGTCTTCCAGGGGCCAGAGCAGGTGACATTCATGGAAATTTGAAACTGCTGGCTAAGGCTAATCGTAGATTTGGTAAGATCGTTGTCGGCAGTAATGACACCCGGTTACGCCAATCGGAGGTCACTAAAATTAATATTGACTCGGTGTGTAACTTTGCAAAAACAATGTCGGACTCTGTAGTTTTCTCTGGGCCCCTCCCCAATCAGACCAGGAGCGACATGTTTAGCCGCATGTTCTCCTTGAATCGCTGGCTGTCTGAGTGGTGTCCAAAAAACGACGTGGGCTTCATAGATAATTGGCAAAGTTTCTGGGGAAAACCTGGTCTTGTTAGGAGCATCCATCCCACTTTGGATGGAGCAGCTCTCATTTCTAGAAATCTGACCAAATTTATTAACCCTCCTAAAACCTGACTACCCAGGGTTGAGACCAGGAAGCAGAGTTGCAGTCTTACACGCCTCTCTGCAGCTTCTCTCCTCCTGCCATCCCCCCAAAACCCCATCCCCATAGAGTCGGTGCCTGCTCCCAGACCACCAAAAACCAAAGCTAAAATCAGCAAAAAGCTATTTAAGCATAAAAATTCAAAAACAATAAATAATACAGCTTCATCAACTGCACCAAAGAATAAAACAATTAAATGTGGATTATTAAACATTAGGTCTCTCTCTTCCAAGTCCCTATTAGTAAATGATTTAATAATTGATCAACGTATTGATTTATTCTGCCTTACAGAAACCTGGTTACAGCAGGATGAATATGTTAGTTTAAATGAATCAACACCCCCGAGTCACAGTAACTGTCAGAATGCTCGAAGCACAGGTCGAGGAGGAGGATTAGCTGCAATCTTCAATTCCAGCTTATTAATTAATCAAAGACCCAGACAAAGTTTTCATTCTTTTGAAAGCCTGACTCTTAGTCTTGTCCATCCTAATTGGGAAACTCAAAAACCATGTTTTATTTGTTATTATCTATCATCTACCTCTCTCAAAATGTAAAGGAGCCCACCCACCACTTTAATCATACTCTAGATCTTGTCCTGACATATGGCATAGAAACTGAAGACTTAACAGTATTCCCTGAAAGCCCCCTCCTGTCTGATCATTTCTTAGTAACATTTACATTTACTTTAATGGATTACACAGCAGTAGGGAATAAGTTTTATTACAGTAGAAGTCTTTCTGAAAGTGCTGTAACTAAGTTTAAGGATCTAATTCCTTCATTGTTATGCTCTTCAGTGCCATGTGCCAACACAGTGCAGAGCAGCTACCTAAACTCTGCTCCCAGTGAGGTCGATTATCTCGTCAATAGTTTTACATCCTCACTGCGTATGACTTTGGATACTGTGGCTCCTCTGAAAAGGAAAGCTTCAAATCAGAAGTGCCTGACTCCGTGGTATAATTCACAAACGCACAGCTTAAAGCAGATAGCCCAAAAGCTGGCGAGGGAATGGCGTCTCACTAAATTAGAAGATGCTCATTTAGCCTGGAAAAAGAGTTTGTTGCTCTATAAAAAAGCCCTCCGTAAAGTTAGGACATCTTACTATTCATCATTAATTGAAGAAAATAAGAACAACCCCAGGTTTCTTTTCAGCACTGTAGCCAGGCTGACAAAGAGTCAGAGCTCTGTAGAGCCGAGTATTCCTTTCACGTTAACTAGTAGTGACTTCATGGATTTCTTTACAAATAACATTTTAGACATTAGAGAAAAAATTATTCATAACCATCTCAAAGATTTATCTTCATGTTCGGCTGCTTTCAGCACTGCTGGTATTTGTTTAGACTCTTTCGCTCCAGTTGGTCTTTCGGAGTTAACTTCAATAGTTATTTCCTCCAAACCAGCAACATGTTTATTAGATCCCATTCCTACTAGACTGTTCAAAGAAGTCTTTCCAATTATTGATGCTTCTATCTTTAAAATGATCAATCTGTCTTTATTAGCTGGCTATATACCACAGACCTTCAAGGTGGCTGTAATTAAACCTCTACTTAAAAAGCCATCACTGACCCAGCTGTCTTAGCTAATTATAGGCCAAACTCCAACCTTCCTTTTCTCTCAAAGATTCTTGAAAGAGTAGTTGTAAAACAGCTAACTGATCATCTGCAGAGGAACGGTTTATTTGAAGAGTTTCAGTCAGGTTTCAGAATTCATCACAGTACAGAAACAGCATTAGTGAAGGTTACAAATGATCTTCTTAGAGCCTCTGACAGTGGACTCACTCTGTTCTTGTCCTGTTGGACCTCAGTGCAGCTTTTGATACTGTTGACCATAACATTTTATTACAGAGATTAGAGCATACTATAGGTATCAAAGGTACTGCGCTGCAGTGGTTTGAATCATATTTATCTAATAGACTCCAATTTGTTCATGTAAATGGAGAGTCTTCTTCACACACTAAGGTCAATTATGGAGTTCCACAGGGTTCTGTGCTAGGACCAATTCTATTTACATTATACATGCTTCCCTTAGGCAGTATTATTAGAAAGCATTGCATCAATTTTCATTGTTATGCAGATGATACTCAGCTTTACCTATCAATGAAGCCAGATGACATGCATCAATTAGTTAAACTGCAAGAATGTCTTAAAGATATTAAGGCCTGGATGACCTCTAATTTCCTGCTTCTAAATTCAGATAAAACTGAAATTCTTGTACTTGGCCCCACAAATCTTAGAAACATGGTGTCTAACCAGATACTTACTCTGGATGGCATTACTTTGGCCTCCAGTAACACTGTGAGAAATCTTGGAGTCATTTTTGACCAGGATATGTCCTTCAGTGCACATATTAAACAAATATGTAGGACCGCTTTTTTGCATTTGCGCAATATTTCTAAAATTAGAAACATCCTTTCTCAGACTGATGCTGAAAAGCTAATTCATGCATTTATTACTGCTAGGCTTGATTATTGTAATTCATTATTATCAGGCTGTCTTAAAAACTCCCTGAAAAGACTTCAGCTGATCCAAAATGCTGCAGCTAGAGTACTGACAGGGACTAGAAAGAGAGAGCATATTTCTCCCATATTGGCTTCTCTTCATTGGCTCCCTGTTAAATCTAGAATAGAATTTAAAATTCTTCTCCTCACTTACAAGGTCTTGAATAATCAGGCCCCATCTTATCTCAAAGACCTCATAGTCCCATATCACCCCAACAGAGCACTTCGCTCTCAGACTGCTGGCTTACTTGTGGTTCCTAGGATACTTAATAGTAGAATGGGAGGCAGAGCCTTCAGCTTTCAGGCCCCTCTTCTGTGGAACCAGCTCCCAGCTTGGATTCGGGAGATAGACACCCTCTCTGTTTTTAAGATTAGGCTTAAAACTTTCCTTTTTGATCAAGCTTATAGTTAGGGCTGCATCAGGTGACCCTGAACCATCCCTTAGTTATGCTGCTATAGGGCTGCTTGGGGGGCTCCCACAATAGACTGTTTCTTTTCATTCACCTTATTTACTTTGTTTATACTCCACTCTGCATTTAATCATAATTGATATTAATCTCTGGCTCTCTTCCACAGCATGTCTTTAATCTCCCCTCAGCCCAACTGGTCGCGGCAGATGACTGCCCCTCCCTGAGCCTGGTTCTGCTGGAGGTTTCTTCCTGTTAAAAGGGAGTTTTTCCTTTCCACTGTCGCCAAGTGCTGCTCATAGGGGGTCATTTTTGACTGTTGGGTTTTCTCTGTATTATTGTAGGGTCTTTACCCCCAATACAAAGCGCCTTGAGGCGACTGATTGTTGTGATGTGGTGCTATATAAATAAAATTGAATTGAATTGAATTATAAGTAGAAGTTTATAAAGAGATCAAATTAATATTGAACAAAACTGAGTTCAGCGTATTGGTGCAGCCCTCCACAAGAGTCCCAGTTTCTCATATAGACCCCTATGCATGGACTGACTCAGTCCACCCACTACCCATTGAGGTTAGAAGCATAGACTGACCATTAAATTGCCAGCTTTGCTTTGTTAATCAGTTCTATCTTTACCACAACAGATCAGTACAGCAGCCACATCACTGCAGACTGTGCATCAATCCATCTGTCACTCTGTTGCTCCAGTCTCCCCTCACTCGTGAACAAGACCCCAAGCTATTTAAACTCCTCCAGCATTAAGTTATCCCTGACTCAGGTCCCATTCACACGTGAATGTTTTCAGATGAAAAATGGTAAAGTTTTGATGCATTTCAACCTCCTGTTTACATGAGAACGGTGTGAAAAGCGTTTTCAAAACACTCCGGTCTCCATTTCCATGTAAACAGGTGCAAACCCAACTTTTTGACAATGGGGGTACTGGCACAGGTGCACTATGGTTGCCACTCCTGTATCCACACCGCCAGCTTGTGACCTGGCAATGGGAACTACAGTGTTTTCAACATCTTGTGTTTCCATGTAACTGGTGATTCTTTTTGAAATGTTTTTGTCTGAACACATTTGAAAATGAAAACAGTAAAACAACACCGTTTCCACTGGAAACTAGAGTCGGCAATCCACCCTTTTCCAGCTGAAAGCCATGGCTAATTCTCATTCCAGCCCCTTCACACTTGGTTGTGAGACACTGAAAACTGTGAGACTGGAAAACCGAACCACATAATCAGTAACAGAGACGAGATCCTGAGGCCACAAAAAAATAAATCTTATGCCACTTGACTAGGCCTTCATGAAAACTATCAAAAGAATCAGTGGCAAAGTAAAATATTCAAATGTTGTCAATTTTACTGTCAAATGATTGGCAATACCTGCATCCAACAAAACTCTTGAAGTGCACCTTCAGCCATTTCAGTGGTAATTCATACAGCAGGCTTCCAGAGGAAGACAAATCCTGAGGTATCGGAGGCTTAAGAAGAAAGGAGTGTTTTTTGTTTAGGCCCTCAAAGGGAACTATAATCCGTCTGTCCCTCCCTATCTCCCTTCTGTCTGAGCAGGAGAGGGGGGTGGGCTTGGTGACTTTTGACACTCAGCATCTGTTGCTTAACCAAGGAGTTCCTTCTGGAGTCCATGTGCAAACAAATACTGTGCCAAACACCCCTTACCCCCCACACGGCTGGCTTCTGACCTAGACACATGGCCCACACGTCTCAAGTTAATGTTATAGAAAACATCCGTGGATCTAATTTCATTTAAAGGTTTCTGCTTGAAGTGAGTTTCAGAAATATTTGACAAATTTTGATGTTTTGGGGCTTCATCTACAACTTTTTTTATTGAAGGCAATTAGATAATTAGTTCATGTACCCTTCAGAGGATAGAAACACAAGTATTATGTAATGTTTTTAAGACATGACTGTAAAATCTGTCTTCCAGCTGAACATTAATAATGTTATGTTTGCAACTGCTTCTCAAAAAATGTCCAGTAAATCTCCAAAATGAATCTTATTTCCATTAGGATGAAAGAAGTCTCTGAGAGCTGCCAATCAATGTCAGTCACTGCCTTTTCTCTTAATTATTAAATAAGAATGTTTCTTTCTTTTCTTTCTTTTGCTTCAATGAGTAAGTCTCATTCATTAATGCTACTGCTGTGATAAATGGCTCCACTTCATGCAGGCAGTGTGCTGCACCTGTTGTCCTCTCAGTTGGGGGCACACATCCTTTTATTGCTTAAAGAAGCAAACATTTGGCCTTGTACATGGTGGTGGAGACTGGAATAATGGTAAGGACTTGAAAAATGAGCAGACAGTTCATCCAATAGTCACAATGAACATGAGCTTACAACAGTCAAATACTCCAAAATAAATTGTAGTCCAATTCCTGTCATCCTCCCAGGTTCTTGTTTGGCATTTGTTGAGTTTTAGTTATATTTTCATTTTGTTACTCATTCTTCTATTCCTAATCACATTTCCTGGTGCCCCTGTCTTGTCTCCCTCTGTCTTATCTATTTGTAAGTATGATTGTCCTCCTGGTTTCCACATCCTGTTATCTTCTGGCAGTTACTTCCTTGTGAGTTTGTTGTCCTTTTACTCCCCGTCTTGGTCCCTGTCCACAAGTATGTTGGTATTTTGGTAAATGTAACTCTTTCTATGCATTTTGGGTTTTTGTCCCTGTTAATCATGAATTAACTGTGATTAACCTCATTTTATGGAATGCTAAGTTCAATTTCAGAAGCCACACCCAGACTTGATTACTACCAGACCTGATGAATCAAGCAATCACTTAAACATAACCTGTCTGTGAAGTAGGCTAAAAGATCTAAAAAAAAAAACATCATGCAACAATCTGAATAAACAGATTAGAAACAAAGTCATTGACACTGATCAACCTGGAACGGGTCACAAAGCAATTTCTAAGGTTTTTGGACTCCGGCAAACCACGGTGAAAGACAATATCTACAAATGGAGAAAACTTGGAAGGAGTAGCTGGCCTACCAAAATTAACAAAAAGTCACAAAAGAACCCAGAACAACATGCAAAAAAGCTGCAGGCCTCACTTGCCTCAGTTAAGATTGGTGTTTATGATTCATCAATAAGAAACTGGGCAAAAATGGCATCCATGGCAGAATTCCAAGGCGAAACTGCTGACCAATAAAAACACAAAGACTTGGCTCACATTTTTCAAAAACCATCTTGATAATCCCCAAGACCTTTGCGAAAATAATATGTAGACTGATGAAACAAATGTTGAACTGTTTGCATGGTTTGAGTCCTGCTACATCTGCCATAAAACACAGCATTTCAAAAAAAGAACATCATGCCAACAGTCAAACATGGTGGGTATTGTGATGGCCTGGGGTTGCTTTACTGCGTTGGGTCCTGGACAACTTCCCTTAACTGATGGAACCATGAATTCTGCTCTCTACCAGAAAATCCTGAAGGAGAATATCTGGCCATCAGTTTATGCCCTGAAGCTCTAGCTCACTTGTGTTCTGCAGTAGGATAATGATTCAAAACACACCAGTAAGTCAACCTCTGAATGGTTAAAAAAAATAGGTTTAGTCAAAGTCTGGACTTAAATCAGATTCAACTGACCTTAAAAAGGCTGCTTATGCTCCAAAACGCTCCATTGTGGCTTAATTACAACAATTCTGCAAAGAAGAGTGGACCAAAATTCTTCCACAGCAATGCGAAAGACTCACTGACATTGTAAATGCTTGGTTGTAGTTCTTGCTGCCAAGGGTGGCAACCAGTTATTGAGTTTAGGGGACAATTTTGTTTTTCACATAGAGCCATGTAGGTTTGGATAGCTTTGTTCACTTCCTAAATGAAATTTTCATTTAAAAAATGTATTTTTTAGTTACTTGGGTAACCTTTTTTTAAATATTAAAATTTATTTAAAGATCAGAAACATTTAAGGGTGAGAAATATGAAAAAAACAAAAAACAAGATATCAAGAAGGAGGAAAATAATTTTTCGCGGCACTGTAAATAGGAGGATTGTGTCAGGAAGGGCATCCAGCATAAAATCTGTGGCAAATCAAATATCCGTCCACTGTGGCAACGCTTTGGGAAATATGCTGAAAGTACCTACTACTGCATTTAGCAACATGTCTTTATCATTTTTGTTGTACAAGTCATTAGCAATAACTTTAAACTCTGGAAAAAAAAAAAAAAAAACAATACAGGGCCTCCATTAGGGCTGTAATGATATTTGATTTACACTTCATGATGGAGTAGTTCTTATATAGCGCTTTTCTACTCAATCAGAGCACTCAAAGCGCTTATACAACCTGTTTGCATTCACCCATGCACTCCCATTCATACAAGCACTTCCATCATTAATTAAGCTAAGTGCTTTTTTAATTAACTAGCATTCATACTCCGACAGAACGGTCGGAGAGCAACTTAGGGTTAAGTATCTTGCCTAAGGATACATTGGCATGTAGCCTGGAGTAGCCAGGATTTGAACCGCTGACCTTCCGATCAGTAGGTGACCTGCTCTACCTACTGAGCTACAGCCACCCTGTGGCTGTATGATATTTATAGAAAAATGGTGAAGTAATGCTATGACTCAAATTATATAGTTATAAAAATATATGGAATTATTTTTAATATTTATACATATATTACTGGCGCACACTCTTAAAATTTTGCAGTTCAAACTACTTGATGAAAGTTACTAATTCAGCAGCAGATTAATAATCCATTTCATTCTGTTAATAAGATACTTTCAGATGCTCCCTTGTCACAAAGGGTCACCATAGCAGGTAGCACCGCATGGTTGATTTGGAAGAGTTTTCTGCCAGATGCCCTGTCTGATGCAACCCCAAAGGGGATTTGTATTTCTGGCTGGAAGTGAACCTGAGACCTTTTATTTCTCAAGTAGACGCATAAACCACTACACTATGGAGCTCATTTATTCTGTTAGTGAATCTTTCTAAATACCAGATACTTACTAATTATAACATCTTTTGTTTAGTTCATTGACTTTTCTCTTAAAAAATAAATTACATTATTATTTTTCTTACTGTGTAATGATTTTGCTAATCAATCATTGTTACTGGAGCTTTTTTTTACATTGGGCAGCTATTTCATAGCCAGTTCAGTAACTTCTTTGTTAAAATGTATTAAGATAAGATACACTTTATTCATCCCAGAGCTGTTGGCATTGAAGATTTGGCAAGTTTTTTATGGTCGCAATGCAATTGTTCAACTCTACTGATCAACCCATAACTGCATTTTCCTTAAAAATGTGGTACCATTTCAGAGGAAATAAACACGCTTTCCAACAGCATAAGATTTTTTTCCAAGAATATATACATGCTCTACTACCTCTCCTGGGGAATAGGTCGTCAGCAAGGGACCTCCGAGAATCCCGGTCCTAGACTTTTATCTCCAGCTGGTTCCAGCTCTACCCCATTCTCTTGGAGTTAGCATCAAGGTCACAGGACCAGGATTTTCTGGGCCATCCTCTGGTTCTCTTGCCTTGGGGTGGGGGGTATGTTCCAGGTCAGTGCTTGCTTGATTAAGTTGTAGGCTGGTTTGCAGAGTGTGTGACCAATCCATCTCCAGTGTCTTTTCATGATCTTATCTCTTGCCGGTGGTCCTGGTTGCTAATGGTGTTTGGCCAGTGTATCTGTAGAATCAACCGCAAGTTGATGAAAGTCTGCATTTTCTTAATCGCTGCCACTGCTGTCCTCCAAGCTTCTGCTCCATATAATAGGACTGACATGACACTGGAGTTGAAAAACCTGATCTACTTTAAGTTTGTAGAGTCAGCTCCATAGTAAATAGTTCTATACAATCTTTAGCTGTAAGAATGCTGCTCTTGCTTTGCCTATTCTGGGCCTGATGTCAGCATCTGCACCACCCAGTTTGTCTATGACACTACCAAGGTAGATGAAGGCTTCCACTTCCTCCAAGGCCTCACTTTCCAGTTCGATGGGATCGTGTTGAACTTCAGTATCTTGGTCTTCCCTTTGTTAATATTTAAGCCTAATTGTTCTTAGGTGGCTGCCACTCTGCTGATCTTCTGCATCTATTGATGGGCATGGGAGATCAGTGCCAGGTCATCCACAAAGTTGAGATCATCAAGTTGTGTGAAGACTGTCCACTGAATTCCTGTTCTTGTGCAGGCCAGCAACATCTTCATAATCCAGTTGATTGCCAGCAAGAGGAAGAAAGCTGAGCGTAAGCACCCCTGATGAACTCCTGCTCTCACTTTAAAGTCATCAGTGAGCTGCCCTCCATGGACTATTCTGCAGATCATTTCATTATACAAGTTTTATATGATGTTGACTGTCTGGGCTGGTACATCATAGTGACAGAGAAGGTTCCAGAGGGTATTCCTGTCCAAACTGTTAAATGCCTTCTCATAGTACACAAAGCTGACATACAGAGAGACAATCCAGGACTGTTCAACAGTGATGCGTAGGGTAGCAATATGATCTGTACAGATTCTTCCAACACAGCATAGAACAAATAAGTCAATAGCTACTGCAGCCATCACTGAAACCACCCAGCTGGTTTATATCACAGCAACAGTGATCTTTGACATGCATGTCTATAAGATGAACAATAGCCACAAGGAGCAGTACCCTCAATGAAGAAAAAGATTTAGAGGCTAAGATCAAGGCAGAATGGAAGGGAAGTACAACAAGCTGTCCATACCTGAGGCCTTAGAAAATGCAAAGCAAAGACTCACAGCCTTGGCTAACTGCTTTAAGAGGTACACTAGAGAAATAGAAGCCAGGAGAATAAACCAGATGTTCTCCACTGAACCATCCAAGGTGTACTATCCGTGTCAAGGGAACAATATAAGAACAGCACCCCCACCAAGGCTAGAGATGGAGTAATGCTGGAAGAGCATATGGGAGAAGGATACAAAACATAACAATGCTTAGTGGCTAGCAGATCTAAGTGCAGACCATGGCAGCCGCCCATAACAGGTTCCTGTAAAAATCACAGTGTCAGAAACCCAAGAAAGAGTCTCAGATATCAAGAGTCATGTCACCAGACCCTGACAATCATTCAAGACTGTAAGACCAGACTGGCCAGCCTGTGCACCACCTGGATTGACTACATGAAAGTCTATAACTCAGTGCTTCACACATGGATCCTGGAATGACTAGACCTAGGGCTGCAACTATCGATTATTTTAGTAATCGAACATTCTATCAATTATTCCATCGAATAATCGAGAAATTGGATAAGAAATACTTTTTTCGTATTAACCGTTTATCTGCATATTTTAACTTACGTACAGCAGTTTTTCGCTGTGTGAAACAAACCGCAGTGGATGAAGCAGCTACAGCTCTCTTTTCTTCACCTGCTGATCAAGTGGTTGATGAAGGACCTCCAGCTGTGTCCCAGTAAAAGTTTAATGGTGGTTACAGGAAAAAAAAAGCTTCTGTTTTAGATGCTAGAAAAATGTTTCCTGTCACTCCACATGAGCGCACTGTTTCCATAGTGTCTCCGCCCCTTTGCACTTGCACTGACAGACTGCACATAAAACAGCTACTGGCTGATGTTGTGTTATCAGTGTTTCTGTTGAAAAATTGGGGTCTCCATCAGCGTAATGTTGTAATACTTTGTGCAAGCATTCTCCTAAATACGTTTCTAGTGCAGGTCTATTTTAATCACTAATCAGGGATTAAAGTATAAAAAAAATTTATTTTTTTGGGGGGGGGGGGTGTCCTCAGGTACAAAACAATGGCTAGTGCTAATGCTCGCTAGCAATCCATTATGGGAGCTAACAGCTGAAATAAAGAAAAAAATTAACAGCTGAAATTCTCAGCACAGCGAGCACAACACGGCAGCGAGCAGTGGAGGTGTGGAATAATGTGTCAGCAATGATACACTCAATGTTAAAGGGATGGAGCGATGGAGAACTTTTTAGAACAGGGGGTTCTAACTCCCGATCCACTCTCCAGTCCAGTAGGTGGCAGTAATGCAGCCCTAACCGCCATTAAACCCACAAAAAGAAGAAGAAGACAACAAAGGAGAATTTTCCCGTTAATGTGGGTTAAACGCTAAGGCTAAGCGATAGCATCCTTACAGCTATCGGGTATCGGGATGAAATCCTTGAACCCATTAGACTCTATGCTGGTGCAGTGGGTCCTGGGTTCCTCCTGGTGCATGACAATGCCTGGCCTCATGTGTCAATGATATATAGGCAGTTCCTTGTGGATGAAGGACTTGCTACCATTAACCGGCCCCAGTGCTTGTTTGGCCTAAATCCAATAGAACACTTCTGGGACGAAGAGCTTCATTATGCTCACCCAAAATCACTCCTAGGCTGGTAAGAGCTTTCCTTACTGGATTCATGCCCGTTGCATCCATTACTGGCCAGATCATTCTGTTAAGCTCCATAAAACCTGGACACAAGCACAGAGCATAGTGCTAAGGTTAAACGTTTGTTTTTTATTGTGAAAACAACAGGCTTTTAGGCATGTGTAACCAATTTCCCGAGATACGAGAGCAGATTACATTTAATAGTGAGATAACTGATAGAACAACTGTGGGCCTAAGATCAGAAGAACTTGGTTCGTGGAGCCAAGGAATAAAGCAGTAATAATGAGCCGAACACAGAGATGAAATTGAGTAGCAACTCTTATATTGTTACATAATAAAAATAAAATTTGCCATGGCTTACAATCAATTAACTGAAAACCCCAAAACAAAAAAAAGAAAATTGTGCACAAGTCCCACTAGGGATGAAAAAGGAAATTGTCCGTCTGAGTCTCTTATAGGAAAGACAGCCCGTGTTGCAGGTGTACTGGGTATGCTGAGTCTATCTGAATGGTCTGTATGTGTATATGTGTGTACTTGACTCTTTCCTTCTCTGGATCTGGGTCTTTCTCCAAAGTCCTTTTAGCTCGCCATCGAATTGGATCGGAGTCTCGCTGGGTCCTCAAGACTGTTTTTCTTGTCCACTCAAAAAAACCTGACCGTTGCTCTGGATTTCAAATGGAGTTTGTTAGCTTCGGCGCATCCACAGCTCCCAACGCGAACGGCAACACCAGCTGCTGTAACTCGTCTCCCTTTGCCGAATCACTCTCTCCTGAACTTGCAGCAAGTAAGCTAATTGCTTCTGGCTTTCTCTTCACTTTATCAACCGAGATGTTCTCCCTTCAGCATGTAGCTACCTTCTCCATTTGCGCCTCGACTTCACCCTACGCTTCTGAGCGTGATTCCTGATTGGCTGCTGAACAGCGTCGGATCGCATACACTGAACGATGCATTCAAGTGCAGTAGGGCATTTGAAATTTAAGCATACACTCCTATTAATTCCATTTTCCTTTCATTAGTCAGTTTTGTCACCTGGGCTACACCCTCCCCTCCTGAACCTATGCACGTCCCTGTGCATGGTAGATGGTTAAATAATGATCACTCGGGGGGACAGAGAAGGGGTATGACCAGGTTCTTTACCATCACCTTCGATATCTTCCCAAGCTTTGGAGAGTCCTTGAAAGAATGACTTCACTGCAGTGATTAAGGGATTACCTAACTCCGGATAGTCGAGCCGTTTTGGTGGTTGACGGTCCCTCTCAGATCTCCTGACAAAATCATTCATATCTGTTTCCTTCTTTTCCTTCTCTTCATCCATCAGGACTGTCCCATCCTCCTCAGATTCTGCACTTTTTCTGCCTGGTGTGGCATTTAGGAAAATAGTGGGATCTTGTTGCTCTTTAATAGTGGGTGAAGATAGTGTGATGGTCTCAACATGTGTATGGGGAGAATCTTCGGCTACGGGTTGAATGGCTTCAACATCCTCCCCAATCTGGGACATTGTTTGCTTCAACACCTCACTATAGTCTTTGCCACTCAGCTTGGCTAGTTCTTTAAGTTCAGCTAAGTAAGTTTTTGTGACATTACTTCCAACCTGGGCAGCATATACGCTACTGAGTGCACTGATTTCGTACACAACAGTGAGGTCATCATGTGAGGTGTATTTATAAGGTAAGTGGGCCTCTAAACCTTCTATGGCTGAACCACTGGAATATTCAACGATCAGGTTTTGGTGGAACTTAGACAATGAATCATCAACAGAAAAGCATCTCTCAACCTTCCCATAATGTTTCAGAAAGTCGATCACCTGCTCATCTTGGCTGGCCACCTTAGTGACTCCGCTGATAATAACTGCGTTTGGAATTTTGACGCCAGACTTCTGTATGAAATCCATACTGATCACGTCTCAGTATTGCTGCTAAATTCAAACGGCTCCTGGCTGGCTCGCCACTTATGTAACCAATTTCCCGAGATACGAGAGCAGATTACATTTAATAGTGAGATAACTGATAGAACAACTGTGGGCCTAAGATCAGAAGAACTTGGTTCGTGGAGCCAAGGAATAAAGCAGTAATAATGAGCCGAACACAGAGATGAAATTGAGTAGCAACTCTTATATTGTTACATAATAAAAATAAAATTTGCCATGGCTTACAATCAATTAACTGAAAACCCCAAAACAAAAAAAAGAAAATTGTGCACAAGTCCCACTAGGGATGAAAAAGGAAATTGTCCGTCTGAGTCTCTTATGGGAAAGACAGCCCGTGTTGCAGGTGTACTGGGTATGCTGAGTCTATCTGAATGGTCTGTATGTGTATATGTGTGTACTTGACTCTTTCCTTCTCTGGATCTGGGTCTTTCTCCAAAGTCCTTTTAGCTCGCCATCGAATTGGATCGGAGTCTCGCTGGGTCCTCAAGACTGTTTTTCTTGTCCACTCAAAAAAACCTGACCGTTGCTCTGGATTTCAAATGGAGTTTGTTAGCTTCGGCGCATCCACAGCTCCCAACGCGAACGGCAACACCAGCTGCTGTAACTCGTCTCCCTTTGCCGAATCACTCTCTCCTGAACTTGCAGCAAGTAAGCTAATTGCTTCTGGCTTTCTCTTCACTTTATCAACCGAGATGTTCTCCCTTCAGCATGTAGCTACCTTCTCCATTTGCGCCTCGACTTCACCCTACGCTTCTGAGCGTGATTCCTGATTGGCTGCTGAACAGCGTCGGATCGCATACACTGAACGATGCATTCAAGTGCAGTAGGGCATTTGAAATTTAAGCATACACTCCTATTAATTCCATTTTCCTTTCATTAGTCAGTTTTGTCACCTGGGCTACACATGGGTTCTAGATATGGTTGGAAAACAATCCACAAAAGTTTTCCCTCTCCTTCCCAGCAATCTTCCATGAGAGCCCCAGTTTAACACTCTGTCTGCTGCTGGCACGCTTAAGAGAGGAGAGAACAGGTGAGTAGCCAAAAAGAAAACAATCCTTGCAGTTAAAGTTTTGAAGACCCGAGCTTGTGTTACCACTTGCAGTGCAACAATCTGGTGTTGACTTGGGAGAAGTTACAGTTTCTTATAGTCAGGTTCCATTCAGCTCAACATCAAACAGATGTGTAATCAGGTGCAGGAAATTAGGTGCTTGATCAATGAGGAGAAGACCTTCCACGTACTCTGCCTCTGAAATGCAAAGCAGAGTCTCACTTACACACAATGGACACTCACACAGACAGGGAGAAAAGAGAGAGCAAAGTTTGGAGAGAGAGAGAAAAAGGCAGGCCAACCAGGAAGACAGAGGATCGTGACACTTCCAAAGATTTGTAAGGTGAATGATTATTTCTTTGTTTTGTCTTGCTTTCTTTTCTTTTTTTTTTTATAACCCATATGTCTAAGGACTGCCAACATAGGCAACCAAGGCCAATAGTTTTCTACTCTGCTAAGATTCACCTCAGCTAATTCAAATCACTGAACTAGACCTCTAAACAGTGTTTGTGGTGTTGGTGCTTTCTGGAGCATCCATCCATCCATCCATCCATCCATCCATCCATCCATTTTCCTGCACTTATCCAATTCAGGGCTGCAGGGGACTGGAGCCAATCTGAGCTGTCATAGACCCAAAGGCAGATTACACCCTTGACAGGTCACCAGTCTATGACAGGCCTAACACAGAGAGACAGATATTCACAGTCATATTAACACCTACAGGTAATTTATAATTACCAGTTACCCTAATCCATGGAATCCAGAGTACTCAGTGAAGATCCGCAGAGGCAGAGAACATGCAAACTCCGCTTTTAAAGCATTTCAATAGAAATTTTTGACAAATAATAGTGCTAGCTATATATTACAGCCCTTTTGCTTCAGTTTTGGTGAGTGAAATTCTAGCATTTTACTATTCTTTTAAAACCCCAACTTCTTGGGAATTGGGGTTTTATAAGAATAAATAAAAATGAAACAAAAGAATAAATAAAACAAAAAACAATAATTTGCAAATATCAAATGTCCATATTTTATACACTGTGATCATTTTGAATTTGATTACTTTTTCTTTTAATGACAGTCCATAAATGTCTTTTTGGGGAGGAATTTTGCCCCATTCTTGTCTAATATAGTATTCTAGCTGCTCAACAGTCCTGAGTCTTCTTTGTCATATTTTTTTGTTTCACGATGCACCGAATGTTTTTAATTGGTTAAAGGTCTGGACTACAGGTGGGCCTGTTCGGACTCTTCTACTAGTTATGCAAAGTTATGCTGAAAAAGGTATCGCTGGTATCTGATATTGATTTTTCGGCCTTGCCCCTTGCATACTAGATTTCTCCAGATTCTCTGAATCTTCTGATGATATTATATATTGTAGATTATGAGATAATCAGAGTTTTTGCAATTTTATGTTATTTTTAAATTGTTCCACAATTCATAGACACAGTTTTTTGCAGACTGGTGAACCTCTGCCGATCTTTACTTCTGAGAAACTCTGCCTCTCTAAGATGCTCATTTTATACCCAGTCAAGTTACTGACCTGTTACAATTAAACTTCTTCTCTCTTTGGCTTCTCCCTTAAGGGGTCGCCATATCGGATCATCTGCCTCCATCTCACCCTATCCTTAGCATCCTCTTCTGTCACACCAACCTTCTAGATGTCCTCCTTCACAACATCCACGTATATTCTCTGAGGTCTTCCTCTTTTCCTCCTGCCGAGCAGCTCCATATTCAATATCTTTGCCTAATGTCCCTCCTCTGCACATGTCCAAACCATCTCAGCCTTGCCTCTCTGTCTCCAAATCACTCTACCTGAGCTGTCCCTCTGATGTACTCATTTCTAATTAAAACATGTTCCTCCATCTGTTTCTTTTAAGTACTGCTTATTTTTACAGCCTTTTGTTACCCCCGTCCCAACTGTTTTGAGACTTGTTGCTACCATCAAACTCAAACTAAGTTAATATTTTTCATGAAATAAATGGACTGGTTCTTATATAGCGCTTTTCTACTCTGAGCACTCAAAGTGCTTTATACAACTTGCCCCAATCACATTCACCCACATTCATACAAGCACTTTTTTCTAAGCTTACGTGCTCTCTGTCTAACACTCACATGCATACATGTACACTCTGATGGTTGCATCAGAGAGTAACTTGGGGTTCAGTATCTTAGCCAAGGATCGAACCACTAACCTGCTCTACCTCCTGAGCTCCAGCCTCAGTTTGTTGATCTGTTTTCTATTGTGAATAAATTTGGGGGTTTATGAGATTTGCAAATCTCTGCATTCTGTGTTTATTTACATTTTACACATCATCCAAATTTTGGGTAATTGGGATTGTACTGAACTATAATCACTGTGTCTGCATCTGTTAGTTGCACTCATACAGGAACAGGAAGCAGCACGTGAGGCTGGGGAAGAATGTCTCGGACTCCCGGACCATCAGCACTGGCACTCCTCAGGGCTGTGTCCTCTCTCCTCTGCTCTTCTCCCTGTATACCAACTGCTGCACCTCTGACCACCAGTCTGTCAAGCTTATTAAGTTTGCAGACGACATGACTCTCATCGGACTCATCTCAGACGGGGACGAGTCGGCCTACAGGATGGAGGTCAAACGTCTGGTGTCCTGGTGCAGCCACAACAACCTGGTACTGAACGCCCAGAAGACAGTGGAGATTATAGTGGACTTTAGGAAGCACACAGCCCCTCTACCCTCCATCATCCTGACTGACACCCCCATCACCACAGTGGACTCTTTTCGCTTCCTGGGAACTACCATCACCCAGGACCTCAAGTGGGAGCCCACCATCACCTCTGTCGTCAAAAAGGCCCAGCAGAGGATGTACTTCCTGCGGCAGTTGAAGAAATTCAACTTGCCAGCAAGGACCATGGTGCAGTTCTATACTGCCATCATTGAGTCCATCCTCACCTCCTCCATCACTGTGTGGTACGCTGGAGCCACCACTAGGGACAAACAGAGACTACAGCGCGTTGTGCACTCTGCTGAGAAGGTGATTGGCTGTAACCTCCCATCTCTCCAGGACCTGTACACCTCCAGGACACTGGGGCGTGCAGGTCGGATCACAGCCGACCACTCTCACCCTGGGCACAGACTTTTTGACCCTCTCCCCTCAGGCAGGAGGCTACGGTCCATACGGACCAGAACCTCCCGCCATAAGAACAGTTTCTTCCCCTCTGCTGTTGGACTCATGAACAATTACCCTAAGACTGTTACCACCACCCTCCACAAACGCTGATGACCCTATGTCTATGCACCTGTCTGTTTGCACTGATGTACATATTAGTGGAATATAGTTTACATTCTTTATCTTTTAATTAGTCTCTGCACTGTATATTTTGTAAGCTCTAATATCTCTGTATATTTGCAATTTGTATACTTGTATATTGTCTTATAGTTTTTATACTTATTTGTTTTTTGTTTTTGTTTTTTGTTTTTTCTGTAAGCACGAAGTACCGCAGCAATTTCCTAATGCTGTGAACCTGTTCACCCATATGGCAATAAAAACCTTCTGATTCTGATTCTGATTCTGATTTATGGTTGCAGCTTGCTAACCAGATTTGCTACTGTTAGCTGATAACTCTGTACTCTAGCTTCCCATCTAGATATGCTAACATGAGGCTTCATAATGCCCCAGACCTACAATTTCCACACAATGCCCTCAAAATAAACTACTAATTATTAGTTGAGGAAATATGGTAATACTTTTTTCCTGAATCTAATAAGTTTTTCAAACTGTGATGCATGTCTGCAGCTAATCTAGTTGTATTTTATGCAACTTTTATGGCATTTTTCTAAATTTCTTTTCAAACTTAACCCTCTACCTTAGCATCTTTTGTAGTTCTTGTCAAGGGAAAACTGAATAAAAAAGATGTAAGCCCTACACAACTTTTAATGGCCAATGTGAAAAACCTTTAGCCCATTTTTCTATTTAGGTCTATATGTCTTGCTAGACATCAGTTTATTTAGGTTTTCACATGGCTGCACACTTCTATTTTCTTTTTGTGTAGTGAACATTCCAGCCTCTATTTGTAATTATCAGCAAAGACCAGCATGGATTGCCAGGTCCATCCAGCCTGACAGGGTTATACAGTGAACACCTCTGAAAGAAAGAGGGTTTCTCCAGGAGCTGGCCCGTTCAGCGAGCCAGAGAAAGCTGTCAAGTGCACCATTAAGCCAGGCTCTACAGCCAATAAATCTGCCAGATGTCCCATTCCACGCACAAGAAAGACACACTGAGGGAGAGCAAACCATGCATGGAAGGGTTTGAATGGTACGTGTCAGGCATTAACGGTATTTTAGTGAAAACAGGCCATGCTTCTTAGCCCAGTGTTTATGTTCAATTTCCTTTATGTGAGGGCAGTATTATTGTATCCAACGCTAGAATCAACTGCAGTAACACATTTCAAGCACCACTTAGCCAGTAATTTACAGATATAGTACAGTGAATGTTTAATTGTATTAATCATGTCCCAGAATACTGAATCAAGTATTAAGTTCTTGTGAACAGGAAATTAAATGCCAGCCACAAATGTCCGGCACTGATCCTTCATATATTACATACTAGAAAATCTGTGACTCTCAACTAAAACAGTTCACTGATAAGTTCCACTCTAGAACATCTGCATTTTCTCTGGAAAAGCTTCCTGTACAGAACACCAGAACTAAAGCTGAGGGAGCTTTCTCCCATGGAGACCTTTTGAGGACTCCTTTCCTCTTTTTGTATTTCCTGTTGAGGAAAAAGTGTAAATGAAGTTCCAGCTAAATTGTTTTACACACTAAAAAGTCCCCTCTGAAAGTGTAGTGCTTAGGAACTTTTAGAGTGCAACGCGAGTGATCATTATTCGAAGTACAGTGAACCCTCGCTATAATGTACTTCACCTTTCGCGGCCTCGCTGTTTCGCTGATTTTTTTTTAGTGTAGTTTTTTATGCTTTGTTTTTTACAATGTATGAACGTGCATTGTGTTCTGCATCCTGATTGGCTGTCAGTCAATCTCCTCCATCCCACACACGCTACAGCGGAGCGGAGTCAATACAAAGAGGCACAGAGGAACTGTGAAATACCCTTGAGTCACAATTTGTCCAACCTCGTTGGTTGGTTATTAAAATTATTATTTTACAGTATTTCTAAAAACTAAGGAATCACTAACTATATACACATACACATACATATTAAATATTTTAAATAGTAAGCAGAAGTCATTGTGTCTAAGTATTGATGTTGCACATATGCAAGGGTAAAATATTGCACAGAAGAATGCATTACTTTAATTTGACTGTATTGTAAAGTCTTATGACAGATGGGATGAAGTCCTGCAGTAACATTCCTTTGTACACACTGGATGTAGCAGTCTGTTGCTGAAAGAGCTACCCAACACTGACTCTATCATGCAAAGGGTAAGAGGGAATAATTGGGATGGATGGAAGTTTGGCTCCTGCATCCACAGCAAACCACTGCAGGGGATTACAGATGCTACCACAATGTCATAGAAGGTCCTTAGCAGTACCCTTATGGCCATACCACCCTGAGCACACCTGATTTCATCTGATCTTGAAAGCTCAGCAGGTTCGGGCTTGTTTATTACCTGGATGAAAGACTACCTGGGAGTAACTGGTGCTGTAAGCCCTCCTTTTCTCTAAATATCCTCTTTTGTCTGATCATTTCTTAATAAAATTTACATTTACAATAAATTTACAATTAATTACATAGCAGTGAGAAATAAATTTGATTACAGTAGATGTCTTCCTGAAAGTGCTGTAACTTGCTGTTAATTGCTGAGTTAATTCATGCATTTATCACTTCTAGGCTGGACTATTGTAATTCATTATTATGAGGTTGTCCTCAAATGTCCCTGAAAAGCATTCAGCTGATCCAAAATTCTGCAGTACTGACAGGGACTAAAAAGAAAGTATTTTTCTCCAGTTTTGGCTCCTCTTCATTGGCTCACTGTTAAATCCAGAATTTAATTTAAAATTCTTCTTCTTGCATTCAAGGCCTTGAATAATTATCCATAGTACTGTATCATCCCAATAGAGCACTTCGCTCTCAGACTGCTGGCTTACTTGTGGTACCTCGGATACTTAAGAGTAGAATGGGAGGCAGAGCCTTCAGCTTTCAGGCCCCTCTTCTGTGGAACCAGCTCCCAGCTTGGATTCAGGAGACAGACACCCTCTCTATTTTTAAGATTAGGCTTAAAACTTTCCTTTTTGATCAATCTGATAGTTAGGGCTGGATCAGGTGACTGCTGGGGGGTTTCTTTTTCACTCACCTCTTTTCACTCTCTCTGTGTTTATGAAGCACTCTGCATTTAATCATTCATTATTCATTATGCTCATAGGGGGTTTTCTCTGTAGAATTGTAGGGTCTTTAGTTTGCAATATAAAGTGCCTTGGGGCCACTGTTGTTGTGATTTGGCACTATATGAATTGAACTGAAGTGGGTTATTTCTATTCAGTGGAGTCTTTAGTTATGGGGTCACCCATAGATTATTGTTTGGAAAACACCACACCTGCTTGACAGGCATAGTGTTGCCCACACAGAAGTTGATATGGAATATGTCCAGAAACAGTTAGAGTTGGCAATATGCCAGTGAGACTGTCTTAAATCTTGGTTAAGGTTGTTAGTGTTAGATGTCATTGCCTGTAAAAATGACAACAGTACCACAGCTGTCAAATTTTGACAGATCAGTTGCTTAATTTCCATAATTCTCTCAGGGCTTTTGACCACAGGAATCACTAGCACAAAACTTAAGGAGCATTTCAGTTCTCTGGAAACTTCAAGGACTAGTCATGCACTAAACTTCGTAGAATTATGTAACTGTCCCTAATTAATCCATTAAATGGTGGGTATTGAACATTTTATTTTATATGTACAGTGTAAATGTTTATGTACAGTGAGTACATCAGTCAGAGGCTTATTTAACCCTTTAAAGCCTGATCCATGAAATAATTCAAAATGTTTTAAACTGGAGTGTTTATGGAACCTGACAATAGTTCAAAAGAAATTAAATATCAATAAAATCCCACTGATGCCCTACTGAGGTCTCAAAAAATCATGTATCAAATATGATACACTTGGCATTACAGGGTTAGTTCTCTACAAACCTAGACTGCGCTGACTTTGTGAATTTATTGTCCCTGTAAGAAAACAAGAGGTAAGATATTTGATCTGGGGAAGAGGCATGTGGTGGCTTTCACAAAGGTCATTTACTCCTTTAGGTGGAAGGTAAAGAGGAATCAGACAAAAGAAATGAAAGATCACATTTCAGGACATGTTTTCTTCCAAACCTGAAGAGCCTATTGGCTTTTTTGGTTCTACAGACCAGTGAGTTACCACAAAGCTATTTGGTCTCCATTTTCAGATAATCAGGTTATATTTATTTATCTGTGCATACTATGATGTCATATTCACCAGATCAAAAACAGGGAGAACATGTGCTTCATTGTTATATCACAGATAAAGCACAGAACAACCAGTGTTAACAAAGTATGCCTGCACATCCAATCAAGCTCCTTCACTGATTGTGGCCATGTTTGTTTTGTTGTTTTTTTTTGTTTTTGGGAACTAGACATTTCCATTTTTTGGATGGCAGGATGAACAGAACAGCATACACTACATCAGCAATGTAGTGTATGCTGTTCAGTGCAGTGAAGAGTGCTCGGACCTCTACATTGGAGAAACCAAACAGCCTCTTCACAAACGAATGACACAACATAGAAGAGCCACCTCGACAGGACAAGACTGAAGGTCAAAGGTCACTCTTTTGAGGATGCCAATGTTCACATTTTGGACAGGGAAGACAGATGGTTTGAAAGAGGAGTGAAAGAAGCCATCTATGTCCACTGTGAACAACCATCATTGAACAGAGGAGGTGGATTACGTCACCAACTTTCCCCCGCTTACAGTGCTGTCCTGAGCTCCCTTCCCAGACGTCTCAACCCCCATTCACACCTTTGTTCCAGTGACCTCAATAGGCCACATGAAACAATGGAGCAAAGTCCTAAATTGGCTTCAACTGAAACCACTGATTGAATGACCCACGCCTCCCTTCACACCTTGGCACATGTGTTTACGCACATGAACAATAGAGGGTCATAACCACCTCCAGGGGACTACGCCCACAGGGGTTTAAATACCTGGGTCTCTTCACCATTTGGTTGAGAACTGAAGAAGCCTTTCGGATGAGAGGTGAAACGTCTTCAAGAAACAAAAAGAAGTCCAGTCGCCTTTTTCAAGCTCCAGAAGTAGACAGTGGGTTTTCCTATTGAAAACCCATATAAGCGGCCCAAAAGGCAAGGACACTTATCCCACATGTGCTCCAAGTGGGTGTGCCCACACAGGCCCACAGCAGTTTTGCCCTTTATAAAAGCCATACAAAGGTGAAGGGGTGATGGCGGCAAGAGTCAGCTTTCACCCAGGAGACTGGGGTGGGACCATTATATTTTTGATGCAGCTGGCTTAGTTGTTTTTTTAAATAGTTGTTTCTTGATGTTTATTCCCTCATTGGTTAAGTTGCTTCTCCATTTTTTGAACACAAGGTCAGTCCTACACCAGTCTCATGGCAACTATTTTGCATATTAAGACCACACAGTAGGTGTACAATGTAGAATGTCAGTTTTGTGCACAATATCAGTTTTGTGCACCTTTCATTATTAATCAGGAGATGTTCCAAAAAGGTAATAAATTGACTTGTGATTTGATATTAATTTATATGCACAAGAATGTCACATTTAAAAAGTCTGCCCTAATATTTTAGCCACATTCAAGTAATGCAGCAGCCAAGAAAAATATCAAGAAAATGTCTGCACATTTGTGTTTTGTTTGTTTTTCACTTTTTGATATACTGCTGAACTGTCAAATAATCCAAAATCCTGTCACATGTATCTTGAATTTTAAAAACAAAAACAAACAAACTGAGTAGGATGATCTGGAATTAAAAAAAAAAAATGTTTTAAACTTTAATATCACAAGATGCTTTGACCTAATAAGAGCAGAGGCAATGAGAATGTGAGGACTCCCATCATAGTCATAGTCTGTGTGTGTGTGTGTGTGTGTGTGTGTGTCGGGGAGGGGGTCTCACCTGCTTACTAGAGGAAGAAATTAAGTATTCAGTGACTATAAATAACCCCTGACCCAGAGGCTCTTTAAAAATATATATTTTTATGTTTTGTATAGTACACAATAAATATTTAAGCAGCAGCTCCAGTGCACTTGCTCTCTGTTGATTTTAAGTTTCTTTTTATTTTACTCCGTGTGTTTCTTTTGCCTGCTCCTGCTGTGAAATTGGTACCGATGCTTTGCGTGAGTGTTACCCTCAGCTTTTCAGCCTAGGACAGCAACTGTAATGTGACAAACTTTCCTATGGTATAAATATCAACACATGTGGGCTTTGCAACAGGTTTAGGGTTAGGTGTTATTTAAGATGTGCAGTTTCATAAATTAAAGTACTGAGGAAGTTTCACCAGCTTGGCAGAGGTTAAACTTAGGTCAATAAGGAGAGATCATTTGGAAAAGTTATACATTTATTGAAATACAGAATTCATTTATCGCTTCAGCATCAAAAATGTTCTAATTCTTCAAATGGAAACTATGCAATTGGCACAGACTCTACAACATGAACATGGACCTGGACCTTGGCACATGATGTAGCCATCATGACGGGTGGAGTGGAGACCCAAATGCAGACTCTCGAGACAAAGTGAATATGGCAGAGTCTAACACACACTGGGAATGAGTCTGTCTTATTGACGACAGCGCTAACTGAAACTCTTGTTCCATGGCCTCACCGAACTGTATGTTGATTTGAGCCCGACTATATCTAGCCAGGATCCAATCTCATGGACTAGTTCAGGTTCCTTCCCCACCAGAGTGGTGATGTTCCATGTCCCAGTAAGCCAGCCTCAGTAGCCAGGGATTGGACTGCGAGGGTCCCTGCCCTTGACTGTCACCCAAAGCACATTGCACCCAACCCCTACAGTGCCTCCTGTTGCTGGTGAACCCACAGGAAGGCAGGCCCATGTTCCCTGTTCGGGCTGCACCAGGTCAGGCCCCATGGGCTAAGTCCCAGCTAAGTCCCCAGGCCTGACTCAAGGATAGGACCCCTGTAACCCTGTCCCAAGCAGGGTGAACTGGTCCCCTGAATTATTTTCTCTCATAGGGGGTCCCATACAATAAGCTCACACAAAACCCCAAAAAGGGGCCACAAACAAAATCCAAGCAACAAACACATAGGGAAGAGTAACAGACATTCTGACAAGGAACAAAGGGAAGACAGCAGTAAAGCACAGAGGGCTAATTAGGGAAAGTGGACACAGCTGGGGGAAAAACCCAGGTGCAAACAATCAAGGAGACGGGGAAGTAAGACTAAAACAAGACAGAGGAGCAGGAAGTGAAAACAATAACTAAACAGGGAAACACAAGAATAAATTAACACTGAAGGGACAAAATAACAATGCAAATGAGGACTGGACTAACAACTAAAGACTCAAAATATTATAGTATATACACTAGGATTAAAATGTAGCCAATAAACAAACAAAAAAACAGCTATTTTTGATGAATTTGTCAAACAGGAAAGAAAACACTTGGTGTGCTGTATCATCTTCATTAAATATTGATAGAAAAGAAAATACATTCTGTATTCATCAACACTCTCCAACTCTCCACAGTCTTCCCAGGCAAGAGCTTTTGAAAGCCTGTGAGATGGTGTTCACTGCCAGCCATCTGTGTAGGGAAAGAAGTGGGTTATATTTAGATCTGGCTCGCATTCATGTGTAGACGCCCACCAAGGCAATCACAGTTACTATCAATACACATCCTGTCTGTGTCATTTGTAGCCTTAGTTACAGGCTGCTTCCTTGGGGAGCTAATCAAACAAAAAAGCAAAGGGGTGAGTTAGTCAGCCTTCCAAAGACACGTCAGAGAAATATATTCCAATTTATCCTGCCATTTTACATTTTTGAAAGATCACTACTTTACAGATGCATGATTGTCACTCATGCCTTTCTACCTTTATGCAGTGTTGTGCACTGTTAATGGTAAAAAGTTAGTCATTTTAAATTCGTCCAGCTCTAGGCTCAACACATCAGAACATCTCTGAGTGAACAGGAACATCATTAAAAATCAAAATTTTAAATGCATCCCTATAAGAGGCAAGCAAAAGAATTAGACGTGTTCAGGGGGAAGTAAAGCACATATAATAAAAGCATGGGATATATGATGCAGATGTTGATGGAAGTGTGCTCATTAATGCTGTGTGCATTTGTTTACGTACTTGTTTACTTGATGTAAAGAAGTCAAGATCTGTATGCTTATATGGTCTTTTAGGACATCAAGTCTCAATATTGTCAAATGAACCCATTGGACATTAATTGACTGTGAACATTATATTGTGAGACAATACAGACCTTATATAATAAACTGATTTTTACCATACTTATTAACAGACATTTAGAGGGATTCAGATATAGAGTTCAGGGGAAGCTTCCACATTAGCCATATTTAGTTGTGTTGTGTCATATTGTGTTATACATTCCACTTGGATGTAACCTTGCTTTGCTGGAGTACATAAATGGTAGGCACATGCATGGCTCTTGCACTATGTCAACTTCTAGTCTGTAGCTAAATAGCCAACAAGCCATAGAAATAAATACTATAGCAGTGAGATTCAAAACCTGACCAAACAGCCATGAAATGTAATAATCCAAAAGAAAATCTAAAAATCAAGACCTTGGGTGGTATTTCAAATTTCTCGTTCCAGGGAATTAATATAATGCTGTTCTGTTGGTTTTGTTTCAACACCTCAGAGATGACAATGACCACTTAAGCACTTTTCAGTTGGACTCTGTCATGTTTTCAAACTGGAAAAAGTGCAACCTATGTCCATGAGCAAAACAGATTACATTTCACATTAACAAACTTCTCTGAAACTGTACTGCAAACTCATGAATCTTTCAAAGCAAATTGCAATTCAGGTCTTCAAGTCTGAATGTTGATTTCATTCATTTAATTTTTGTTTGTTTTCTGCAGATGTTGTTGGGACTTAAGTCTCACATTTATCAGGTTTCAGGATCACAACTCTGACGCAGCATAGAGGTCAGTTTTCTGTTTTTTGAAATATCTTCTTTATTTATTTATTTATTTATTTATGTTGCTTAAACAAGATGCAGAACAAAGAAGCTGCAGAAATGTTAAATCATAAAACTGTAAGTAAATCAGATTTTAAAGAATATAAAGATCATGAACATCTCAGCAGTCCTAGTCTGTGCTGTGAACCTCAGTGTCTTTTACTGCCATATGAACAGTGCTTTGTGGAATTGTGTGTGCAGCCGCTGTAAATCATAGATCCCAGCTGCACTCTTGGATCAACTACAGGACAGGCAGGCTTTTTAAAGTGTCTCTAACTGATTCTCCAGGGTGAAGAACACACTGGTTAACCTCTACACTCATGCATGCTCAAGCTGCATTGATTTTCTTCAGTTTGGAACAGGGCAATACAACGAGGTTAAGATTCTCTTGGACACCTGCAGTGATTCACTTCATGTGTCTTTTTTTTTCTTCCTACATTTGCTTTCACCAATTCAAGCGTTAGAATGTAAGGAGGCAAGAATCTCACCCAAAGGAAGGAATGGTTTTCATTTTTTACATGAGTGTGATTTTAGTCTTTATTAGTTGTGTTTTTATGGCAGTTTTTAGTTTAGTACCTGCTGACATCCCACCTTAACATTCAATTATTTACACCTGCCTGAGTTCATACCCTAGGAGGACCTCTGCGTCCTTGAAAGTAATGAAAGGAATCAGGTGCAAAGGATTGTTTTGTTTTTAGATTCTCTATGGTGATTGTACCCCCACACCTGTTTTGAGGTCATATAGGTTGCAGTGGCATGACCCAGCCAATGCCCCTTCTGATGCTGTGTTGAGAGATCAGTTACTGTTGGCCCTCCTGCTGTTGACCCTCCTGCCCCCTTGGCTCAGGCCTTGAAGGTTTATGCACGCCGTAATGCAGAGGCAGATTTTGCTGCCATACACAGGAGGTGCTGCTGCTGGATTCAGAGCACGGACATTCACAATCTGTGGTAATTTGCTTGTCTGTAAATATTTGTGTGTTCCTCCAAAATCTGGGCAGGAAGCAAATTGGAGAGCAGTGCTAAAGCAAAAGATATTGGAGGATTTTAAGTCACAGATGTGGGGATTTGCACAAGAACTACTGGGGAAATTAAAGGGCTTGTCCAGCCTGCAGTAATTGCTTCGCTACCTGCACAATGGCCTAGGAGAGGACAATGGTGGCCGGATACTAACTGGGATGCACAAGGAAGTTCCATCTGTCAGAAATGTAAACAAGCTGGACACAAAGCTAGTGCTGTTTCTCAATACTCAAGTACAAACTTGTGTACTTGTCAAGTTCGAACTTGCATACTTGATAAGTTCGAACTTCCCAAGCACGGGGGATTATTTTTCAGTTGGAACACCGGCGGGCTTGATGACATCACGGCTCAGCTCCAGTGTTTCTATCACCTTCCAGCTTAAATTTACTGATTACTTGGTTTTAAAAACATTATACATGTATACACAGCTCTGCTTACTGAACAAAAACAGGTCAGATGTTAAAATTGTTATTTTTATTCCAGAAGACTTCCACCACTTACAACAGACAGATGTTTAGAATACAGTCAATTCAATTCAATTCAATTTTATTTATATAGCGCCAAATCACAACAAACTGTTGCCTCAAGGCGCTTTGTATTGTGGGTAAAGACCCTACAGATCACTGCTTTACAGTCAAATAAATATTAACATTTTAAAACATATAATTTGATCATTTCTGGAGCAGGCTTGTCATCAGTCTTCACAATCTCCATGAACAGCATCAACATGCCGATGTTCTTGTTCTCGGTGAAAAGGCTCTCGTGTTCTTTCCTGAGTAAAATACTTTTAATATCTGTTTTACGAATTTGCTCAGGAACAAATGAAACACTGAAATAAACCAAATATCAGCCATTAGAGATCATCTGAGTTTAACTTCCACTCAGCTGCAAACGCGAGCAGGAGTTTGCAGCCGAGTTTGATGTGCTGGCAGTCAGGCGTTCTCCCTGCATATAGCGAGCCTTGTCCGGCCGGCGAGCAGGCGGCTCCTGTTAGAGCAGCGGAATGGACATCTTTGAAAACGTCGGAGCACCTTTGCAATCGAGTCTCTGGAGCTTGAAAAAGGCGACTGGACTTCTTTTTGTTTCTTGAAGACGTTTCACCTCTCATCCGAAAGGCTTCTTCAGTTCTCAACCAAAAGGTGGAGAGACCCAGGTATTTAAACCCCTGTGGGCGTAGTCCCCTGGAGGTGGTTATGACCCTCTATTGATCATGTGCGTGAACACATGTGCCCAGGTGTGAAGGGGGCGTGGGTCATATTTAATCAGTGGTTTCAGTTGAAACCAATTTAGGACTCCGCTCCATTGTTTCCTGTGGCCTATTGAGGTCACTGGAACAAAGGTGTGAATGGGGGTTGAGACGTCTGGGAAGGGAGCTCAGGACAGCACTGTAAGCGGGGGAAAGTTGGTGACGTAATCCACCTCCTCTGTTCAATGATGGTTGTTCACAGTGGACATAGATGGCTTCTTTCACTCCTCTTTCAAACCATCTGTTTTCCCTGTCCAAAATGTGAACATTGGCATCCTCAAAAGAGTGCCCTTTTTCCTTCAGATGCAGATGTACTGCTGAATCTTGTCCTGTCGAGGTGGCTCTTCTATGTTGTGCCATTCGTTTGTGAAGAGGCTGTTTGGTTTCACCAATGTAGAGGTCCGAGCACTCTTCACTGCACTGAACAGCATACACTACATCGCTGATCTTGTGTTTGGCGGGTTTGTCCTTGGGATGAACCAGTTTTTGTCTTAGGGTGTGACTTGGTTTGAAGTATACTGGGATGTCATGCTTGGAGAAAATTCTTCTGAGTTTCTCTGACAAGCCTGACACATATGGGATGACAATGTTGTTCCTCTTGTCCTTCCTATTCTCTGTAGTTTGTGTTTGGCCTTCATTCCTGTGCATCTTAGCTGATTTGATGAAGGCCCAGTTGGGGTAACCGCATGTTTTGAGGGCTTTCTCAATGTGTGTGTGTTCCTTATGCTTCCCTTCTGCCTTAGAGGGAACACTTTCCGCACGATGTTGTAGGGTCCTGATCACCCCAAGTTTGTGTTCCAGAGGGTGGTGGGAGTCAAAGAGGTTACAGTGCTGTCCTGAGCTCCCTTCCCAGACGTCTCAACCCCCATTCACACCTTTGTTCCAGTGACCTCAATAGGCCACAGGAAACAATGGAGCGGAGTCCTAAATTGGTTTCAACTGAAACCACTGATTAAATATGACCCACGCCCCCTTCACACCTGGGCACATGTGTTCACGCACATGATCAATAGAGGGTCATAACCACCTCCAGGGGACTATGCCCACAAGGGTTTAAATACCTGGGTCTCTCCACCTTTTGGTTGAGAACTGAAGAAGCCTTTCGGATGAGAGGTGAAACGTCTTCAAGAAACAAAAAGAAGTCCAGTCGCCTTTTTCAAGCTCCAGAGACTACTATGACCTGGATGACTGAGAATCTACACAGACACTTTGCAATCGAGCAATATCTTGATAAACTGATGTTTACACATCTACATTCTCGCCTGAAAACACTGTAAAAGCTTGTTTTGTGTCACAGAAGCAGTAATATTTCAAAATTTACTCACAGTTTTAGCCGGTCTACTCCACCATTGTTACGTTTGAGTTTCATTCGAAATGCATTCTGGGATACTTGGCTGCACCAAGTCCACACAAGTCACCACCGATGCGAACTCGATAGAAGGGGCGGAGCAAGAACACATCCCGGTATTTTGAGCGAACTTGCCTTTATGCGAACTTTGATTTGGAACAGTACTTGGACTGAGAGAGATGACGTTTCACAAGTTCACAAGTCCACATACTGAGAAACGGCCTAGGTTTTGCAAGGCCTCTGGACCTCCTCAGGAAAGTTCAAACTAGTCCTTGCTGCTGACAGTAGGTCTGAGTGGTAGGGGTCACTGACTTACCTGAAGAAGTGAAGGCTACTGAAGCATTCACTGGGCAGTATTCAACAGTAAAGGTGTTTATTTAGGGGGTGGAGATGCAAGGATTGTTAGACATGGGGTCACAGGTTACTTTGATGCAAAAAGCCAATTTGAAGAATACTTTTTCCTGGCTAAGCTAAGAAAGATGCCAGTAGTGTTTAAATTTAGAGCAGCCAATGTCCTGGAGATCCCCTATACAAGCTAAGTTGTGTTGGTTGTAGAAATAGAAGGTGTTGAAATTTCTGGATGTGGGATTGTGGTGGTAAAAGATGAACATTGTACACACCAACTGTTCATTAGTATCAATGTTGTCAATACTTGTGGGAATACACTTTTTTGGCTAGTCCCTTGTACCATCAAACAAGTTATAGCTTTTTGGGCCTGGCTGGCTACTATAGATACTTGGTTTTGGTTTCACTAAAATCACACACCTTTTAAATTCATTATTGACAGGCGTTCCTGCCATGCCGCTATAGAGAATGAGACTGGACATATCGCAGGGACTGCTAACCATTTTAGTCTTGGGTGATGTCACCCAGGGGAAGGAATGGTTTTTATTTTTTTACATGAGTGGGATTTTAATCTTTAATGGCTGTGATTTTTATTGCATGGTCATTGAAAAAGCAAAACTTATGTTTTTAGTTTAGTACCTGCTGACATCCTACCCTGACATTCAATTATTTTATACCTGTGTGAGTTTATGCCCTGGAAGGACTCTGCTTTTAGCCAATCAGGGCAAGTCCCTTACAAGCCAGGGACCAATAATGGGCCTGGCAGAAGGGATTGCAAAGGACAGCAGGAAGCAATCAGACAGACACGCTGCAGGAGAACAGCAGTGGTGAAATCTGCAGAGACACGCCACAGGAGAGGAGACGCGGGTCGAAACAGACAACTGAAAAAGTCCTCTGTTCCATTACCATTTCTTTTTACAACAGTTCAGCATTTCATAGGCTAATAAGCCCAATCACACTTGGAGCTTATTATTTATGAACATGGCCCGTTGCATTAGGTAATTCTCTCCCAACATACACACACACATACACACACACACCTCTGTACAAACCACAGTCAGACAAATGTTTTATTCTCAAGTGTTTGTCTTGTAAAACCAAAGCAGGAAACCACATGTCTGAAATGATGATCCCCTGCTGCAGCCCTTCTCCTTCCACATTTATTGGTATAATTTTTCAGCTGGATAAACAGTTATTCAGAGCTGCCTCATTTTGTTGTTTGGATTTGTGCTAAACCTACTTAGCAGAACTTTGGCATGTGTTCCCAGTTTGTGAACATTCCCTCTTTCAAATCTAAGGTTGTACAAATCAGGACATAGTAAAACAAAATCTTTAGTAGTTCTTAAAATTAGGTAAATAGTTATTCTGTGTGTGAATGTTAGCTAGAAAGCACTTAGATGTAGAAAGTGCTGGTAGGAATGTGTGTGAATGGATGAATGAGATATGCTGTGTAAAGTGCTTTGAGTTCTCGAGTAGAAAAGCACTATAGATGAACCTGTCCATTTACCATCCTTCACAACTGTATGAAGCACCAATTAAATGATGTTCTGAGCATGTACTCATATTCATATCAAAATCTGTCAAAATTTCAAGCTGCACCAATGTTTTAAATCATGAAGCACAATAAGCTGATCCACCTCATGCACATGGTGGCATCAAAAGAGTATGTGGTCCTCTCAGATGCACAGAATTTTTTTTCTTTATAATTTAAATGATAAGTAAGATTCATCAAAAGGGATGTTACCAGTTGAAACCTAAAATCCAGGGGTACATAAAGTACCAGACAAAAGTTTGGACAAACTTGCGCATTCATGTGAATGGATGAGTGTGTCCAAACTTTTGACTGGTACTGTATTTGCAGGCAAACGAAAAATGACAGGCAATCATGCTAGCAACCAAAGCAATCACTCCAGGAACCATTGTCAACCACTCAGGGAATACACAACTCTTGAACAATGTGTGCATGATGTCATATCAGAGACCTCAATAACGGCAACTCAAAAATCCTGTAGCTTTAAAAAATAATTTGTTAGTTTGTTGGACTTAAAAGCTTTTGTTTGTTGCTATTCACAAATTAATCTGAATCAGAATTATTTGAAAATTTTAAAAACAATTGTTCATCTCAGTAAGGTGTGCTCTAAAATTGCTGTAGCCTGTTAGACTGCATTCACACCACCTGGGTAAAAACACACACATATATTTACTGTTGTGATGGATACAGGGCACTTTGTGCTATGTCCATCCGTCCATCCATTTTCTTCCGCTTTTCCAGGGCCGGGTCACGGAAGCAGAAGCCCAAGCAGAGAAGCCCAGATCTCCCTCTCCCCACCCACCTCCACCAGCTCATCCAGAGGGACCCCAAGGTGTTCCCAGGCCAGCCGAGAGATATAATCTCTCCAGCGTGTTCTGGGTCTGCCCCGGGGCCTCCTCACGGTAGGACATGCCCACAACACCTTACCCAGGAGGCATCCTAGTCAGATGCCCAACTGGCTCCTTTCAATGTGGAGGAGCAGCAGCTCTACTCTGAGCCCCTGGTGAATGGCTGCACTCCTCACCCTATCTCTAAAGGAGAGGCCAGTCACCCTTCGGAGGAAGCTCATTTCTGCAGTTTGTATTTGTGATCTTGTTCTTTCAGTCACTACCCAAAGCTCATGACCATAGGTGAGGGTAGGAATGTAGATCGTGTCCGCATCACTGCAGACGCAGCCCCGATCCATCTATCGATCTCCCATTCCTTTCTCCCGTCACTCGTGAACAAGACCCCGAGATACCTGAACTCCTCCACCCGGCAGCGACTCATCCTTGAGCTGGAGTGGGCACAGTGGGCAGGACGAAAACTGCATTGTTCCTCTTGAATCTGAGGTTCGACTAATGGACGGACCCTCCTTTTCACCATCTGGTTTGGGGATTACCACCACGACAGGCACCAACCACCTTGCAGCCACAGCTCTGAGCAGCAGCCTCAACAATGGAGGTGTGGAACATGGTCCATCCGGACTCAATGTCCTCAGCCTCCCTCGGAATGCTGTCAAAGTTCTGCCGGAGGTGGGAGTTGAAGATCTCGCGGACTGGGGCTTCTGCCAGGCGTTCCCAGTGCACCCTCACAATATGTTTATGTCATGTAACGTCTGTGTGGCAGGCAGGAAGGAGGACCCCAATGCAGGACACGCCAGGCACAGGTAAAAGGTAATTCAACTTTATTATCAGGTGCACAACAAAAGGCCGGACTAGGCAGAGCTAGTGGCAAAACACCGAGCAAAATATGAAGGCAGAACAGGACCCACAGCAGGAGACATAGACGCAGACGCAGACTAGACACCAGGAAAACATGTGGAACAAGATGACAACATAGAAACCGAGAAAATAACAAACACCAAGAAAACATAACACTGGGCCACCGGCCCAGGACATGACAGTACCCCCCCCTCAAAGGCCGGCCCCCGACGGCCACAAACAAAAGAAAAACCAAACCCAGACCAGGGCGGGAGGTGGGGGACCAGGACGGAGGGACCAAACAACACAAAACACAGGAACCCAAAACAGAACCACAGAGCAGAACCAAAAATCAACGGCAAGAGCCGGAACAGACACCCCAAAAAAGACAGAAGGCAACCAAAAAAAAAAACCGAAACAATCTTGGGGGTTAACAAGGGTCAGAAAAACAAAAACAAAAACACAGGAACCAGAACAAAAGGCGACGGCACAAGGCCGGAAATAGTGCAAGGAAACGCCCCGACCAAGAGCAAAAACAAACCAAAAACAGCAATCGGCAGGGGGAAAACAGTCGAAACAAAACCCAGGCGAAGAGGCAAAACAGTTCAGGAGGTCTGCTGGGACATCCAAGGCGGAAAACAGACAGTTCAGGGGAGTCCATGTGAAAACCAAAACAAAAATACACACAGTTCAAGGAGGTCGACCGCGCTCCCAGCGGCGGCGACGACGAGACAGGACTGGAGGCCGACCGCGCTCCCAGCGGCGGCGGCGGCGACGAGGAGACAGGACTGGAGGCCGACCGCGCTCCCAGCGGCGGCGGCGGCGACGAGGAGCAGGCACTGGAGGCCGACCGCGCTCCCAGCGGCGGCGGCGGCGACGACGAGGAGTCACTGGAGGCCGACCGCGCTCCCAGTGGCGGCGGCGACGAGGAGGGGTCACTGGAGGCCGACCGCGCTCCCATCGGCGGCGGCGACGAGGAGGGGTCACTGGAGGCCGACCGTGGGGCATGCGGCGGCGGCGACGGGGAGCAGACACTGGAGGCCGACCGCGGGGCATGCGGCGGCGGAGACGGGCGACCCCGGGCTCTGGTGGGGAACCCTCGGGCGACGTGGAGCGCTCGGACTGAGCAGAGACCCCCACCGGCTCGGACTGAGCGGGACCCCCTGGCTTGGGGCGCTCGGACTGAGCGGAGACCCCCATCGGCTCGGACTGAGCGGGACCCTCGTGCGCGGAGCGCTCGGACTGAGCGGGACCCTCTGGCGCGGAGCGCTCGGACTGAGCGGGACCCCCTGGCTCGGACTGAGCGGAGACCCCCATCGGCTCGGACTGAGCGGGACCCTCTGGCGCGGAGCGCTCGGACTGAGCGGGACCCTCTGGCGCGGAGCGCTCGGACTGAGCGGGACCCCCTGGCTCGGACTGAGCGGAGACCCCCATCGGCTCGGACTGAGCGGAGCCCATGGGCTGAACGGGGCCTACATAGTGAGGCACCGGATGCCTAGGCTGGGACCGCGGAACAGGACACACTGCTGCTTTATTGAGCAGCAGGGGCTGCTCGGGGAATAGCCGAGGTGCAGGGGACTGCGTGGAAGCAGGCCGGGAGACGACTGGCTGCGTGGAAGCAGGCCGGGAGACGACTGGCTGCGTGGAAGCAGGCCGGGAGACGACTGGCTGCGTGGAAGCAGGCCGGGAGACGACTGGCTGCGTGGAAGCAGGCCGGGAGACGACTGGCTGCGTGGAAGCAGGCCGGGAGATGACTGGCTGCGTGGAAGCAGGCCAGGAACTAGCTGACACTGGGGACCGAGGAAGAGCTACTGGAACTGACTGAGAGTGGAGTGGACAGGGAGCGACAGGAGCTGGGGCTGACTGAGTGCTAGGGGGAGCGACAGGGGCTGGAGCAGACTGAGTGCGAGGGAGAGCGACAGGGGCTGGAGCAGACTGAGTGCGAGGGAGAGCTACCGGGGCTGGAGCAGGGGCTGACTGAGTGCGAGGCAGAGCGACTGGAGCAGGAGCTGACTGCGAGCGGGGCAGAGCTACAGGACCAGGGGCTGACAGCGAGCGGGGCAGAGCTACAGGACCAAGAGCTGACTGAGACTGGAGGGGAGCTGGAGCTACAGCTGACTGAGACTGGAGGGGAGCTGAAGCTACAGCTGACTGAGACTGGAGGGGAGCTGAAGCTACAGCTGACTGAGACTGGAGGGGAGCTGAAGCTACAGCTGACTGAGACTGGAGGGGAGCTGAAGCTACAGCTGACTGAGACTGGAGGGAGGCTGAAGCTACAGCTGACTGAGACTGGAGGGAGGCTGGAGCTACAGCTGACTGAGACTGGAGGGAGGCTGGAGCTACAGCTGACTGAGACTGGAGGGAGGCCGGAGCTACAGCTGACTGAGACTGGAGGGGAGCCGAAGCTACAGCTGACTGAGACTGGAGGGGAGCCGAAGCTACAGCTGACTGAGACTGGAGGGGAGCCGAAGCTACAGCTGACTGAGACTGGAGGGGAGCCGAAGCTACAGCTGACTGAGACTGGAGGGGAGCTGAAGCTACAGCTGACTGAGACAGAGGAAGAGCTGCAGCTGCTGCTGCAGGCGGCTTGGTGCGTGGCTGTGGCTTGGGGCCTGCTGCTGCAGGCGGCTTGGTGCGTGGCTGTGGCAGCGGGGGCTCTGCTGATGCAGGCTGTGGCAGCGGGGGCTCTGCTGATGCAGGCTGTGGCAGCGGGGGCTCTGCTGCTGCAGGCGACGGAGACTGAAGCTGGGGCAGATGCTCTGCTGCTGCAGGTGTGGACGGCTGAAGGCGAAGGGTGGTGACCAGAAAGTCCTTTACTAACCCGTGTAAGGAATCCAGAAGCCAAGGAGAGTTATCAACCAGCCCTTGAAGCTTGGCTGCAATGGCTTTCTGGTCTTCCTCACACAGGTCAGACAACAGTTCAAAACACAGAGTGTCCACTCTCCGAATGATTATTGTTTTCTTTTCCTCAAATAGGGCAAGAGCCGCTGAGTCCATAGCTTCACGGTATGATATGGTTTCAGGTTTGTCCATGTGAGCCTTGCTAACAGTTTGTGGTTTAATAGTTCCTTGTGAACCCAAAACAGACTGACTCACTGTGTTGGTGGGCTGAGATACTGGTGGTGCAGACGGCGGGGAAACCTGCGGCAGCGATGGTGGCGATGAAATCCGCGGCTTTATACCACACGGCGCCGGAGGGGATCCTCTCCACCGCTGCTGGGAGTCTAGCTGCCTGCCCTCCGGAACAGGCTGAGGCGGCAGTGAAGAGAGTGAACTGGGTGGCCAGGGACCTTTATATCCCAGGTACCGGGAAAACGCTTCCTCTGGCGTCATCCCACTTGGCTCCGGAGAAAACTCCCTCCGCTGCCGCCGAGAATTCCTCTTCCTCCGTTGTTGCTCTGACTGCGAGAGGGAAGAGGGGCGAGTGAGCGGAGAGGCAGGTGCGGGAGCGGCTGGAGCCAAAAACAGTCCGTCCCCACGATAAACCTGCGGCCTAGGCTGTAGAGGTGAGCGGCGTTGTCGGGGACCCTTCCAATATTCGGGTCCCCCCAGAGCCAGGCGAGAGCCACTGTACACCTCCGTATCCGCGGGGTCCATTCTGGTCGCGTCGTTCTGTCATGTAACGTCTGTGTGGCAGGCAGGAAGGAGGACCCCAATGCAGGACACGCCAGGCACAGGTAAAAGGTAATTCAACTTTATTATCAGGTGCACAACAAAAGGCCGGACTAGGCAGAGCTAGTGGCAAAACACCGAGCAAAATATGAAGGCAGAACAGGACACACAGCAGGAGACATAGACGCAGACGCAGACTAGACACCAGGAAAACATGTGGAACAAGATGACAACATAGAAACCGAGAAAATAACAAACACCAAGAAAACATAACACTGGGCCACCGGCCCAGGACATGACAGTTTAGGTGCACTGGGTCTGTCCAACGTCCTCCCCTGCCACCTGATCCAGCTCACCACCAGGTGGTGATCAGTTGACAGCTCAGCTCCCTTCTTCACCCAAGTGTCCAGAACATACAGCCACAGATCTGATGATGCGATTACAAAATTGATTATCGACCTGCGACCTAGGGTGTCCTGGTGCCACGTGCACTTATGAACATCCTTATGTTCAAATATGGTGCTCATTATAGACAAACTGTGGTTTGCACAGAAATCCAGAAACAAGACACCATTCAGGTTTAGATCGGGCAGGCTGTTCCTCCCAATCATGCCCCTCCAGGTTTCACTGTCATTGCCCATGTGAGCATTGAGGTCGCCCAGCAGGACGATGGAGTCACTGGGTAGAGCGACCTCAAGCACCCCACCCAGCAACTCTGAACTGTCATTCGGTACATAAGCACAAATACCAGTCAGAACCCATTCCATGGCCTGAAGGCACAAGGAAGCAACCCTTTCGTCTACCAGTGAAAACTCCGACGTACAGGCAGCAAGCCGGGGGGATACAAGAACACCCACTCCAGCTCGCCACGTCTCACCGAGGGCAACTCCAGACTGGAACAGAGTCCAGCCCCTCTCTAGGAGACTGGTTCCAGAGCCCAGGCCATGCGTTGAGGTGAGCCTGACTATATCTAGCTGGTATCTCTTAACCTCACGCACTAGCACAGGCTCCTTCCCCAGCAGAGAGGTGACATTCCACGTCCCAATAGCCAGTCTCGATAGCCGGGGATCAGTCCACCAGGGCCTTCACCCATGGTCACTGCCCAACACACGCTGCACCCAGCGGGAGGTGGGCCTACAGGAGGAGCTACGTCATTTGACAAAATGATCCTGGCTCAATTTTTTTTGCTTGACCACAACTTGACATCATGCAGTAAAGAGCTTTAGTGGCCAATCAAACGTGTGCAAAGACACATTCCTCTTCATGCAGTAAACAATGAAATTTGATGCATTTCTGTTTTGACATCTGACAACCCTCCAAACTCAGGATCTGTTAGTTAATGCCTCCACTTGTCAGAAAGCAAAAACAAATAATGTTTTAATCAAAGCCTTAACAGTAAAGAAGTGCTACTTTTACTTTGAGTTTCTTGTGAGAGAAAGAGAAGAAAATGGGCAGAAAAAAACCCAGGCACTTGTTTTTTTCATGGAGTTCTCCTGTTCATCTGTTGCCTGGGGGCAATTCTTCGCCTGTTCAGTGGGACTTAAGTTGAAAGTTGTTCCAAAAGAATAATAAATTAATCGGGATTTCTCATTACTGCCTGGCTCCTGGGGAGCAGCTGGTACTATCATCAAAACAGGGCTCAGAGGGGTTCACTATGTTTCTACCTGATCATCAATAAAAAAACACACCAGTCAGAAAGGAGAGAAAACTAGTAAACTGTAACAGCCTTTACTGATGGATGTTTTTCTGAAATCTCCCATTTTTATTTGCAGCTCTGTTTTTTAAAATTACAGCCCTGTACAAGTGAATGTATGACTGGAATACTTTTAAATGTCCTCCTGCGCAGAATAAAGCGGAACGATATTTGTTGTCATACAATGCCTTGAGGCCCTCTAAGGTGACAATCTCAGAACACAGTGCGGTGGATTTTTCAAGTCAATGAAAATTAAAAATTGTTTGTTGTTGTTTACCTCAAATCTAAAAAATAAAATGAAATAAATTTTCCAATGGAATGGACTATCTGTACTGGTAGAGGACTGAGTGGTGCAGTAAGTACACTTAAAGGGGGACATTTGGTAGCCAAATACTATTGTGAGAAATCAAATTTTAACTATAATTTGTTTTTGCCATTACCAGAAACATTAATAAATAATAAATTAATGTCCAAACCAGTTTAGAAAAAGGTGACACACTAGTCTCCACTTGTAAGATAAGCTTTTATCTATGTAATCCTGAAATTTTCATTGTAAAGCCCACACCCAGAGCAACCATCAGGACTGTGGACAATGTGTGCTTTGGCAGCACTTGTTCCAAATAAGTAAGACATAAAATGAAAATCAGAGATATTTAACAATTTCTTGAATCCTGCAATACAAAATATAACTATAGTGATGTAGTGATGTAGCGTAACTAGATAAATGAAGTTAAGGTAAGGAGCAGTAACACAGTCCTAAGTTTTTTACACCCTACGACAGTAGTTATCCTTGACTGATAACAGAATTAAGAATAACTCCGAGACCCTTTTTAGCCCAGAAACAGCAAAACTATTTAATGCCACAGGCGTCCTTGTAATCCCAGCTCATGATCACAATACAACACAAAAGAGAAAATAAGAACAGCATTCTCAGAAATAACTAACACCACACATTTGGTGCTATGAACGTTCCATCCTAAGTGCAGAAACACACTCAAGCTGTCTGAACGATAATATAAACCAAAGTTTATTATCATGGTTGTGGATGTTAGCCCCATGATTTTTGAGTTCTTGGACTTACTACAAAATATATTCTATTTGATTCATTGTGTGCATTTACTTTATAATTTCGTTGTGTTTTTCTTTAGTATTTATGTCCAGTGTTTGGTTGTAGTTGAGTCTCAGTGATACTCAGGGTTTGTTTTCTTTTTTCGTTAGCCTTTATGCTTCCTTAATTCCAGGTGTTGATTGTTTAGTATTTTCTTGTATTCTGTGCTCTGCGTTCCCATTAGTTTTCAAGTCAGTTTTTTTTTTTTTTTATTATTATTATGATCATTATTCTGTCAGGTTGCCTATGTTTTGCAACATCAGTTACTCACTTGCCTTGAAGCGACTGTTGTTGTTATTGGGTGTTATATAAATAACATTTAATTCAATTGCTTCCTGTTTTTCTTTGATAATTATTTGCCTCTTGCGGCTTGTTTTTTTTCACCAAAATAAAGGTCAGTTTTCTGTTTAAGCCACTCTGCCTTAACGTCTGCATTTGGGTCCACTTTTCAACATCACACGCTTCAGCTCATGACAAGTATACCACAACGTGTCAGTTTACATCCTCAGTTCTTGTCCGTGGCAGACAGAGACAGGGGCAAAATTGCACTTCAAATGCATAAAACATTACAAAGAGTAGGATAAAATGCCCTCAGTAATTAGAAATACCCCGTGTATGCTCATTTCACCCTGCTCATTATTTATCAGCTTCTCAAATATTGATGTATGAATCTACTGCCTCCCCATGAGCAAACATATGTGGTTTATGGGAACAGGGGGCTGTTCTGAGGAAGTAAATGGGTCTGATTTTTTTCCCCCCAAAACCTTTAAATAATACAGCCTAAAAATAAGATTAAACCAAAACGTTGGTATGTGGAGTTGGGAGGAAGTGAGTTTCTGTAGCATTCTCCTCATCTTTGCCGCAGGTTAACAATTTAAGGCTACATGAATGACTGCAAGCATAATTTACCTCACTCCTTTTGTAGTGGAGATGCAAATAATCTGGGCAATCTGGAATGGACTAGTTCTTATATAGCTCTTTTCTACTCTGTCTGAGCACTCAAAGCGCTTATACAACATAACAAAGTACATATAATAAAAAGGACATTGTATCTACTCTGTTGCTTGATTTTATTCTTTTATCATAACTATCCATTATAAGTTTTTGTTTTATTATATTGCTAAGTGCCTTTTTGTTTGCCTTAGTGCTCCAAATTTGGCAATAGTCATAGTCATATGAACATTTACATTAACTTAGATTCCTAAAACCAGATAAAACTAGGTTTGAGCTTGTTTGGTGCAACCAGTGTAAAGTTCATTCTAAAGACTGGTCTAAATAACTAACTTAGCAGCTAAGACCAGACTTAGTTGAAGAATGTATTATGAGGAATGCTTTTTTTACATTCATACAGCAATGCAGTAATAAGAGCTGAGTGCACAGGTAATCAAGCAGTGACCTGATGAAGGTGATTAGAATATGTATCAAAGTGACAAAGTTTTACCTGTGAGCTAAATCAAATCTTTTGTGATGTGATCTGCTTATTATAATGATCCAAACAGACAATCGTGCGACTAGGGATGCGCCGATCCGATATTCAGTATCGGTATCGGCCCGATACTGGCCTAAATTACTGGATCGGATATCGGAAAGATTTAACAAAATGTAATCCGATACATTAAATAACGTTTCCCTCACATTAGCTGCATTACAGGGATCAGTCGTCTTCTTCTTCTTCTTCTTCTTGTGGGTTTGGGGTTGACCAAACCAGCTTAGAGCTGCATTACCGCCACCTACTGGAATGGAGTGGGGGATCAGGAGTTAGAAAACAACCCCCTCAGATCCTCCATCGCGGTGACGGATTCCCTTTGACGCTGAGCGCTCATCGCTGACATGTTTTTCCGCCTCCACCGCTCTCTACCTTGTTTGTGTGTTGTGCTTGCTGTGCTAAGAATCAGCTGTTATTTTTTTTTTCTACTTCAGCTCCCGGACATACTGCTAGCGAGCACAGCTATTAGCACTAGTGACCGTCCGGTACCGGAAGAACCCCTTCCCCATCAAAATATTTTTGATACTTTAATCCCTGATTTGTGACTAAATATAGACCCGAAGTAGAAACGTATTTAGGAGAATGCTTGTAAATATAAAGCATTACAAGATTGCGCTCACGCAGCCCCTAGTTTTTCACGTGAACACTGATGACGCAACAGCAGCAGTCAGCTGATTTACGTGCAGTCTGTCTGCACAAGCGGAAAGAGGCGGAGCCGGCGCGCTCAGATGGAGCAGAAGGAAATGTTTTTCTAGTGTCCAAAAGAAGCCTTTTCGTCCCTGTAACCTCCATTAAACCTTTACTGGGAAACAGCTGGAGGTTCTTCATCAACCACCTGATCAGTAAGTGAAGAAAAGAGAACTTTGTACCCTGTTTGTTTCACACAGGGAAAAACTGCAGTACAGAAGTTAAAATATGCAGATGAACTGTTAATATGAAAAACATTATTTCTTATCCAGTTACTTGTGTAAACAATATAAATAGAATACACAATTGCTAAAATAATTGATAGTTGCAGCCCCAATGAAATTTGCAACATGCCATAAGCATCACCTTCTCACACAGAAGCAACAGGATTCAGGTGATAGTTATTGTTGTAAGTAAGTAAAGTTTATTTATATAGCGTTTTTCACAGACAGAAAAGCGCTGTACAATAATTAAAACACAATATCACTCCCCCACCCCCAGAAAACACTATGTTAAAAACATAATAACATTACCATATTAAAAGAAAAAGAATAAAAATAAAGTCAGAAACCAGAAAGCCTGGTTAAACAGAAAGGTTTTCAACTATTTTTTAAATGACGCCACAGAGTCAGCTAAATGGAGCTGGATTGGTAAACAGTTCCAGAGCTTTGGTGCCACTCCCTAAAAAGCTCTGCCCGCCCTGGTCCTTAGTCTTGTATGTGGGACAACTAAAAGACTTTGATTTTGTTGTGTGAGAGACTGTTGACTTTTTTTTTTTAATGTTTTCAAATGCCTGGATCAATTTTAAATATCGGATTTATATCGGTATCGGCCGATATCCAAATGTAAAATATCGATATCGGTATCGGACATAAAAAAGTGGTATCGTGCCATCCCTACGTGCGACAGTAATGCAATGCATAAAACCTTGCAAATATGGGTCAGAAACTTCAGTAAATGTTCAGGAAAATATAATGGAAAAAAAATCACCCCTATAGTGGTGATTTTGAATTGATTGATTTCCATCTGCAATCATTTATATTTGGCTCTGCTCTGGGACTTCCTCACCCTTCCAAATGCATATGTGGAATGCATATTTCCATGTGTAAAAATGGAAAACATGAGAACTCAGCAGCAATACCTTACCACAGAACAGAGCAGGGTTCAGTGACAACATGGTGTGACACTGATTAACGCCATGAATACTGGACCCTGGCCACCATATGTACAGTCCAAGCTGCTGGGGGTGTAATGTTTTCCTGACTTTCTGTTTCATATCAATGGGCTATGACTTGAACACTACACCCCGTCTGAGTACTGTTGTCGACCATGTCCAGCTCTTTAAGGCCACGGTTTACCATCTTCTTACAGCTACTTTCAGCAAAATAATAGAAAATGAGTTCAGTGGACTTCAACAGCCTGGTCACCAGATTTGAATCTGTGAGAACATCTGGTTAAGTAGAGTCAGAGATCAATATTATGAATGTCCATCCATCCATCCATCCATCCATTTTCTTCCACTTATCCAGTTCAGGGTCACGAAGAGTGTGGAGCCTATCTCAACTGCCATAGGGTAAGAGGCAGGGTACAACCTGGACAGGTCACCAGCCAGGTTAACACAGAGAGACAGCCATTCACACTCACATTCACACCTATGGGCAATTTAGAATCACCAGTTAACCTAACCCCACTAATTACATTAGGTGATTTTTTGGGGTCTAGCAGTGTTGCCAGCGACAAAATGCTCATGTGTTGGACTTTATGGAGCTTTTCTCTAAGGAGCCTGATGAGGTACTCTCCCATTTCTCTAGTTTACTGGGACCATTGCCTTTGCTACTTCTTCCTAGTGCATCTTTTCAACCATTTTCAATAAGGGCACCACTTTGGAGACGGTTACCTTTTTCTCTTCTGACAGCTCCATAGTGGCTTTGTGAAAAGGGGACAGTTTAGACAGGCACCCACAATCCTGTCAGCACAGGAATGTCACTTTGTAAGCCCACCAAAGCTGCCTGCCACAAGTTTCCTGAGTTCTGCTACTCAGTGCTGGTCCACTTTGTTTCAACCTCCTAAATCAGTTTCTTTTTTCATTGTCCCATCTGCTCTTGAACAAAGTACAGATTCGCTTTTAAAAATGAAAGTAAATAATGTTACATATATATAGCAATATAAAATGTGTAAATAAATATGAAAATGTTACTGACTTTGGCAGTTGTGCTTCTTCTAAAATAGCTCACTAGCTTCCTTGCCTTTGTACAAATGGTGGACAGCACTGGGATTAGTTCAAGAGCCTTTTTAACAACTAGATTCAGGGTGTGAGTAATGCAGACCACATGGCATAGCTTCAGCTCCTTGCCACAGGCAATCATATTAGATGTGCCATCAGTTAGTAGATGTGTGACTTGATTTTATTTTCCATTTTCAGCTGAGTGCGCTTGCAGGAATTTCACTACACTAGACTTCAGGCATGTGTTGTCATCTATAAAATGGCAGGTTACAGCCAAGTACGCATCCATACTAAGAGATGTCCACATGTCTGCTGTCGAACTCACTGCAGGAAATTTCTGGGCCTCAGCTTTGGCCTTCAATAACCTAAAGAGAAGGAAGAAAATAATCATTATTTCAATACTGCTCTTATATTTTATACATATCACCACATTTACCTTCGTAGCTGGGAGAACACAGGTTGGATCCAATTTTGCTACGAAGTCCCCGAAGCTTTTATACTCGGCTATACCAAATGGCTATGTCTCTCTACCAATCACGGAGACCAAAGTCTCTGCTTAGTAAAGATTAGATTAGATTCAACTCTGCCAGTGTACAGTACTCACCAATGAAATTCACTGTAGCATCCAATCCAAATTGTAAATGGCATGTAAGGCACAGAGAATAATGCAATATTCGATTCAATTCAATTCAATTTTATTTATATAGCGCCAAATCACAACAAACAGTCGCCTCAAGGCGCTTTATATTGCGGGTAAAGACCCTACAATAATACAGAGAAAACCCAACAGTCAAAACGACCCCCTGTGAGCAGCACTTGGCGACAGTGGGAAGGAAAAACTCCCTTTTAACAGGAAGAAACCTCCAGCAGAACCAGGCTCAGGGAGGGGCAGTCATCTGCTCTGGCTGAGGGGAGAGAAAAGACATGCTGTGGAAGAGAGCCAGAGATTAATAATAACAAATGATTAAATACAGAGTGGAGTATAAACAAAGTAAATAAGGTGAATGAAAAGAAACAGTCTATTGTGGAAACCCTTCCAGCAGCCTAGGCCTATAGCAGCATAACTAAGGGATGGTTCAGGGTCACCTGATCCAGCCCTAACTATAAGCTTGATCAAAAAGGAAAGTTTTAAGCCTAATCTTAAAAATAGAGAGGGTGTCTGTCTCCCGAATCCAAGCTGGAAGCTGGTTCCACAGAAGAGGGGCCTGAAAGCTGAAGGCTCTGCCTCCCATTCTACTTTTAAGTATCCTAGGAACCACAAGTAAGCCAGCAGTCTGAGAGCAAAGTGCTCTATTGGGGTGATATGGGACTATGAGGTCTTTGAGATAAGATGGGGCCTGATTATTCAAGACCTTGTATGTGAGGAGAAGAATTTTAAATTCTATTCTAGATTTAACAGGGAGCCAATGAAGAGAAGCCAATATGGGAGAAATATGCTCTCTCTTACTAGTCCCTGTCAGTACTCTAGCTGCAGCATTTTGGATCAGCTGAAGGCTTTTCAGGGAGCTTTTAGGACAGCCTGATAATAATGAATTACAATAATCAAGCCTAGCAGTAATAAATGCATGAATTAGCTTTTCAGCATCAGTCTGAGAAAGGATATTTCCAATTTTTGAAATACTGTGCAAGTGCAAAAAAGCAGTCCTACATATTTGTTCAATGTGTATGTTGAAGGACATATCCTGGTCAAAAAAAACTCCAAGATTTCTCACAGTGTTACTGGAAGCCAAAGTAAAGCCATCCAGAGTAAGTATCTGGTTAGATACTGTTTCTAAGATTTGTGGGGCTGAGCACAATAACCTCAGTTACTGTGTCCTGGGTCTTTCCCTAGCTGCCTCTGGCATTGCTGCTACTTTCCACCCTCATTATTAAGCGCATTTTGTGACAGAGACACAGACATTCACACTCTTACTCATGCAAATAAACACAGAACACAACAAAATTGTTGGTTTGTGTAGCCATGCTTTGTTTTTGTTTGATTTTTTTCACATATATTTGTTTTTTCCAGGTACTGTTTGTTATTTGTATGTTTTTTTTTCTTTACAGGTGCAGCAGTTGATGAATCGGGTTTTCTACTTGTGCTCCGTCCTCTCTGTCCCCTTTTTCTATTTTCTCCACTTTTTTTTTTCTTTCTTGCTTTTTGTGCCAGACTGTCAAATCCGGCGTTGCTACAACACATATACATGCATGTGAAAAATAACACAAATGAATAAATAAATAAAATAAAATACAAACACTAACAACATATTTGGAAGAGCAAATATGTTTGGCACAACAGTGCATTAAAAAAAAAAAACAATGGTTTAATTACTGCCACCTTAAAAGCCTGTAGCATAGCCAATTGATAAAGACAGACTGATCACATTTAACACTGAAGCACTGATTAATGGTAGAACTTCTTTGAGCGGTCTTGTAGAAATGGGGTCTAATAGTTGTATCTGTTGAAGTTAACTCAGAAAAATCAACTGGCAATAGAGTCTAAATATGGTTATGAATAACTTTATCTGTAATGGTTAAATTTTTATTTGTGAAGAACTTCATGAAGTCATTACTAGTTACAGTAAAAGGAATACTCGGCTCTACAGAGCTCTGACTGTCAGCCTGGCTGCAGTGCTGAAAAGAAACCTGGGCTTGTTCTTATTTTCTTCAATTAATGATAAGTAGTAAGATGTCCTAGCTTTACGGAGGGCTTTTTTATGGCACAACAAACTCTTTTTCCAGGCTAAATGAGCATCTTCTAAATTAGTGAAACCATTTCCTCTCCAGCTTACAGGAGCAACTTGGGGTTCAGTATCTTGCCCCAAGGATACTTTGGCATGCAGGCTGGAATCAAACCACCAACATTCTGATTAGCAGATGATCTGCTGTACCTCCTGAGCCACAGCCAGCTGAGAGAAGAGAGAGAAACATATGCAGAGAAGATCTGTATATGAATTTGTTAAACTTCTTCTCTGACCATGTTTGTTCACATAAAGGTCAAGCCAACATCGTCTGAGCATGTCTCCTTATGTGTGGAAAGTTTTTTTCTCTTTGAGATAAAAATAAAAATCCAGCAGTGACACTGACTTAAAGTGCTCTGCCAGTAGTGAATCAAAAATTCAACAAATTGTCTTTTTCCCCTGATGTAGCTAACTTTTTTAATTACCGTATTTTTCGGACTATACGTCGCTCCGGAGTATAGGTCGCACCAGCCAAAAAATGCATAATAAAGAAGAAAAAAACATATATAAGTCGCACTTTTTTGGGGGGGGGGGGGGGGGGGTTGATAGAATCCGAGACCCAGAGCACAAATTCCATCTTGAACGGCAATTTAAAATAATAATGGATTAAAGAACAGGACGAACACGGTTACACCTACGTTATGCTAACGTAGCACATTCAGCTACATGACGCACAACGAACACGTGTTCGGTATTGTAACGTTGTAAACACACTTCCAAAGTCGGCGATATTCACAACAAAGGTCGTCTTTATTAACAGAAAAACGGCTGCTGTAGGCCACAGCCACGCCAACCACAACTACAACAGCGGAACAGCAACACACACACAGGCAAGCTCTCGGTCTTTTTCTCTCTCTCCATGCTGCCTTCACGAACCTCCCGAACAGTCCGAAATCCCACAACATCAACACGCTCTCTAACTAAGAGAATCGCTACAGTATGTTAACGTAACATTAAGTTATTCAGATAACCATAGCATAAAGAACATACTAACAAGTTAACCAAACCATCAATCCATTGAATTCTTCATCCTCGGTGTCACTTCTAAACAATTCCGTACACTCCGTTGACGAAGCGCCGCTTCCTCTTCTGTGTCGCGTTAGTCAGACTCGTCGTCAGCTGCAGTTCCAATTATTCCAGCCTTTCTGAATCCCAACAGGATGGTTTGGTTGTCACAGAAGCCCATGTTTTCTTGATCCATCCAATGACTTCCAGGAAAGTTGGGTGGCGCATTCTCCCAGTTGCCGTTAAGCTGTGCTCTCCATCCATCATCCACTGCGCCCACAGGTTACGCAAGACTGCCTTAAAGCTGCAGTTCACGGAGATGTCAAGTGGCTGGAGTATTTTGGTTCATGTGTTATAAATGTCACATATACGTCGCTCCGGAGTATAGGTCGCACCCCCAGCCAAACTATGAAAAAAAGTGCGACTTATACTCCGGAAAATACGGTAAGCAATATTAACATGATAATTTTGGTTCGTTTCACTCACTTTTTCTTGCATCTGCTTCTAAAGTCTGATGTTTTTCCCTGCCAGTTTGTCCCACTTCAGCCCAACCCATCAAACCATGAGGTTATCTGTCTCACAGACATTGCAGCTCTCATCCAGTGCCAAGGAGAAAGTTAGAATTGTCCACTTTTTTTTTTTCCAACTAAAGCTCCCAATTTCCCACAGTGTCCTCAATCCATCTTGTTACCCTTTGCCTGGAAAGGGGCACGTTCTCAACTTATTTTTTCTCAAGGCATAATAAAAAAATATCACACTAAGACACACAAAGTCACGGTAGAAGTCCTAAATCAAGTCAAAACCATTGATTCTATTTGGCCAAACAGGGACAGAGTTCTTACTGCCAAACTGCAGCAGAAGTCTGGCAACTAAACTCCACAGACACAGTTCTTATAGCAAGATAAGAGCTAACGGACACACACTGTTTGCACAGCTTACGCAGTACCCACAGTACATCTACACATATCTGACCAACCTGTGTTTTAAGCTGATTTCTGCAATACATGATGGAACAATGTACAGGTACACTGATTCTGCATATGTTAATTAGGTAAAGGTTCATCCAGGTATTTTCCATTACAAATTAAGTCAAATAAAGTCTATTTGTCACATGTATGGTCGCACAAGGTACAACTAGCAGTGAAACGCTTTGACGACTACCCTTACACCATAGTACAAGATGAAGATATAAATAGAATTATTTCAAGTCATTTAAAGAACATTTAGACAGTCAAGTTCTTTTATTTCTCTGAGCATTTACTCTTATAATGAGCACATGGCTTTACCTCTGACCTCAGTAAATGAATGCTTAGAAGTCCATGTCTTCTTACTACATTCTGCATCAATGCATCATTTTTTTATGTGAGCTATCAAACTCACATCTCATGTCAATGCATTTACAGTAATACATTTATATATATATATATATATATATATATATATATATATATATATATATATATATTGTTTTATTGTTGTTTACTGCAAAATCACAAAAAAACAGTAAGCCACTCACTGATGGGGAGTTTAAGTGTTTGGCTGCTGAAATGGGAGAAACTGCATGATGTATACTTATTTACATTTGAATCCTAATTTCCCACTGACCACATGCAGACCGGTCTGGGACAACCAGCGGGCAGATCTGATCTACGGACTGCCTTGTTGCGTTCACATCTAGTCCTCAGGTCTCATTTGTCTCTGTGGAGCCATTAGAGACTCTCCTGAGAGTCACTCAGGACCATGTGGCAGTTGACACTAGACCTGTAGGAGTGCGCAGTGCACAGGTCTTGTTATCTGAAGCCTTGATAAAAATATTTTAATATTCTCCTCCCATACCGGAGATCACACAGTGCTGAAGGAGAGAGAAAGTGGCTAGGGAATAGTGGTGGTGGGGAATAGGGAAAGAGAGGGTTACCAAGGCAACTGGTTACTCAGCGACAAGCTCACCATAGAAATACACTCACGTTATATCAGTTTTATTACTACATCACTCTCCTCCCCCATCATATCAGACTGAGAGCTGTTTTAGTGAGACAAAAAAAGGTCACTGAATAAAACCATCAACAAGTCATGACTCTGCTAGTAAACCTAAAGAATCCAGCTGCTTTCCAACCTTTAAATCCACTGGCAGAATTAGGCATGCAAGATCATCAAATTGTGATCAGCCCTTGCTGGAGTTACATTTGTGGCATTCTTTGCTTTAAAGAAAAGGCGCCTCCAAGGGCTGCTTTGCTTGCAAGAGCTGAATAGTATCTAGGTTCCCATGGTAACATCAGGAGCAAAACTAAAATAAAGGCAGTGAGTGCAGCGGGCCTTTCCTGGGTGACGAGGGAGTGATGGTCTCTTTGTAGAGGAGAAGAATGTGAAAGGCAGCCTCATCTGTATGCTGGTGCATGAACAGAGCCAAAGATATCATATGCATAATGGCTGTCACCCAAGGCTACTTTAGAGGTAAAAGGAATCTGCTTTCCTTCTCGTCCATTTACGAACTCAACACTCTATCTCAAGTTATTTTTCCAGTAGTGCTCTTCCTGGACAATTAGCAGATAGAGTAACGGCCGCACGCATAAACCTGAAACTTGTCACAGTGGAAAACAGCTTCTCCAAACATCTTGGATTCAAGCCACTGAGTGGGATAATGAAGAGTCTCAGTCCCTCCCTGGAGTCTCCTCTTCAAAATGTAGTTACAGCTCTGAACGGTGCTGAACGGTGCCCGTGTGGCTAATTGGAACATTTTTGTGGGCCAGTGCCATTGTGAGCTGGACCTGAGTCACTTTCACTGGAGCCTGATAGAAACCCAAAGCCTGAACAAGTGATCCGATTGGATGATGAGCTGGTTGACTTGGATTCCACTGTTGGATCATTTGTCCAACACTCAAGTGTCAAAACATTAACCATGCCAAGACGCCCTGCTTGTTGTTGTAATCAAGTTCACAACAGCAGCACCAAAACAGTGCAGAATATCCAGATGACAAATGCTTTTCAGAAGCTGCAATTATTTTACCAGTATAACAAAGCAAATACATTCAGTCCTTCATAGGCTTCCCTTTAGTTTATTTACTTTAAAATGCTGGTTCAGACAAAATGCACTTTATTAGGCAGATAGATAAATGCTTTATTAATCCCCACTGGGGAAATTCATGTGTGGTGGTTAGCACCGTTACCTCACAGCTAGAAGGTCTGGGTTCGAAACCACCTTGGCCTTTCTGAGTGGAGTTTGCGTGTCTTCCCTGTGTTTGTGTAGTTTTTTTCCCCACGTATTCCAGCTTCCTCCCAAAGACATGCAGTTACTGGGGTTAGGTTAATTGGTGATTCTAAATTGTCCATAGGTGTGACCCTGAAAAGGACAAGAGGATGGATGAGAAAATGCTAAGACAACAACAGTCTAACTAGTTGGATTTTCCCCACTGCTATTAAAGCTGCTTCCCCCAGAGATTTTATATGGCAGCTTCCAGTCTTAGTGCAACACAGCTTATTAGCTTACAGTTGCTCTTCACTGTTCCCTCAAAAGGACAAGTTCTGCAACAGAAATGTATTTGTGCACCTTGCTTGGAATGTTGGGTCTTTTCATTCAGAGCTTTTGAGGGGGTTTTTTTTGGAATTTCTATTTTTTCGTTATTTAAATCTGTGATTCTTGGTTTTCTTAGGGTTTATATTGTTTCATATACTTTTTCCCCTCAGTGTAATCAGACCTGTTCTTGGTCCCTGGTTGTTTAAAGTATAATCTTTTTATAATCCTCCTAGCCCAGTGTTCCATCCTCTTGTGTCAAGTCTCCATCAGTGATGTTCTCCTTATTTGGTTATTTCCTGTTTTTATTTTTAATATTTTGTCTCTCATACATTTGGTATTTAGTTTACTTCCCATTGTCTTGTCCTCTGTGATTAGCTCCAGCTGTGTTTCCATCATGTTTCCTCTTCCCTCATTTCCTCTGTCTCCTCTTGCTCTTTGTCAAGTCGTCCTACATAGCCGTGCTCTCCCTAGTGTTTCCCCAGTGATTCCTCGTGGATTTTGGTTTCCTGTTTCTGGACCGAGAGTTACTTTTGTCAATTCAGCAATAAACGTCAACCTTATGTTCACCTATGTATACCTCATTCCGCATTTGGATCCACAAGTCATCACCACACTCTGCAGAGCCAAACCTGACACAAAGAGGGGACCCCTCTTGACATTAACCCTTGATACAGGTTAAAAGCTGGACTTTTTTTTTTTTTTTTTTAATATCACCTCAGTTTGTCATTATGCTGTAAATTAGACCAAATTTATTTTTGTACCTGGCTTTACACATGCTAATTTCTCTTGTAAATGTGGGTATTTTATCATGGAAGTCTGTTGCACCCAACTCACTTTTGGGGCCAGTCTCAAGTGGCCGGCTGAGGAGTTGCACTTTTTGCATTTTTGTATTGGTCTAAATTTTTATGCCCTGAAGTTTGCTTGCTCATAACAAATTTGTTATCACTGTCTAGTGGCTGTGAATATTATGATGGGAGTAAAGAGGACACAACAGAACAAGGGCAGTAAAGGTCAATACAATACTGGACTCTTGTTTCTTAACAATAGTATAGTTTACTCACTTAGAATAAATATATGCTGATTAAGGAAAAAAATACCCATCAATTTGGAGAACGTTGATATATTAAAGTAGCTAAATCATAAATAATTACAGTGTATAGCATTTTATTTTTATATAGCAAGCTGAGTTAAATGCTTTCAGCAGTTTTGCTGCTGGTTTGTTGGAAGTGCCATTGCTCTTTTCATCGCTACATAACATTAGGGTTAGCGTGATTTTAGTGCGATTTTCCAAAGCTGTGAGTTATGAGCTGGAAATTTCTATTTTCTTCCACTGTACTGGCAAGGAAACTTTAAAAACCAATGCAGTCATACTGAAAGCAGTTAGCTGGGCTTGGTAAATTGACCCTGAAAGCATCAGTGGTCTAAGCATTTTAACAGCTCCAATGACAAACACATTGCTGTGTTAATTCTGGACCGAGCATCATTGGACCAGAAACTGGAAGGACAGCAATGTATTACCTCATCATTATTCAAATGACTCCTGCTTCCTCTAAATATCCAGAAATACAAGCTGCAGTGATCTGTACACCACCAAGCTTTACTGACGCTGCTGTTGAAGCTGTTCATTTTCACATTTCATTCCTTTCCTGGCATCACTTGCCAAACAAAAGCAAAGCAGGAGATCAAACTTGCTCTGCAGATATGGTAACATGTAATAAGCCAAAATACACAGCCAGCTGTATTCAGCAATTGTCCAGGTCTGGAGGCAGGTCATATAATCCTTGCCTGGTATTTGATTTACAAGCCACTGAAAATTCACCAGTGTACAAGGCCTTGGATTTTCCTTGATTTTCTTATTTTTTAAACTGCATATGCTCCCAGAAATTAAAGTACTTTCATTGTACCTTTACAGGCATATTGGCTTGCCACTGAGGTGGTATTATTTAAGGAACTGTCTTGACCAGGGTTATTATAGTTAACGAAAACGAACGAAATAACGAAAACTGAAATTGAAAAAACATTGTCGTTAACTGAAATAAATAAAAACTATAATTAAAAGGAAAAAACGATAACTAATTAAAACTGAATTGTGAGTTTACAAAACTAACTAAAACTAACTGAAATAATCGATAAACTTACTTTCATTTACTTGTTTTTTTGGGGGGTTTTTTAAGCCTTGTGGATTGATATGAAATCATTTTTTCCGCTCTCCGAGTTTAAGCTGGGAGCGCCACAGGACAACTGTGTGAGTGCGCATGTGCGTGCGCTCACCGCGCTGGTCCGCAAAGTAATGGCTGCGGTCTGCCGAGTCCCGTATGGAGGTTCTTTGAGTACAAACACCTGCACACGACCACAAGGTAATTAACACACACAATCCAGCTACACAAGCATAAATGCGGACATGAGGTCGGCAACTTCTGTAGGTTGTGTACAGAGGCCGCAAAGACCCTGCAGGTTTAATTAGCGAGCATCTAACCAAGCTAGCTCCAAAACAGAAGCAGCTTCAGGTGGTGAGAACATCAGGATGCAGCTGGATTTGAGCTTTGACTCCTTCAAAGAGTTTGTTTTTGTTTAACACCACATGTAGGCGTTATTAATCTGCTGCACTGATGCTGAAGTTTATTGTGGAGTTTATTGTAGAATTTATTGAGTTTGGGAGTTCATGTTTTTCTTTGTTTCTCCCTGGTTATGCTCATGTGTGTCCTTAATATTACACAAATTTAGCATGTCTTGTGAACAGTTGGTTGTTGACTATATTTCTTTAAACTGTATCTTTTGTCAAGTTTTCATTACACAATAGTCACTTTTGCGCCTTGAATCTTGCACCTGATTAGGTATGAAAATACTAAAACTAATACTGAAACTAACTGAAACTAACTAAAACTAAGCATGAAACCAAAAATAAAAACTAATAAAAACGAGCAAAACCACTCTGAAAACTAATTAAAACTAACTGAATTAGAGAAAAAAAAGTAAAAACTAACTAAAACTAAACTATAATGTAAAATCCAAAACTATTATAACCCTGGTCTTGACAAGAGGGTACATGAACCAAGTAGTACTAAATAAAAAGAGGATTATTGTTACCACTTTTTATAGAATTTCTATATTTTTGTCACGCCCAAAGTGTAAATTTTATAACCACTGAATTGTAAGGTAGACATGGGCTTCACAGATAATTGAGAAACTTTCTGGGGAAACCCTGGTCTTGTTAAGAGAGACACATCCATCCCACTTTAGATGGAGCAGTTCTCATTTCTAAAAATCTGGCCGAATTTTTTAAACACCCCAGAACGTGACTATCCAGAGTTGGGACCAGGAAGCTCAGCCTACCCAGGCTCCGCCTAGGCAAGTTGGGCTCCGAGTTCCTGCTTTCCAGCCTGATCATTAGCAATTATTAAACTCTGGCTCTCTCTCCTATAGTTTTACTTTTTGCCCTGTCTCTCTCTGTTCTTCCCCTTTTCTTCACCCCCAACAGCTGGCCCTCCCTCAGTCTATTTCTACTGGAGGTTTCTTCCTGTAAAAAGAGAGATTTTCATTCCCACCACTGCCAAGTGCTTGTTCATAGGGGGTTGTGTAATTGTTGGGGTTTCTAATATTGCAGGGTCTTTATCTTTTTACAATATAAAGCATGAACTCTTGTTTTGAATTGGCACTGTACAAATAAAATTGATTTTTAAATGTATTCAGGATACTTGGGCTGAAATTTAACATTTTCATGATATTTTCTTAATATCAAAGCGGTCACTGTGAACCACTTAGGGGCAGGGTTTGTATGCACTTTAACCACATGCAAGTAAGTACAGTTTCATAAACTAGAAGATGTTACCCTTTAAATCTAGTCTGAGGGTGCTTGTGAATTTTTGTGAGTTGAAGGAAGTCTTCAGGTATTCAAATAAGAAAAACATCTGGTCCCCAAAAGAAAAACTGGGGCCCAAACAGGAACTAGGGCTGTGCCATGCGTCTGTGATAATACCAGTATAAATTTTTATATGATATAAAAATGTCAACAAGACAGGCCGGCTATGTCCAAGAGAGCTGCAAGAGTCACACTGTCAGGAGATGAGGACCCAAATGCAGACTGTCAGTCAGTCAGAGTGTCAAAAGTTAAAGTTTATTTACAACAAAGTAGAATGTGATGTAGACCAGAGGTCCCCAACCCTCAGGCCAGTCCGTGGGCCATTTGGTACCGGACTGAACTGTGAGAAAAAATAACTTGCATTATTTCTGTTTTATTTATCATCTGAGTCTGAACGATGTTTTATTTTGAAAAATGGGTGGATTCGCTCTGTTACATCCATCTATGAATCACTCTTGTCTCGGTCACGTGATATGTTACCGCTAAAACTAAACCCACAAGTTTCACTGGTTCTCGTGCATATCTAACAAACAACCTACATACACTAACGCTCATATAAAGCACTTTGAGTGCTCAACTAGAGTAGAAAAGCGTTATATAAGAACTAGTCCATTTACCATTTATATTTAGTATGACCGGGGTTAGCACTGAGGCGGACCCAGTCAAGTGTTAAGATGACACTCTGCGGTGTATGACACAGTGGCTCTGCAGCGCTCTCCACGTGAAATCAAAGCTTCCTGTTACCGTAGGGAGTCTGACAGTGTATTGGTATGTGCTAGCCAATACTTAGTGAGGCTGATCCCTGCCAACCTACAAGCTAGCAAAAATGAGCTACAGAGAAACAAGCTCAGGGCTCACACTGATTCAGCGTTATGGTGAGTTGTATCTTTACGTTGTTGTATCTATCCACCACACCTTAAAGGCCGGTCTGTGAGAATATTGTCTGACATTAAACCGGTCCATGGTTCAAAAAAGGTTGGGGACCGCTGATGTAGACAGTGGTAGTGATTCCAGTTAGGGAACAATGGTTTCAAGCAACGCAAAACCAAAGGCAGCTCTCCCCACAGGGAAAAACACTCAGACACTCACTCTGAGTTTCCAGGATTCTTGTGCAGAGGAGAATGGACGATGAGACAAACTCTAAACACACGAGCAGGAAAGCACACTTAGAATGGAGCACAGCATGAACTGTTTGTAGCTTAACTGACTGAAGGTCTTCCTTCTTAAATAATGTACAGCAAATCAGCCGATTACCAACAAGTGAGTACAACTGAAGGGCGGGAGCAGCGGTAGGACCCGCCCTTGAAACACAAGGTGTGGTAAACAAACATGTAAGGTAGAGGGCAAGGAGAGAGAGAGAGAACCTAAGAGTAGAGCGAATGAATGAGTGAGTCAATACAGGAGGACATAGAAGACAGTCTACCAGCAACAGGGCAATTTCTAGGGCAGATAGGAGTTTTAAGAGAGCAGCAAAATCTACAGACTTGGAAAAGCTATCAATGATTGTGAAAATAACTGTATTACTAGAGGATGGAGACAGACCAGTAACAAAATCCACAGTGATGTGAGACCAAGGATGTCCGGGGACTGGAGGAGGGTGGAGCAGGCCCACTGGAGGTGAGCTGGAGGACTTATTTTGAGCGCAGACAGTATAGGCAGAAACATAATGTCTCACATCTTTAGCTAATGTTGGCCACCAAAACATACATTGTAGGAATGAAAGAGTGCGACTCTTGACTCTTCTGCCGAACGAAGATGGCAAAACAAAAAATAAAAATAAAAAGCACAGCACAGCTGGGAAAGCACAGTTCCCACTCCAGAGTCTGACACATCCACATCAAACTGTTAAGAGGTATCTGGCTGGAAAAGAGTAGGGGACAGGGGCAGTGGCAAACATTTTTTTTAGTGCTGTGAAGGCTTTCTGTGCAGCATCATCCCACTTGAAGGGAACCTTAAGAGAGGTGAGAGAGGTTAGAGGCGAGGTTAGGGGGATCTTGCTATAAACCTGAGTGAAACGGCAGTAAAATTTAGCGAGCCCCAAGAACCACTGGAGATGCTTTCAGGTCATGGGAACTGCTCATTCCACCAGAGCTTAAACCTTTGCCAGGTCAGCCTTGATCTGTCCTTTATGAATGATGTAGCCTAGGAACAACACAGTCAACATGAAATTCACATCTCACCTTTGATGAAGATTTTGTTTTCTAGTAAGGGCTACAGGACTTGACCAACATGTGATTAGTGTTCTGACAGATTCCTAGAAAAGATCGGAATATCATCTATGTAGACAAAGATAAAACAGTTCAGATAATCCTGGAGGACTTCATTAACAAGGGCCTGAAAAACAACGGGAGCATTAGTGAGACAGAATGTCATGACCAGCTATTCAAAGTGAAGAGGTTAGTATTGAAGGCCATCTTCCATTTGTCACCTTCCTTTATCTGAACCAGGTGATAAGCATTGCCAAGGTAGAAAAAATTGTGGCATCCTGCAGGAGTTCAAAAGCAGAGGATAACAGAGGTAATGGATATTCGTTTTTGACTGTGATGTCATTCAAAGCTCGGTAGTCAATGCACAGATGAAGTGTCTTGTCTTTCTTTTCGACAAAGAAGAAGCCTGCTCCAAGAGGTGAAGATGATAGATGAATTAGTCCAGCAGACAGGAAGTCGGTAATGTTTTTTTCAATTGGTTCTCATTCAGGTGTGGAAAGACTATAATCTTGCATTAGTGAAGGTTACCAATGATCTTCTTAGAGCCTCTGACAGTGGACTCATCTCTGTACTTGTCCTGTTGGACCTCAGTGCAGCTTTTGATACTGTTGACCATAACATTTTATTACAGAGATTAGAGCTTGCTAAAGGTATTAAAGGTACTGCGCTGCAGTGGTTTGAATCATATTTATCTAATAGACTCCAATTTGTTCATGTAAATGGGGAGTCTTCTTCACACACTAAGGTTAATTATGGAGTTCCACAGGGTTCTGTGCTAGGACCAATTTTATTTACATTATACATGCTTCCCTTAGGCAGTATTATTAGAAAGCACTGCATCAATTTTCATTGTTATGCAGATGATACTCAGCTTTACCTATCAATGAAGCCAGATGACACACATCAATTAGTTAAACTGCAGGAATGTCTTAAAGATATTAAGGCCTGGATGACCTCTAATTTCCTGTTTCTAAATTCAGATGAAACTGAAATTCTTGTTCTCGGCCCCACAAATCTTAGAAACATGGTGTCTAACCAGATACTTACTCTGGATGGCATTACTTTGGCCTCCAGTAACACTGTGAGAAATCTTGGAGTCATTTTTGACCAGGATATGTACTTCAATGCACATATTAAACAAATATGTAGGACCGCTTTTTTGCATTTGCGCAATATTTCTAAAATTAGAAACATCCTTTCTCAGAGTGATGCTGAAAAGCTAATTCATGCATTTATTACTGCTAGGCTTGATTATTGTAATTCATTATTATCAGGCTGTCCTAAAAGCTCCCTGAAAAGCCTTCAGCTGATCCAAAATGCTGCAGCTAGAGTACTGACAGAGACTAGAAAGAGAGAGCAGATTTCTCCCATATTGGCTTCTCTTCATTGGCTCCCTGTTAAATCTAGAATAGAATTTAAAATCCTTCTCCTCACATACAAGGTCTTGAATAATCAGGCACCATCTTATCTCAAAGACCTCATAGTCCCATATCACCCCAATAGAGCACTTCGCTCTCAGACTGCTGGCTTACTTGTGGTTCCTAGGATACTTAAGAGTAGAATGGGAGGCAGAGCCTTCAGCTTTCAGGCCCCTCTTCTGTGGAACCAGCTTCCAGCTTGGATTCGGGAGACAGACACCCTCTCTATTTTTAAGATTAGGCTTAAAACTTTCCTTTATGATAAAGCTTATAGTTAGGGCTGGATCAGGTGACCCTGAACCATCCCTTAGTTATGCTGCTATAGGCCTAGTCTGCTGGGGGGTTCACATAATGCACTGTTTCTTCTCATTCACCTTATTTACTTTGTTTATACTCCACTCTGCATTTAATCATTAATTGATATTAATCTCTGGCTCTCTTCCACAGCATGTCTTTTCTCTCCCCTCAGCCCAACCGGTCGCAGCAGATGACTGCCCCTCCCTGAGCCTGGTTCTGCTGAAGGTTTCTTCCTGTTAAAAGGGAGTTTTTCCTTTCCACTGTCGCCAAGTGCTTGCTCATAGGGGGTCGTTTTGACTGTTGGGTTTTCTATGTATTATTGTAGGGTCTTTACCCACAATACAAAGCGCCTTGAGGCGACAGTTTGTTGTGATTTGGCGCTATATAAATAAAATTGAATTGAAAATTGAATTGAATTAATCTGCTGGTGGGAAGTGGTGAGCTGGGAAGATCGATGGCGCAACTGTAAGGACGGTGTGGTGGGAGAGACGGAGCCTTACAGAACACTTCAGCGAGATCATGGTAAACCTGGGAACAGAGGCTAAATCAAGGGGTTCTGGAGATACAGCTGGTTGAACAGGTGTGCTGGGTGGTGAGGCAGACTTTAAACAGAACTGATGACAATTACTTCTCCAGCCAGCAATGGTGTTATGAGACCAGTCTATTTGGGGCTTGTGAGCCATGGGTGCCCCATGATCAGGGGTGTATTTGGTGCAACAAATACAGTAAGTGCAGCTGAATCTGTTCAGAGTTGTTACCTGAGAGAGAGAGTGTTAGTGGCACAGTGTGATGGATAATGTTGGGGAGAAGGATTCTGTTCAGCGCTGTAACCTGTAAGGCCTCAGGTATCAGTTCCAGAGGTGTGTTCAATTCTGCGGTCAAAGTGCAATCCAAAAAATGCTTAAAGTGGGCAAGAAGCCGACTGAAAAGAGGCTTTTGCAGGAAGTAGAAACCTTGGTAGAGAACTATTATTAACTCCACCCATCAGTATCCCTACATTTACCGACAGGCGCTGTCTTTTGACAGTTTCCAATAAAATGTCCATTACTTCCACGGTATAAACATTCACCTGTGGAAATTCTTTTGCATCTATCCTGTGGCGTGAGATCCCCATGGCCAAGTTGCATGACTGTTCATCAGATTTCATCGCATGAACTGCGTTTTCCAAGGAAACACCAATGGAAGCTGGAACTGCCCCATAAGAGTTGTAGTTCAGAGTGCACCGGTGTTCCCAAAGTGGTCATCAATCCTAATACACATAGAGATCAAAGAGTCAAGAGCTGCAGGCTAGTTCTCCTCTCAGCTCATCATTCAACCCATGCTGAAAGTCGGCCCGTAAGACCTTCTCTTCCCAACCTTCTTCCTCTGCTAAAATCCAAAAGTCCCCTGGGCATGGGGAAGCCGCACTCTGCTTACCTTGTTGATGCTAAAAGAGTCTGAGCAGAGGTGTCGGCATTTGATCCCTTATCAAACACACTTGAATATGGGAAGAAATTCAATATAGGAAACGTTAGAGTTAATGTTCAGTCTGCACCCACCTCAGGGCGTGTCCTCGCAGCAGTTCAACAATAAAAGCAATTATATCAGTATCTGAGGCATAAATGTGGCTTTGTTGCCTGAAAACTAAAGAGAAATCCTCCATTTTTTTCTAACTCACTGGAAAAAAACTTCAGATGAACAGACACAAGAGGAAGGAACACAGAGGGAGGAATAAGACTAAAGCAACAGGGAACTAAGAACAAAACCTAACACACTAGAAATACACAAAGCAAATATAACATTAAACAAACTAATAATCAATAGAATAGTTACAAAAACAAAGCTTGAAAGACTAAAAAACTCAAAACACTAGGCAAACTAACCAACTATGACACGTCAGCCTCCGATAAAGATTTAGAACCTGTGTCCCCATTTACACGAGAACATTTTCAGGTGAAAACGATAAAGCCTTGATGCGTTTCTTCTTTTTTTTTGTGGTAAGAAAGTGTCATCAACAACAGTAGCTCACTGGAAAAGAAGGATGGAAAATGCCCCTCGTTGACTTACACTCATAAACGCTGCTGCCTGCAAGCAGAAAGCATCAATAAAATCTTTTTCAGTATTTTTTTTTTCTATCTCTTGTCAGAAATATTATTATCTCAAATTTTCTTGTAATAGTGTGGTATAATTTTGAGGCTATATCGCCCACCCCTAACAGCAAGCAGATTCTTTGGATTCCAAATATTTTCTGTGTGCTACATTAAATGACTCCCCTGATGTCTGCGTGTTTCTGCCACACGCAGAAACACTCAGAGTATCTCCTGTACAGATGGGTTGAAGTGCAGCGTCAGGACAGAGTAGCTCGTCCTCGCCACTCTTTCCTCTGTTATTTCACTTTCCCCTCAGTCCCAGATCGTGGGTGAACCACAGGGGGTGAACGGGTGACCCCCCTCCTCATTCTCAGGTCACAATAGCCTTTGATAGCCAATGGTGGGAAAGAGAGCAAAAGGGTGCACACTGCAGATTCAGCTGGATCTGGGCAGTTGTGGCCAGAGCACCCACAGCCCTTAAATGGATGCTGCCATTGATGGTTAAATCAATTCGGGATGGTGACGGCGTAGCAAGGCTCCAGACTGTAACAATTGGAGATTACAAGAGTACTACACCCCTCCCCCAACATACCCCACTCCCCCATTCCCATCTCGCACTGCCTTTTGGGATAAAGTGTGGGGACTTCAGAAGGGTTTAGAAGGGGAGGGGTTGGAGGGTGAAGGGGGACTTAAGAGAGGCCGGGAGGGTTTAGGGTGACAAAAGAGAGGGATTTCCAGTTAAAGAGATGAGGGAGAGAAGAGAAGACACATTCAGCAAACCTAAACACGCAGTGCTGTTTCCCTCTTCTTAGAGAGAAAATATAAAGCTGGTGCTAAACATTACTGAGTGATGAGAGAGCTGCTTCACTCAGCTGCTCTGTCCTCCACCGCCTCATTCACTTTCCTTCCCCTTCTTGCTGCTGCGCACACACACACACACACACACACACACACACATGCATGCATACCAGCACTTTTTCTTTCTTTTTTTTTTAAATGAAGATGATGTAAGGGGCAGTAAGGTTTCAATCCCAGCCAGGGACTTCAACTGCTGGATGGGTGGCCCTGCATTCTTAGTGTGGTTTGTGGCACAGCAGGTTTGCATGGAATTCTATTTTTTGTTTTAATTTAATTTTATTATGTTATTGTTATTTCATCATTTTATTTTTATTTACTTATTAAATTTTATTTTTGTGCTAAGAAAGTGTTAAACGGGCTGCCTGAGAAAAGGATCGAGGGTGCCCTCTTCAGATAAAAACTGTGAAAAAACAAAAACAAATGGCAGTTCTGCACTGCCGTCTCCACATTCTTGCCTCCGCTCTGCTACATGTGGAGAGAATGGCAACAGAATGGTGGAGTAAAACTCTAAACTCATAATATGAATATATGATCAACTGTGGCCTGTGATATTACATTCTCATCAAAGATTTTCCATGTTATGAAGGAGCAGGATGGCAGTGTGTTTGTGTAGTGGTGGAGAGGAGGGGAGGGGGGGTACTGGCTGACAGATGCACTAGAAGCCAGAGGTGGTCCATGGTCACCATGGCAACAGTGTGGGCTGAAGGAGCTGTGAGCATATTGAGTTTGCAGAAAACTGACCCTGGAGATCTCTGAGTGGATTTAAGATGGCTGTCAGAGGGAGATCTGACTAGGATTTCATTTGCTTTGATGGCAGCGTCAGAAGGCACACTACAGAAGGATTAGAACATCTCTTCATTTAGGCTTTTGGTGCCTTCTTCAGACAGTGGGCAAGAGATGAATCCCAGTTTCCTTTTTAGTAAAAGATCTATTGACGACTTCAGTCTGGACACGGCTTCCTTTAATGTACATCCAACTGTTATTGCAGTGCCTCTCAGCTCACATGGCGCTGAACTCCTGTTGAACGCTGCCTTTGCTCAGACCCCTGTTGCCATGGTTGCAGCAACTACATGACAAAGCAAAGGACGTGCCTGACAGCTTTTCCAGATGTTGTCGTTTTTTCTTAAGAGGCAGGAAATAAATGGAAAATATTTCAAATGTACTTATTTCAAAAAAAAAAATTTTTTTTTAAAGTGAATACAAAGAAATTTTTTAACTCTACATTTTATTGTGATTCACAGCAGAGGAGACATACCCTGCAATTTTTTTATCACATGTGATTTAGAAAGAAGCATTTAATCAAAACAGCAAAGCGAAAATGATAAATTATTATAAAATATACAAAATTACTGTACTTAATTCAGTAATCACATTACAGTTAGACTTATCTCATTGACTTCATTAGAAAGTTAATTATCTGCACAATGGGCAGATATTAAAAAAATCCATCAGATATGCCCTTCTCTTCCAAAGCAATTGTGCTACAATCAGTTGATATCAGTCTTCATACAGTGAGTGAAAACTGCAACAGATCTTCAACAAAGGCAGTGATGAGCAGTTAGGCCTGTAGCATTTTAGCCTTCATTGCTACCTGTTCGTGTTTGTAGAATCGCAGCAGTGATCGCTTTGAAGTCTCTTTTTCAACTTTGTTTTGTGTTGTTAGCTTTGTGCTCAAACTGAAACGCTAAGTAAAGATCATATGTATGTCCTCATTAGGATAAGGATTTGTGTCACTGTGTAATGTAATGCATTACTCTTAAAATAGTAATGTGAATGCAAAAAGAGTATTATGTAATGCATTAGTTTTTGGAACAAGCCCAATACTTGTCACTATGCCACAGGACTCTGGTGGTGGTTAGTTGGGAATGTTTGCTGATAAAGAAGCTCATTTTAAGGCAGCGTTAGCTACTGGTGTTCAAGAACAAGCATAAAGAACACATCTTATTGATTTAATCTATCTTAAGGGACCGAGCAGTCATAGTCGTACTGACTGAAACATGGGTTATTATTTCACCCAAAAATAAATTAGACCCACTTGTAGGCCTGTGTATTTCATCCAGCTCCACCCTCAGCCGCCTCTCAAATCCAGGAAGTATTAGAGTGGTGCACACGCTCAAAATAAAGAAAATAAAGTCTAACAAGAGTAATCTAGATATACACTTCATCTTGTATAGATTACAGTGTAAAGTCATAAACTGTGTTGAAACAAATTAACCAACAAAACAATGTGTTTATGTAATTCTGGTGACTGCACATGAACTTAAATGTGATAAATGTGATCAAACCTTAAACCTGTGTTTTCTAGTTACATGACTGTAGAGTGTGGATGTTGCCAAATTCTTGTTTCACGGGTGAGGTTGTGTATATAACCATCTCAATTCACCTGCATCCTTTACATGGGGTGGCTGTGGCTCAGGAGGTCCCTGGCTGCTCCAGTCTGCATGCCAAAGTATCCTCGGGCAAGTTCACTGAACCCCGAGTTGCTCCCGATGTATTCATCGGAGTGTGAATGTTTGCTAGAAAGCACTTAGAAAAAGTGTCTGATTGAATGAATGGGTGAATGCAAACATGTTTATAAAGTGCTTTGAGTGCTCAAGTAGAAAAGTGTTATATAAGAATTACTCCATTTACACAGAAATCAGTCAACAGGCTGTGGAGAGAGGAGGGAACTGCGAGAGTTGGGGCAGGGCTCATTTATTACGTTAGGGTGCAGCACCACGTATTACTTTGTCACCGGTTTCATCTAACAACAGCAACCAACTTCCCTCAGCCACTCACCAACAGTGTGGGAATACTTTTTTCCATGTGACTGGTGGTTACCACAGGGTCACTGATCGCTCTCTAGGCCTGCAGGACTGAGGATTTAACAGTCAATTCTGCAGCAGCTCACAACTGGTTGGGGGAATCCTCATTTTTTTTCCTATTAAGCAGTGGTTGCCAGGCAGTTCCCAACCCCTACATCTTACAGTCCATATAATAGCGTAGTCTACAATTAAAAAAGTTAATGTTACTTAGTATTTGGTATTCTTAAGTGACACTAACTTTTAAATAAAAGTAAGATTCTAAAGTTATCTTTATTAGGTGTTTTGGTTTCATAGTAAAAAATTAAATTGATAAGCAAAACTGGAAACATCAGTGGGTTTTTTGATGTCTGATACTTTAGAGGATAAGCATATCTGTGAGCTTTTACAGATTACTGTCAGTAGATGTAAGAGAAAAATAACAAGCAGGGGAAAGTCAAAAGAATTTCAACATGAAAAGGAAGATGTCTCACTGCAGTCATCCCAATCATCCCTTGTAGATTCTCTCAAAACCTCTTAATGACTATTTTCAGACACAGTTCAACATGAGGTCCACTGCATATACCGTATATGTGTGTGTGTGTTCATCTAACGACATCAGCAGCAGTTGACAGAAGCTCTGCTGCCACAGAAACACATGCAGCGCTCCAGTGTTGGCACAGGCCACCTCTTACAGCCAGCTCCTCGACTGCACTAGGGTGGCACATCAAACAGCCTGGACTCCCATTCAGCTCGCGCCATACTGTTATACTCATGGCTTCATTAAGCCTCTTTTCAGACCGCCACACAACTTCACATGCTGTCCAGGACTGTTTCCATCAAATGTGAGCAATGTGTTTGTGTGGGTGAATGTTCTTGCACGCTGTGAACAGATGTAGTTTCGCCAAGTAGCACATCATGTAGCCAAGTAAAACACAGTAGTAGCAGTGATGAAGCAACACTGGAGTCTGAAAATGCCTTAAGAGTGTTCGTTATTTCTTCTTTTTTCTTTTTTTGAGGGGATCCTTTGAAAATTCAGATGGTTGAAATCAGGCCTTTTAGGCTTTAGCATGTCATAAACAAGGTCCCTTGTGGCAAGAGTGAGACAAGTCTGGGAGCACTCCACTTTGAACTTGACAGAGTTGGAGTCTGCAGTGTGACAACAGAATGCTGCCTTTCCTGGCACAGTCCCATCTTTTATTTTGCTTCAAACACTTGAAACCACATGTAAGAAAAATATTCTTAATTGAGAAGCGAATCTCTAATTCTGCAAGAACTCCTTGGAGCTTGCTTTCACTGAGGCAAAACTTCAGAGACTTCTAAGTTACTGCAGTTAATTTATCAATTTCTGTTTTCACATTTGAAAGTTTCCACTCACAGCCCCACAAATCCAGAGCAGCTGGTTATTCCCCTGTATTGTGTGCCAACAGAAGCCACCTGGATATACCTCCCCTGAGTTCCAGTCTGCTGCAAGTGGCTATTTTTATTGCTCACAAGGCTCATGAAAGGACCCTTTCATCTGCAGGACCTGTCTTGAACATGAAAGTTGCATTCACACTTCTGTACACTGCTAAAACAGCTGTGAAGTTATGCCTTTGTGAGGAGGCTCTTTTTATCATCTCAAAGCTCCTGAACACAAAACCACACTTCCCTTTTATGGCAGAGAGGAACTTGTAGAGCTGCGTACCCTGAATCCTTTTCTTCCCTCTGTTCGTTCGTCCTGTTTTCCTGCTTAAAGAATAAGCTTTAGAAAGTAGCTTAAAAGCTTCATGAAAACAGAACATTATCATTCCAGCGTAGGTTCTCACATTCTCCATCTGTCATCTGGACCTTTTGGGGGTTAAATGATAGATTGCTCCCACTCGTGTGGTTTTGCCTCCAGAACAAAGCGCCTCCTTCCACCTAATTATCCTACCTACTGTATATGTAGTTCCTCCCTGGTTTCCATTCTACTTACCACAGGTTTGCACCACAGGGCATAGCTAACACCAGCTAGGTTTTTTAAGCTGTATACATTACATTTGCCAATGCAGTGCTCATGGATTGCGTATCATGATAAGTGCCTTGGGCTCCTGTTCAGGTACTGCAGTTCCAGCTCATCAATTCAACGAGACAAATCTGCATTAAATGTTTTTTGTATATCAAGTGACAGCATTTATAAAATTATATATTCAAGCCCAGAGGTTTGAGTTACAAAGTCTAGGATTGCAAAAAAGAACTACTGTATGAGGGAAGAAGAACAAAAATGGACTGGAACGGTTTTATACTCTGTGGATTCAAAGCATATTTACCCACACACACATTCATGCAGAACATCATTCTGTAGCCCTTTAAGGCCTATAATAGAACTAGTTCACCAGACCGTAGCTTTACATGCTGTAGTGTCAACTCATATGTCAACTCACTGTACATTGATAGAATCTTCAGAACCTTAATTATAATAATATGTATGAAAGAAATCCATAATAACTACATAAGGTAACTAAAAAAATCCACAAAGAAACTGAAAACCGTTTTCTGTATCTACATATGATACATATCTACATATGATCCTTAAAGGAAGGATAGAGCGCTCTGGGACATGTTGAATGAATGATATATAAGTGTAAATCCTCTGGTATTATATGCAAAAAGAATTATTGCTCTGTCATTTGTGGTTGCAATTCTACCTGCATTTAAAAGCAGTTAACAGCTGGAAGCGGGGTTTTCTGTCACACAGGATGTACTAGAAAACTCATCTACTATCCACTGTTCATACTGTGCATCAACCAACACGTTCAGCAGTGGTAAACAATGTCTAGAGCCACTTTCAAAATCCCATCTCCAACTGATACATTGTGTAGCATCACCATTAGCATAGTAAAAGCACCAACTTAAGTAATTCAGCTTGAACTTCACTTCACAAAACAGCTGACCAGGAGGATGGGATTGAGATGAGATTTTAGCATTACTTTCTGTAGCTTTTTATGTGTTCATGTGAGTGCAAAACTATGAAAGTCTCCCAGAAATCTGTTTGCTATTGACCCTATAATGTAACTGTCTTCACATCCCAACATTCTCTATAAGATGGCAGTTTTTTTCATCTCTAAACGCCACTAATGACTGTCTCCAAAAGCAACCATGTCAATGCCCACAGACTCCCAGGTTAAAATGCTGATAGAGCCATGAAAGTGACGTATTTATAACCTAGTACAAAAACACTTTTTGTCTCTCTTGGTCATTTACCCCTTGCAACTGTTTGGGGTGGATTTTTTTATTATACATTTAGAGGCTGTTAAGGCTTGAAGATAGGAGGTGTGGACTTTTTTGACTGAAAGGTCAAGAAGTTATAGCTAGGCTTAATATCTTATATCTAGCTTAATAATAAGCCTCTTGGTTATTTTTAATGCAATTATCTGACAAAAATATGTCTTGCTGTGATGGTTACAGACCATCCAGGAAGTTTGTACTTAAGTTTCAGTGAGTGAAATTTGATAATTTCATCAGTTTTTTCTTAATACTAATTAGCAGGTAAGTGTGTTTGCTTGTTTTGACTTGTCAGTTTATAAGATACTGTATATTTTCCAGTGCCCCGAAGTGCATCAGCATTTCCTACTTTAAGAATTTTTATTATTCATTAGTGATGATGTATGTCTAAGTAACATGTAAAAGCACCAATACTTACACAAGAAGCCATTTAATTCTGTGTTCATCCTGACAAAGAAAAATTTCATTGCTTAATTTTTCACTAAAGTAAGTGGATCTGATTCCCACTAACAGTTGCATGAGACCTTCACAAGTATTACAGCCACATGTTTGGTGAAGATTTAATTAAGCAAAGAAACAGGTCCTCTCTGCATATGGCAGTATTTGATAGCTTACAGATTCAGCTCATTAGCAACAAAATCTCCATGACACTGGAGAAAAATGTGCTTTCAAAGGCTAAAGGGCAATGTTCCTTTTGACTGCTCTCACAGAGTCAGTTCCTCTGTCCACCCTTTTCGGTTCCTTGCAGCAGACAGCACAAGTGGCGGTGACAAATATCACATCTGCATATCCATAGTTCCTGGTTGCGGCTTTCACTGTGTGTAAATGAAAATGGGCGCTGGACCATAACATTTGCAAAATGCACTTTTTCCCAGTAATCAAACCTAAAGCCTAGTCTTCCTAGTCCTAGTCTAGGCTTATATTTATTTAGCATTTGAATAAAAAGAAAAAAACTACCTCAAACTAGTTTGTGAAATCAGCCAACACAGACAGGATGGTTTTTTTATTATATATTATAAATACTGAGTTTTGACTCTAATATGACCAATCTTATCTAACCTGTGATGGATGAGAAAGAAGTCTGTTCATTGGAGCATTAAGGAGGCCACCCCAGATTTTCTGTGAAGGTCAAAGTGCTGTTTGTGGCAGCTGTTATCTGGAATCCCTGACTACTTTACTGTTTCTGTAGCAGCAGTTACACGCAGCTTTAATTAACGTAATTATTCATTTTTGATATACCAATCATAATCAGTACAAAAATCAATGAAACCTGATTCAGTACAATTTTACTTTAGAGTTTTAACTCCAGAATTCAAGAAAAACTTTGAATTAAAAGAGTAATTAAGTCTCACGTGGTCTTGATGCATGCTCAATCAGCCAGGTGAGGAAATACCTGAAAGCTGACTCTCTTCATCAGAACAGTACATATAAACAGTACATCTGCTTAATGACCAAAACTTAGGAGCCCCTTTAGTGATCACAGGATTATCAGAACAGGTAAGACACATTTTCTCAAAATACCATGTCTCTGTGGCTTTCAAACCCCAAAACACGCTACCCCAAAAACTGGTCCACCCCCGGCACAAAACAGAGTAATAGTAGTATATGCGGTTAAATTCCCAGAGGATTGCCGTGAATTATACATCAGGGAAACCAAACAACTTCTGGCTAAGTGGATGGTACAACACAGAAGAGCTACCTCATCAGGTCAGGACTCCACAGTCTGTTTACAGCTAAAAGCCAGTGGTCTCTCTTTCAATGATGAGGATGTGCATATCCTGTACCAGGAGGAGCGCTGGTTTGAACAGAAAATCAAGGATGCCATTCACGTAAAACGGGAACAACCATCTATGAACCAAGGAGGGGACCTTAGAGTACATCTTTCCTCGTCTGACAATGCTGTGGTCATGACAGTTTGCATATTAATGATCATGAACATGAACTCACGGCCCATTGTTAGCCAATGGTGCTGGTTTTGGTATCATTACGCAAAATGTACTGCTGATTGCTGAGACTGAAGAACTCACTCGGATGAGCGATGAAATATTTTTCCCACTGAAAACATCACATCCAACGTTCTGGGATAAGTCTCACACCATCATGTCCAGTACTTCTGAAAATCAGTGCACCTTTTTTTTTTTATGTACTCCCAGTGGGTTGGCGTAGCTGTCGTCAACCCACTGGGAGTAAATCATGATATAAAACATGTTACTTCCTGTCACCCTTCAGTGGTGTTATGACTGTAACTGAATATCTGTGTGTAGAGGGCTTCAGGAGGGGACATTTATCAAAGATGTGAACTTTGGACAATATAGAGAGAGTTACATTGCAAAATACAAAAATGTACACATTCAGTAAATGCAAACGGTGTTTAGATGTTAATGAACAAATAGGGCAGTGCCTGTACACATGAAATTCAGATTTGCTGACAACCTGTTGGCTCCAGCATCTTTCATTTTTTTTAACTTCTTGGATATTACATGTGGTTACCAAATATTCATATATGCAGGTGACACTAGAGCCACTCTACTTTTCACCCATATTGTATATCCAAATGGAAACCGTACAAGAGAAGGCCACATTCATGTAAGAGATTTGCTCTGAAAAGCAACATATTCAGTTTTTTTTTAACCCATGTTGTTTAGCATGTAGCAAAAGCACAATCTAACCGTAACCATTACCCTAGGTGGTTTTGTTGGATATTTAGTGGATGTTAAGTTAAAGAATGTTGAATATCTGACACTTTCAAGATTAATGAACCAACAAAAGATGCTGATATACAATTAAAATAACAGCAAGATTTGGGGGAAGTTACTTTCAGGAAGAAACTGCACAGCTAAGATTTCAGGGATGGCTTTTTTACTTTGGACTCAGCACCTCTCAGACAGAAAGGAACTGACTGTTTACAATCTGCTTAAAGACTTCTCCAAATATGCCTTCCTTCTCTCTCACAGCTGTAGCTGTGTTTCTGTGGGCTGGTCAGTCCCAGGGCCTCCCTGCTTCCTGACCCTGGGAGCCAGGGAACTCTGGGTTGCCTGGGCTAAAAGAAAGTGCTCATCAACTGTGAAATATCTGCAAGGTATTAGTATTGCTCAGCCACAATGGCAGAGGCCAGCACACAATGCGGGGAAGTTCTGCACAGCAGCGCAAGATGACATATCCGGCATGGGCCAAAAGAACACATCATCCTATTGTATGCTGTCATTGTGTGGCTGGGTGGGTGCTCTCATTGGAAGAGAGGCAATGTGTCCTCTTTGTCTTTAAATCCAACTGTCTTAATCCTTACTTCTTTTTTTTTTTGTTTTTTCTTACGGGGACACCCAGGTCCAGGCTTGGCCCATAGTGCAATAAAAAAAACTGACATCAGGCAAGAAACTGGCTCCCACTCAAGTCAGGCCAGAGCCACAGCTTTTATTTATTCATCTTTTGAGCAGTCAACCTGAATTTCAACTCATCCCCTGCTCCTCAAATACACTCTGGAGAAGATTCTTCCCATCCCTAAAAGGATGCTATCATAAAATCTCATCTTCTTGGCACTGTGACAGTTTAGCCTTAGATGAGGTGTTGATTCTCCTTCAACAAGTTCTTCTACTTAGATAAGGTACAGCTCTAATTTAAAATGCATCAGTAAAAGATTATTATACCACTAATTGTTGCGCTGTTAAACTGTTATAGCACATATTGATCTGCAAGTTGGCCAAAAGACAGGAAGCACCAACATTAAGCCCTTAATACCTTCTTTTCACCATAAAGCAGTACTCAGGATTAAGGTTTGTAAGCAGCTTGGGATCCGGTTCAACAGGTACACTGATGTCTCAAATTAAATGTGTGGGAAAGTCACACAAATGCTTTATATAAAGTGTACACACAATGGCTTGCATGTGTTAGCATGCATGCTGGTGTCTTTTTGAGCTTCCTGGATTATTTGCATGTAATATCCTTAGTGTAACTGTGTAAAATTAACAGGAAGTACATTGTAAACATCTCTTTCCAACAACACAGCAGCAGTCGCCCACAGAACTCAACAACCTTGTGCAAACAGCTAAGATGTTAAACAAGCTCAGGCATGACTGCGGGGTCCCTGGAGTTTTTTTTAAGCGATATCCTGGCACGAAGGAAAATACACAATATTGCTTAGTGTGGCCTTTGCAGAACGGCTGAGGAGATGCTTGTATTTGAAATGCATAATGCTGACTGTTGCTACTAATACAACACTTATGTATGCAGCAGCATTAAAATATGTTGGAATAAAACTGCGTTATACAGATATTAGTGACAGTTGACCATAGCTTTGACCTGTATGTTCTCACCTAGGCGGTGGTAGCCTTGTGTCCACAGGGTCAGTTCACTGTGCTGCTCCTGTAGTCAGTCTGGACAGTGGGAGCCAAGCCAGAGCAGCACTGGCACCTGGGACTTCTGCCAAACAATGTAGCCAGCTAGAAGCTCATTCACACCTGTTTTGACTCAAATCCAAAATGGGCAAAGATCTCTTGTTATCTGACAAGTATTCTGTTCAAAGTCACTGTAGTGACACCAATGAATGGGGTTGTTGTTCATGCAGCTGTATAAGCAATGACACTGCAACCAAAGACTGAACAGAGAGCTCTGGCAAAACTGAGGGTGCATCAGCACATTTTCACACTGAATGAGCCATCAGGTGAATCATTGCTTTGATCTATGTGTCATTTATTACCACCATCATTGTGTGATATAAGTTCATTCATTATTTTAGCACTGCTTTTAGATAAACCTGTGATGGGTTATTATCACATGTGTTATTCTCTCTTATTAGAGCATAACAATATAATATAATTCAACTCTATATGTTATGTTGTCTTGAAAGTTGAAAGCAATACTACTGTGTTATGGTAATGTGTGTGTGTGTGTGTGTGTGTGTGTGTGTGTGTGTGTGTGTGTGTGTGTGTGTGTGTGTGTGTGTGTGTGTGTGTGTGTGTTTAAAGCACACACACACACACACACACACACACACATAGGTTAACCTTCTGCCCCACCTAAAGATGATGATGCCATGACATATTTTCCATTTTACATGTACTTTATATGCAGCCACAAAGATGCTAGGTGAAACCGGTCGCATAGATAGGTATACAGTGCTACACCAAAATCATCCTTGCAATTGCTTTGGTTGCAAGCAGGTTGCTGCATGGAAGATGCCAACTGGTCTGCAAACACTTGTCAAGCAGAAGTGAAATTTGAAAAGTGATGCAAATAAGAAACAGAGACTGTTCACCTTCAAAGTAAAAGTTGTGCCCCACAGCTGCAGCCAGCATATTTCAAAAGGTGCAGTTTTTACTTTGAAGGTGAACAGTTTGCATCGCACTGAGGTGACTCAGAGTGACTGAGGCCTTGGGTTCAATTATAGTTTGAATTTTTTAAGAAATTGGATGGAGTTGCATAAAAATGTACCCAAGGTGGGGCTTGGACCACCTTAGCAGTGTTTAACATTTAAGAGTGGATCCAGATCTTGATCCTAGATGCTTGCTATTATAAAATTTAAAAAGAAAACAAATCCAGGTCAGATATCATTCTTCCTCTTCCTCTTTCCAAGAGTTCAATTCATGGCTGGTTGCAGTGAGATTTTCAGCTTATTGACTTGAGTGATTGTTCCCTTTTGACATTTGACAAAACAATCTTATTAACCTTTTCTGAACTTCCAACTGCAGCTTGTAGTCTTTCTAAGCAGATGAAACTGTGTGTGGTTTCAGAGCTTTCACCCATATTGAAGGTTCATTCTTGACTTTGGAAAAAGCAAAATCTTTTTCAGCACATCCAGCTGCATATTATAGTCTCTTAGTTTCTACCTTCTTCCAACACGTGTGAGGTATGTGGGTCACGTATCAGTAACCAGTATATTGATTTTCTGGTCTTTGTTCATTTTTTATCTCAACAAGCCTCACCTTTTAGAAGCACAGTTCTCTTCAGGTACCTGCTGACCCTGGCTAGGCTCCACAGCTGTCTGGGCTACACCAGCAATACTAACAGCAGGGATATTGATCCTCTCCCATCCCGTGTTTTCTTTCCACTAAGATGATCTTAAAATACAGACCTCACAGCTGTGACAACACAGAACAATCGAGAAGCGAGTTCAGGCTGAGGCAAGGACGGTATGAGCTGACGTCAAGGTGCCACAGGATGAGGTGAGACTATGATCATCAGAAAAGCAATCATTGTATGTTTATTCAAATATTTCAAGTATTTTATAACAGCAGTATAGCAAATATAGCATCATGTCAGTTAAACCTCTGGGATATTGATCAGAGGGGGTTGTTAATTAGTTTCAGCTGCTTTGGTGTTCATGAAATTAATAGCAGGTGCACTAGAGGGGCAACAATGAGGAACCAGGATTGGTTTTACAGGTGGAGGCCACTGACATTTTTACCTTCCTCATCTTTTCTGTTTTTCACTAATTTTGCATTTGGCTTTGGTCAGTGTCACTACTGGTAGCATGAGGTGATACCTGAACCCTACAGAGGCTGCACAGGTAGTCCAACTCCTCCAGGATGGCACATCAATATGAGCCAATCCTATAAGGTTTGCTGTGTCTCCCAGCACAGTTTCAAGAGAATGGAGGAGATTCCAGGGCTCTTAGGGTCCTGTTGATCTTGGACAACTGTAGGCAATCCAGCTTCCATGTGTGCGGCATCGAGTCATAGGCTTTCTTGTTGTTTTCTTTGTATGTTGGAACACTGACCACAAGTTGTTTTGCCATCCGTTTGGATGTTGGGTTTAGAAGAATCCATAGGTCCCACATCCTCTTCATGTAACCCCTCTCGCTGAGATTACATGTGTAGTAGTATGTCATTCGGACTGGAGAAGTGTAGTCGGATGGTAACAAAGAGAGGGAAGATAGTCAGAACTGAGGGGATTGCACTACCAGAAGGCAACATTGTAGACACTGAAGACAGCTACAAGTATCTTGGAGTCCCACAGGCAAATGGGAACCATGAAGAGGAAAGCTGCAAGTACCTGCAAAGAGTAAGGCAAGTCCTAAGGAGTAAACTTAATGAGAAGAACAAGATCCAGGCTATCAACACCTATGCCCTGCCAGTTGTCAGATACCCTGCTGAGTGTCAGAACCACTATCCTAGATGAAACAATGAAGATCCATGAACACATCAGGAAGATGGCCACAAAGGATCATGTGCTTAGTGAGTACCTCAGGCAGCAGAAACCTGAGAAAGAAGAGGAGGAAGAACAAGAACCATCATGGAAGGACAGGCCTCTGTATGGCACGTACCACCGGCAGATTGAAAAAGTGGCTGATATAGGAAAAATCCTACCAATGGCTGGACAGAGCTGGACTGACAGACAGCACAGAGGCACTAATCATGGCAGCACAAGAACAAGCTCTGAGCACAAGATTGATAGAGGCTGGGGTGTACAACAACATAACCAAGTGGCCGGCATAGTATACAGGAACATCTGTGCTAAGTATGACATGGAAGTTCCGACATCAAAATGGGACACGCCCCCAAGGGTGGTTGAGAACAACAGAGCTAAGATCCTGTGGGACTTCCAGATACAGACAGACAAACTTGTGATGGCTAACCAACCGGACATCGTAGTGGTGGACAAACAAAGGAAGAAGGTGGTGAACATGTAAAATTGTTCAAACTAATTCAGAGAGGGTTAAAAAAAAAGATGTCATAGTGCTTTTTGTAAGCAGTTGTCTTGCATCAGGTGTCTGCAAATCTATAAATATTTAACTGCTGCAGCAATTTAGGCAAATTAGTTCCCATCATCTATGTAGACAGGTTTTTACTGGGTGGCTGCATTATCCCAATATTTTAGTTTAGAAGGAACTGTATGTGTATGTTGTTGACGTGCTGAAGTGGTGCTTGGTGTTTTCTGTAAATTTACTTCTGCATAAAGAAGGATACAGAAGTGCAAGCACTACTGTGTCACCATGGTCAACAGGAAATTGTGTTAAACCCTTGACCTCCAAGCGCAAGCCAACGTGGTGATCCCCGAGTGAACACCAGAGCTCATCACAATTGTCCAAAAACAAATCACAATCAGATTTCCCAAATTCCCACAACCAAACACAAACCTGAGACTGAAATTCTGTGTGCAACAACAAAATATTAAACCAAAGTAGCAAGGTTTCTCTGAGAAAAGACTCACTTGGCAGAGAAAATGTCCCATGACAATCAAACTAAGAGAAAACCAGCCTGCAGCAAAGCTCACACAAAATCCAAAGCAGTCACTGTGGCATCTTTTCTTTTTTTTGGCCACAGCAGCTTTATTGACACTATAGTGACAGGAAAGCAGGAGAAGAGATGGGGGAAGACACGCAGCAAAGGGCGACAGGTCGGGACGCAAATCTGCGTTACCAATGAGCCGGTCCAGCGCCCACCCTATGTTAACTTGCTGCTATTTGTCTTCACTGACTAATTATACCACACATCATTGAATTATACCATATAAAAGCAAGTCAATCATCAAATTCCATAAAGATCAGAATGTTGTTTTTAAATACAAGGCTGCCAAACAGAGAGGTAATACGTTTTCGTTTTAACTGTTGTGTCTAACAAGCTCAGCATGAACCCGAGGAGGACAGAAAAATTGATTTCTGGTGACTTTTTTGGGGAGTTTTGGAGTTTTGTCCTTCTTGAGAGATGGCAGCTCATAAAGTCAATCTAAGTTGTGCTGTCAGTCAATAGAGTCCACTTCTCACTTTTTAATGCCAGACTTAGCCAAAAAAAAAAAAAAGAGAAGTGAAAGTGCTTTGCTCCTTGTCCTTAACATTTTCAGTAAAGTGCTACAAAACACTGTTGGCAGTTTTCTTTAGGTTGCACTGTTTGCATTTGTGGTTGGTCTTGTGCTGTGAATTGTGCTATGCCTATTTAAAATGTTATTTTTGTAAATTGCATAACTAAGCAGTTCCCAGAAATACACTTTAGTAGGTTCACAGCTGTTATCATCACCCACAACATCATCGTTACCACTCACTTCTCTTAGTGTGTTGCTGATGGATAACAGCTGCTGTTTCGATATATTAATCATTACATGGGTAAGCTCGCATTCTTTTGCTTGAATGACTAATGGAGTTGCTATAATCAACACAAGGACACGAGCCCAGGGAATTTGGAGAAGGGGTAGACAGTGACTAAACATCCATATCTAGCCACTGAGGACATACTGTAAAAAAATTTTTTTTAAAATAAGAAAGAAATCAGTTTTCCTCAATTTCTGTCATCTCCCATGTGATGTATTGTAAAATATGTTTTCCCTTCCTTCCCTCTCCAGCTGTGAAAATATTTTCCTGTCAAACATCTGTCAGAGGAATGTGGGAACAGAAAGGGGGCCCACTTCCTGTCAGTAAAGCTGCAGAGTGGTACAGTCTCCTAGCCCCCCATGCATTGCTGCCAACTGCTTCTCACAGTAGTTTCCTATCCAAACCCCACAGATGTCCTAGCATCCTTACTGTACTCATCCACAAACACAGTTTCATATGTATAATGCACTGCACAGTACTTTAAACCACCAAATGAATAATTCTTTGACTTGTTGGGGAAATTTTCCTAGTTCAGTGAGTCAAAATGCTGTTTCTGTTATTACTCTGCAGCGCCACAACAAATAATGTGACAGTGGTTCTCATTGGATAGTCAGTCTTTAGATCAGTGGTTTTCAAACTTTTTCCATCATGCCCCCAAATTTTTCATGCCCTATGCGAAGCAAGATCTGGGCAAAGTGGCACAAAAGATGGTGACTGTGGAGAATTTCACTAATCGCTATCCTAACGTACCTGCCGACATGCTAACATCATTTCCTTGTTCTGCTGTGAGAATTAATTCAATGTTCTACATTTGCACCAAATGACTTTTGTCCTAGGTTGTTTGCACCCCACCTATCATGACCCTGCACCCCAAAGTTTGAGAAACACTGCTTGATGACCTTGTCTACAGTTTTTAGAATTTAAATAATTCATGTCAAAGCTGCAGCAGTGGACAGCTTTAAGAATCACATGACTAAGTCTGATATTAAAAGGGTTGTGAGGCAACTGAACTCTTCCCTTTAGTTCTATGGGGCTTGTTAGCCATTTCTAATTAATTGTTTTGAGTTCCACCAACTCCAAGATCAACTTTGCTTCCAGCTACAGCTATTTTCAGTTCAGTTATTGTAAGGTAACCCTGCAGTGATTGAAGAGAAAAGCCAACAGTCAAAACTACCCCCTATGAGCAAGCAATTGGTGACAGTGGGAAGGAAAAACTCCCTTTTAACAGGAAGAAACCTCCAGCAGAACCAGGCTCAGGGAGGGGCAGCGACTGGTTGGGGCTGAGGAGAGAGAGACAGGACAAAAGATACAGTGTGGAAGAGAGCCAGAGATTAATAATAACTAATGATTAAATGCAGAGTGGTGTATAAACAGAGTGAGAGTGAAAAGAGGTGAGTGAAGAAGAAACAGTACATTATGGGAATCCCCCCCAGCAGCCTAGGCCTATTGCAATGTAAGTAAGGGATGGTTCAGGGTCACCTGATCAAGCCCAAACTATAATTGAATTGAACTGAAAATTGAATTTAGGAACCACAGCAAGTCTGCCACAATGTGAGGTCAGTATTAATGTGAAAAGGTCAGCTAACTTTTTATACCTTTTCAATCAGGTAATGCTAGATTTAGCTTACTTAAATTGGCACTCCGTACCATCTTTACATTAAATATTGAATCCCATAAAAGCACGACTACAGATTAACGTTTGCAAAGAAACATAATTATTCATTCATTCATAATTATTCAAAATCTCATTGTTTTACTTTCTTCTCAGTAGGCCTCCTACTGGGGTGGCTGTGGCTCGGTTGGTAGAGCAGGTCGCCCAGGACAATCGGAAAGTTGGTGGTTTGATTCCCTGCTGCTCTGGGCTGCGTGCCAAAGTATCCTTCGGCAAGATACTGAACCCCAAGTTGCTCTCTGACGCAAGCGTTGGAGTGTGAATGTGTGTGAAAATTAGACAATAAGCACTTAGCTTAATTACATATGGAAGTGCTTGTGTGAATGGGTGAATGCAAATGTGTTGTATAAGTGCTTTGAGTGCACAATTAGAGTAGAAAAGTGCTATATAAGAACTGGTCCATTTACGTTTTTGACTGTACTTTAATCGTTGTTGGTGGAAACTTGACGATATATATAAAAACTATATACTTTGCAAACCAGGTTGCAGTAAATTAGAATTGTTTTTTAAGGTTAGGCAACTAAAACTAAAGTTAGTAAGTAGTAGTTAGTAATAAGATTCACATAATGCTTCTAATATAAAAATGAAAACTGTTCACAAAATGAAGTGAGCACTTAAATCATACATCAAATCCTGATGAATGAAATATTCATGTTGCTGTAACAAGCCAGAGAAAACCAAAATCATTGATCCTTGATGATTCAAAATCACACCAAAAATCAATGTTAAGATCATTGAAGTGCCTCATTTTTTGAGCCGTATTTCTTTAATATCTATTCTGTTTATTGTGCAGAAACCTTATCGTTGAGATTACCTTATTTTGTAGTTTATACTTATTTATTTTGCTCTATGCATGGTATGCATTTATGTTACATTCTTCTGAATGCAGGTCAGATAAGGCTCAGCAGACGCCCATCATTCACTCAGAGGTCATTCACTCAAAGCTTTTGACCTTCCATTCGTTGTCTGAGCGACCTCCAAGTTCAGACAGGCCAGGAAGCAGATGGGCAGCAGACTGAGATATCACCACAGGCTGCGGTTAGTTGTTATTGGCCGTGTTCCTGTGTGGCTGGATGATGAGATTGTGCTATGAGAGCAGAGTGTGAGGGGCCTGCTGTTTGACTTTGGCTGCTCCGGGGTTTGACTGGAGCAGCTGGGCTGCTGCACAGGGTTCCCATTATTCATGCGGGGCCCTGACATTCCCAGTCCTCCACAGTACTGCACTGGGAGGGTGCTGCACCAACTGCCTCTTACTGTACAATCAAGTCTGTCAAGGACACAGTAAAGAAGAGAGTATGGGGAGTGGATGGGATGGTTTCCTGCTGTGAATCCTGAAAGACAACAGCAACACTGTACTGTAAAGTAATTCTGGTGCATCTCTGAATGAAGATCTGACACAACTCTTCATGCTCTTCTGCTCATGGCATTTAATGTGGAAAGTGTCTGGAATTTTTATGTTGCATACAGCAGATTCAGTTTATCGATCAGAAACGTAACAATTTCATGCAGACTCTCAAGAATTTAAAAACAATGTTTACCATATTATCAAATATTTTAGATTTTCACATTTTTCTCCACCACCAACCTCATTAGTCATCTTTTATCTTCATATATAAATGTATGAAACATATGTAACTACATCCCTTTGTCCCGAGCATAAATACTAGCACAGGTATTCACTGCAACTCAGACAATAAAAGTTCTTCCCTGCGAGTTCAACAACTGTGTCGAAGAAAGCAACCAAGCACACAAAGCAGACGGCACGCATTTGAGTTCCTGCTTGGCAGTAGCTTCAGTGCAGCTGATTGACAGTGTCAGTTAGCTGCATTACTGATTTAAGCTGTGGCACGAGCATAAGCAGCACTTTATACTGTATTTCTTTACATTTTGGAAAATGACATCGACAGAAAAAAATGTGTTTTTTGTGGAGAACCTGCAGTAGTAACAATCACCACTTATGTCCAAGCTTTAGATGCAGAATGGCTATATTTAAAGTCTTTCACACACGACACGGGCCTTTTCTCCAAGCAGTGCCGTCTGGGATTAAAATATGACTCTTAACAATGTTTCAGACTCAGCAAAAAATGTAATTACCTATAGTTCAAACATTACTACTGCAGATGTTGCCAATTAGCAGCAGCTCTCCTCTATACAATCAGAACAATGTCTCCTTGGGGTGAGTAAATACACACTGCTTAAACACTCCAGTGCTTAAATTTGTGCAAAGGCAGTAATTTGCTTCATTTCCAGTATGAACACACTTCAGTGCAGTTATGATCAAATTCTGACCCCTCGGTAGCACTGACATTTTAAAACCCTATAATACCGATAAAGCTAGTTCCATTAACACAGGGGTGGCGTATACCGTATGTCTGTGTGGAAAGAAAAGCAGTATTTATTTAGAGAGGTGTTTGTGTTCAGTTCAACTATGAGGGAAACAGTTGCCTCTCAGTGCTCAAAGTTGCCAACAAGTTATTGGCTTTGTCTGTCTTGTCTGCTGTGCAGATGGTGCAGTGGGATTCTTAGAGATGCTGGTGGGAACAGAGATGATGAGCATGGTGAGGCTGAAAAAATAAATAACGAGCTGAAAAATATTAAAATGCATCACAGAGCTGAGAGGAGATAGGACTGTGCCGCCGTGAGACCTTTTAATGTTATACTGTCGTTACAGTTTATGTAAAAATATCAGTCGGTGCAGCTTTAAACAGGAACCTCAACAAACACCTTTTTCTTTCATTGTATGTCATGAACATGGACCCCTCTAGTCACCGGGATTTAGGCTTTGTACCTTTTGTGTTGTTCCTATGCGGTTGATCCGGGTGCGTAAGCTAGATATTGGTGTAATGACTCTGATTCCATGGATTTTAAAATAAGCCGTATTTCTGTATTGTCCCACATACACAACAGTGCAGATTACAAAGCACAGGGCCGGCTGCAGCATCATCTATTCCACAGAGGCTCTGATTACAGTCCTTGCCTCCCACATTTCCTTTCCAGCACACTTTGGGTTCATTTGGCTGAAAAGCATGTCCTGCCTTTGCCTTTCTTCTAGTGGAAATGTAATATTCAGATGTGGACAGTGAGCATTTGGCACTAGATCTGGACTAGACACCACTGTCCATCTCCTCTGCCCTCCTCTTGGGGTAATAACCTCCTCTCTTCCATGATCCATATTTATATATATATATATATATATATATATATATATATATATATATATATATATATATATATATATATATATATATATATATATATATATATATATATATATATATATACATACATAAGATACACAATTCTAAGATAGTCTCATCATTTCCAGTGAGGGCTACTGAATACAAGAATTGGTGGAGCATTAGTCTCTCGTGCCATCTAATCTCAAGTGCAGTGTGAGGGTGATTTTCTGTGTTTGATCCATACACTATATATAATAGATAAACATATGGAGTCAGAGGTTTTCATATTTGGATGAGAGGGTGGAGTTCTGAATGATCGGCTTACAACCTTGGATGTGAAGCGGCATCTATAAACTGTGGGGTACAACATAGACACAAAGTTCGTACCACAAAGAAAGACATATTATTTGTTAGATAATTCCACTGAATGCTTTTAAAGCCCCAAAATTATAAAATTGGCGGAGAGGTTTATTTCATGACTAAAATTATCAGCAGTAAGTTCTGTCAGACAGCTACCAGCTACAACTCCCTGTGTCCGCATGCCTGTCAGCTAAAGCAGCTATGCCCATAACTTTAATACTGAACAAAATCCAAATGGGTGAGTTATAAAAAGAAATAAGTTGTATAATTTTTTTTAAAGGCAGAGGGAGCTAAAATATAACCTATAGAAACTAAAATCAGGCTGTGAACATGTTAATTCCTTAGCATTTGGATTCACTTGGTTTTGGAGGCAGCATCAAGTGGTCATTAGAGGAGCTGCAGTTTTTGGCACTTTAGTGTCAGCCTCATTTTTTCAGCCGCCTGGTGTATAGTACCTCAACACACAGGTTTAACCTCCAAAATTAATATTCTTGTGTTTCCCAATAACAGAACTGCCTGGAATGGAGTCCAGTTCCAGGCCTGGATTATTCTTTCGGTCTGTCCAGTGCAGACCTATGTGACATTAAATAATGATGTAATGTGCCATCAATAAATGTGGTCACCCAGGGATTTAGGTCAGCTGCTACCTCACAGAACCACAGCCTGTTAGTGTGTGAATGCAGGTGGTACTGTTTTCAAAGGAAGGACGCCTTGCTTTGGAATGAAACTCTTGCTTCCTTATTATGAGTCACATCATAAAGCAGGGTTAATATTTGTTCAGAGACTCAGTGGTTATAACCAGAAACACCTGTGCACATGCTGCTCATGTCCCAGCAGATAGAAAACAGCTCGGGACTTCTGCTCAGCTTCCACATCCGCTAGTTTTACTGCACATTGTTTTCCAAAGCCTACAAAGAGAAACACTGGGAAAATTACCAAACTCTCTTGGATGAATCACATTATTGGTAATTACAAATAAGCCCATTTTATATGTAGGAGTCTTAAAGATCAGATTCTTTCATCTGTGAGTTTGGCTCAGCGTTCGACTGTTCTGCTGTTGACGACCTTTCTCAACTCCATGTTTCAAAGAGAAAAAAAAATGCTTGAGTGGACGACGTACTGGGTACAGTTAATCATTCAAATGTCAACCCATACTGGAATTTATTACACATGACCTTGTCTGACAAAGGGCTTTTTACATGAATGTGAGTTAAAGGTGTATGGATTTTCCATTTGGACTAGCAGAGTATGGAAAAATGTGTCCAATCGCTGGTGAATTATACTGTTATTATACTACTATTCTTGCATTCTTGCATTACATAGCTGGCCTAATACAGCAGGATTTTTTTTTTTAAATGCTTAATTGAAAAATGATTCCATAAATCCTTTTCTGTCGGCATTCTGAAATGTCAACACAGCTTCAACCATATGTTCCAGCTTGTTTGCTCTGAGATCAGAACAGTGGGACAAAATAAACTTGCCATTTTTCACTTAATAGAAGTAGCAGTGAATTTTTCCCCTAATGCCATACATGGCTGAATCCACATTTCAGCTGCAGGTATCCTCTGCATGTGCTGTAATTTTGTGAAATACAAATAAAGCAAATACACTGGATTTTTTGAATATTCCCAATCAGACTAAATTATTACAATCTGACTGGGAAGATCAGTGTCCACTACTGTGCTTGCCAGTGTGGGAATAATTGACTCTTTATTACTAATGTAACAGGAATTCGGTTGGAATTCTACCTAGTGCCAACACACAAAGTCCTGCAGCTCTGTAAGTAGATCAGCCACATCATTAAATTCACCAATCACATTTCAGCAAATAACCAGTTGTCGTGCACAATAATTCCACCTTGAAGCAGATGGGTTACAGCAGCAGAAGTCTATGCTGGGGGCCACTCCTGGCAGCTAAGAACAGGAAAGTGAGGCCACAGGTCACACGGGCTCACCAAAACTGGACACTGGAACACTTAAAAAACGCTGTTCTCCACTGGCCTCCAGAATCATCAGATCTCAGTCCAGTACAGCACTTTTGGGAATGGTCGAAGGAGAAATTTAGATAAACAAAGTTCCACAAATCTGCATCTGGAAAGAGGAATAGGGAGAATGATGACAGCAACTGTGTGTGTGTGTGTGATTGTGTGTATGATGGGTGCTGATTTGCAAGCATTCACAAGGCGTGTGGGAGTGTTTCTCCAGGGAATCGATTAGGTCTCCTTTCACGCGTGAAATGCAGGAAACATATACAGAAGTTTATCATAGGTGTGAGTGTGTGAGAGCTCAGCGATTATCAGAGGTGGGAAGTAATGAAGTACAAATACTTTGTTACTCTACTCAAGTAGAATTTTCAGGTATTTGTACTTGAGTATTTATTTTTCTGACAACTTTTTACTTTTGCTCCCTACGTTTTCACACAAATATCTGTACTTTATACTCTTTACACTTTCAAAACAGTGGGGTTACAGTGGACCGGACTGAGTGCAGATGTCCATAAGTAGAGGTCGCGGTTCTTCAGCACATAGCTTGCACTACAGAAGAGGAGCCAAAATAAAGGGAGTAGTAACGTGTTGCAGGTAATTTCAAATGCAACGTTTCTACATGCTCAACAAATATCAGCAAACACAGACGCTGTGCGTTTGTCACACAGTGTGTCTGCTCGCTAAAAGAACAGCTGCTGTGTTTCCAGGGAGAGAAAAGAAAGAAGTTCACTCAGAGATGGAGAGAGATGCAACAAAGAGGACAGGAGAGGAAGAGGAGAGGTTCCATTTAAAGGTAAGGACTTCTCAGTGACATCAGATAAACTGGAAATTTGAAGCTTACATTTTAAATCAGATCTTGGATCTGTATATGATGTGAAGTTGATGTTTTTTCATATTGTGAAACGTCCTGCAAAACAAACTGAGGTAGACTAACTTCATGTTATTCAAAATACTGCAGTTTAGTGCAGGATAAACAGGTTAGTTTGCTGTACTGTGGTGAATTTACAGTAAAGCTCTGTGCTGGACTCGTGCATGTGGCTGTGGTGTTCATTTTTTTACAGGCTTTCCGAGATGGTCGGGATTGGTGTTCTTGATATGGCCCTTTTTTTAAGACCAGGGATCTTGATTTCACTGGCTTGAACGACATCCTGGCCGCTGATGGTCGATGGCTCCCATCAGCCTCTCCAACCCTCTCAGGATCCATCAAGTCATCCATGAAAGCATGCATACTGTGCCTGGATTTAGAGCCTCTACACTCTGGTTCATCTGCTTTCACCTGCATTCATTCCCAGAGCAAACAGGATCACTGAAATGGTGCAGCTTGTGATGATTCCAACCTCCAATTTGTGCCACTCTGATGTTATTGACCCTGCTGACACTCTTATTTTGAATTCACTGTAATAATCCTGAATGATGTCTCTTACCGTGGCTAGAACATGGTGCCTCTCCAGAGTTTCTCCTCCTGACCTCTTTTCTTCTCCATGCCATGTATTAGAATGCAGATTTGACAGGGGTGACACTGAGGGATGTATTTGTCATCAGATGTCAGAGACGAGTGTGAGAAAAACTGAACACTGCAGGAAATGTCCATCACTGTGACTGTTTATCCACAACTGTTTTACAAGTGGGTTAAATCTTTGCTCAGATATTTCAGATAAACACTTTCACCACTGTGGGTTTAGTGTAAGCTGGTGGATATTAATTTACAACACCAGGAATGTTGGAATACACCAAGTGTGATGCTTCACATACAAGACTAACTGCAAAATTATACTTGAGAATCGTCCAGCTGTGCCAAACTTGGTTTCATATTAAACTGTGTAAATTTGTATTAAATGAATCAGCTCATATGTGCATTTTTTTTTTCTTGGATCCATGATTCATTTTAATATTGTGCCAAGATCCAAGCAAGCTAGGCTGAAAAATGAGCCTACCGCCAAAACTTATGGTTCCACTTGAGGGTGGCTCCAAAAGCAACTTAATCCCATATTAAAATACCAAAGTTTACAGCATGTTTACAGCCTGGTTCAAAAACTGAGTTTGCTCTCTGTAGAAGTTCCTCCTTCATGACATCCATATAAGGGTGAATTTTAAAAAATAAAAGAATTTTATAGCCGTTATAACTGATATGTTTGCAAACACAGGCGGCCTCACCTCCTCTCCGCTGTGGTTGTGGTGTTAAATTTAAATTGAATTATCTGACTCATGGTCTGCTGTCAGGTGCAGGCTGTCCAAGAGGTCTGTGCTTCATTTCTGGTGAATAGTTTTATTAGACTGTTATTTAGCACTCTAATTAGCATATGTATTATGTCTGTGCGTTACATCCATACACTTTATGGACTCAACTTGCTTAGCAGGCCATGTTGTCTTAGCTGATAGCTTGGCACTCCACCCTCTCATCCAAATATGGTCACTTCTCACCCAAAATGGGAGCAGCCAAACACTAATGTTGAGGCTTCTAAATGTGGAGTCCTGAAACCAGTGGCTGATATCAAAGTAACTACCTTCATCTTTTCTGTACGTCTTATCAATTCATGGTATTTTTTTTACTCTAGGAAGCCCTGTAGTTACTTCTACTTTCCTCTATAAATGTATAAAAGATTGCAGTTGTAATAGAGGTGGAAAAGATAAACTAAAATAGGTGCAGTCCTCAAGAGTCCTGACAAATACACAGAGACATCTAATAGATACAGAATACAGCTAATTCTAACCCTGTTGGTCCTCACACTAGCTCTTCAGTTCACTCTGATTAATCTTTGCTGTGCCTATGTAACGGATAATGACAGTGTACATTTAAAGGGCTCCAAAATCCAATTTAGTGCATGTTTTGTAGTTTTTTTAATCCTTAGTGAGGCAGCATTTCTTGACACCACCTATATTTGTCAGGGTTCAGAAGGTTTAGCCTGTCAATGATGGCTAGAACAGAAGAGTTGAAGCTTAAGGTAATAGTGACCTTGGTCTTATTTGAGTGCAGTATCATAGTATGGAATGAACTGGATGAAGGACACTAGTGCATTCTTTCACAATTGTGCAGCGCACCAGACAGAAGGTTGCCAAGGACCACCAACGACCCATGGACCTCACTTTGAGAACTTTGGGTCTAGAGTTATCACCAGTTACTTTAGGTTTAACACGTCTGCGTGAAGTTTTTATTTCCGGTCACTGCGCCTTCAACCGATCTGAGCCTAAATGAAGGAACCATAACACACAAACGTCAATCCTACTGGAGCAGCCTCCATCACTGAGGCTTATCACATACATGGAATGTTGAAAGAGGCAAACCCATATAATTTATGTATCATTTATTGCGCTGTACTCAGTGTACTCAGGGGTTACAGTGGGCCGGACTGAGTGCAGATGTCCGGAAGTTGTGGTCACGGTACTTCAGCATCAAGCTAGCGCTCCTGAAGAGGAGCGAGCATAAACAGAGTAACATGTTGTGGCAGGAAATGCAACGTTTCTATCAGATCGGTCCAGCTGCTGCATTTCCCAGAATAAAAGAGAAGAGAAAGATGGAGAAAGAGGAAACAGAGAGGTTAGATTTAAAGGTAAGGACTGCTCAGTAACATTTGATAAACTAGAAATTTAAAGCCTACATGTAATGTGCTAATTTTTAAAAAATCAGATATTGATCTCTATATGATGTAAAGTTATGTTTTTTAGTGTTGTCAAATTTGTTATTCAAAGGCTGAATGAAAATATTGCACTTTAGTGCAGGATCAGCAGTGTCTGTGTTCATGGTCCGGGTTTGGTTTGGTACATCAAGTGTAGCAGAGATGCGTTTGAATTTAAGCTGGTAGTGTTTAGATTCATTTGTTGAATTCAACCTTTATACAAACAGTATGCTGTCAGTGTAGGGGATGGAAATCAACCCAGATATCTTGTGAAATACTGAGTTACATCTTGTTGAATTCACCTTATCCACCAAGAGCAGTAAACCTCAGAGCAGCAGCAGCACAAGTCAGCTGATCAGAGCCTGTGCCCAGGTAAATTCATTTGTATTTAGGTTGTAATAATGTTTGTATTCTCAGTTTATACCAATTTATTTTATTAATATACCAGGTTCAGTTAGCGTAACACAAAAACAGCTGGTAGAAACGTCCACCAAAGAGTTACTTTAATTTTCTTACTCTGAGTACATTTTAGAGTGTACTGTACTTTTTTACTTTTACTTGAGTAAAGAAGTTGAATCAGTACTTCAACTTTTACCAGAGTATTTTTTTAACACAAATATCTGTGCTTCTACTTAAGTACAGAATGCCTGTACTGCTGCCACCTCTGTTTATCACTCAGTGTGATTGTGAATCTGCAGGTAAATAGCGTGCTGCGTCTGGCATGTGTCATTTTAAGGTTTTATTTGACACATGAAATGTCACAAATACATGAAGATACATGCTCAAAATAACACAACATAAAATGTCATGATGTTCTCATGTCATACAAAATGATATGAATATTAGACTGAGAACTTAGATAAATCTAAGAAATATTATCACAGATGAAAAATTGTAAAGCAGAATAAAGTCTGGATCAATCTGCTTACATATTTTCAAGGATTGAGATCAATTTCCTTGAGATTTAATTGCATGCAGCAGCCTGCAGGATTTTTTTAATGATCCAAAATATTGTAGAAACAGTTATAGTTTCTCCTCCTCTGTAGCCAACCACCGTTCCCCTGTTCTGAACCGTGAAACACCCTCCCCCACATATCCAGAGTCAAGACCAGACTCCTGCGATCCTCTGAGGAGAGCATGGAAGTGTGGAGGAATCCATTTGTTGTGAACAAACATAGATAAGGTTATCCATCCTTGCGCCTTAACAAAATTGGGCTTCTTCTAGAGAGCAGACATCTGAAAGAAAACACAATACATAATTCATAGTTTTCAGCTGGCTGGATACATTCAAAGTTTTCCTTCCTTTGAGGAAGCACAGCAGGTTTTCCTTTTCATCTAAGCATCTCTTTACCCTGGCCGACACCCTGAGGGAAAATAATGTGCTCCTCTATTGACTGACCTGGGCTATAATTGCTGTATAGCTGCAGCCATAACACTCAATAAGGGAGCTGTGCCAGAGCTGCTGATTTGTGATTTGCCTGCTCTGCCACAGAGGTTTTCCTTCTGTCTCGGTTTTTCAGGGAGAGGTTGGCAGGAGTCCATCCTGGAGCAACTGGGAAACAAAAGAGGAAGAGAGCCTCCGTCCTCCACTCCAGGAGGGCCCTGGGGAGACACGGCAGCTGGTTCCTGTGCTTCAAGTTGAGAGCAACACTGCCCTCTGGAGTGTCTGTCGCTGAAGCTGCAGCTTGACAGAGACATTTGGGAGAGAGGGTGGCAAACAAGTGGCCTGCCCTGTGTTGTGATGGTGGTGATAGTGTTGGGGGATGGGGAGTGAGAGTGGTGGGCCTGGGGACTGCTGATGATGACAAATCAGATTGTTTATTCCATCGTTATCCCCACCAGGGTCTGATTCAGTGCTTTGTTTTCCCATGTGGCTGTCAACTTAGCAACAGCCTCTTTGCGTCTGTGTGTGTGTGTGTGTGTGTGTGTGTGTGTGTGTGTGTGTGTGTGTGTGTGTGTGTGTGTGTGTGTGTGTGTGTGTGTGTGTGTGTTCTTGAATTTCTTTGTGGCTAAAATGCTCATTAGCAGAGATCCTTGCACTTTGAGGTTTATTAAGGAAGTGATGACACACCCTGACATCATTCCAAACAAGGTTCAGGGTTTCAAGCTCAGCGCTTTGACCTGATTATCTCTGATTGGGTGACAGTCGGTGACTCATTAAACTGACTGAAATCTCCTCTTGCCGTATCCAATCTTTTTACTCTCCTACATGTGTATGCATACATTACTCTTCTGTATTCTTGATCTATATGACATTTAAGGCTTTATGTGTGGTTCTTGAGTAATGAGTTTTGGATTTACTGAAATCCCACTCACAGTAGTTGCTGTTTTCAGGAAATATGACTCTCTGAGCAGTTGGTTTTCTGGTTGTGAAGTAGACCTAGGCCCAGAGTACGCAGGCATTTTTCCACATTCTCAAAAGCAATAAGCATACAATAAGCGTAATCCCAAAACCATGCTGATCAATCAGAACCAATGTTTGGACTAAGCCAGAAGTTTTGCTTTCAGTGACTGAAGGTAAAATTTGGATGTGGATTCTTTTAAAATAAATAAATAAATACCCACATATATGGCTTTACTTAATCTATTTTCACAGGTATACTGCAGCTCTGCAGAGCTGTGTGAATGTGAAAACACAAATATCCAGTCCAGTCCGATCAGATATTTAATAGCCGCTCAGAACAAAGTCTGTGTGATATCCAGCTGTGCCCGATCAGACCAGGTAATCGTGCGGTCAGTTCACAGCAAGTATGTGGGTGTCATGTGTCCTGATCACTGCATGTTGTATCCAGGCAGAACCCTGCACCTAAACTAAACAGTGTTTCCAGTAGTGATAAAGTTCTTAAGTACACTGTCTCTTCTTTTTTGTTACATGTAACAAAAAATAACTGTCCTGAGTTTATGTTTGAATATAAATATAATATTAAAAAGTTTAGTGAATATTTTGAGCTGGGAGTAAACCTAATGGGAATATTCAGCCAGCTGTTGGTTGTGTCAGATGTTTGGAAGCTAAGGAAAGCTTGAAGGTAAAGAAGCTTCATCTATAAAATGAAGCTTCCTTATGCCGAGGTGAAGCCATCTTATCCTCCAAAGACAAGATCCTTGCTACAAAAACTGTGATACATTCAGCCAATATTTGGCCACTTAATTGGTGCCTCTAAATGTTTTGAGCCGTGACTCATTTCCATGTCACTGTTTTGTCTTTGTTCTCTTCTCTCTGGTTCACTCATATTTCTCCTCTTGCCCCTCTGATATTTGTCCATTATTAAAATCCATTTCATAGTTTTTATGTTTGCACTCATTGTAAAGGAATATTAAGGGCTGGATCTCATCCAAAAAAAATCTAAGCATCATAGTAAATTGTTCATGCAGATACCAAGAGAAATAAGTTTTGATTCAACTCAAAAGTCTCTTATCAATTGGTTTATAATATGATATGAAGGAAAACCATCTTAAAAATCATTTGGCACACAATTTAGGGATCTGAGAAAATGAGGAGTCACATAACTGATATCAGGAGAACTTTCCAAAAAACAAAATCAGATTTTTGGAGGAATCATTTTAAATTAAACATTTAGCAGCCTGAAATTATTAGGTATGAGGTACAGCATGTCCAAGCAGGCATATGTTTGACATACTCACCAATTTATGCACAAACAGCATCAATCATTCTCTGTTCTAAAGTGCTGCAACAAATCAGAAATGCTGTGGAATGCGGGGAATGAACAATTTTAGTTTAAACATTTGTTTATGAAACAGAGTCAAACAAAATAAAAACTGCATTAATTGTGAACACACAGCATCACCTTATAAATGCTGCTGTGGTGAACTTGTGAGCAAAGCATAGTGCAGTGCCAGCACTGATTTAGAGTTCTGCTTCAGCTCCTCTGATACATGTAAGCATAAGTTCATTTTAATCTTGTTTTCTACCGGCTGTAAAGTGGGGATCCCAGCTGATACAGACCACTCCAAGTCTTTACAGTCCTTTGTGGAAAATGAACACTTTAGATTCTTAAACTGTAAAGAAATGATGGTTGTAGCAATGGCGCAAACTCCTGTTTCTCAAACCTACAGTAAAGCATTTTAAACATTGCTAACTTACTGTTTTGAAGCCTGATGTCACCGGGATTACACAATGTCTCTGAATATGAAACCGAGTCACACTTCACATGCATACGTCAGCATTTTCTCAATAACTGAGTTGGCCCACCATCACGTTTATCTGCTTTATTGTCCTGTTTGACTTAAACAGGAGCCATAATTTACTAAATAAATGTCATATTGTATTCAGTAAGAGGTGACATTATCATTTTAGCCCATAAACTCATCAGGAAAGTGCATCAAGGCATCCAAGGCCTGTTGTCCCACAGACATCTGTACATCCAGACCTCTTCTTACACAATCACCCTCTGCTGGCACTTACTGGACTGGCTTAATGTCTGTATTTAATATACGTATATATGTATGCTTAGGTATTGTGATTGATGTGCTGATTTGGAGATGCTCATGTGATTTAACTGAAGTTGAGAGGTGGTAGTCAGGTGAGTATCAGCTGACAGTCAGCATCTCTGTATTATGTTAGAGAAGGTCTAAGCCACCTCAAAGCAGGCTGTGCAAAACATGCAAAACACCTGAATGCATGACTGGCTGAATCAGGTCTTTGACTTGATGACATACAGTAGAGACAAACACAGACTCTCTTGGGTTTATAATCTAAGTTAAAATGGATACTGCATGTATTTGGTATTATATATTGTAGTAGTATTATTATATTGTAATGTAGTTCTCACACACATTTCTGACATCACTTAAGTGACGTCAGTCTGTCAGACAGTAATGAAGATGTCAGCGAGACTCGAGCTTGGACTGCGAGTGTTTTCACTTGGCAGATGGAGCAGCCCGCTGGACTCACTGTGAGGCTCCCTATCCAAGATGAATGAAAAGCAATTTATCACTTGTGCCAGACCAGACACTGACAGCATCTGGTCAGTGTGTGCAGTTATTTAGATAAAAATGAATTTGGTGACCCAGAATTTCTGCAGACCAGGCTTTTCATGATAGGAGAGATGGATGAAGTTTGTGGTGCAGACACAGAGCAGGAAGGTGGAAATGAACTGAAGGAAATTTGAGTTTGTGCAGCGGTGGACAGGGTGATGGAAAGCTTACGCAGTCTCAGGGGGAGGTGGTCCACTCTTGTCTTGTGTTCACAGTAGAGTGCACAGCAGGCAGATTCAGCAGAACCCATTCTGATCAGAGATATGAGAATTAGCATGCACGGGTCATCAAAGAGAGCAGATTTTTTTTTTTCTGCACACATTTCAAAGTGACCTAATTTTAATCTGGACCTCATAGTTTTTAAAGAAAGATAGTGAAATCTGGTTCTATGACTTTTATTTCTCTGCTGTTGTTTATATTTTATTTGTCTGAGGTTTTTTTGGCTGTTTTTCACCACAGGAACTCTGGGGCTCTTTTTAGGGCAGGAACCATCCCGGTAAAGCCTCTTCAAAGAAACTTTTTAGAGTAGGCAGACCTGCTCAGCCCTGGGTTTGACACTGACAGGCTTGATCTATCTATTCCACTTTGTCCCGTGGGGGGCACAGGGCATCTACAGTGGCTCTCCATCTGACTCTGTTCATAGATATGGCCTTAATCTCTCCTCAGAACAGCCCAGCAGATCTCAGCTGGATCTCAGGCTTCTAGATTTCGCCTCCACGTGTTTTTTGCTCTGAGGATTCTATTCCAACATCTGACATGTGATGTTGTTCTGATCTTTTCGGAGCATATGTCCTTTCCATTTCCAGCACCTGATTCTAAAAGTGTGTAAAATAGGTAGCTGGTTGGGGGGGGGTTTTGCCATAAATCCTCATTGGTTATTTTCTCGGGCCATCTTATTCCTAAAATTTGTCTCAGGCATTTATTTACAAATGACTGGATGACATTCAGGGAGGTGGATGTTTCTCTGCAGGTTTCAGATCTGTATAGCAGTATCAACTTCATGTTGGTATTAAATATCCTGACTTTGGTGTTTAATCTCAGTGCCTTGCACTTCCATATAGATCTTCATATTGCGAATGCCTGCTGCACTTTCTGTTTCCTGGCTTTAATGTCTTCATCAGTTCCTCCAGATATGCTAACTATACTGCCTAAGTAAACAAACTGTTTGACACCTTCAGTTTCTTTGTCTCTAATAATGATTCTGTTTTGGTTTCTGGTGCGTAGTCTTTGTTTTGGATGGACTGATGCCGAGTCCCACTCTTTTAGCCATAGTCTCTAAACTGGTGATCTGGTGTTGCGAATCTTGTAGACAACTGGATAGAGTGCAGATGTCATCAGCAAAGTCTAGGTCTTCAAGACATCTTGTAAGTGTCCACTGGATCTTCCTTGGTTGTTTGTAGGCTCATTTACTGACCCAGTCTAGAACAATCAGGAACAAATGGGTGATAGGGGGCACCCCTGTCTAACTCCCATTGTCACTGGGAATGGCTCTGTGAGTGAGCCACCATGGATGACTTAGCAGGTAAATTCTTTGTAAAATTACTGAATGAATTTAATCATTTTTGCTAGAACACCATAATGACAGAGCTTGCCAGAGAACTTGATGTTCGACACTATCAAAAGCTTTCTCAAAGTCTATAAATTTCATATAGAGAGTGGACTGCTATTCTATACATTACTCTATGATGATTATTAGAGTAGCGATTTGGTCTGTACAGGAGCGCTCTCGTCGAAAACCTGCCTATTCATCTCTAAGTGTTGGTTCCACAGCTTTCTTCATTCTGAATAGGATGATACTGCTGAGTATTTTGGTAGGGAGTGATAGCAAAGTTATGCCTCTCCAGTTGTCACACAGTGTTGTGTCACCGTTCTTTGGTGTCTTCATTAAGAGTCCATGACACCAATCTTCTGGAATCTGTTCTTTTTCCCAGATGTCATTCAGGAGGGTGTATAAAGCACCTTACAATGCTGATGTCTCTCTTTGGCACTTTGTTGATGGTTGTTTGAAGAGAGGCATAGAAGTCTTCTTTGTTGTTCTCACTAGCATCGTTGGTTGGACCGTAAACTTGGATTACTGTTGTTTTTTGGACTCTTGTCTGAAACCTTGCTCTAATAATCCCACTGGCTCCCACTCAATGAGTGATCTGCTAGATGTTTTAGACAGCATGATTCCCACTCCTCTTTCATGTGGATCATTTTCTTTTGGATTTCCAGAAGAGATGATTGAGTGTCCACTGATAAGTGAGATCTTCCCAGATGTTTTCCATCTGGTTTCACTGATTCCAAGGACTTCTATGTTGTATCTGTCCATTTCCTTTGCTATTATTGCTGTTTTTCCCATCTGGAACATGGTTCTAACATTCCAGGTTCCGATCCTTGTTGGTCTCTTAGTCGAGAGCAGCTTTTCCTTCAGCATTAGAGTCATATACTGTTCTCTATTTGTCATAGTTGATGAGTTGTTTACACCTGTACGCTTATCCTCCAGTCGTGTGTGATGAGTGAGAGTGACAGCTGCTACAGATGTTTTTGTAACCACTATAATCCACTGATGGGTGGTTGGCCCTTCAGCTTCAGATGGGCTTGAAACTTCTCATTAAAACTTCTAGGTTTAGAAAAGGATCAAATTTGTGGTTCTTATAAAGGACTTTTGTCTTCATAGCTTCAATAATAAACATGCTAATAAGATTATGAAATGTAATTGTTGAAAGAAACAGTGTTGACTGACTGTAACATAGTAAGAATGTACTACAATGAGAATTTCCACAACACCATGACTCACAAACTAAATATAAGATGCAACACTGTAGTCTACGATACAGTATACAGTATACAGTATATGTCTACAATACAGTATTACAATGTAGATGTTCTGTCCTCAATACATGTGCTGTATATATCTCTGGACAGACAGATAAACTCTTTTCTACTTCAAGACTCTGAAGACGTTGTCAGCTTGTCCACAGGTTTATTGAAGACTCAGAAAAGTGTGAAACTAAAACACATGAAAACACAAATCAGTTATATACTAATTTCTCTTAACGTACGTAAGCACAACAGAAATATACACAATTACATGAACTGCATATCTTAACATCACTGTATCTATAACCTCTTCGGTCTAGAAGATATGTTAACTTTATCAACTAACAAGTTTAAACAGTTATCATAGCTTGTTGACACACTGAACAATGTGCTCCGGCGCTAAGCCGTTCCGATCCGATTTCCCGTTACCGTCAACAAAATACACACTCGTTCCAAAAAATACACATCTCAAAATAAAGTTGTCTTAGTGTAAAGCGTACATACCCAAGATGCAATCACCACGCCTAAGATGAAAGGCAGATGTTACGCGATACTCTTACATGTGGTATCACAACTCCATGTTTCTTCCGTAGCCATGCTCTCACTTCCTGAGTTAGATCACATGACCGGAAGCTCCGTAGCTCTCTTAAAGCGACAGTACAAAACTGAACTCAATACATCATGCACTAACGTATTCCGTTAATCGTGTAACAGAACACTCCCCGCCTGACGTGGTTACACGGCACCCAAACAGTTATCATCTTAACTAATAGAAACATCTAAACATCAGGAGGAAAAAGAAGAACTGTCTCTGAAATAGGTCTAAGAAAGAACGCGTTTCCACCAGGTTTCATGGTTTTCACTTCCACCTGGCGTACTCTTCCGTCCTTACTCGGAAAAGTCTTGGTTACCAGTCCAAGGGGCCACTCATTTCTCGGTGCTTGCACGTTCTTGAGAAGAACAACACTTCCTTGTGTGATATCCGGATGAGTGGAATGCCACTTCTTGCGAGGCTGTAGAGTTGGTAGGAACTGCTTCCGCCACCTGTCCCAAAAGGTGTTGGACAAGTGTTGCACTTGACGCCACTGACGTTTGTAGAGGTCCGACTCTCCAAATTCCCCTGCAGGAACTGGAACACCGCTAACCTTCTGCGTTAGAAGAGCAGTTGGGGTAAGTATGAACCGATCATCAGGATCTGTTCCCACAGGAATGAGAGGTCTGGAATTTATAATAGCTGCAACCTCCGCCATGAAGGTCACCAACACTTCATGAGTGAGTTTGTCTTTGAGTTGAAAGAACATGGAATCCAGAATCCTTCGAGCAAGACCTATCATCCTTTCCCATGTACCACCAAAATGGGATGCGTGTGGTGGATTGAAGGTCCACGAACAACCTTGGTTTGACAGGTAAGTCTTCACCTTCGTCCCGTCAATGTTCGAAGGAATCTTCAAGTCTTTACAGGCACGGACGAAGTTTGTGCCGCGGTAAGACCGAATGTGTTTCACAGGTCCCCGCACAGCGAGGAAGCGTCTCAGGGCGTTGATGAAACTAGAGGTGTCCAGAGTCTCGATGACCTCTATGTGAACTGCCCTTACACTCATGCATGTGAAGATCACCGCCCATCGCTTGCTGCATGAGAGACCTCCCCTAATACGCCGCGAGGCAACGACCCATGGACCAAACACATCCAAACCTACATTTGTAAAAGGTGGGTCTGTTGAAAGACGATCTGATGGCAGACTAGCCATTTTCTGGATGCAAGTTGGAGCTCTTAGTCAGGTGACACAAGAGTAAACGATGCTGCTCACTTTCCTTCTCCCACCAACTATCCAATAGCCAGCTGCGCGGACAGCACCTTCTGTAAACAAACGCCCTTGGTGTTTAGTCTGTTTATGATAGTGTCTGATGAGCAGCGTAGCAACGTGATGTTTTCCAGGTATGATCAACGGATTCCTTTCATTTTGATCAAGGCTTGAATGGTCGAGACGTCCTCCGACTCTCAGAAGACCATGGTCGTCGATATAAGGACTCAGTTTCCTAATAGGATTGCTTTTGTTAATTTCCTCCTGCCTCTGGATGCATTTGATTTCTTGCTCATACTCTTCCTCTTGTGTGGCTCGAATGATGATTGTCAGTGCTTGTTCCGACTCGTCTGCTGTAAACTCTGAGTTGCAGTAATGCCAGCCCTTACAAGAGCCCTTTGCCTTCCCTGCGGTGTTGAAGGCTCTGACTATGTGTACAAGACGAGTAATAGCTCGAGTTGCTGCCTTCCAACTGGAGAACTTGGCAAACCTTTGAGACCCAAGTTGGTTGGCTGAAGTTGCAGTACTCAGGGTAGACACAAGAGGTCGAATGTCTGGGTCTGAAGTAGGATCAACCAGACCAAAAGCATTTCCAGACTCGTTTGTTTTTCCTGAGGTCAAGAATGGTGGCCCGGTTAACCAGTTTGTGTCCGTCAAACGGCTTGCTGGGACAAAGCGTGTTGCATGGTCTGCCGGGTTTTTGTCCGTCGACACATAACACCACTGGTCTGGGCTGGAAGATCTCCGGATATGAAGTACCCTGTTGCTCACGTAGACGTAGAAACGTCTAGTCTCGTTATGTATATATCCCAAGACTACCTTGCTGTCTGAGTAGTAAGTCACTGCATCAAGCTTTAGGTCCAGTTCTGTTGAGATGAGTTCTGCTAGCTCCACAGCAAGTACTGCTGCACACAGCTCTAACCTAGGGATCGTGTGCTCTGGTCGGGGTGCTAGTTTTGCTTTCCCCATTACAAATCCCACAAAGTTGTTCCCAGCTGAATCTGTGACCTTCAAGTACGCGACTGCTGCGATGGCCTTAATTGAAGCATCACAAAACACACATAACTCTCTTCTCACAGCACCGGAGGTTGATGTTGGGGTGTAGGGCCTCGGAACTGAAAGTTTAGATAGCTCTGTCAAAGAGGCTCTCCATGATGTCCAAACTCCTTCCATCTCTTGAGGCAATGGAGCATCCCAATCCCCGTTCTCCGCTGTAAGCTCCCTGAGGATAGCTTTGCCTTGTATTGTGACTGGCGCTGCGAATCCTAAAGGATCATAGAGGCTGTTGATGGTGGACAAGACACCCCGTCGAGTGTATGGCTTAACCTCCTCTGAGACAGTGAAGAGGAAATAGTCGGTTTGGAGGTCCCACTTGATACCCAGACTGTGTTGTGTCGGTAGCACGTCTGCATCCAGGTTAAGATCTTTAAAGTCGCTTGAATGATCGCTCTGCGGAAAAGCCTCCATGACCTTTCTATTGTTCGCTGCGATCTTGTGGAGTCTCAGGTTTGACTTTGAGAGAGTGTCTCGTGTCCTTCTCAACAAGCTAACAGCCTCCTCAACTGTGGGCAATGACGTCAAGCCATCATCCACATAAAAGTCTCGCATCACAAAGTGCTTGACATCTGGGTCCACATGGAAGTCGCTGAGCTAGACTGACTGGTGCAGGCAATGAATAGCCACAGAGGGTGATGGGCTGTTCCCAAACACGTGTACTCTCATGCGATATTCTACAACGTCTTTGCTAAGATCGTTGCCCTGGAACCAAAGGAACCGCAGGAAGTTCCTGTCTTCTTCCCTTATCAGGAAACAATAGAACATCTGTTCTACGTCTGCTGTAAACGCAATCGCTTCTCTTCTGAAACGAATCAGGACACCAAGCAGTGTGTTGTTCAAGTCAGGTCCCGTTAATAGGGTGTCGTTGAGCGACACACCATCGTATGGGGCGCTTGAATCGAACACCACCCGGATTTTGTCTGGTTTTCTTGGGTGGTAGACGCCAAATATTGGCAGATACCAATGTTCTTCATCCTTGCCAAGAGGAGGAGCTAACTCCGCATGACCATTTTCAAACATCTGCTCCATGAACCTGAGAAAGTGATCCCTCATTTCGGGTTTCCTGTCGAGGTTGCGTTTAAGCGACATAAGACGTTTCAGTGCCTGGGGCCTGTTGCCAGGGAGACGTTGGCGTGGCGATTTAAAGGGCAACGGAGCGATCCAACTACCGTCTGGGTCCCTTGTTAATCCCTCATCCATTATCCTTATGAATGCAATGTCCTGGACTGAGGGAGCCACTTGGTTGTCATCCCTGCTGCGCTCAAACACTGTGCGTCCCAGGTGACCTGTGTCACAAGGACTGCTTTCTTCAGGTGATGCTGGCGGATGTTTGAGGACCTGAATGTCACTGTATTTCTCCTTAATGTGGAACACATTAGGACACGGATCAAAGAGGGTAGGACGTTCCAACTCTGTGGTGTGTGTATAGAACGCCCTGACTGTAGGTGGTCTGTGAACTCTTCCAAGACACACATTACCAACAATAACCCACCCAAGATCCAACTTCTGAGCATAGGGTTGGTTTTGCGAGCCATTCACCTGCTTGCGGACCTTATGGACTCTGATAATGTCTCTGCCCAAAAGGAGAATTATTTGAGCCTGTGAGTCAATCTCTGGGATGAGATGGGCTACTGATTTCAGGTGTGGGTGATGAACAGCTGCGCTGGGGGTTGGTATTTCATCCAGGTTGTTAGGAATGTCATTACATTCAATGAGACTTGGTAGTGGGATCCTCACTGTTCCATCTAGTGATTCCACTTCAAAGCCACTGGCCCGTCTTCCCATAGTCTCCTTTTCTCCCGCACATGTCCTCAACACGTAAGGAGCACTTGGGCCTTGGTTGTTAAACAGATCGAAAAACTGAGAGCGAGCCAGCAAGCGGTTGCTCTGTTCATCCAATATTGCATACAGCTTCACCGCCTTTTCTCGCCGGCCGGCGGGGTACACATTCACAAGACAGATCTTAGAGCAAGATCTAACGTATTCCGTTAATCGTGTAACAGAACAGTAGACATGAGTGTTAATAATCCTCTGTCTTTACCAGAGACGGTAAGCTGGCCCAGCTGAGTTGTGCTTCTCTCCGGATCAAAACAAAGAAGGCAAAACAAGTTTTAAAACAGGTTAAAATCACAAGGAGTAGGTCTGAATATATGGATGGCAAAGTTTAACCTTTAGGAAAGAAAACCTTGAAGTATGAAATTTGATCTCCCCTACTTGGGAAAAGGTACATAACACAGTGGGGAATATGGTAGTAGAGGGCTGTGTGTGGAGGTACTGTGGGCAGGCAGTTGCCAGTTTAATTGGCTAGTGATGGACGAGGCAGGATATGCAGTAATTTTTAATACCTAACCTTAAACCAAGGTTTTACCCTGAATGTAATATTTCAGTTGTGGGAACACTTTTGGTTCACAAAAGAAGGTTGACTCCACACAATATGACTGTGTGAACAGGTTTTTGTCCGCATGACACATTAAATAAGCACACAATGTTTAACCAGCCACTAATTTGACTCGTTTACTGTTTCACCAGTACAGTGTACCTTATTTTTTAGCACGTCTGTGTAGCATTAAGACTAATGGTGTCCACTCCAGATATGACTGAATACCAACAGTATTCACCAACACAAGGCATGCATTTGAATCTATGTTTGTGTGTCAGTGTGTTACAAATGTTTCCAGGGTATATGTCAGTTTGAATTGTGTCCATAATAACATGACAGGAAAGAATTTTTCCTGTTTCACTCACTTACTCATATGTGTTTAGAACAAATCTGTCATGTATCGCTCCACACATGGGTTACAACACAATGCACAGTGACTATGTTACCGCAACATGTTATCAAGGGTGGAATAAGTACCCACGTCCTTTAAGTTACATTAGCAACTCTGCATTAAAATCGAATAGTTATTATCATCAAAGACTTAAAATAATGAAGTACATAAAGTATTGTGCAAAAGCCTTGAGCCACCCCTAATTTTTTTATACACTTCTCAAAAAAAAAAAAATTAAAGGAACATTTTGAAAACTATGGAAGCTTGTTTCCACCACTGAAACAAAATTGTCATCTACAACTTGAAATTTCAAGTCAGTAAATTGAAATTTCAAGAAACTACCTCTAAATTTTGATTTAGTTAAGCTCTGTGACAGACCTTATTTCCTTGTTACGCAGAAGCAGATAGTATATTTGGTACGAATACAGCCTGACCTCTCCTAGGCAGCTTTCCTGTAATTTCTTTAAGATGTCTCCAAAAATTCTATTCAATTCAATTTCATTTATACAGCACCAAATCACAAAAAACAGTCACCTCAAGGTGCTTTATATTGTAAAGACCCTACAATAATTACAGAGCAAATTCAACAATCAAAACGACCCCTATGAGCAGCACCTGGGAAGTGGATGAGTGGGAAGGAAAAGCTCCCTTTTAACAGGAAGAAACCTCCAGCAGAACCAGGCTCAGGGAGGGGCAGTCATCTGCCATGCTGAGGGGAGAGAGAGAGACAGGACAAAAGACATGCTGTGGAAGAGAGACAGAGATTAATAATAACAAATGATTAAATACAGAGTGGGGTATAAACAGAGAAAAGAGGTGAATGAAAAAGAAATTCTCAGTGCATCATATGAACCCCCCAGCAGCCTAGGCCTATTGCAGCATAACTAAGGGAGGGTTCAGGGTCACCTGATCCAGCCCTAACTATAAGCTTGATCAACATTTTCTGGATGGCAGCATATGTTTCTCAAAAACCTGTATATAACTAAAGCATGAATGCCTTCGATTAGTCGCATACACACGCTCACGTTTTCCACAAAGCTCTTTATTTTCCTCTTTACACATACACACACTCCTGTCTGTATTCCACCTCAGCTCCACTCAACCTCTCCTTACCCCAGCTGCTGCGTAAAAATGCACAATCAATCTCAAGCCGGGCAGCTATGCACTCCCCGTCCGCCCCTGATGCCTCTCCCTGAACCCACTGCACCACCTCTCCTCTGCAGCCATCCCCAAAACCACACCCCTCTGCCACAATGTCCTTCAGGATTATTGGTTCCTTCACACATGTGCAAGATGTGTAAGTTATTTATGCTGTGTGGAATAATGAACACCCATTCATTCATGAATAAATGTTTTTGAATGGTGCGCTGATAATAAGCACTAATACAACATCAGAGATTTCCAGAAAGAATTTCAAGTTTGGACAATTTTCCACTTCACTTCACTTCACTCTGTACACCAGAGGCAGCTGTGTTTCTGTTTTACATGTTTTAATTTGCAATGGTACAGACTCTAAGAGCACAACAAGCGAATTTTTTGTTGTCCACACTTTACAAGCGTTTACAGAAATTTTGATTTGAGAGTTAGATTATCCAGCCATCCATTTTCTTCTGCTTCCTTTATTATATTATATTATATTACATTACATTACATTACATTATATTATATTATATTACATTCCACTGACCTTTACTCAGCAAATCACTCTGGCACTGCATGTTTGGTAGTTTCAGTTTTACGCAAGTGAAGATTAAATCATTCCATTTTCCCACCAAGTCAGACCTCTGCTCTACATTTTTGAAATCACTCTCCCACACACCCCCTCCTCCTTCCATCTGTTTCTAATCAATGCTCACTGCCAAGATCAAGATACACTTCCCTGAAGAGGCAACTCACACACAGGAAAATCATGAAACAGTCTGTAAACGGGACCCTGAGGGTAAGATCCCACAGGAGCGTTGCATTTGCAAAACATGGACCTCTTAAAATTAATAAATTACCCAACAGTATTCTGGATAGAGATTCTTTATCACAGTATATTAAAACAGTTAGTTCAGAGATTTAAGAAAGTTAATACCTGTGGTTCTATTCCATTCCAAGTGACCCGTGTCAGAGAGTTAACAAAAAATTTAAGTTGTTAATTATAATCGTGCTTCTGTTGTAACTTGTCAACTTTAAATAAGGTCAGTAACATCAAATGCACTTAGGTACATAACATTTTGAACAAAAACACAATATTTGTAGTTTTCTCTTTAAGTGGTAAACACTAAATAAATTTTAAATATAAGGATTGTTTTTAATACTTTAATGTGTGTCCCAGTGAACACAGGGGCTATGTTGTCTGGGGGCTTTTGGTTCCTGTAAGGTCTCCCAAGGCTAATTCATCCTGGATGAGGGGCCAGATAAAGAGTGATTCCAATAACCCTTATGAGGAAGATCAAGAGAACTGCCCGGGATAAGGTTACTGGGGCCTCAACCTGGAGAGGCCAGGCCTGGGGAGGGTGATAGAGAGAGTGCGACTGGTGGCCAAGCCTTAGCCCGTGGGGCCCGGAAGGCGCAGCTCAAAGAGCAGACATGGGCCTGCCCTCCTGTAAGCTCACCACCCACAGGAGGTGCCGTAGGGGTTGGGTGCAGTGAGTGCCAGGCAGCGGCCAGGGGCAGAGGCCCCGGTGGACCAATCCCTGGCTATCGAAACTGGCTACTGGCATATGGAATGAGAGGGTCATTTCCCTGCACCTTCAGGCCAGAGAACGGGTCTTGACTATCATTTAGGCTTAGGTGCCAAATGAAAGTTCAGAGTACCCAGTCTTCTCTGACTCGTTGGGTAGGGTGCTTGAGGGTGCTCCATCTGGTGACTTTGTCGTCCTACTGGGAGATTTTAACGCACACATGGACAGTGACAGTGAGACTTGGGGAGGCATAATTCAGAGGAACAGCCCACGTGATCTGAATCTGAGTGGTGTTCTGTTTTTGGGCATCTGTGCAAACAATATGAGTGGCACAGGACACCGTAGGTCGCAGGTCGATCTCGATTTTGTAATTGCATCATCAGATCTGCGGCTGTATCTCCTGGACACTTGGGTAAAGAGAGGAGCTGGGCTGTCAACTGATCACCGGCTCATGGTGAGTTGGAAGGCTCATGGTGGGGGAGGATGCTGGATAGACCTAAGGTACCTAAACATATAATGAGGGTGCGCTGTGAATGCCTGGCAGAGGCCCAAGCCAGCGAGATCTTCAACTCCCACCTCTGACAGCTGAGGGAGACAAAAAATTCATAACCATCTCATAGACATATCTTTACTACTGATTTTTATTTAGAGTCTTTCTCTCCAATTGATGTTTGGACTTATCTCTGTGCTTGTCCTGCTAAAACCTCAGTGCAGCGTTCGATACTGCTGACCATAACATTTTATTACATAGATTAGCACATGCCATAGGTTTGTAATTATTATTATTGTAGGGTCTTTACTATATAAATAGAATAGAATAGAATAGAATAGAATAGAATAGAATAGAATAGAATAGAATAGGTATTAAAGGTACTGTGCTGCAGTGTTTTGAATCATATCTATCTAATAGACTCCAATTTCTTTTTTTTTTTCTTTTTTTTTTTTTTTTTAGCCTGTCATGTCTGGCAGATCTTGCAAACAGAACTGTGATCTGAATGCGTTGTTGTGCCAAACATATTTGCTCTTTCAAGGTGAGCTCTATAGGTTCTCTATAGGCTTCTCTTGTTAGTGTGTGACCTTTTATTTTATTTGAGTTATTTTTAGCATAAATACAAAGACACACATTCATCCATAGCTACCAGGAAGGTGGAAGAAAAAAAAAAAAAAACCCCACCCAACCTGGAAGAAGAGAGCCAGCAGTCCACTGGCTCAGTAGGCACCCCGACCTCCCACACCCCAGCACAGGGCAGGGAGGGGTGAGCCCGGGGCCATGGTGACAGCATCCCAGAGCACTGCAGCACCTGAGACTGGTGCCACCGCCCCCATCATAGAGGGTAGCCCACTCTCACTAGACGCCCATTCACTCAACAATAGACACAAACAAGCGACAGGACATGCTGGCCTGAGTTGGAAATACGGTGCCCCGTCCCCACCAACCACCCCACCGCCGTCCCCACCCCCCACCCCACCCCCCGGCAGCGCAGGCACCCCAGGGCCCCAAAAGCGCAGACCGGACGTCCCAACGCAGGTTAGGTCAACCCACCCCACCCGGTGGCGCGCCCGGGACAGCAGAGACCCCCCAGCGCCAGGGGGGACCCACCGGGAGCCGGCACGGCCCCAGGTCCGGGGCCCCAGGGCCCAGCCCCCAAGCCACCCAGGGAAGACCAGCCAACCGACCGGGGGCCGGCACCCATCACCCCAAACACCCCGGACCACACCCCAGGACCGCAAGGCAGCACCATCCAAGCCCCCACCACCATCAACTAGAACAGGCACACAGACATCACCAGAAGGTCGCCCCAGGACTCCAGTCTCAGGAGGCTACCAGCTACACAGGCCCCCAGAGCTCCCACCCGACCGCCTACAAGGCACCTCAGGGGCAGAACCAACAGCCAACCACCCCCACTAAGTAATGGAGCTGATCAGTGGGAACCAAAGAGAGTCAAATTCCTCCAATTGATCTTTAGATGAAGCAGACATTCTCTCTAAACTAACATAATCTATTAATAAATTTCTGTACTGAGTAATACATAGTTTATTTTTTGACTTCCAATTCATAAGGATAGTTTTCTTAGCGATGCACAAGGCGGTGAGAACTATGTGTGACATATTTGACTCCATCACTAATTCACTGATGTCACCTAAGATGCATAGTCTGGGGGAAGTTGGGACGCGACAGCTAAACCATGTGGATAGGTCTTTACATATCCTTTGCCAAAATCTCTGAACAGGTACACAAGACCACAGAGCATGTAGATAATTCTCCTCTGAATTGCTTGTACAGTGGGTGCATATGTTTGAATGTGTAAGGCCCATTTGGAACATCCTTTGTCCAGTATAGTGTGTTCTATGGAGAATTTTATATTGTAAAAGTTGTACTTGGGGTCTTTTAATCATTTTGAAGATATTTAAACATATTTCTGTCCATAAATTTTGATCTAGGTTAACAGAAAGATCACGCTCCCATTTTGCAATTGGGAGGGAAACTGAATCATCAGTTTTCAGTAATAATTTATACAATTTTGACAACAATTTTGGGGTATAGAGGTTAAGAAATTCTGTTACCCATGTAGGTATTTCTAGATTCAACTGATTAAGGTTAAATCTTCCCTGTAAAATGGACTTAAGTTGTTGATATTCCAGAAATCTACCATTGCCAATTCTATATTTTGACATAAGTTCTTGGAATGTAATAAGGTTTCCATCTTGGATAATATGTTCTAAGTTATTTATACCCTTATCACGCCATAACGGAAAATTCAGCATTTTCTTTTTCTGACAAATATCTGGATTGTTCCAAATGGGTGTTAGTTTACAGGGGATAAGTGAAGATTTAGTTATTTTCAAAAATTCCCACCAAGCTGTCAGAGAAGTATTTATACTAAGGCTTTTATAGCAGTTATGATGTTTAATACTAGGGCTAATGAAAGGTAGATTCGAGATTTTTATTTTTCCACAAAACTCCTGTTCTAGATCCAGCCATGGATCTAATGAATTGGATTTGATCCACTTTGAAATATACTGCAACCTACTGCTTAAGAAATAGTAATAAAAGTTTGGTAATTCTAGACCTCCACTTTGTTTTGGCTTTTGTAAAGTTTTTAAGCTTATTCTTGATGGTTTGTTTTTCCATAAAAATTTTGAGATGTTTGAATCTAGTGACTTGAACCAAGGAATAGAAGGTTTATTAGGGATCAGTGAAAATAGATAATTAATTTTTGGTAAGACCATCATTTTAATGGCAGCAACTCTCCCCATGAGTGATATAGGTAAACTATTCCAACGTGTGAGATCATCCTCTATTGTTTTTAATAAGGGGATATGATTTAATCTTACCAAGTCTGAGAGCCTGGCGGAAAAATTTATGCCTAAATATCTAATATTTCCTGACTTTAGTGGGGCCCTAGGGGTTCTATGGAAATTACAATTCAGAGGCAAAACTGTTGATTTACTCCAATTGATAGAGTAATCGGATATAGATGAGAACTTATCTATCAGTGTGATAGTCTTCAAGAGAGAAGCTTGTGAATTCCCAAGGAAAAGTAATACATCATCAGCATAAAGGCTAATTTTATGGTTCATATTTTCAGTTTGAATCCCTTTAATATTTGCATTTTGACAGATTGCTGCTGCTAGTGGCTCAATGAAAATTACAAAAAGAGAGGGAGAGAGTGGGCAGCCCTGCCTAGTGCCCCTCTGCAGACTGAAGCTTTGTGAAATGAGATCATTTGTCCTAACACGTGCATTTGGGGAGCTGTGTAGTGTTCTGATCCAGTTTATAAAGGATGAACCGAATCAAAATTTTTGTAGAACTGCTAGTAAGAATTTCCAATTTACCCGATCAAATGCCTTTTCTGCATCTAAAGACACGACTGTCGTCTCTAATTTGTTAATAGAACAATAGTCTATTATATTTATCAGTCGACGTGTATTATTGGCTGAGTGCCGACCCTTGATAAAACCTGTTTGATCTGGATGTACAATAAATGGAGTAATACTTTCTAATCTTTTGGCAAGGGCTTTGCAAATTATTTTAAGATCTACATTAATGAGAGAGATTGGCCTGTAGCTGGATGGGAGTGTGGGGTCTTTGCCTGGTTTAAGAAGCAGGCTAATGTTAGCAGAGTTTAAGGTTGGAGATAAGATGTGATCACTCTGAATCTGAGTTACCATTCTGAAAAAAATGGGAGCTAGCTCAGACCAAAATTCTTTATAAAACTCTACAGCTGGAAAACCATCTGGACCTGGGGCTTTATTATTTGGGAGGTGCTGTACTGCTTCACTAAGTTCAGATAATGAAAGAGGTAAATCCAGAGCTGCAGCTTGATCGTCATCTAGTTTTGGTAGAATTATATTGTTAAGAAATTCTTCCATTTCAGTATCAGATGGGTTAATCTGTGGTGAGTATAAAGCTTCATAAAAGTCTTTAAAAGAGTTATTTATTTGTTGTGGGTCATGAGTAATGTTACCAGTTGAATCTTTAATAGAATAAATAGCTGTTTTTTCTTTATTTAGTTTTAATTGGTTGGCCAGGAATTTTCCAGATTTGTTTCCATGCTCGAAGTTTTCCAAACGCAGCCTCTGCAACATAAATTGTGTCCTTTTATCAGTTATTTCATTTAGCTCCAGTTTCAGTTTCCTCAGGCTGATAATTGTATGTTCTTGTGGTGAAGTGGCATAGGCAGTTTCTAAAGATTTAATTTTCTGTTCTAATTCTAACACAAGTGTTTTTTCTTTATTTTTCATATGCGAGCAGTAAGATATTATTTTGCCCCGCATTACTGCCTTTCCTGCTTCCCAAAGAACACATGGTGATATTTCCGGAAGATCATTATTTTCTAAATATGCTGACCACTCCTTTTTGAAATAATTAATGAAATCTTGTTCTTTAAGTAATGATGTATTAAATCTCCAGTTCCTGGTTGGTGGTGTAACTTTTTTCTGTGTCAGAGAGAGAGACACCGGTGCATGATCACTAATAGTGATAGGGTGAATCTGAGTGTCTGTAATGTCCATCATCATGGAGCTGCTAACTAGAAAGTAGTCTATGCGGGAGTGGGAGTGATATACTGGTGAGAAAAAACTATAATCCCTCAGAGTGGGGTGATGTGAACGCCAAGCACCACAAAGACCAAAATCCTTCATGTACTGTTTAAGAATGTCTGCAGACTGCCAGTTCCTCTGATTCACTGCTGTACTGAGCCTGTCAATATCTGCATTAAGTACCAGGTTGAAGTCTCCTCCTATTACTAGTGTAGTGTCAGAGTGATCAGATAGTGAGGTGAAGAAAGTATGAATGAAGGAGGGGTCATCAACATTTGGTCCATATATGCTAGCAATACATAAATCTGTATTCTGAATAGATAAATTAAGTATTATAAATCTACCTCAGGGTCTATTGTACTGTTGCTAATGTTAAAATTTATCTTTCTGTTAATCAGTATAGCTACACCTCTTTGTTTGGGGTTGTAGCAGGCTGAGTAAGTGTGAGGGAACTGTGGAGAGGAGAGAGTGTGCACAGATGTTTTGGACATGTGTGTCTCCTGTAAAAGAACAACATCTGCTTTTAAGTCTTTTAACTGATAAAAAATTTTTTGTCTTTTTTCCCTCGAACCAGCTCCGTGTACATTCCATGAGACAAATCTGAGTGTGCTCATGTTTAACCTAACTAATGGGCTGTTGTGTGCTCACTAAAGATGTGTGTGTATATGCGCTGTATGTTGGTGGGTGTGTGTGTGTGTATGTGTGCGTATGCTCTGTATGTTGGCGTGTGTGTGCGCTGTATGTTGGTGTGTGTGCGTCTACGCTGTATGTTAGTGTAGTAAATTGTAGCATTGAAAGTGACGTAAACATACTGCTGATTGCAGAAATAAAAAAGACGTGAAAAAAGTGACCTGAGTGACATAACACTGAAATAAGAAGAGGAGGAAAAAAGAGGAGGAGAAGAAGAAGAAACATCCTTTAAACAAAACAAACAAATGATCACGGCACTATGCTCATTAATCGGCGTTATTGGTACTATTTAGACAGTTGAATATACATTTAGAAAACTGCAGAGAAAGTAGAAAATGAAACAAAAAAAAACTCAGAAAAGAGCGTTAATATGGACACAGATCACCTGAACGATCAGTAGAGCCATGGCGTGGTGCTTTTGTCGCGGGAAAGCTGTCCGTTTACATACAGTTTGTCCACGGCGATGACAGCCCGATGACACACACCAATTAGTTAAACTGCAGGAATGTCTTAAAGATTTGGATGACCTCTAATTTCCTGCTTCTAAATTCAGATGAAAGTGAGCTTACTGCGCTCAGCCCCACAAATCTTAGAAACATGGTGTCTAGCCAGATACTTACTCTGGATGGCATTACTTTGGCCTCCAGTAACACTGTGAGAAATCTTGGAGTCATTATTGACCAGGATATGTCCTTCAATGCACATATTAAACAAATATGAAGAACTGCTTTTTTGCATTTGTGCAATATTTCTAAAATTAGAAACATCCTGTCTCAGAGTGATCTGGAGCCCATGGGTTCAATTAAATAGAACCCATGGGCATCAAATCCTGTGTTTCCTCCCTTGATATTCTCAGCATGGCCTTTACTGCAGCCACCTTCTGTTACTGCTTGTTTGTTGGTCTTTTTTCATTGAGTTTTTTCTATAATATATGAAAAATATGCCCTATTGGGTTAACATTAGGCGACTGACTTGCCCACTTAAAAAGATCCTATTTCTTTGCCTTGAGAAACTTATGGGCTGCTTTTGCAGTACGTTTTGGGCCCTTATCATTTGCACTGTGAAGAGCAATCCAATCAGTTTTGCAGTGAATTCCTTATTTTAAAGAGTGTAACAGGTTGATTTTCAGTTCCTGAGCTGTAAAATAATGCAGTTTCCTCAAAGCCACTGGTGTGTCTCAGTTACACGCAAGGTATCTGTTGGCAGAGGTGTGTGACATGCCTGGTTATGACCTTAGAGAAAAGGGTCTGTCCCTCCCAGCACATCATTTTTGAATGTGTAGGGTTACTGTTGTGAAGGGGTGTATTTTGAACCAAACACATTCATTGAATTACCGTATTTTCCGGACTATAGAGCGCACCATACTATAAGCCGCACCTACAAATTTTTTGGAAAAAACTGGAAACGTACATATATAAGCCGCACCGGGCTATAAGCCGCTGGTATCTCCGCCGCTCTCGGTTTTCCACAATTACTCGGCACTCAGCAGAGGGGGACAGACAACCCCAAATTTGAGTTATAACAAGTCAATTCACCATTGATTCGTTCACGCCGAGCTTACGTGCAGCGGCTCTATTTCCCTCCTGTAGTGCCAGGTCGATAGCCCTCAACTTAAAAGCGGCATCATAGGAAGTTCTTTTTGTGGTTTCCATGATGAGGGAGTTTGAAAAAAATCTCTTTTGTGCCTGCTGCTAGCACTTGTTGGCGCTTTCTTCTTTGATTTCCAACTTTGACGTCCCATGATTCATATCCTGCTAAAGAGCCCCCTGGTGGTTAAAGAAAAATCCACAGAAACGCCGCACCGGGCTATAAGCCGCATGGTTCAAAACGTGGGAAAAAAGTAGCGGCTTATAGTCCGAAAAATACGGTATATTGACAATCTGTCAAGCACTGTGGTGATTTATTATAACTGAGAATGCTGCAATATTGCTATGAAGAATTATATTATATTATATTATATTATATTATATTATATTATATTATATTATATTATATTATATTATATTATATTATATGCTTTGTGGTCATAGGAACGGAAACAACTGTCATTCAAGCTAGTAATAGTCTCAGGCTGACATGAACTACAATTTTAAGTGTGAATATGAATGCAAATCATGCTACTTCTACACATAAAGCTTATTATATAGTGTCAGAGATGTTTTTATCTTTAGAAATGTGCACTTGTTCTGGGTCTGAGGGGCTTTTAGCACCACTAGTGAATGTGAAACAAAGTTAGAAGAAGCTTGTTGTTGTTGAGGTTAGAGTTTTCTCTGGTATGTGTCCAGAGAGTAAGGAGACACCACAGGCCAAGAGGGAGAAGCCTGACCTCCTGGACTCTCTGTTAGCTGTCTCAGAGGTTGCGGTGCCTGTCCTGATCTGGAGGTGAAACTAAAAAACAGTGTGCAGGAACATGCAGTAATCTAATTTCAGAATTAGTTTGAATATAATGATTGAGTCCTTTCCGTTTACTACGTACTGCAGGACAGACATCAGGAATACACATTTACACTGTCAGTAACACCCTCTGGTTGTGCCAAACTTTACCAGTTACATTAAGTCAAAGCAGTGCAGATGGATTTCTCCATGTTGGTTTTGGCTCAGAGGGTGGTGTTGCACTGTGCCACGCACACTGTATCCCTTGGCTGGCTGTCCCAGCAGTGGCCTTTGATTACGTGAATGGCCTTAGCTGAATAGGCTGACAAAGAAGACCACCCAAAGGGACAAACTCGTTCCTTTGTGGAGAAGTTAAGAATACAGTGATTCTGCTGTGAAAACCTCCCCTATCACTGACTATGTCCCTGGCCCACGAGTGATCGTTGGTGCTTATACTGTGGCTGTGCTGAGAATACCAATGTGCAGCAGACCAAACATGGAGAGGGAGCCTCCACCCTCTCAGTGAGCTGGTGAAATAAACAGATTGTGGATGAACTAAACTTAGCATCACTTTTCTGGTTGTTAGTGCAGTTCATGTGCTATTTACCCTGCAGAAAAGTGTTATAGAAGCTGAAACTGGACTCAGAAATTCTTCACTTAAGTATACAAGTATTCAAGTAGCAATTAACTCTGTGGAATCACAGCTTTTCCAAGCAGGTAACATAATGGTAGACAAAATAAAAGCGAGCCTCTATTACTGGTTCAGAACAGAGTCAGGATTCATGCTTTATTTTGAAACTTGTAGTTACGTTTGACCATTTTAGCACTAATAAACAATTTTTAAAAAGATGGTGTTTAAGTTAAGGGATGTGAACTTTACCATCATTTACCAACTTTTTACAGTCACTTCATTTATCAAATGCAACTCATTATTACAACTGAACTGGTCGAGTATTGATGCTAATACTATGGAACAATTTCAGAATTAAAACTATATTACAACCAGTTTACGTGTCAAGTGGTTTTTATTCCAACTATGAGAAAAGTCTCATAATTAAATAAGTTTAAAGAAATATTTAAGAAGTCAGAATTCTGACTCTTTTTCAGCCATCCCAGCAAATTTACCCTGAGGTCAGAGAAACTGCAAAAACCCCAAGAGCCACATCTCAGACTCTACAGGCCTCAGTTAGCATGTTAAATGTTAAAGTTCACAACTTTGCAACTGAAAAAAGAATGAACAACTGCGACTCGTTTGGAAGGGTTCCCAGGAAAAAGCCTCTTCTCTCTATAAAGAACATGTCTTAGGTTTGCAAATTGCATCTGAACAAACCACAAGACTTCTTGGACAATGTCATTCAAACAGATGAGACCAAAGTGGAGCACAAAGCCCATACACGGTGGTACAGCGGCGATGATGTAGGCTTATTTTGCATCCACAGGACCTGGGAACCGTGCAGTCATTGAGTCGACCATGAAGTCTTCTGTATACCAGAGTGTTCTAGAGTCCACTGTTAGGCCATCTGTCCAATGGTTAGAGCTTGGTCCAAACTGGGTCATGCAATAGGGCAGAGGTGGCAAAAGTACTGACATTCTGTACTTAAGTAGAAGTACAAGTACTTGTGTTAAAAAATACTTTGGTAAAAGTCGAAGTACTGGTTCAACTTCTTTACTTAAGTAAAAGTAAAAAAGTACAGGCTCTGAAATTTACTCAAAGTAAGAAAGTAAAAGTAGCTCTTTGGAGGACGTTTCTACCTGCTATTTTTGTGTAAAGCTAACTGAACCTTATTATATATTATTGTAATAATATAAAATAATACATGAGAACACAAACGTTATTCCAATCTAAATTTGAATTCTAATGAATGGACTCAGCTTGAATCACAAACTGTGAAAGGGAATTTAAGCACAGCTTTATTCTCTGTGTCCTCCATAGTAGAGGGTGACTGTGCCTCCACCTAAACACAAACATGAGGATACTCAGGGGTTACAGTGGGATTCAGAAGGTGGAGGAATCCTAAGATCAGCTGTAGTGGCTCTGCATGGGGAGAAGAATCACAGCTTTCTATTGTGAGCTGCAGTAAATGATGTTGGTGTGCAGGCTGTGATCAGCTGACCTGCTGCTGCTGCTGCTCTGAGGTTTACTGCTCTGTGTGGATGAACTGAACTCACAAAGATGTAACCCAGTACTTCACAGCTATCTGAGCTGATCTCCATCCCCTACACTGACAGCATACAGGCTGTAGAAATGTTGGATTCAGTGAATGAATCTCAGCATCAGCAGCTTTGATTCAAACTCATCTCTGCTGCACTGATGTAACCTGTAACTCTGACCATGAACACAAACACTGTGCTCCAGTCCAACACAGAGCTTTACTGTAAATACAGTACAACAAGATAACCTGTTTATTACGTACTAAACTGCAGTATTTTCATACAATCTTTGAATACCACAAAGTCAGCATACTTCAGTTTATTTTCCAGTCCTTACCTTTAACTCTAACCTCTCTTCTTCCTCTCCTGTCCCCTTCCTCCATCTCTGAGTGAATTTCTCTCTCTTTGCTCTCCCTGAAATACAGCAGCTCTTCTTTTAGCTAGCAGACACACTGTGTGACAAACTGCACACACTTTGTGTGTTTGCTGATATTTGTTGAGCATTTAGAAACGTTGCATTTACCTGCCACACGTTACTCCCTTCATGCTCGCTCCTCTTCAGTAGCGCTAGCTAAGCTGTTTATGTCCCGCGAGCATAACTTACGGATTCGGTCCGGCCCGCTGTGACCCCTGATTATAGCGCTATAAATGAGACATTAATTATATGGGTTTGTGTATTTAATCCCTTTGTACCCGATAAGCCCCGGTGATGGAGGATACGCCAGTACGATTGTCTCTTATATGTTAATATTCCGCCGATTAGGCTCAGATCGCTTGATGACTGACGGCGCACTGACCGGAAACGCAAACTTCTCCCTGACGTGTTAAAAAGTAACGAGTCTGTTTTGAAAATGTAAGAAGTAGAAAGTACCGATACTTGTGTAAAAATGTAGGGAGTAAAAGTAAAAAGTACTCAGAAAAATAAATACTCAAGTAAAGTACAGATACCTAAAAAATCTACTTAAGTACAGTAACGAAGTATTAGTACTTCGTTACTTCCCACCTCTGCAATAGGGCAATGATTCCAGGCATGCCAGCAGACCTATAACATCATAGGGAAAGAAAGAAAAGAATCAAGGTGTTGCAGTGGCCCAGTCAAAGTCTAGTCCTCACATCCAACTGAAATGTTGCAGCAGAACCTTAAGAGAACTGTGCATAAATGAATGCCCATAAACCTCAATGAACTGAAGCAACAGTGTAAAGAAAACTAGGCCAAAACAGGCATACAGAAAATTACTTCAAGTTACTGCTCCTTAAGGTGGTTCTACATGCTATTGAATCATGGGGTGTACTTAGTTTTTCACAGTACTGCATAGAGTCTATATAACTTGTATGACTCTATAGGGGCCTATGTAAAAATGTCTGTAAATGTGACAGAAATGTATCACATAAAAGATCTGTTGGGATTCTCCTCCTTTATTGCCACCAGCAGTCAAATTGTTTCATGAAATCCCCAACCCGAGCCCCTTGGCCTGAAGCTAAGTTGGTTTATCTACAAATACAACCAAGAATAGTCTTTTTTTTTTTTTTAAGATGGAAAAATAAAGTACTGTGCAACTGAGAAGAATTCAGATTCTGGCAGCATCTGTAAGGCCTTGTTATGCTGTTGTCTTAATGACATCACTGCTAAACATAACCAGAATGTGTTATGTTTACTGGTTACTTGAGACATGGAACTTTCCCCAGGGTCCAACAGGCTAGCAGTACATAATGGGACATATTTGTAACTGTCTATGACATGATTTTTGTGATGTTAAAAATCTATCTGCGGACCAGTGTGACTCACAGAGTCATGAGTTATACCAAGTGTAGAAGTGGCCTTTACAGTATCCATCATTTTGAATGCGAATCTAAAAATGCCTTCTTCTTTTTTAATCCTGACAATACCTTCTTTGTGTAGGAAGTGTCATGCTCAGTCTCTTCCTGTTAGAAGATTCACACTGTATCTGTAAACTTAGCAGCTTTTGATGATCCAACCTTGGAGAACAAAGAGACAGCTCATGTCTGGGACTGTGAAGAGGAGATGAGCCAAAAAAAAAAAATCAGAGCAGCTGTTTCTTTTCTGCCTGCTGAGTGAGTGTTGAAGCTTTAGACCCTCTGCCCACCCTGACCGACCAGAAGGGAAGGGGACAAGGAAGGGCAAGGGGAGGGGAAAGCAGCAGAAGGAGGGGTCCTGTGTTGAGCCCAAGGTGAAAAGGGTGCCAATGTCCTGCAAATGGAGACGAGGGTCTAACACTCAGTCTGACTCTGTCTGTTATGTTGTGTTGTGTTGGGGGGGGGTTGAGCAGTTTGGATGGGTGTAATGTGTTGGCGTGCTAAGGAGACACAAACCCTCTGTTGCTGATTTGCCGCTGTCTCTGCCATTCTGTCTCTCTCACTGTTTCTCTCAGTTTCCAGTCTTCCCATCTGTATGTGATTTAGGCACAGGCTCAGGGGAGAGGAAGGTCCGCTAGGGGAGAGGAATCAGGGCAGGGAGGGAGAGAGAGAGACAGAGAGAGAGAGAGAGAGAGAGAGGGAAGTAGTCAACACAAGTTTGTTTTACAGGACTCAGCTAGGGCCGGGATAAGAGGCAGTGGTGGATCTGGACGCCGCAAGTTGTGGAAACGTGAAGCCAACGGGTGCAGCCCATCACAAGGAGCTGCCCAGGGACTTCCCTACTGCCAGAAGACACTGATAGAGACTCAAACTGAGAGGGGGGGGATCACTGGGCAAACACAAATATGGCTGCTAAATCTCTGCCCTTTATCTGCCTTCTCTGCATCCTCTGTGGGACTGCCTGCTCAGCTTCTGCTGCCCGGCCAGGGGAACAACAGCAGTCAGTTCTCAAAGTAAGACAAGTTTTGTTTTCTCTCATTTTTGCTGGTATACTGTCCATGCTAGCACAGCTGGCACAGCTCTCTTTGCCAGCTGTAAATGTGACTGATGATAGAGTATACAGGCTTTTAGACTGGGAACGATGGATCGAGTTTTAAGTATTTTAGGGGTTTGGGCTCTCTGGAAAGCTCTCTGAGGACACACAAACTCTGCAGTGGTCTTGCTTTGGGTTCATATGTGTATGTTTATGTCGTCAGAGGTGCCCCAAAGCAACAGTTCAGATTGACTTTGAGTAACTGTATGTGATTCAGGCACAGGCTGCCATGCTCCTTCTGCCCCTCCCTGACAGTTCTCTGATGGAAACCAGCTACAAAATGTTGAGCAACAGCCCAGAGAGAGAGGGGGGGGGGGGCACAATAGGGAGTAAGGGCATGGAAGCCATTCATACATGTACTGCAGTTCCACTTTACAGCTATAAACTCACATGCTCAGAAAATAAAAGCAAAACCCCAGAATCAACATATAGTGCACAGAGCTTCTTTCTTCTTCTTTGTTACGACTCAGGCTGCTGTTGGTTTGCTGTCAGCAGTTGCTCTTCTTCTACTGTATTTCTGATAAAACAGTCCACGGTGTGTTTCTTTTCTTCAGTATTCAAAAAACACATCGTAGGCTGCTCTGTAGTTTATGACAACTTGACGCATAGATGTAAACATAACGATGTCTAGTGCTGCTACCACACGAAGACCTCGACAGTCATTATGGTTACAGGCAGTGTTTACAGCACCTGTCTGAACTCTGCTTTGCTTTTCTCAACAACAAAAAAGGCTGTAGTTTCTGATAGGCTTTAGACATGTTCTCTTCATGCATGAGTACCGAGTGGCCACTGAAAAACCTTATTGAGCCTCTAGTATTGGAATGGTGCTGCTTCTGTCCCCTTGGACAGTCTTTCATTATTCAGTATGATCGGTTTGGTGGTGGGTCAATGATGGTCTGGGGAGGCATGTCCATGGAGGGACGCACAGACCTGTACAGGCTAGGCAACGACACGCTGACTGCCATCAGGTATCAGGATGAAATTCTTGGACCCACTGTCAGACCCTAAACTGGTGCAGTGGGTCCTGGGTTCCTCCTGGTGCACCACTGATGTGATCTGATGTGTTGGGCTGTTGGACTGTTTGGTTGTATTTTTTGCTTCAATCCAGGATCACAACACAGCAAGTGACATTCAGATATTTATTAAACATATTTACAGTCTTTCCTTTAGCATTACCTCGTCCTTTTATAAACATATTCTACTGGCCATGATCACACTCTTTCTGAATCCTACTGTAGAAAGCCAGAATGTTAACAGCAATTAATATAAAATGGTTTGGTTTTGTTTTCTTTTCTTTTCTTTTCTTTTGTTTTGTTCCATATGCTTATGAAACTTGGTAAGGATCACTTTTGTCACATTTTAACACACTGGGTAGCGTCATTTTTCATCTATTGATGTCATCAGGGTGGTTCGATGATATCAATAGTGCAGGGCCCTGTACTATGAAGCCAGTTAAACGTACCCAGGGTATTTTCCCGTTATCTGGATTCACTTCAGCATAAGCAGACACACCAAGCTATAAACTCACCAAGTTAACTCAGGGCCTCTCCTGCAGGTTCACATGAGATGGGGGATGTTGGCAGCATCTGACCAATCTAAAAGGGTGTTTCCTGGATCATTGGATTCTTCTTCCACAGAAAATGATCCCTATGAGTGACATGTCAATTAATCAGAGGCATTATCAGGTCATGAAAAAATGGTGGTCTCTAAAGAACATTAAAGCTACAACAGCCAAATGCAACACTGTTGCAAAAAGGCCATTCAATTAATGAGGCAGAAAATCATTAAACTGGTGATTCGCCGCACAGAGCAGTAAAATAAACATTTAATTGAAGTTAATTGTTTTATGGCTGAAAGCGTTCTCGGTGCTGCTGCTTATCTCTAAGGTGACGGCTGCACTTTAGAGCTATGAAACTTTAAATTGGATCCATTTAAACATTTAAGGTTACTGTCCCACAAACTGATGAAGGAGACGTGGAAATCACCTTTCATTTATCTGCAGATCAAAGTAAAATAAGTTTGACTGATTGATCAGGTGTTCTGTGTTTTAGTAGCTTCTATTTCAGACTTAAAAACTTAAAAGCCTCCTACTCTCCCCACAGAGGTCCAAGGGATCTTCTGGGAATGGTGACACTATTTTCTGGAGAATTGATTGATCAGCAGGCGGTGGTTTTATCTCTAATCTGGAACCTAACCTGCTCACACTATAAGTTACGAAGTAAACCCCATCCATAGGAGGGAAAAACCCAGGATTAACCCTGAAGTTACCCGGATAAGACAAAATTCAGGTTCGTAGTTCAGGCCTCAGTAGAAGAAACAGACAACCTGACACCGGGGTAACCAAGAAGATGAAGCATTAACATTCAGTCATGGGAAGTTGTTTTTATTTTTTTATTTGTTATTTGAATGTAAATAACAGAATCAAGATGAGCCAATATTAGCAGTAGTGACAGTCAATCTAACGATGCAATATCATTTTTTTGTTATTGGTTTGTAAAATACATATTTCTGTAGTTCAAAGGTCAAACGCAGGGTGTCCAGCTGAGTGGACATGTTTGTAACTTCATGATAAATAGGTTCATAAACAAAATGTCAATTACATTGTTTTTTCATTCTTAGAGAGGACTAAAAACAATCAGGAAAAAAATCTTGACTGAGGTTCTCAGTCTTGATGCACGAAAGCATTTTTTTAAAATTATTTCTCCTAACTAGACAATGTTTAATGTATCTGTCCAAAATTACAGCTCCAGCTCCATTTTGATCATAAGAAACTTTTAGTCCAGTACCTGTAATGACCATTTTTAGGGTATTATTTGTTTCTTTGTTAAGCTACTCAGCACTGACATATGAGAACTGTGTCCAGACATAACAGAGAAATTGGTAAAGAAAAGATTTTGAAGAAAAGCTTTGAATGTCTGCAACACAATCTTGTATAATGTAAATTTATTGTTGCAGATATTTCTAGCAAATTGTCAGGATATTTATTAGCTACAGCTTTATGCTTTGCAAAAATGGTGTTTTACATTGTAACCATGAATATGTGATCTGGACGGTTCAGCAGCCAAACTCTCTGAGCACAGTTACTTCGTCAGGACGAGATTCTCATGACCCAGGATCTATCCGGATGTCCACAAGAGTTAACATGACTAAAATACCCCTTCAAGGTCAGGTTAAGTGCAGCAGACAGCTCTCGTGAGGCAAAGAGGAAATGAAATTCAAACTTCAAGCTTTAACATTTAATCCACTTAATACCCTGATCCTAGGAAAACTCAATAAGCAGGCAAATGTACATATGTTGTAAGTAATTGTATTCTACGGATCCATGACAGAACCCCATGTACACACTAAAGGGATGTGGCATGGCTGTACAGTTGTGGAGCCACATGATGAGAGAGGGTGTTGACTTTGGACAGAGCTCATCTGTGGAGCTAGATCCTGTTTTTTGTGTGTTATAGCAGCTTTGCGTCGCACAGATAAGGCCTCATGGTCCATCCTCGGAGCCTAAGTCAATACACAGATAACACATACTGATAAATACCTAAATGCCAGAACTGTAAGCAAGTGAGTCAACTCAGCTTCACTGGAAAACAAATCAAGGTTGTATAATACACTGAATGTAAGCTTTGTTCTCTACTGTAGTGGGAACAGTGGGAGGGCCACAGACATAGTTCACATTATTGAGTGTGCTCACAGCTGGCAGAGGGCTCCAGATGTTTGAAAATGCTATTAATACTTTCAGATTGAGAAATGAAACTTTGAGCTGAGATGTAGTTTTATGCATGGATGATACGGCAGTAAGCTTTCTGATGGCATTTACAGATCTAGGTGTACAGTGTTGATTCAGGAATCACTACTGCAGATACTAACAGTTAAGTCAGATCTACCCCTGTATACAGATATTTTACATATGTGGCATAATCAAAGGAAAATCTTAGAACACCAGAACTGTAAGAGCAAAATAAATGCAAGAGACTTGATTTGAAAGATGCAGTTTCTGGAACTATGTTTGTTTTGCATGCGGCTAAAAAAATCGACCTCACAAATATCCTCAGTGGTGATCTGGTGGATGAATAAAGTCTAACGTTGAGACGTTCCCCTGTTAGCAGAGAAATGTCTGTTTACCCTCTTTTCTTTACTTTTCTTTTCTTTTCTCTGTTTCATAAAGGAATGGCTGAGAGGTGGGTTTTTTTTTTTTGGCAAGAGATTTGTTTAAGCAAGATTAGACTGAAGGAAATGTTACACCCCAGAAGCAGGTTGCAACCCTGCTCAAACATAATAGGTCATTTTTTTAGGAAAAATATTTAATTTGCTGAGAATAAAATTGTTTTCTGAGCTGGAGTTAGGACTAGTTAGCTGGGTTTATAGAGTGACTTGCTTATGCCACCCTTTGACTGACTGTCACACAGGAAGGTGAAAATGATGCAGGAATCTTTATAGGTAATGTCTTTAAACACATCCACACCACATTAGCATTGGTTAGAATATTCACTCTTATTAACTTTTTTTAACCTCCAAAACTTCCTGAGAAAATCTGTTTGCGCTTCAGATGCTAATTGTTCTATTATGGTCAGCAGCTATTTGATAGTTAGCTTTTTGCTATTTGATGCTGAGCAGGTAGTGGGTTATGGTGGGTTCGTCAGATATTATCCAGCGCCCAGTATTTTTTTCAGTCTTTATGCTAAACTAAGCTATCTGATGACCCGCCTGTAAATGCTGTTTGTAACTTCTTGTGGAAATATCAAACAACCACGGCTGAGAACTGCAGCTAAAGAAAAACACTTGGCAAACGCAGTCATATCATTTCTATGATTTGTATCAACTGTAAGGAAACTAGAGTAAGCACAAATGTGATTTGCATTTATCTTTTGCTTTCGTATTTATGCTCAGACAGAAAGTGTTATTGCTGGCTGTTTGGCTCTTTTGTAAAAAGATATGATCCATAACTTTCAAAAAGTCTAAAGATCCAGTCGAGTACACCATCTGCTCCATTTCCCAGACTTCAGCCCTCGACCGCCTGTCCTGTGCTCCTCTGTGTATATGAACTGCAGCTGTTTGACCCATCACAGACTGTCACACAGTTAGTAGGTCTGAACCATTTCAAAACACTTTAAACTGTTTTTAAAAACGCTAAATAGTTTGGATTTTTGTGGGTTTTCCCATAAATTTGAGATATTTTACTCTTAGTAGTTTGCACTAATATTTGGGGCCATTTTATCTTTTCTGTTTGAGCACTGATCCCATGGCCACAATTAATAGCAGTGTGTGTATACATGGAAGGTTTGCACGTCAAGTGTTTACATGGTAATAATAGATGTCTGCGTGGAGCCTTTTCCTGTAGACTCAGGGAAGCCTACAGGAAAAGGGTCTGCAGGAAGAATAAGAGCTGCTGTTTGCAGGATGTTTCACATCAGCAGGCAACATAATCACATCTTTGTGTCGCAGCCCATGTGTGAATAAATCAAAGGAAAATATGAATCACATGTGGCAATACGCTACTGTACGTCTTTGGAATGTTCCATCGTCTGGCTAATCCGAACGCACAGCGTGAATGTCCAACTGAGCGAGTGGAACAAGGAGGTCAAACTGTGGCGTTCTCGAAGACTGCTGCAAACAAAGTGCTATTGTATACCTCACTGAATGCTGCTGCTTCAAAGCTCCAAGATATTCAGAGGGCTGTGTGTGTGTGTGTGTGTGTGTGTGTGTGTGTGTGTGTGTGTGTGTGTGTGTGTGTGTGTGTGTGTGTGTGTGTGTGTGTGTGTGTGTGTGTGTGTGTGTGTGTGTGTGTGTGTGAGACACCTGTGAACTCTCCTGGGAAAGCCTGGTGCACAAACATCAGACAGGATGTAGTGTTTGGAGTGATATTTTGGAAAATGTGAAGATGCTGCAATTCAGTGTTTCATTAAGTTCATTTCAAGCAGTTTTTGCCTGAAATATTTCAAACGAGTTAAACTGCTAAATTATCAACCTGTGATTAAAAGGCCCAGAAAGTGGGTGCTCTGACTGAGAACCCTGGATCAATAGTACATATTAATGGTATTTAGCAGTGTTTAATATTTTGATGTGACCTCTTAACATCCACCAGGTTGCTGGTGGTTATGGTTACATTTGTTATAGTGGCTGTTTTAGCCACATGCTAAAATGGCATACTTTCAGCAACTAGAACTTCAAATCAAGTCTCTTACCATGCCCTTATATTTTGTGACTCTAACTGTAACCCTACCCCAAATTCACAATAGGTTACCAGATGGCTGTTAACCCAGTGAGGTCAAAGTCATTGTCAGTGCTGGCACGAGTCCCACTCCCAACCCTAACCACTAAGGTCAGCAGCTCGATCCCTGACTCTTCCACTTCAGAGAAACTGAACCCCAACATTCCCCCTCTATTACCACTATTTATATTTCAATATTCAATATTTCAATAGGCAGATTTACACACAGTGTTAGCTATGAGGCAGATTTATTTTTACTTATATTAATTTTTGTTGTACATGATGACTTTACTAATCCGCCCCAGAGGTTGCCGCTTGGAGTTGAAACAACCACTTAGCTCAACTTACCTACAGTTAGTCTGTCTCCTCAACTCAGCCACACGTCTCTGCTCATTTTTACTTTACTGAAAATTCATATTTGTGTTCCCACTGCAGGTTTGTGGTAGGGGATTTTTCGTCAGTGAGCAAAACACATGCCTGCCATGTAACTGCAAGGGGCACGCTGACTACTGTGAAGACATCACTGGCATTTGTATAGTAAGTTGACTGACTATCACACAATAAGGTACCCAGGTAAACCAGTGGTGTCATGAATTTAATATTTCCCCTCCCAGAACTGCAAGGACCACAGCACAGGTGATTTCTGTGAAATGTGTGAAGACGGCTACATTCTGACTCCTGACCTGGGTGGGCTCCACACCTGCCAACCATGTGCCTGCCCTCTCCCCATCCCATCCAATAAGTAAGCTGGTCTCCTGTAGTTTGTGTTGCCACAAGTCTGCAAGCCATGTGTAATCTCCAAAATACTTCCCCCTGTGTGTCCACCCAGCTTTGCAGTGCACTGTGACAAAGGAGGTACCACTCTACGGTGCAAGTGCCAAGAAGGCTACGCTGGACATTACTGTGAGAGGTCTGTGCTGAGGAAGCCTTCAACAAGCCATCAATAAATTATGTCAATCAGTTTTAACATAACTGCATTATGTGCACATTCAATAAAAAAGTTCACATTTCAGACAGACACAAGCAGAGCTTCGTGTAAATGCAACACATACAGGATGTTAAAGTTCACAATATTCACACAACTGCAGCTACACTGGAATGGCTGCAATATGCATACAGCAGCCAACTTTAACTGTAGCTTCAGCGGCCGCATACCTGAGTAACTATCACGTTTGACGGTGATAAATAACTTGCTAATGCTTATGGATGACTTCTAATTGATTCATCAGCACAGCCTTCTCTTTATCAGGCATTGATGCTCTCAGTAATCTGCAGTTTGTCCCATCCAGATGTGCTCCAGGTTACTATGGCAACCCAATGACGAGTGGTAGTTCCTGTAAAAGGTGCGACTGCAACGGTAACTCTGACCCTAACTTGATTTTCAACGAGTGCCACAACGTGACGGGCCACTGCCAGCACTGCTGGGGAAACACTGCCGGCGCCAACTGCGAGAGGTGCGCCCCGGGTTTCTATGGCGACGCCATCAATGCCAAGGACTGCAGAGGTGGGGATAATGAGTGAATGTCCATATTGATTTGGGACATTCCTTATGGGATATCAGATGTTTCGTGCATGAAAGCATTGTAGCTAATGTTTTATGGCATTAGCCCAACCCTCACACAAGACCCCAAGAATCCAACTAGTGTATCTTAAGCCAGTCTCATAGATGGGTGTGTGATGCAGGAAGTTGGATTACTGAAGTTTGTTGATGCAGTTGCTCTGGCTGGCTGTTCCACATTCTGGTCATAAACACAGTGACGGCAGTCAGGCATTCCTCCAGCTCAGTTTCTCTGCATCATTGTGGGGTCTTTATCTTACACTATGAAGCACCTTGAGGTGACTGTTGTTGCGATTTGGCATTACCTGAATAAAATCGATTTGAACTGAAAAAGTGTCAGTGTGGGACAGCACACAGTGACCTACACTTTCATGTCACACTGTGCTGAAGTCACCAGAAAGTACTTCAAAGGATGTTTTTTTTTTTAACACCATATTTATACTCAGTTTAATCTCAGCTGTGTGAAAGAGAACATAGGTGACGAAACTTTAGTTTTCAGCTTTACACGAACTTGAAGCTGCTCGATGCCAAAAACACAAGGTCTCAATTCCATATCAAGGATTATCATATGCCTTCAGAGGCCCTGCAAGTCTAAAAATAACCCGTTCATCCATGCTCGTGACGTAATTTGACCTCTGGTGTCCTCATGACTCCATACATCCCGTGTCTTTTCCAGAGTGTGAGTGTAACAAATGTGGCACCTCTTCATGCGATGACAGGACAGGAGTGTGTCACTGCAAGCCGGGAGTTACTGGACGACTGTGTGACCAGTGTGAGGTGAGACGCACCACGTGGGCCTCTTTAAGTTATTTAAGCTCAGTTATTCATTGAGAAGCAGGGTTAAAGGGTGATGTCAGTGAATTAAATAATAGGGCTTTCTCTGGCAGTAAGCTCCAGCTGCTTCACAAAGCAATGCAATTCACTTTTTGCTCACTTTACTGAGAGCGGATACCGAAGAAGCCTCTCTGTGAATGAGATATCACCACAGCCTAAAGAAATGTCATTAACCGAAACTCCTGGAATGATCCAGACTATCCCAGGAGAACGGTGGCTCAAACTAACCTGAAAGAAGGAAAACCTTTTGAAAGATTGGCAATCTCAGCGTGACTCCTTCAGTCTGCTGTTACAATGCAGTGTCACAGCAGTTTGAGATATAGTCACAGCTTCTAAGCTATCGACTCGTGTTTCTCAGCATGAATTTCCCAGCATTATTTTCGTGTCCCTGACCACAGCTTTACATCAGTCAGCTTTCCTGAGTACTGATTCAGTACTGAACATTTAGCGTTCAAACAAAACTTATCATTAAATCTCAGTTACTTTAGGGTTGAGAAAGGAGTTGGTGTGTGAGTTCAAGCACAAGCACAAAAAGCTGTGGTAAATAAATATCTGTCAGGGTCATTCACTGCGTTGGGGTTGAGTTCCAGCTGAAGTGAAAAGCACTGAAAACAGCTGACCTGTTAGGCGAAGTGTGAACGCCGCAGATGAAATGAAAGCAGATGAACTCTCAGGTGAGAAATGTGAATGTGAATGTGTTTCAGAATGAACTGGAACAACCTGCATTAACTGGACTCCAACACTGTTTTTCATTCATGTAATCTAGGAGGGCTACTCTGGTTTCTCCAGCTGTCTGGGCTGTCAGAGGTGTGACTGTGGGCCGGCTTCCATGCGGCCCACCTGCCATCCTCTCACCCACAGCTGTCCATGTCGCCCGGGGGCTGGAGGTCGTTACTGCCAACGCTGTCTCCCAGGATACTGGAATTACGGCCCCTCTGGCTGCCAGAGTAAGCTATCCACCCATATACAGTATGTCTAATATCTTGACGTAATCAGCACTTGTTGAAACATTCGATGTGGATTCCCAAAGGAAAAAGCTGCACAGAATTGCTCATGTTCCCACACCCACTTCCACTGTAGTGTTCATCATTCATACTGTAGGTGGCAAAAGTACAGAGACGGAAGTAAAGATACTTGTGTTTAAAAATGATAAAATAATTCTAATGCAACTTTTTATAGAGCAACAAACTACTTTTCAAAGCTAAATGAACGAGTTGTCTGTTTTAAGGTGTACGTTTGTTGCTGCTTTATCGTGTTCATGATGTCAGAGAAGCATCTGCTGAGAGCCGTGATCCTGCGGCCGGAGACTTTCAACAGAGAGTTGGATGACATCACCACCCAATCCCAAATCTATATACATGCACAGCTGCTTAGAAAGAAACCACAAGACAGATGTGCAGGCCTCAAGCCAAGTGACCATCTGCGTGTGTCTTACACATATTTGATAAACGTGCCTTCTTGTTTCCAGCTGGTGAAAACTTTACACTGTATCATGAAGTGTATGTTTTTGTTTTGTTTTTCTTTAATAGAGTGTGACTGTGAGAGTGGCTTCTGTGACATGCATACAGGAGACTGCTTGGCAGAGTCTTCAACAGTCAACCTGTGCAACATCAGTAAGTGGAGCAAACAGCAACAGCAAAAATTCAGCGAGACAAAAATTAAAAACTGTTAAAAGAACTAAAGGCAAAACGGCTGTGATCCAAGTTTTTTTTTTTTTTTTTTTTAGGTTGTGATAATAATTGCATCTGGCATCTGATTGGGGACTTGCGGCTGTCCAATAACACACTCGACCGGCTAAAGGTTGGAGTGTTGAACATCTCCACAGGTGCTGCTGCTAATGACAGACTGAAGTACTACAACTATACTGCTCATCGACTACAGGTACATGCACAGATCGACGTTTTACTGCAGTAAAGATAAATTAAAGTTTTTGCATAAACAACGTATCAAAGGAGGCTGTGAGTTGGGAAGTGCATTGCTCATACTGATGAATGAATGGAGAACTGTCATCCAGCTTGACAGTTTGCTACAGATGTACGGAGCCTTTTAGCTTCAATAGCATCACCGTTTTAGCTCACTGTTTTGGTATTACCCTGCACCTTATTTTTCTTTGAACTCTAATTTTTTTCAGAAACTCTACAATTAATTTTGACCATTTCTAATTCACTTCTAACTTGCTGCTTTCAGACTCAGTATCAAGTTTGGAGAAACAAGTCCTCAGCAGTGCAGGACCAGACTGGGCAGCTGAGAGAGGCCACAGATGCTGTGGTGCTGGACATCAGACAGCTGGGGAAATCGGTCAGCAACGTCAAACCTTTAGATGTTTATGCTGGTGTTTGTGTGTCTGCATTCTAGCTGTCATTTCTCATCATGTACATCCAAGTACTACTACTAATAATAAAGAAAGTATATCTTTTTTTTTTTTGCGGCTTTTCAGGAAAGCGTGGTGAAGATTCTGGGGGACATGTTGGATAACGACACGCTGGAGACCGTCACCCAAGCTGAGCAGCTCAGGACAAATCTCACTGATCTCAACATCCGCATCGAAGGTCTCAAACAATTGTGCTCACAATCAAATGACTGTTTTGTTGCTCATAGTCTCATGAGTTGAAGCAGTTATTTAGTTGTCTGATACATCTCAATACCTTCAAGCAAGCTTAAGTGGGTCTTGGTGTTACACATCACATGCATTTTAAAACACTGCTCTTATGTGCACACAGAGATGATCCATGACTGGGAGCTGTATGGCGTCCAACAGGATGTGGATCCTGAGGAGGTGAGACAGAGCACAGAGGAAGCTCAGGAAATGGTGACGTGGATGAGGAAACTGGACCTTTCTCCACGAGAGCCAGTCGCCACTGATGAGTCAACAGAGGCCCATGACTGTGAGGAGATATAGACACTGCAAACACATTATTTCAATATTACTACACTGTAGTGAGCCTGGGTTGCAGATGCAGAAAAGTTATGCAGACATTATTTTCATATTCAAAGCATGCACATTTTAAAACAGGTAGGTGCCTTTAATTTCTTAACATGCTCCAGGGTGCCAGCAACCTACTTAAGGTGGTCTGAAACTCCCGGCCGCAAACTTTCTGGCCCCGCCCACTACTTCCAGCTGGCAATTTGATGTCAAAAATATAAGACAATTTGGCCCTTTAAGTTACTTTTTTGACATTTTGCTAACTCGTCTTAATTGGAGGGGAAAGGGAAATGTCAAAAAAATAACTTAAAGGACCAAATTGTCTTATATTTTTGACATCAAATTGCCGGCCGGAAGTAGGGGGCGGGGCCGAACTGTGAGGCCAAACATGCACAGAAGAGCCTTGATTTGAAAGGTGACTTCTTCTGAGGCTGTTTGTTTAGCACATGTTTAACAACCAGCTGTACCCAAGTGGTTCAATGGTGACCTGGTCAATGTTTAGAGGTTAAGGAATTAAAGGAGAACCATTACTTGACACAGTGCATATAAATATATACACAGAGACAACAATAGAGCTGGTGTGGACCAATCACAGATTTTATTTGGATGAATAACCGAATTTGTCCTTTACAGGTTCTGCAGGGCCTGAGCCGCTCAAACGTGTCAATAATGATGATATGATTTTTTTGGTTGTATTTGCAGTGCTGAGGCGCATTCGTCAGTTGGAAAAGAAGTTGATGACCACAGACAGCCGCCTCCCATCTGTCAGAGAGATCTTGTCTCGCTTTTCCGGCAGGCTGTCAGAAGCTCAAGGCTTTCTTCTGAAAGCAGCCAGCAGTGTGCAAGAGACGGAGGACAAGAACAGAGCCAGTGTCCTGAAATTCCAGAGGCATGAGGTGATTTCCCATGACCCCCCTCAGCTCCTACTGTGCCCTACTCCCCTCTCTCATCCCCCCCCCACCCGGCACTCTGTGCTAACTTTGATCCTCTATGTGACTGAATTAGTTTTAGTTCTACTGACTGGCTGCGGTACCTGCTCTTTAAAGTATAGCATGTCCTTAGTCGGAACTGCACAGTTGCAAAAAGGCTGTGAGAGAAGGAGATCTGGTTGTAGTTTGCCAGGCACATCAGAGAACTCTATTACTTGTGGTATTTAAGTGATGAGAACAGAAACATAAAACCATCTGTGGGAGTTGCATTAGAAGGGGGCCTGCACAGGGGAGGGAGCAACACTGCAATGCAAATGTTTTTCCCACGATAATATCCAGAGCCTACACACACAAACATGACCTTAACTTTCTCATGGTACAGCCAGCCAGTTCACACAGTTATGACTGTGCAAAAGAGAAGATTCATCTTATCCCAAGAAAAAAACTGAAACCCTGACATGAATTTGGACAGTTCTGCAAACATTAAGCTGTACATACTGTATGTGAGAGTTGGATACACAGATAGCAGGGGTATTTTTTAAGACATCTGGGAAGCATTTACCATATATCTTCCTCACTATAATCTGAAAGTTATATGTTAATGCATCTGCAATATATCTGACTGCCATAAAGATCCTGACACACCACTGTGTAAAACAGCAAAAGGTTTTAAATCATTTCAATGGCACTAGGGTCAACTTTGCACATCATAAAGAGCAAGTTACCAAATCTTGTTTCTTGATTGCCCATGTGCAATCAAGAAACAAGATTTTTAATAATCACCTAGTTAGCTAGCTAGCTCAAAGAGCTATCGTGGCAAGGACTGTGACAATGGCTTCCATAATATGTAGCACTCCAAACTTACTGAGGGAAGGTTTGTTACCAGAGGGTCACTAGTTTCTATTTCGAGTCTGTGGATGTATTAAAAGGTCTGGAAATGAAACAGTTCTAACTCTTTAACAGAACTTTTTTTTTTTTTTTACGTATGTATTTTACATAGATGAAAACATGCCAGCAACATGTAGAATTAATTCTGGATAAAATCCATCATCGTTTTCTGCTGTTTACTGTGTACGGTTTCCATTTTTGATTCGGATTTTTGGAACAATGCTTCCACTTCCTTGTTGAATTTATCTCCAGCAGCTTTGGCTGCTTTCCACACCTGCTGCACGGCACTCTCAGCTCGTTCCTGTCTAATATTTTCAGTAGAGTCATTTTGTGACTCGATGATGGCCTATTTTAGAGAATTCAATGAGACCTTTGAACTGTTCCACCAGACCGGAGGCCATATCCCTACAGACCACGCAATAGTGCTGTGGTGTACAAGTGAATGGGAGTGGATGCCTCGGGCATTGTCGGTCACGTGGCAGTGCTCAATTTACACAGTTCTGACCAACATTTTTAACTATTTGAAAAGCGTACGTTGGGTGTTAACCCCCTCTCCCCCGGTGTATGGTTTGTACACTTTGGAAAATGTTGATAATTGTGAATGATCCCAAAATGAAAAAAAAAAAAAAAGGTTAAGAGCATGTTTACATGTGCTGAATCACCTCTCTTTTGGGAATACTCAGTGAGTGATTAAAAAACATCTATATATTGAGGCTTAGGATTGGATTTCAGCTGTCCAAGAGTTCAGGACTTTCTGTGTCATGTTTTTGTTTAACAATGATGCAGAGGTTTGTATAGGTGATAGATAAGGACTGTAGGGAGGTCAGGTTTTTTGTTTGTTTGTTTGTTTTTTGTTTTGTGTGGAGCATGAATCTGTAATCCTTGCAGCATGTGGTTTGGCTTTATCTTGTTGAAATAAGCACGGCCTTCCTTGAAAAGTCATCTGATTATTCTTTGTCTTTTAAGCATTGTTGGTGTCTTCAGATAACCACAGTGTAATTTATCATTGTGTCACAAATGTACCCCTGCAACCAAAGATGCTGGCTTTTCAACTGTGTGCTGATAACAAGCTGGCAGTATCTGTCCTCTTCAGAGCAGTCTATGATTTCTAAAATTAATTTCAAAGTCTGATTGTCAGAACAAACAGCAAACCTACAGTTGATTATAAATGGCAGTGCTGGATCTGGATGTTTGTTTTTTTGTTTTGTTTTTTAACAGAGCTAAAATTTGAATTTATGACATAACGTGTGATCTGATCCAGAGCAGCTCCTGCTGAACTTTGCATTTGGTTATTTGTGAGTACGCGTGTTATCAGGAGTAGGGATCTCCATGATCAGGGTGTCTGCCATGAATGGTGCACTAACCAAACACAGAGCCTCTCCTAATCTGGGGCTCTACCTACTGTAGCTTCAGCAGACTGGTCGACACCAGCTGTGGCCACAGTGTATATGCTGCCGGGTGACCCCAGCCAATCAGATGATCTCATCTCTGTGCAAAACTCAGTCATGCATACTCTTTGGTTTGAAAAAGTCCAGTTTTATAGAAGTCTCTTGTTGAGTTTATGGGATCAGTCTTTAGTATCATGTTCATTTTGTAAATCAGGTACAGTCAACAGTGAGGATGAAGCAAGGTATGCATAAGAGTGGGGCTACCTCACAGCTGACAAGTATCATATAAGCATTCAGATTCAGTCAGATTCAACCTTTGCTCGTTACATTCGGTGTCAAAATACCAAGACAGCAAATGGCAAACCATTTTGCTCGAGGCTCCAGAAAGAGGCTTTAACCAAAGGGTGTTGATCTTTTCATTATACATTTCTGTGTGGTTATATAAGTTTTTCATGTATGTTTTTAAACTTTAGAGAAATGATAATCACCTATTGGCTTTAGCAGTATTTTCATCAAGCTCTGCAGGAAAGCCTAGAAGTTTACTTTGTTAAGCATATCTAACTAACAAAGGAACAAAGATCCCCCAAAAATGTATTGGATGCTAATCTCTGGTGTAAAAATGGTGTTCTCTTTATTTCCCTGTCTCCTAGGCGAAGCAGCAGAGGCTAACAGAGGGCCATGTTACTGTCAACGACACTCTGGAAGCAGCCCAAGATTTCCTCACTGAAACTGAGAGGACTGTAGCTGAGGCAGATGCTTTTGTGCAGGTGAGACAACCTGGAGTCAGATAAGACTAGAAATATATCGGGGACCCTGCTTTATAATTGTGCTCAGGGTTTCCTTTATAACCCACTGACTTAAGGAGTGTGTATCATAATCTAATTCACTGTTGAGTGGGGTTGCAGTATCCCAAAGATTAAATTGAATTCATTCATGAAATGGATTCCTGAGGCTCGAGCTGATCTGTGTTACATTGCACTGCTGGTCAGTTTGATTCGGAAGCAATTTGAGGATTGCTGGAAATGAAAGGAAATGAAATGACAGTGCTTTTCATTTTAGTCAAGTAGCTCTGTATTAAGTTACTCTGGAGGGAATTGCAATCATCCCAATGAATTGTGTGTGTGTGTGTGTGTGTGTGTGTGTGTGTGTGTGTGTGTGTGTGTGTGTGTGTGTGTGTGTGTGTGTGTGTGTGTGTGTGTGTGTGTGTGTGTGTGTTATTCTTTGAACTTGAAATAATCTGAAGGTAAAAAGTCTTTTCTGGTGTTGTTACCTACAGCAGAGATTACTGAGGGTAATAAGGCTGGAACATGAATATGAGTCTCCAGATAACTGAGATGTTTGTGTGTGTGTTTGTGTGTTGTTTGTGCACATTTCCATCTGTGTGCAGAACGTGACTGAGTACCATGCAGCGATTGATGGTGCCAGCCAAAAGCTGACAGAGAAGATGGAGCGCCTCTCGCTGGTCGACAGAGATCTGGTTCAGAAGGCTGACGAGCACGCCAAGGATCTGGAGAGACAGGCCAATGAGCTGGAAGAGTGAGATACCTACCTGAACTAAACCTGTGTAACAAAGTCAGAGAGAGATTTCAGCTTTTAGCAAAAGTTTGCCCAGACAGGAGCCAGCAGTGCATTTGCTGAGAATAATTTCCAGCTGTAGATTAAACACTTCATGTAGTAGTTAAAGGGCATCTACCGTCTTGGAAGGTGACTGGTGACAGTAGTCCTTGTTCTGTTCTGCAGTTTCAGTGAGCAGATTATGAATCGGTTCAGTATCGGTTCAGTTCGGACTGTACCATTTATCAACCTGTCCTCTCCAGGGATCTGAGAAAAAGTGATGCCAATGGCTTTGTACAGAGGGCCATCAGTGCTGCCAACGTCTACAACAACATAGTGAAATACACTGACGATGCCAATATCACCTCACTCACCACCTTCAACTTATCCCAAAGAATTGAAGATGTATGTCAAATTGTGCACTTCTACAGCATTCATCCCCTGTATTCAGTTTCTATCAGCCTTTGGTATTCTTTTGCTCATATGTCTGTCTTTTAGGCCACCAATGGGATCAATACGCAGCTTGAATACCTCATAACACAGAGTGACAATGTTTTCAAGGAATCTGTTTCACTGCGTTCAGAGCAAATCGGTATGGATCTTTACAGAAGTATATATCACTGACATTTTAGTCCATAGCTCAGCTGTATACTATTCACAGTATTTCTGATGGTTAATACCTTTGGCTGTCACAGAGGTAAAACATGACGTGACTGACAAACTAAAATACATCGAGGAGACCAAAGAGAGCATGGATAAAAACCTGAAAAAACTGTCAGAAATTGTGCAGGACATCAGTGAACTCCAAACAGGTAAGAATATACTGGATCAATATTAAAGATGCAAGTATATCTCTGTAATGTAGTTCGAGCAGCAGAGTCGAACATGTGGGTTACATCTGTGGAAAACTTGCTAAATCTTCTCTGCCAATGCCAAACAACTTGTTCTGATTTTGACTGCTATTGAGATCTGAAGAGGGTGGGATCTTTTAACAGCTAGCATAAATACCTAGTATGTTCCCCATTTTGTTTTAAGGACAATTTTTCCTTCCTTTCATCCAGAAATTCTGCATTCAAGTTTGTCCAGTTTCCTAGTCAGTGTGCATGGTTTAGCAATTCATTTAGCCACAGTTTAGCTGTATGCTACTTACTTCTTACTTACCTGTTCTCTATCTTGGTTTAGCAATCATTTCCCATAGTTTGACAATACTGACCTACAGTTAAGCAATCTATTCCCAATGGGTTTTAATCTGTATGCATCAATTTCCTTATTTCATTAATCCATCTGTGCACTCACTTTCACTCACTCTCTCCTAGAGTTGTTGTATCGTGACTCAGTGTATACATTTCCCAGTTTTCAATAAAATGGCTTTACCAAAACATTATTGCATTATTAGGACTAAAGAGGACATTGGCAGAAATGATTTGCAAATTTGCACCTATTTTCAGACAGAACGCCACAACGTCTGGAGTTTACCCTGGAAGTGGCCGAAGGAACTCTGAACCGCTCAGCAGAAGTTCTTAAGTCCATCATCCCCATTAGCAGCAAAGTAGAGGAGTGGGACAACAACATGAGGAATAACGAATATTCCACAGCTGCATATGAACAGGCCGTTGCCTCTGCAGGGGCAGCAGGTATGAGATTCCGGGCAAAACGTACACTCCTGATCAAAATCTTAAGACCAGTTAAAAAATTGTATCAATTTGCATTTTGCACTATTGGATCTTAAGAAGGTTCTAAGTAGAGCTTTAAAATGCTAAAAGAAGAAATCGGCGCAATAGACAAAAACTTTTGAGCAGGGAATTTATTGAAAACTGCATTTATACTCAAACATGATTTTTTTTTCAGCTGATCAAAAGTTTAAGACCACAGCCTTTAAAAGCCAAAACCTGTGCAAAAATTTGGATTCCGTGTCATTTTCTGTCAAGTTTTACACTGTCATGACCTCCTGATGGCAAAAGCAAAAAAGCTCACTGACTTTGAACGTGGTAGGATTGTTGAGCTGCATAAGCAAGGCCTCTCACAACGTGCCATCACTGCTGAGGTTGGACGCAGTAAGACAGTCATTTTGTATTTTTTAAATAATCCTGAGGGTTATGGAACAAACAAGTCAAGTGGTAGACCCAAAAAAATTTCACCAGTGCTGAGCCACAGGATCCAATTGGCTGTCCATCAAGATGGAACGATCCTCTACCCAAATGAAGGCCATTACTGGGGCTGACCGCAGCCCAATAACCATCAGACAGCATCTGTGAGGGAAAGGCTTCAGAAACAAAAAACGTCTTCAAAGGCCACGTCTTCTTCAACGCCACAAAACTGCCCGTTTGGACTTTGCAAGGGTGCACCAAACATGGGACATTGAAAGGTGGAAGAAAGTTGTCTTCTCTGATGAGAAAAATTTAACCTTGATGGTCCTGATGGCTTCCAACGTTACTGGCATGACAAGGAGATCCCACCTGAGATGTTTTCTACACGGCGCAGTGGGGGGGCATCATGATTTGGGGTGCGTTTTCCTTCAATGGAACAATGGAGCTTCAGGTTGTGCAGGGGCGTCAAACAGCAGCTGGCTATATGGAGATGTTGCAGCGGGCATCCCTCATGACTGAGGGCCCTCGTCTGTGTGGTAGTGACTGGGTTTTTAAACAGGACAATGCTGCAGTTCACAATGCCCGCCTGACAAAGGACTTCTTCCAGGAGAATAACATCACTCTGTTGGACCATCCTGCATGTTTCCCTGATCTAAATCCGATTGAGAACATTTGGGGATGGATGGCAAGGGAAGTTTACAAAAATGGACATCAGTTCCAGACAGTGGATGCCCTTCGTGAAGCCATCTTCAACGCTTGGAGCAACGTTCCCACTAGCCTCCTGGAAACACTGGCATCAAGCATGTCTAAACAATTGTTTGAGGTGATCAACAAGAATGGTGGAGCTACTCATTACTGAGTACTTTTTTTGACACTTTGATTTCTGTTTTGGGGGGGGGTTGGGTTTTGTTGAACTATGGTCTTAAACTTTTGATCAGCTAAAAAAATCATGTTTGAGTGTAAATGCCGTTTTCAATAAATTCCCTGCTCAAAAGTTTTTGTCTCTTGCAATAATTTCTTCTTTTAGCATTGTGAAGCTCTACTCAGAACCTTCTTAAGATCCAATAGTGCAAAATGCAAATTCTTGCAGTTGTTTAACTGGTCTTAAGATTTTGATCAGGAGTGTATGTATGTTTGACATTTCAAAGATTTTTCTATCTGTATTTTATGAGTAGAACACACTAAAATCTATTGTGCATGTTAGCTATTTTTTTTTTTTTTGGCCTTACAGTTCCTTTCCACACCACATTTAAAGTTGAGTTTTCTTTGTTATTGTTTGATAGTGGAGAACCTGAATGTTCTTGTTCCTACACTGCTGGACAAGCTGAAGGTGGTTGAAGATAAGAAGCCTGTCAGCAACGTGACCACCAACATCATGAGGATCAGAGAGCTCATAGCCCAGGCCCGGAGTGTGGCCAAGAAAGTTAGTTCAATATTTTTGACACACTTAGTAATGATGGTCCAGTTCAGTCAGAACCACAATAGCAAAGGATGATTCATTTTCATGTGCATGAATTTTATATTTGACAACATGGTTTTGTTCTTGCACCCCTCCTCACCCTTTCATGCTGAGCAGAGGTAGGCGTATACAGAAAGACTAAAGAGGGAGAACAACACGTGACACAGATTAAATTAGACACATTATGTAAGGAGAAACTGGAGTGGAGGTGGGCTTCAAAGTGGCTTGCAGATGTGCAGCAAGTGTGTGCAATCTAAAGCTGTTTAAAACCATGCCCTGCATGAGACAGTCAGTTGGAAGTGTAGTTGGGTATCACCCGAGTCGTCAGCTGATGTGGGCTGGCATTGCAGTCAGCTGATCTATTGAGAATTACACTGGAGTTTGAGTGTGTTCTTTCTTTTTACTATGACTACACAGGGGAAAATACAAGAATAAAGTAAAATGTGAAGTGTCCTTCCAGCCACACGATACAGAGATTAAAATCATTAATCCTAACTATGGTGATGCCACTTTAAAATCTTCATTGCTGTAGTGCATATTTCTCTTCATATTTCCATATTCAAATTTTTTGTTCAACTCTCCTGTTGTGTCTTGTGCTACAACACACCTGATTTCTTCCAAAATATCACAAGCTCAACAAATGTCACTTGTTTTCAGCCCAAAGCACCACACGCGTCTGTGCTGTTATCACAGTTAATAAGCTCACACCAGTCAGTGCAAACCTGTAAGCCTTTTTAAAATTCAAGGTCTGTGATATCGAGATAATAATCTCTAACAAAGAGTTTTCTTTGTTTTCTGCTCCAGGTCCAGGTTTCCATGAAGTTCAACGGACAGTCCTCAGTGGAGGTTCATCCACACAGCAATCTGGAAGAACTGAAAACAATGACATCCATCAGCCTATTCATGAGGGTGGACCCTGACCAGGATCCCATAGAGGACCGATTCATCCTATACTTGGGAGACAGAAATGTGAGGAATCCAGGCAGAATAAATTTGGTTGCTTTGTCTCTCTGGGTCATCAGTTATGATAAAATAATGCCAACTGAGACTTGCATCCAGAGCCCAAGGGCAAAGATAAAAGAGAGCTTGTGGGCATGAATAGTTTATTGTGAACATGAGAACAGGAGTGACAGGCTTTCAAAGCACCCAGTTACCCCCTTCGAAAGGTCTCCAAGAGACGCCTGAGACAATGATGCATGTGTGTGCCTTCAAAGTTGTAGTTCATTTACATAAATGCTGCTTTCCACTGCCCACTGGGGTATAGAAACAGTACCGCCTACCCAATGTGAAGCCTTTTTGTTTTATTTCACCTTGGTGATTTCACTGCCACTGTAATCTATGCAGTGATGTTTGTTCATAGTTTTTCACTGTTGAGTAACAGACCCTGGGGTAGTTAGTCACAAATGATGGATAGTTATGTTTTTGAAAGCACTGTACACTCAAAAAAAATCAACATTACCCAGTTGGAAATTCACATGAAATGACACATCAAAAGCCACAATGTGAAAATTAACACTTTTTTCTCCTGCTTCTGCCTTCAGGGTAGGAAAGATTACATGGGCTTGGCCATAAAGAATGACAACCTGGTGTTTCTCTATAATCTTGGAGGTGAAGATGTAGAGATCCCATTGGGTTCAAAGCCTGTTAGCCAATGGCCAGCAGTCTTCAACTACATCAAAATAGAGAGGTAAATGAGCTTTAACCTCGTAACATCCACAAGGTCATTGGCATCTGGGGTTAAGATTAGGGTCCATTGTAAAGTTATGGTTTAGGAATGGGCAGGGGTTGGGTTTGGGTTATCATCTGCAAGTTTTTATAGAATTTTTATCTCTTTGAAGCACTCAGATGTATGTGGCTGAAACAAAACCCAGCCCAGGTTTAGTAGGATTCATCAAGTTCAAGAAATGGAGGCCACACTGGTTACTTAAAGTTCTTTGCTTGCAGGCTGGGCAGGCATGGAAAAGTCTTCCTTACCATCCCAAGCCAGAGTTCCACTGACGAGCAGAAGTTCATCCAGAAAGGCGAAGCTCCAGGCACTGACTCACTGTTTGACATCAACCCCAAAGATCTGGTGTTCTTTGTTGGGGGAGTCCCACCAGATATCAAGGTAATGTAAATTACAACATTTCTTTGATATGAAGAAATCTTTCTTTCATGTGACTGCTTCTTTTTTACAAACCAGCTGCCGCCTCCTTTGAGTCTCGCACCTTTCGTGGGCTGTATTGAGTTGGCATCATTGAACAACGACATCATCAGTCTTTACAATTTCAAAGAGACTCACAAAATCGATGTAGTTACGTCTCCACCGTGCCCCAGGTAAACTTTTGCAGCATTCACCACCCACTGGTGGTGAATGCTGTGCTGAAGTAGCGTATACTAACTACCTGCCTGATTTTCAAGGGATGAATGTGAACTTAGTTTGTAACACAGATGGTCTGAAATTGTCCAAAGTACCTAATCATGTTTTTCTGCTCTCAGGTACAAGTTGGCATTTTCACAGAGCCGCATTGCAAGCTACCTATTTGACGGAACGGGCTACGCGCTCATCAATGACATCGAGAGGAGGGGAAAGTTTAGTGTTGTCACAAGATTTGATATTGCAGTACGAACAATTGCAAGTGATGGTGTCCTTTTCCTCATGGTCAACGGGGTAAGTCTGAAGATGCTGTCATCTGCAGAACTGCAAAATTTAACATGAGTCTAACATCTTGAAAGTTTTTTTTTAACCCATGTGATACCCATCTGCACAGTAGCTCAATTGCCAAATATTATCTTCTTATAATAAGATATATAATAAAGATCTACAGTAATTGGTTTCATATCCTGTCAGTGTGCTTTAAATTTCTAACATTATAATAAATATTGTTAAAACATGTGTTTCTGATAATTGACTGAGGCCAATATAAATATATTTTATTTCTCTTTTTCAGGATAAATTCTTTCTTTTGGAGTTAAAGAACGGCTTCCTGCGTCTGATGTATGACTTTGGCTTCAGTAACGGTCCAAAGCTTTTGGAGAACAACTTACCAAAGCTGCAAATAAATGATGCAAGATACCACGAGGTAGCGTTCTCTGTCTGTATTAAGACTAATAAATTATTCCAAACTGAACATGTGAATGCGTTGCCATAGCTGTCTGTGATGGGACATGCCCACAGGTGTCAGTGATATACCATCAGTCAAAGAAGGTTATACTGCTGGTGGACAAGAGTCATGTTAAATCCATGGAGAACCCAAAGACCACCCTGCCCTTCTCAGATATTTACATAGGTGGGGCCCCCTCCAGCATCCTGAAATCCAGGTGAGTTAAAAAATACATGCAATCAGAGCATAACTGCATTTATCATTAAGAGCTACTTTCAGCCGGGTCACCACAGTGGGTACCTCTGCCTTTCCTGACACAACCCCAAAGGGGTTGTATCATTAATTAATAGAAAATGTTGTAAGAGGAAGTGCACAGAAACATCTCTTAATTTTAATGTCTGGAAGTATTCTATTGTATTTTTGTTTTTTTACTCATGGCACTTTTTAAAAGTGGTTTTGCTATTCCCGCAGGCCAGAGCTGTTCGCTGTGGTTGGTCTGAAAGGCTGCGTGAAAGGATTCCAGTTCCAGAGAAAAGACTTCAACCTGCTGGAGGAGCCTGGCACCATTGGCATTAGCAGCGGCTGCCCCGAGGAGTCCTTTGTAAGTTGTGCCTCTACCACTTTACATCCTGAGTGATAATGCACTGTAAATGCCCCTCTGACATAAATACCAAATGTGGGTAAGGAGTGGATGGTAGAAACAGTCAAGCACACATCTACACACACACACACAAATAAATAAATAAATAACTGTGGTTCAGCAGCTTTCACGACTCAGTCAATATTCCCACTGCTGGGTCACTGAATGTGGAAGTGAAATGTGTTTTTGTCTTGACAGATGTCCCGTAAAGTTTATTTCTCTGGAGAGAGCTACCTGGGATCCACAGCAAAGTTTTCACCTTTTGACAACTTTGAGGGAGGACTCAACTTCAGAACGCTGCAGCCCAGCGGACTCCTGTTCTACCACAGCGAAGGGGTGAACACGCCTACATCTTCATACACTTTGCACGTTTTCAAATGCAGAATGAATGCTTTTGCAATGTTGTTAAAGACAAAGCAACTTTGTCTTAATGATGTAATGCTGCTGATTTTCTTTCTCTTCAGTCTGATGAGTTCAGCATCTCCCTGGAGAATGGTGCATTGGTCCTGATCAACAGAGGCACAAGGGTCAAATCAAACAAGAAACAATACAATGACGGAAGGACACACTTCTTACTTGCTTCAGTGAACAATCAGAAGTAAGTGCTTAACTGCTGGCAGCTGTTTTTGGTGCACATCTGTGTTAGCCTTTGAGGCTCCACATCCTGTTTCCTCTCCATTATATACATTTAAATAAAGCCAAGTCTCAGAAGCAGTATGACTGGACTGGTTGAACCTTCTCACACAGAACTCAACCCTTTAACGCAAATGTTGATGTGTTAGAAATTTTTGTTTTGTTTTGTTTTGTTTAACCATATCCTATAGAGGTATATTTTCAGGAACTAGAAGATGTTACCTTTCAAACATTTAATAAAGGAAATGGATGAAATGTTAAGCTATAATCATATGTGTTGCTAAATAATCTAATCTAATGCATATGATAGCTGTCCAATTCTAAAAATAACAGGGTGTAGAAATTAATATTTTATCAGCCAAATCAGTGATTATTGCTAAACTAATAATTAATTAAAGGGCATAACTGGGGACTTTCTGTGTGGAGTTTGCATTTTCTCCCTGTGCTTGCGTCAGGTATTCCGGCTTCCTCCCACAGTCCAAACATGCATGTTAGGTTAACTGGTGATTTTAAATTTGCCATGAATCATGGCAACTCTTTAGTGAGGTGCTCATGGCATGTGCTACCGGGAGGAGGCCGTGGGGCCAGGACACACTGAAGAGATTACTGGATAAGCTGGAGGAGGTGGCTGGGGAGAGAGAAGTTTGGGTTTCTCTGCTGAGGCTGTTGTCCCCATGACCCAGCCCCGGATAAGCAGAAGCGGGAGGGAGGGAGGGAGGGAGGGAGGATGGATGAATGGATGGATGGATGGATGCATGCTTGCCATAGGGTTGAGTCCAAAGGGTTGTCTGTCTGTATTAACGCTGCAATGAACTGGTGACCTGCCCAGTGTGTGTACCCTGCCTCTCACCCAGTTTCAGATGGGTAAGCTCCAGACCCCCTGAAACCCAGAATTGTTAATTAATCCAGTTAATAAAAAGGATGATAATTATTTTAGTAAACCCTTTTTCCCCCCTTCCTCCCACGTGGGAGTGAGGGAATACAAACATATGTACAGACATGGGTAGATTAATTAATGTCACTTGCACCCTTGCACCCAAAGGAGTGCAGTAACAACTAAAGGAAAAACCTTCTGAACTGATTAAACTCTTCACCTCAGGTACTCATTGCTGGTGGATGACAAAGACAAGCAGGAAAAGAAGCGGCCATCATCAGCCACGAGATCGTCATCGGATTCCGCTGTGAAGACCTTCTACTATGGAGGATCTCCAAGCAGCAGTTTCAAGAACTTCACGGGTTGCATCAGCTATGCCTACATCAACAGGTAAAGCACCAGTGTTCCTCAGCAGCACTGTGAGGAACCTTGGAGACATTAGGATAGTGCACACATTAAAAAAAAATTCCAAGACTTCCTTAGTTTATCTGCACAAGTTAGATACATCCTTTCTAAGAGTGATGTTGAAAAACAAGTTCATGGATTTGTTACTTACAGGCTGCACTGGATCCAACTGTTCTAAAAGCACCCTGAAAATCCTTCAGTTGACCCAAAACACTGCAGTAAGAGTGCTAACAGGAACTAGAAATAGAGATCATATTTATCCCACATTGGCTTCTATTCTTTGGCTCACTTTTTAATCCAGAATTGAATTTAAAATCCTTCTTGTCACAAAGTCCAGAATGATTAGACCCCTCGTAGTACCATATTATCCTAGTAGAGCACTGTGCTCTCAGAGTGCAGGCTTAATTGTGGTTCATAGAATGGGGGCAGAGCCTTCAGCTATCAGCCCCCTCTCCTGTGGAACCAGCTCCCAGTTTGGATTCAAGAGACAGTGTCTTCACTTGTAAGATCAGGCTTAAAGCTTTCCTTTTGATAAAGCTTACAGTTAGGGCTGGATCAGGTGACTGAATTATCCCTTAAGTATGCTGCTATAGGCAAAGGCTGCTGTACCATGATGCACTTAGAATTTCCTTTTTAATGCAGCCACTTGCTCCCATAGTTTTGGTTTGGTTTGGTTTCTCTGTGTTCCTCTTTTTTCTCTCCTCCCTCCCCTCACCCCCTGACTGATGGTTGCCCCTCCATGATCTTGGTTCTGCTAGAAAACACTTCCTGTTAAAGTGGCAGAAATTTTTCAGTTAGACAGAGTTTTAATTAATAGCCTCGTCCACCCAATAGGAAAAATCAAAAAACAGTTGTAGTTGTTGTGATCAGTGGAATATGACATGTTAAAATGGAGTTTTTCCTTCTCACCGTTGCCAAGTGTTTGCTTATAGGGGGTCATGTGATTGTTGGGGTTTCTTTCTAATACTGTACGGTCTTTACCTTATAATATAAATAAAAAAATTGAACTGAATTATTATTCCTTCTATCATTAAGTCCAAGCATAAATGTCCTGTTGGGGTCCACTTGCGTTCCATAATACGGTACACCTATTCCTGGGCCCACAGTGTAGGGCCCATATGTGCCCTCTGGTTCATTACAGCCACCACCTGATATGGACTGTGAACCAGAATGTCACTCAAAAAAAAGAAGCTACTTTAAGCTGCTTCTTTATTCATAAGGGGTTGCTACACGAAGTAACACCCCATACTTGATTTTGCCCTTCCTGAAGTGCTTTGAGTGTTCAAAGTGAAGTAGAAAAGCACCATGTAAGAACCAGACCAGTTACCAAAAACTGGAATATGACCTGAACGCTTTTACTTCTTGAGGTTATTTGTTTGCTCTACCAATAACATCCAGTTTAACTTTAATTTTAATGAGACTTTGAATTGATTGCCTTCTCTCAGCCTCATATTTCTGACAGCATAATAAAACATGTTCTATGGCTTCAGCTTCTCCACAGCAGTCACATTTCCCTGTATGGTGTTTACTTATTATAAATAACAAGTAATCAGTAAGTTCACCCATGTCTATAGTAGGGTATACATATGGGTTAATTATGGGGCTGTGCAAACCCATACATATCCCATACAGGCCCCAAGTGGGTGTGCTCACACAGGGCCCACAGCAGTTTTGCCCTTTGTGGCCCCTATATGGATTGTCTATGGGAAAGCCCATATGGGTTGCCCACAGAGAACTGTCATGGTTGCCCCTAGGGGTAAAGCTACCGTGGGGTCTGCATGGGCTAACCCACAAGGGCACCAGTTTGGGTTTAGGGTTTAAACCCTCATAAGGACCCAAAGGGGCAAAACTGCTGTGGGCCCTGTGCGGACACATCCATATTGAAGACCACGTGGGTATATGTGGGTTTGCTCTACCCACATGTGTGTGCATGTTTTCTGGGGTGCTGCTCATAGGGGATCATCTGACTGTAGGTGGTTCCTCTCTAATATCATAGGGCCTTTACCTTTAAATATAAAACACCTTGAGGCAGCTTTTATTGTGGTTTGGTGCTTTTTATAGCATTTTTAATGGAATTATCAGTTTTGCTGTGTGGTACAGACCATTCGAGAAGTTTGTGCTTCAGTTTTGGTGAATGAAAGTCTAGTGTTTTATTAGTTTGTTACTTAGCACTAATTAGAATATATGTGTGTGAGGGAAGTGTGCCCATATGGTTCATGGATGAAGCTTCTTAGCTGAGCTTGCTAGCGTTAGCTGATAATTTAGCAATCCATTGTCTCGTCCAAATATATTCACTTCTGGCTACAAAACTTTTAGACAAGAAAAAACCCACAATATTTTGGCAACCAAAATACTTGTGTGGAGGCTTCAAACTCCAGAGTCTGAAAACAACAGGTGGCATTATGGTGATTGCTTTCATCTTTTATATACAGTCTATTCCATGGATGATGTTTTGAGAGTGTTTAGCACGCCTGCCTTTTCACTGTAGACTAGACCGTGACATTGAGCCTGAGGACTTTCAGAGATACCCAGAGAAGGTCCAGACTTCCCTGCAGGACTGTCCGGTACAGCACTCCCCTGCTGCACTGCTGTCAAGGCACATGGCTAACACTTCTAGAACCAAACTGAGCCAGTCACAGAAGGTGAAGTGAAAATGACACTTACAGTAGACCTTAGTTAATTCTGAATCTCTTCTGCAAATATTTCAGGCTGATAACCTGATATTTAATAAATGCTCTTACAGGTTACCAGAGATAAATCTAGCCTCCCTTCAGAGCTGACAGAACTAAGGAGTGATGACCAGGATTCAGCTCAGCCGAACATCGAGTCCTGCTTCCTTTCCTTAAGTCCCAGATCGACCCACCAAGCCTTCTGGTTTAGCAGCATCGCCAACAGCAGGCAGCACTACACAGACTTCCCAGACTCCCTTTCTCAGAGGTAGATCTTGCCAAGAACTCTAACCTCAGGATCAAGTCTCCTCAAAGCTCACTCACCACATATTCCTCATGCATGTCTTTTAAAGTGGTTTTTGTGTCTGCATGCGTGACTAAATGCATCTTTATTCTTCCAGGTCCCACTTCTCCTTGTCACTGAAGACCCACTCATCCTTTGGCCTCATCTTTTATGGATCTGATGTCCAAGAGGACAATTTCATGGCTCTCTTTCTGGCCCATGGGAAGCTTGTGTACACTTTCAATGTAGCAGACCAAAGAGTTAAAATCAAGAGTGAAGACAAATACAATGATGGTGCATGGCACAGTGTAAGTTCATGAATTCATTTCATCTGTCAAGCTTATATGTATGCAAGCAAGGGTATTTGCTCACTTATTTATGTATTAAAGAGACAACTTCTTCTCATGCCAAAGGTTATTTTTATCCGTGATGGAAGTGTGGGGCAATTAATAATTGATGGGCTCACAGTGCTGGAAGACAGAGTTCAAGGAAGCAACGCCTCCTGGCACATCAGCAGCCCCCTGTATGTTGGAGGAGTTCCTCCAGGGAGAGCCCAGAAGAATATTCAGGTACGAGTTAACGTTTTCGATGTGGAAGACACTAAGCAACAGAAAAAAGGGGAAAGGACGGCTGAAACCGGAAACAGATCAAGGACTTTATTTATAGCCCTGCGTTTGTCTAGAACATGTATGGTCATCCAGCCCTGCTCAGCCTTTCCCACAGACAAGAGGAAACCACTATTGTGACGCTTTTCCCTTTAGAGCTCAAAAGAAATGTCTCCTCTCAGATTCTGAGCTCTGGGAGCCCTTCCACTTCCTATTAATCCCAAAATGTCTAAAATCCTAACATCGTTTTCAGATGTACCAACTTCCATTTCACTGTAAGCTGAGAAAATGCTCCACAGTGAGCTAAAAGACATTAAACAGTTATATAGACATGAGGGCAATCACAGTCTCAGGTGACAGTTCTCTGTGGGATATGACACTAAAAGCTTGCACATTGCACAAAGTCACATGACCCAGCAGGCAGCTCTGCTCTACATTTAGAGGGAGAGTGGGTTGTCTGCTAATGAGAAGGTCGGTGGGTCGATCCCCGGCTCCTCCAGAATACATGTCGAAGTATTCTTGGACAAAATCCTGAACCCCGAGTTGCCCCCAGTGCATTAATCAGTGTGTGTGTGAATGTTAGAAAAAACACTGTATGAGTGAATGATGCTTTTAGTGCTCAGAGTAGAAAAGTGCTGTAAGTGCCAGTCATTTATTAGCAGATAAGGAAATGGATGGATCAGTTATTACACCTTTGTTTTTGTTTTTTTTTTTGCCTGTATTCTGTCTTGTGTTTATTTAGTAATTATTTCTCTTGTCTTCCACCTCCCTTTAGAGAAACTCTGCATACAGCTTTACTGGCTGTTTAAAGAACCTTCAGCTCGATGGACAGCAGCTTTCCTCTGCGGCAGACACATTTGGAGTCACTCCGTGCTTTGAGGGAGTCTCTGAGGCAGGAACATACTTCTCAGAGGAAGGAGGCTACATTGTCCTGGGTATGTTTCTAGCAGTTTCACATGCGTGTTATTTTTCTGTAAGCTACAAAGTGAACATAATGCATAAATATGCAGAGTGTTGGTTTTGTGCAGTCTTTCTCACAGTGAGTAACACCATACATGTTTTGCCACCATCTACAACTTCTTGCAAACTGAGCATCTGTTATATTACACGGTTCATTAACCTCACAGGCCCCACAGTCTCTCGTGTTCATGAAAAGAGTGTGGCTGGATGAGGGAACATGATACCCTCAGTACAGCTGTGGTGAAACTGTGTGAGTGTTGAAGGGGGAACAGGGGGGGCTCCAAGAATCTCAGGAACTGAGCTGCAGCTGCCAAACAAGTCGAGTGATTTAACACTTGCGCCCAACACAGAATAACTGATCAATGCAGCAGAAGGGTTATGGAGCTATAATAGTTAAGACGAACCCAGAACTCATTTAGTCTTTCTCTCTCTTCTTCCTCCTAATTCAGATGATTCGTTCAATCTGGGACTGAGGTTTGAGCTGGTGATGGAGGTGCGCCCTCGTGTGGCATCAGGGGTGCTACTGCATGTGCACTCAGCTGAGGACTATTTCACTGTATACATTCACCAAGGAGCGGTACGTTTCTAAACAAAATACACACATTCAGGTTCATTCAACTGAAGTTTGGTTGTTTAAAAGAACTGTTGTCTTCCAGACAGATTTACAGTATTAGTGATTTTTTGCAGGTGGGGGTTCTTGTGAATGATGGGACTCACGAGTTCTTCACAAAGGTGTCACCAAGACAGGGAGTGTGTTCGGGCGCTTGGCACAGAATTACAGGTGAGAGTTTCTTTGTAGGCTCACTGTAGGTTTCTTTTCCAGAAGTGACTCAACAGCAACATATGCCTATAACCTATAAGGCCTCATCTGAAACTAATTTAGCCGCTTTATTTTTGAATCGGACAGTTTAAAACTGATGCCATCATCTTTCAGCAGCTGAATCTGGTCACAGGGGAGAAGAAAGAGAAGACAGTATAAAAGATGGACATACCCACTGTCACCTCACACACATCAGATAATGCTGGAAAGCTTTGTTAGCAAATTCTTCATTCTGTATTTAGTGGTGAGTCGAACAAAATTATGTCATGGATGTAAATTTTGGTGACCATTAGGGGTCACGTACGTTGAAAGTGACCAGCGAACAGAGAACGTAACATAGCATTCGCAGGGAGATGATAAAATGAATATGTAATACAAAAATTAAAAGGATTGTGATTTATAATAAATCTTTAAAAAAAAAAAACATAATGATCATGATCAGCACTGGTGCCTCACAGCTAGAAGGACATCTAGAAGGTCTGGGTTTAATCCCACCTTGGCCCGGGCCTTTCTGTGTGGAGTTTGCATGTTCTCCCCGTGTCTGCGTGGGTTTTCTGCAGGTACTCCAGTTTCCTCCCACAGTCCAAAGACATGCACTTACTGGGGTTAGGTTCACTCTAAATTGCCCATAGGTGTGAATGGTTGTCTGTCTCTCTGTGTTGGCCCTGCGACAGGCTGGCGACCTGTGCAGGGTGTACACTGCCTCTGCCCTGTGTCAGCTGGGATAGGCTCCACCCCCTGGTTCTGCCAGAGGTTTCTTCCTGTTAAAAGCCAGTTTTTCTGTCCCACTATCGCCAAGCGCTTTGCTCACAGGGGTCATAATCATTACAATATAAAGCGCCTTGAGGTGACTGTGTGCTGTGATTTGCTGCTATATAAATAAAATTGAATTGAACGGACTACTTGCATCATGTTACTTTTGATATATTTTTTTCTACTACAACTTTGCCTTACTTTTCCACCAACAAACACAATAAAGAATGTTAGTGAATCATCTACAGTGCATAGCTTTCATCTAAAAACATGATTTATGAAGAGCATTATAGTCAAATTCTGCCCTCTTTGGTCTCAGTGATACGGGATGCCAACGTGGTCCAGCTGGATGTGGATTCTGAGATCAACCACGTGGTGGGCCCTCTGAACCCCAGCTCCACAGACAGCAGAAAGCCAGTATTTATTGGTGGAACTCCAGGTGAGCTACCGACAGTTGCTCCTCCTGATTTTCTCCTCTTGGTGTGTAGTTGTTAATAATGCGTTCTACCCCCACTCAGATCGCTTCCTTCCAGAAAGCGCCGCTACCAGGAAGGCCTACGTGGGCTGCATGAGAAACCTGACAATCAACAACAGCCGCGTGAACTTCAGCAAAGCGGTTCTGGTCAGTGGAGCTGTCAGTGTTGGATCCTGTCCAGCAGCATAGCATTTCTATCTCACCTAAACAAAGACCAAACACATTGTAGAAACCTCGTATCATCATTCTTCTTACTTTCTGACACGTTCGTGTGCTCGTTTCATCTATAACTTGTTTTTTTGTTTCTCGACACCAAGACCGAAACATCCAGATTCAGTTACAGCAAAACCACCTTATAAGGAAACAAATCAAATGTTTTCTTCCATTCCTACTATATGAAACACACACTGACTGCATTACTCTATGTTCCATTACTCCACTTTATTATCTTGGTGGCACATGTGTTTTTGTACAAGCTCATTCTCAAAGCTTTCTTATTTGTACTGTTTTATTTCTGATAATAAATAACATTTTACCTCCACTGAAGCGTTTCTTTTGACTTGTTCTCAGATTATTTCAGAGGGTGCTCATTTATCTGCAAAATTTCAGAACATGAATGTTATGTTCTTGTCTATTGAGTGAAAATGATTTTTTTTTATCGTTTGCTCAGTCCAGCTATGAATCCACATGTAACCTGTATGTCTTCACTGCGGTGACAGGGCACGGGTTGGGGGTTGAAATGTCGACAAATAGAACGTTGAGCCTGAAAAGCATAAACCGAGGAAAATCACACACACACACACACATATTGTGTATGTTCTCTGTACTGAGCGACGACCCACTAAACGCACACACTTGGAGTGTACAGTGCTGACTGCTTCCCAGGTGGTTGACGCTAATATAGAAATGTAAGATTATGGTCCCCATTCTGGGTCATGACACCTAATAAAGTGACCAAGGCGAGGGTGGAGTTTGATTCAGTCTAGACAAACAGAGTAATACACACGTCTTTTGAGTATGATGAAACCTTCACCTCAGCCAGTCATTGTCACTATTACAGAAATGTATCGTTTATTGGACTATCTTTTTTTTTATTATTATTTAGGGCACATGCTGGTAATTCTCAAAGTGTTCAATCACCTGTAATTCCCCCATTTTTCTGATTTTCTTCTTTTTTTAAATTTGCTTTATTGTTTTGCTTATTCATCATTTATATGTTTTTCTCACAAAGAATAACTGGAAGTAATAATATGCACAGTCCATTTTTTTGTCTTTGTAGAAGATAACCCATTCACTCAGTGCTGATAGCTCACATAATGTGTAAACAATACAGTGAAATTCAGAGTGATGATTGATTCTGTAAATATAAAAACCACCAGACTGCTTATTTTGTAGGCTAACCGTATGTATTGATTAGGGCTATTTTTCCTATATCACTATAGTTCATGATATCATGACCAAAGGATTTCACTTCAATCATAGTACTTTAACATTGTTAGAGTAGAGCTGAGATTGAGATCTACTTTATTTAGCAGACCTCCCATGCGTCAGTTTACCATCTTTTTTTAAGTTAACAAATTTGATAACACGAAACAGAAGATGTAATCATTTATTTAAAAATCTGAAGGGCAGAAGACAGAGCATGGGTCTGAACCAGTCAGTGACTGTGTTGTGTTTATTTTGCAGACGTTGCATCCACCTGCTTGAATCGGATTCTTAAATGAAATTATTCAGATTAAAATTAAATAACTGACGTGTTTGTGACCTTCTCCTGAACATTAGTTTTGTTGAAGGTAGTTGTAATAACTTAAATGAGCCACTAGATGGTGACAAACATCGTGACACACACACACACACACACACACACACACACACACACACACACACACACGCACTCATACATAGATTCACACGGTGAGTTTGGGGATTTTAGATTAAATTTAATAAATATCCTGATTGGCACAAAGAGACATTGAAACCTGCAGATCACGGCAACTTTATTAGGTACACCTTGGTAGTCCTGGGTTGGACCCCCTTTTGCTCTTAGAACTGTCCACGTGTGGCCCAGAATAAAAAGAAAAAGGTGCTGGAAACATTGCTCAGAGATTTTTGTCCATATTGACACGAGAGCATCCACAGCATATTTATCAGCGGAGTCTTCCATCCAATCAGCTAAAACTCAGTTGTCACTTTAAGAGTACAAGACTGTTAAAGGAGTGGTCAAAGCTGTCATAGTGATATCTAGGGCCGTTATTAGTAGTGATGGGAATTCCGGCTCTTTTCAGAGAGCCGGCTCTTTAGGCTCGGCTCCCAAAGAAGAGCTGGTTCTTTCAGCTCCCAAATGGCTCCTTAGATTTTAATTGAAAAAAAAAAGTGTAAAATGAATTACTAATGTAAAAACATACATTAGGCCTATATCAAACATTTCTTTATATACTCAACATATAATAGAGTGCTCCAAATACAAATTATAAAACAAAACATTGGAAATCAGAAACACAAAGGGCCTTTGAGGAGTTGATCCTGTTTCTCCTGCCTGATGACCTGCCCTGTTTTGTTCTTCTAATTACACTGAGGGATGAACAATTCGTATACAGTATACCTATGTAGGTTGTTTGTGCAGCCTGCTCAATATTAATTTTTAAATTTGCAGTCTACACTCTGTCTATCAGAATAATCCTTTAACGCCAGGCGATCGCTGCTGAATCGCGGGTTTCCTGACCTTACAAGGCGCGAACAGCTGATTAAGACAGCGCCTCACTGCAGAGTCAGCTGGTCAAAGGAACTTGATCAGCTGGCTTTTCACCGTAACTCCGCGACCATTCGTGCTATCGAAAAAATTCAAAGGGTTTCTGAAAGCTCAGAAATTGCACTTCACACTCATGTAGTGGTATTATGGTATTTGTGACCGGAAGTCCGCAAATGCCGGCACTTTTGAAGTACGCTGTTTCTCACATGTTTGGAGGTATAAGGTTAAAATGTTTCCAGTCTTTGCTACGTTTTCCGTCACTCATTTTCCTCACCGTTCCGCGTGTAGCCTCTATGTAACAATTCCTCTGGCTCTTTCCTGTCTCTAAGCGCATTTTGCAGGAGCCCCTCCCTCTCTGGTGTTTGTTTACTCACTGTACAGTGTGTTCGTGGGCCCTCCCCTCCTGCTCAGTGTAGACGATCATATGCTACCATTCATCTTAACCAATCACGTGCGATTTCCACAAGAAAAAAAAAGAAAAGAAACGAACGAAACGAAAAAAGAAACGGCTCACTATCGGGAGCCGGCTCCCGTCGTTCACTTCAAAGAGCCGGCTCTTAGAGCCGGATCGTTCGCGACCGTCCCATCACTAGTTTTTAGTAATGGTCTGCGGCAGCGCAAAATCCTCTTTTGCGTCAAAAAGCTGCTGTCTGGGTTTACCAGAGAAAGTCGTGGGACAACTTAGTGTGAGGGTGCATTCACAAAATTAACAAAAATGCCCACTTTGTTGTAAGTGATCTGCTAACAGTGCGCTAATTCATATACACAGATGTAGTCAGTTCATTTCAACCTTTCAAGAGCAGCGCAAACTAATAGGTCAAAAATGAGCACACACACTGAGTGAGTGTGCGGGAGTGAAAATAACAGACAAAAATTACACAAGTGCAGGTCCAGGTTTCGCCTTCAAAATCGCCACTCACTCACTAGATATTTGCTCTTTTTCAGACCATTCTCTGTGAAAACTGGAGGCGGTTGTATTGAAAAATCAGTGTTTTTTTATTTCATTTATTTTATATTCTGTTTCCTTTGAGGGGGGGGGGGGGGGGGGGGGGGGGCTTCAAAATGGTTGTTTATTTGGTGTTTGTTTGTTACAAGGGTATTTATCGACCCCAATCGGAGCATGCGCTGGAATTGCAGCCACGAATCTTCTAAGTGAAAACTTTTTGTGGCGTCAGCGTTCGCTCAGTTTCCATGGGAATTGCGTCATCAGTGCTCGACCAAATACAGCTGAGGCGCGAACGAGAAGAGATGTTCAAAAGTCTTGTGTAAAGCTGATCATCGCGGATAACATAAACGGAACCGTCATTATGGCTAAGGTCGGCGCTCTAACAGCGTGAGGTGTCGCTGTCATGACACAGTCAGTTGTTGTTCAAGGTGAGTGAAACTCAGCGCAGTAAGTGTTCAGAAAGGAAGGAGGTTAGCTTCGCTTCCAGGTAGCTGTTTATGTCGAGTAGGTCCATTTTATATGATGTAGCTGCTTACTGTTAATACACGGATTACCGGTGATTTTTAAAGCTAAAGTTTAAACTTTGTTCTGCAGTTGGACAGTGCGGCAACCAGGTTGGCTGCAGGTTTTGGGATCTTGCTTTGAGAGAGCATGCTCATGTCAATAAAGTAAGTACACACACACACACACACACACACACAGCACAACGAAGGTACCCTGACGAACAAGAAAGAACGCTGATTTATCACAGCAGGAAAAGCACGTTTTCTTTTGCATAGCTTTTACATTACAGTCAGCGGCCACTCTATTAGGTACACTTGTTCAGCTACTCATTAACACAAATCTCTGATCAGCCAGTCACATGGCAGCAACTCAATACATTTAGGCATGTAGAAATAGCCGAGCTGAGCATCACAATCAGGAAGAAAAGTAATGTAATTGTCTAGAACATGGCATGGTCGGTGGTCTGAGTATTTCATAAACTGCTGGTCTGCTGGGATTTTCCCATCATCTCCAGCTACAGAGAATGCTCAGAAAAAGAGAAATCTCCAGTGAGCAGCTGTTTGGGGCAACAATGCTCATGTGTGAGGCCACTGCTTTGGGCTGATAGGAAGCAACTTAAATAACCACTCGTTGCACCCAAGGTATGCAGAAGAGCATCTCTGAACACATGTCGAACCTGACCAGTGCCATACTGGGTGTTACTCCTGTCAGCTAAGAACTGTCATGGTCCCGGGCTGTCTGCCCAGCGTTTTGTGTTTAGGTTTGTTTTCATTGAGTTTTGTTAATTCCTAGTTTGTGTTGGTTGTCTAGTTCCCTTTGTCCCTGTCTCCCCTGCGTCTGTGGTCTTGCGTCTGTTTTTGTGCTTTTGTCTTGACCCTGACCTCCTGTGTTTTCATATTGAGTTTTATTCCCAGTGTTGTGACTAGTCTGCGTCTCTGTCCTGTGTCTGTGTTCCAGTTCCCCGTGTCTAGTCTGCGTGTACCGTGTTTAGTCACTTCCTGTTTTATTTTGACAGTCTTGTGTTCCCTGTGCTTTGTGTTTAGTTTTGCTTCCCCTGTTGTTAGTTTCATTTGCTTCATCTGCTGTGCCCTACTATTTCCCCTTGCCCTGATTACCTGATGTGTATTTAAACCCTCAGTTTTCTTCTGTTCATTGTCACGTCATTGTCTGTGTACTGGCTGTGTGTTTCTCCGTCCCTTGTGTCCCTTAGTTTTAGTTCTGGCTTCAGCCCAGCCCAGCCCAGTTTATTTGTTTGTTGGTCATCATTTCAATAAAGCACATTAAGTTCATTTTCACCATTTCCGAGTCCTGCATTTGGGGTCTGCCTTTTCCTGCCTGCCACAGCTATCATGACAGAACGAGGCGACCATCACACGGACCTCGCAGACTCAAGCCAGCTGGGACAGCAGCCAGCTGGGACAGCAGCGAGCTGTGCGAGTTTTCCTTCAGGAAATGGAGAAGTGGCACGCTCCAGAGTCTGAATCACGCTTCCTGGACTCTTGTCTCGCCCGAGGAGGACCCAGCTGGGGAAAGAGACCTCAGCTTCAGCACTCGCCACTCTCTCCACCTCTGCAACCGCAGCCTCGCTCGCCGGTAATTGCCCCGCCTCCGCCCGTGCCTCTGGGGATAAAGCTAGGTGGTTTCTCTGTGACGCCAGACTCACCATCTCCTGCTGTGTCAACGGAGTCCGCAAGCCACGACATGACTCCTGCGTCAGCTATGGACAATGTAATCATGAAGTCAGTTACTGACACTTCACATAACATGATGAACTCCTCTTCTGAATCTGTCCCTCCATACACCGGCTCTTCAGACACCTCTCACATAGTAAGTCACAATGTTTTACCCTTCATGAAAGCCAGGTCGGACATTTGTGACTTGGTGTCCAAGCTCTGTATCCTGTGGTTCCGGCTACCCTGTGAGGAGCTGGGGAAGACCATCGCCCACAGGATACATGATATGTTAACAGAACACCCCTGGCTTATGGACTCCTTGCCCACTCTAACCCAGTGTTATGCTTTTTTTCTGAGTCTCCTAAGGTGACTGTTCCTAATAAACCGGCCAAAGAAATGACTGTGTTTTGAGACTGGGAAAACTCCAGTAGGACTGCTGCTCCATCCTCTGTGCCTCATGTGCCTGCGCCTGTTCCCATTCCTTGGGTGGGGGCAGCCACAGATGAGCCTGCTCTGGCACCCGTTTTTGTTCCGCAGGTTGGAAGCACCAAAGCCTCAGCAGTCACCCACACCGCCCGCAGCAGCCACCCCTCAGCAGTCAGAGCCCCCAGCGTTAGCTGCAGCAGCCCCTCGGTCACTCCCATCAGAGCCCCAGCAGCCTAAGCCAGCTGTAGTAGCTCCCCTTCAGTCTCAGTCAGCTCCTGTAGCTCTCCCTCAGTCCCCTCAGTGTCAGCTCTCTCTCAGTCCCCTCAGTGTCAGCACTCTCAGCTTTAGTCCCCTCAGTGACAGCTCCCTCTGCTTTAGCTTCAGGTCCCCCAGTGTCAGTTTCTGTTCCCTTGGTCACCTTAGCCAGCGCTTCAGCTTTGCTCCCTTCAGTAGCTTTGCTTTCGTTAAACCCCTTGGTCCCTCTGGTCCCTTCAGTTTCAGTCTCCTCAGCTCCAGGGGTCACACTCGGTTTGAGCGTCCGGCTCAGTCCGAGCCTCCTGTCTTGTCTCGCCGCCGCCGCTGGGAGCGCGGTTGGCCTCCTGTCTTGTCTCGCCGCCGCCGCTGGGAGCGCGGTTGGCCTCCTGTCTTGTCTCGCCGCCGCCGCTGGGAGCGCGGTTGGCCTCCTGTCTTGTCTCGCCGCCGCCGCTGGGAGCGCGGTTGGCCTCCTGTCTCGCCGCCGCCGCTGGGAGCGCGGTTGGCCTCCTGTCTCGCCGCCGCCGCTGGGAGCGCGGTTGGCCTCCTGTCTCGCCGCCGCCGCTGGGAGCGCGGTTGGCCTCCTGTCTCGCCGCCGCCGCTGGCACTGCGGTTGGCACTGCGGTTGGCCTCCTGTCTCGCCGCCGCCGCTGGCACTGCGGTTGGCACTGCGGTTGGCCTCCTGTCTCGCCGCCGCCGCTGGCACTGCGGTTGGCACTGCGGTTGGTCTCCTGTCTCGCCGCCGCCACTGGTACTGCGGTTGGTCCCCCAACTAATTTGGACTCTACTTTTTGGCCCCTTGGCCTGGGCGGCCCCCTGAACTTTTGAACTGCTTCGCCTCCATTCTGCCTTGTTTTATTACCCAGTTTAGGACTATTTCCCGGCCTTTTGTTCTGGCCCTGTGTTTTTGTTTTGTTCTGTTGCTTTTGTTTTATTGCTTGCCCTTAGCCCTCGTGCACAGTTCTAGACCCTGTGCTTCCTTGTCCCTGTGTTTTGTTCCTGTTTTTGGACTGTTGTTCCGGCCTTGTGCCCTTATTTTTATTTTTGCCCCCTGTTTTTATTCTGGTTCTGGGCCAGTTCCTCTGTTGCTCCCTGCCTTGTTTTTGTTTTTTGTTTTTTGTTTTTGTGTTCCTGGTGTTACAGCCCAGCCCAGCTCTAAAGCCACAAGTAGAAACTGACACCAGATTTTGTAGAAACGTTGGTTTAAGTTTATATTACTTAATAACCTCAACTATAAATGACAACCCAGAGCATGAAGGCAAGCCGTGGCATTCCCCCAAAGCCAGCCTCTGGTACCCCATCGGGTGTTGACAACTGGCAATTAAGCCTTAGCAACACCCAGAGACTGTTGCACTGCTACTGCAAGGTGAGTAGGGGTTGCAGAGACGTGCAACACGTGGCTCCATCCTGCCTTGTATCAATGGTTCAGTCTGGAGATGGTGTAATGGTGTGTGGGATATTTTATTGACACACATGGACCCCTTAGTACCAACTGAGTATTGTTTAAATGCCACAGCCTACCAGAGTGTTGTTGCTTTCTGACCACAGTATAACCAGCGTTATCCAGCTGCCTGCTGGATAACGCACCATGTCACAAAGGTATCTCAAGCTGATTTCTTTAACACGACAATGAGATTACTGTACTCAGGTGGCCTCCACAGTTACCAGATATCAGTCCAACAGAACACATTCACATCACGAATGTCCATCTGACAAATCTGCTGCAGCTCCATGATGCTGGTCAGCAATGACCAAAATCTCAGAGGAATGTTTCCAGAACTTTGTTGAATGTGTACCATGAAAAATTAAGGCAGTTCTGAAGGTAAAAGGGGGTCCAACCCAGTGCTAGTAAGATATAGCAAATAAAGAGGCCACTGATTATATATCAAAATTATTCATTCATTAACATATACAGCACTTATGTTAAATGTTTAGCTGCAGATTATTTCAGTTGCCTATAATTAATTATTATATTTAATAATACAGCATAATATAGTAAATGCATATTTTAAAATCTGTAAAGTAATAAGCAACTAAAGCTGTAAAAATAAATGGTGTGGTGTGCAATGTTTGCCTACAAAATACAGTGTAGTAGAAAGTGTCACAGTATAGTTAAAGTATTAAGTACGTTAAAGCTGGAAATCAGTGAAGTATTTGAGTAAATGTAATAAGTTAGATTCCCCCGCTGTTCTTTCCCACACTGTCATTGTTGGGCATTGTGAGATCAGCACTAATCTAGCCCAATGGCATTGGGGGGGCATTGTATTCGTGGAGGAGCTGTGGATACGCCCCTGGCTGCATAACATCTGCTGACGTGTCAGATCAGATAGAAAACAGATGATCTTTTTTAACTGCAGATATTTGGCAGGCTTACCAACCTCTAACCCTCTTTTGGGCTCAGATTAGCAGGGCGGGGTAGTAAATATTGAGTCTTTTTTTTGTTGTTGTTTTTCCAAACACTGAAAATGATGCCCATGTGTGATCATAATCTAACTCTAACAGTATATGATACCATACGGTCTCCATCTGCAGGCAGCTGCGCTCTCACAAATCATTTACTGGTAAAACTATGAATCTGTATGAAGGCTCACCTGTCTGAGGTGTAAAGAGATTTAACTATCCAATAATTGGTGGCCAACATGTAATAAATGCACTGCTTTAGACATGTCGTATCAGGAAGAGCACAGGTGTTACTAATGACTAATAAGAAATGGAATTCATTTCTAAAAGAAAATTCCCTGCAGCGTTCCTGGTCTGAGAGTGGGTGTAGGATTGAGTTTGTGGTTTGGCAAAAGAGAAAACTGTTTGATGTACTATGAAGTGTTTCTGTGTCACAAAGGTGGATGACTTTACTGTGGTAATTTGAACACATAACCTGGTCGGGAGCTGGGTATGTTCAGAGTTTGGGTTTAAAATTGGCTGGAAATGCCATGTTTTCAATAATTCTTTGATTTACAGTGTTTAAGTGCAATATAGATTCTCTGCTGATGGAATGAGTTTACGTATATTTTCATGCAGCTTGTTCAGCAGTAAAGTTAAAGCAGCTCAAACTCATTTACAAGTATTTAATCTGTGATGCAGAAAATGATAAATGTTTCTATGTGTGGTTCTGATCTGCTGCTAAATCTTTTTTTCCACTGCTGATCCTACAAGAAACAGATTAGAAAACTGATCAATTACATTTGTAGGCTATTTATCACCAGGAGCACTTATGCAATCAATAAAGTTCATTTACTGACTGAATTGGTATCAACTATGTTGTTCTGTGGAAGACCGAGGTGTTCCCAGGCCAGCCGCAAGATAAAATCCCTCCAGCATGTCCAGGGTCTACCCTGGGGCCTCCTCCCAGTAGGACATGCCCGGATCTCCTGAGCCAGGAGGCATCCTAGTCAGATACCCCAACAACCTCAACTGGCTTCTTTTGATATGGAGGAGCAGCGGCTCTACTTTGAGCCCCACTCGAATGACTGCACTCCTCATTCTGTCTATAAGGGAGAGGCCAGCCACCCTGAAGAGGAAGCTCCTGTCCCCTGCTTGTATCCGCAATCTCATTCTTTTGGTCACTCGTGAACACTGGTGGGGTAGGGACGTAGATCGATTGATAAATCAACAACTTTCTCCCCCTTCTGTCTCTTCAGCACAATGGACTTGTGCAACATCCGCATCACTGCAGCTGGCTGTCAGTCTCCCTCTCCTCTTTCCTCTCACTTGTGAACGACACCCCGAGATACTTAAACTCTTCCACTCATCATCAGCAACTCATCCCTGACCCAGAGTGGGCACTCCACCCTTTTCCAGCTGAAGACCATGGCCTCAGACCCAGGCCTAGTTTAGACTGCGTTGGGTCTTTGCAGGGCCTGTTTGCATAATCGGAAAACCCTCTTGGCCCTGCACAGTAACCTACGACGTAACCTGACGTGTACCTCTTGAGAAATGTAACTACACATCAGGCCGACGCAGTCCGCAACGATTGTGATTGGCCTGTTCAGCAGAGTTGATTCCTCCTGTACATTTCCAGTTACTTTTATGCTCTCACTGCGGTTGTACAGGGACTAAATGACTCGTAACAACAGAGCAGACACCCCATACTCCTACAGCACTCCTGCACTATACACTATGTGAGTAAAGCACTGCTTTCCCCTCCTGAGACGGTTTTCCAGAATTGCTTCGAGGCAGACAGAAAGTCTTTCCGTGCCCTCACTGAACACCTCCCACACCTGAGTATTTGCCACCGCCCACGCCACTCGTCTCCTCCTCGGGCTGCACCCAGCCGGGCACCACAGGCTAAGGCCTGGTCTCCAGGCGCTCTCCCTCGAGCACCCCCCCTCGACTGGCACCAGTAGGGGCACAGCAAAATATATATAGTAACACAGCATAAGAACAAAAGTAAGTGTTTCCCCTGGAAATTTTAAGGAAAAGTATAACTTACTGCTCACCACTTTAGTTTAACAGTAACTAAAGTAACTTAACCATGAAACTCTTCAGGATCCTGCACAATACTGTCATATAACAAAACAGGACTTAAAGTACACACATTCACACAGTGCCTTAAATACTATTTCCTCTCGCACACACTCTTTTGTCTTCAAGCTTTTTAATATTATAGTTTTATCATCCCTTGTAAAATCAGCTGCTCTGCTGCCAATAGATCTGTCCGGGTTTCTGATTGGTTTATGCTTCCAAAGCCAACAGGTCTTTCTTAACCTTTCTTAAAGTGATGAGCTGAATAGACAGTTTTGGAGAGCTCTTACTGTTACTGGTGAAGAATCCTCTTATCCCACCAACATTTTGGAAGTTTCCTTGTATGCTTATGTGTAGTTGGTGACTTAGCTGACAGTAACTGTTAATTATGTGCATGAATGCATCTGTGTTGAGGAATTACAATGTGTAGATGGGTATTTTGCCTTAAAGTTTAATGCGGGTTGGGGTTTTGTTTTTTTGCATCCTTGGTAATTAAAAAGTTACACAAAATTTCCGGCCACATTGTCGTGTAATTTTTAAATTGCATTCCAAAATGACTGCACCAGAGAAATAACAGTTAAGTGTCACATACACCCTGTAATTTTCTTCCTTGACTTGTGTGGTTAGGTTAAATTAATCCCAGCTCTCTTTGCCTGCTTAGTGCACTCCATTTGAAATGATGTGAGAGCTGTCAGTTGATGCCCTCAGCAGATATTCCCTGTCTGTTTATTTATCTGTCAGTCTGTTATGCATTTAGTATCTCAGTAATCATGTAAATACTGACTTCAAACCTGGAGGATAGATACACATTGAAGAGTACAACTGCAGAGCACAAGAACCATAACCCTGCGTCCTGTAATCCTGGAATTGTTGCCCTTTGTTTACTTTTTCAACTTTTCGTCACACTTTCAGTATCTCAGTAACCGTTCAGCATATTGAAGCCTTTGAGCAACATGTGTTTTTTGGAACATTCTTTTTTTTTTATGATTTGAAAACCTCATTTTATATATGCTGCATTTTTTTTAGGTTCAGCTGGGTGGTTAATAACACACTGCTTCAGTGTGACAAGCTCCGAAGTCAAACAGCAGCTTCTGTAGCTCATATGCATTAGGGCTGTCGGTATTAAGCAGTGTTAACAAATTAACGTAATTTTCAAAAATGAAATGCCAATTTCACATTAATATGATACATATGATATTAAACATAAGCCATCACAGCTTGACGACAGTGGGAAGGAAAAACTCCATGACCAGTTGGGGGTGATGGGAGAGAGACAGGACAAAAGACCTGCTGTGGAAGAGAGACAGAGATTAATAATAATAATTAATGATTAAATGCAGAGTGGTGTATAAACAGAGTGAAAAGGGGTGAATAAAAAAGAAACACTCATGGGATCATGGGAACCCCTCCTAGGTTAAGAAGACTAATGAAAGGACTCCAACAATTGATGGGGGTCTTAATCATAATCTAGTCGCATACAGCAGCTGAATAATATGTTTTTACAAAAGTAGGTTAACACTCAAAGCTTTAGTTTCAAAGTTCAGGCAACTTAAACTGCATTTGCTATGTTCCCTTTTTTATGTTCCTCAGACAAGGTGACCCCTGTCATGTCCCTACCAATATTTCTGATTGCAATGTCACACTCGTGCTCTGCGGCTGTAATTAGTATTGTACAGGACCCCGTTGGCTGTAAGTTTGTTTTGTTTTTTTCAGTTGTTTTCATAAGTAGTTAGTATTGTAGCTTTGTAAAAACTAAAATATTCTCTATAACTGGGAACACCTGTGAGTGCTCAACTTATGATTTACTCAGCAAATTCTCACAACTGATGAGCTAGCTGAAGCAGTTCGCTAAAAAAAAGAAAAACCTCACTGTCCTGAAACATGACCTCCACAAACAATATGCAGTGAGATAAGCTGCTGAACGTGTCACTCAGATTGCTTCTCGAATGTCCAAATCGACACAATCTTTGATTGTAACTGGGAGTATTTTTCACCTCACCTGTGCAGGTATAATGGTAGGTTTTAGGCTTTAATTCAACGTTCACAGGGAAGGTGTTTAGAGCAGAGTTGCCTGAAGCGACCCTTAGGTTGTCAGAGGGTCAGATTCAACCAGAAAGTGTGAAAATTGCTGTGAAGTCATTAATCACACTTTTTTTTTTTTTGGACTGCTATTCCTGGTGTGGTGAAAAGAAGTGAGTAGATACAAATTGTTTAAATCATAAAGACAAAAATATAATTATTGGCTTGAAAGACTAAATGTGACGGTTTTGTGCCTTCAACTTTGATTTGTAAATTGTAAACTGATTGTAATGTATGAGCCAGTAGAGTTAATAAAGGTAGAAAAACAGAGATATATTGCTGTGGAAATTGCTCCTAGATTTCCTAAGGCTATCTGAGGCGTTTCATCTTTTTTGCAAATGTGTTGCTCATTAAATGGGAAATTTTTTTAGATTATTTTTATAAGATTTTTTTTCCATATAGGTTATTTTATGTAGTAGTTTGACCAACTGGAAATCAAACTGGACTGTATGTGATCCATTAACTAAATGACATCCCTTTTTACATCAAGATATTCAACTAAAATAAAATATAGTGTAGGTTTGCATTAAACTGTAACTGACCTGATTGTGCTGAGCTCTTCACTTTTTTATGGAGAAGGGAGGAAATAAAACTGCAGCTGGAACATTGACCTGACAGATGTGGTGGGGTTGCCATTCGTACTATATCAAATTATCTTCACTATCCTGCCTTAAAGTTATACTGTGAGTTTCAGACGCATCACTCTGGCTTCTAGTTTTCTTTTTCCATCCATCCATTCTCTTCCACTTATCCTGTTCTGGGTTGCGGGGGACTGGAGCTGTCTGCACCGAGTGTTGCAATTTTAAATTTCATTGTTAAAGAAATGACAATGTCAGTAAAGAATCCTTATTCTACTTAGATATCAAATCCTTCAGTGACACTGAGTTTTTTAGCTCAGAAAGAAGGTAGATAGCTGAGCAAGCACAGCTGTTTCCAGTTATAGATGACATTAAAAAAGCTACAATACTAACCACTTATAATGACTGGAACAAAACATAAACATGTACTTACAGCAAGCATATGGTAAATCCATTGTGGTCTGTCCATCTAAGCTAGCCTTTCATCAGCACAACCACCACTACCAGCTGACTAATATGACACTTGAAGACTGAGTGATACCTCACCAGGTGGTACTTACTGAGCAGGGGAGCCACTCTGAGTCTGTGAGAGTGGGGTTAATGAACCCTGGACTTGGAGACAACTTTTCACATATGTACAGGTTGCTGCATGGATCTCCCATGGCAGAAGTGTAGCAGAAGTTGTGTAAAAAGGACAGCCAGTTAAAAAGCTGGGTGAGTCGTAACGTGACTTTTCTGAACTTTCAGTGTTTTAAGCAAAACTTTAAGACTTTTCAGCCATTAATATCTATGCATGCTTATAGATTTATTTACACATTTGCAAATCTGATTACAATGGATCTGAATATGCACACACAGAGAGCTTAACACACACAGAGATCTGAATACACACAAAAATCTCCACACAGATCGAAATACACACACATATACTGAGATACACATATATGCACACAGTTGCTACAATAATAGCTTTATACATCTATTGCTCATCCTAACAGACCACTTAACAAGCATGATACATGCTATCCATTGCTGTGAAAAAGTGTTTGATTTTTGTTTTGGGTTTTTTTTTTTTTTGGGGGGGGGGGGGGGGGGTGCATATTTGTCATGTTTCAGATCATCAAACTAATTTTAATATTAGGCAAAGGTAACCGGTGTAAATACAAAATGCAGTTTTTAAATGATGATTTCATTTATTAAGGGAATAAAATTTATCCCAACCTATTTGGTCCTATGTGAATAAGTAATTGCCTCCCTTGTTAAATCATGAGTTAACTGTAATCAACCACATTTCTTTGGAGAGCTGAGTTCAGTTCCACTAGCCACAGTTCAGGTCTCATTACTGCCACACCTGAACCTGTAAGGCAAAGTAAAGTAGGCTAAACGTTCTCAAAAAGCAACACATCATGCTACTATCTAAAGAAACTCAAGTGCATATGAGAAACAACATCACTGGCATCTATCATGCCGGAGTCCCAAAACCATTTATGAGGATTTGGGACTCCAGGAAGTCACAGTAAGAGCCATTATCCACACGTGGAGAAAACTTACAACAATGTGCCTATCAAAATGACTCCCAAGAGTATTTGGAGTGACTCTGGTAGGACGACTCATCCAGGTCACAAAAGAACCCAGAACAACATCTAAAGAACTGCAGGCCTCATTTGCCTCTGTTAAGGTCAGAGTTAACAGTGCATCAATAAGAAAGAAACTGGACAAAAATGACATCCATAAGTGAGTTCCAAGGTGAAAACTGCTGCTGACTAAAAGAAACACAAAGGCTCGTCTCATATTTACCAAATAACATCTTGATGATCCCAAGACTTTTGGGAAAATGTTCTGTGGACAAAAGCTGAACTTTTTGGATTTTTTTTTTTTGTATCCTGCCACATCAGGCATAAAATTATCACAGCATTTCATAAAAAGGACAAAATACCAACAGTCAAACGTGGTGGTAGTGTGATGGTCTAAAGCTGCTTACCAGACCTTACCAGAAAATCCTGAAGGAAAATGTCCGGCCATCAGTTTATGTTCTGAAGCAAAAAAAATGAAGGTTCTAGAGTGGCCTAGTCCACACTTAAATCCAGTTGAGATGCTTTGGCATGACTTTAAACAGACCATTCCTTCTCAAAAACCCTCTATTATGTTTTTCTTCATAATTAAGCTTTTTTCTTAAGGGAAGTCTGTTCTTTTTGAGTCCTGTTTTGTCCTATAAAACCAGATACATGACTCCTACAACTCCTAAACTCTAACAACACTTGTTTTTCTCGTGCTCAGAGGGGACTGTACGATGAGGCCATCAGTAGCTTTTTCCGGAATGTGGATTCCAGGTAATTTAAGCCTACTTTCTTCCAGTAGCTCATACAAGTGTTGGGACAAAATGTATTCCTTTTTTATATTTGGTATGCTTTTCCAGGAAAAGTGATGGGGCTGCTTTTGGTGTCGGTGGGAGAATCCAACACCTGAAGGCCAGGGTAAGTTCTAGAAGCCACCAAAAACACTTAATAGGATATTTTTTCTGTCTAGTCCTCGAGGATTCTCTGTTATTGGGTCACAAACTGAATAGAAATTGAGGGAAATAAGCAACAAGGATGTTAGAAATTTAGTAGTTGGCACCAATACTAGTAGAATTACACGATTCTTCATACCACAGTGGGGTGGACGGTAGTAAGCATACAAGCATTTTATTTTTTGGAACATTTTTGATTTCATAACAGCAATGCCAACATAATAAAGTGTATTTTAGGATAACATAAGAAGGGCAATGGATGGATGTTGCTAATATTGAACTGATGCGTACTCTAAGAAAATTCTTTGAACAGATCTAGGTGCCAATCTTTCAGGTGCTTTGTTGAATTGGAATTATTTCCTCCCCTGCTCTGAAAAAGCACAGTAGCATCACTTGCATATTGCCCTTTGTAAACAGCTATCACCCCTTGGTTTTCTGCATCGAATGTAAAGTAATTTCATACCTGACTCTCTTATCAACGAGTTGGAGTGGAGCTATCACAGCAGCCATGTTGGTCACCATCTACCATGTGTAGCTTTTGCTGTGCTTGTTGCCATCTTTTTTTTTTCTTCTTCTGCATGTGAAGGATAGACCAGAACACTTGTAGGCATGTGCTTCCCACTTAGTACATACACTGTCCACAGTAACTACAGTACTATTAAAATAAAAGAAGAAGAATAGGTACCATCACATTTTCAGAATTTTGTTATCAAAAGGTATCCTAAGTATCAGTTCTGGTGATATCCCTACTAAGAAGCAACCACCACTTCTAAGTTTTGTTTTAAAAAAGTTATGAAAGAAGTAGTGGTCACGTAGGCATTGAGCTTTTTTTAAATTGCCTCAGAGAAGACTGATCATCTCAAATGGTGCATGATAATTAACATGTTTGATACAGCATTTGTATATTTGAGGTGGTGAGCCTTTCTGTTTCTATTAAATAAGCCTTCTGGCTAGAAATGACCATTAACCCCTTGGCCCAGTGAAAATGATAAACAGCTTTAAAGTGGATAATAATAAGCTTAAGACTGATTGATGTGTGCATTCTTTTCACGGCTTATTTTGGAGTCAAATTTGGATTCTACGTACCGAAAGGTTCAACACTCATTGGTTTACAAAAGGGAATTTTGAAATGACTGCAGGGGTAAAAGGAATGTGCTCAGGATATGATAGCATTGAAGTGTTGGAGATGGCCTCACTTTCACATATTTGAATCCACAGGCGGTCCTGGTGGACATGGAGGAGGGTGTGGTCAATGAGATCCTGCAGGGCCCGTTAAGAGAAGTGTTCGACAGCACGCAACTACTTACAGATGTGTCAGGTTCAGGCAACAACTGGTGAGAGACAAGCCCGAGCATGCAAACAAGCTAACATGGGCAACTGTTTCAATACCATAATTTCAATACTGCTTTTTTACAATTGCTCACGTGCTGTTACACCATACACAGTTCTGATGGTGTTTAACTAACGAGTTGACGAGATGGGAAAGAAAGAAATAAAATACCGAACATTTTTTTATTGTCTGGAAAAAATAAAATGTGTTCTCTTATTAATACACTAAATTTTGAATTTTCTAGACTGTAAAAGGTGAAGGGAGCAAGGCAACACAGGTGGCCTTAACCGTTGCCTCAGTTTGCCCTTTCTCAAGCCTGCATAGTATAATTTAGGGAAAAGGTCAGCGGTGCTTCTTGACCAGGGTGGTTTGAATAGTTTCTCTCTAGGTTTCCTCCGCTTCACAGCCATTGTAAAAAGAAAGCTGTTGGAGTCATTCTTGGGTCATTTCATCTCAAATCATCAATTTTTAACTTTTCTGCTTGGTGATCTCTGATTTGCATAAAAAGTTTATGGACCAGAGTTTGGACTTAATGATTTTTGTTCAGATTTTAGCTTCAAATATAAAAAATATCAAATACTTTATTGACGTGCTCTAATTATAACTGATATAAAATATAATTTTGTTAAATTTTCATTTTTATTTTCAAAACCTACTCTACCTACCATTTTGAAACCTTGCTGCCCCGGAGGAATCTGATAAATCAGGTTAAGTTTAAAATACACTAAGAGAGATTAAAAACGTAACAATGTAGCATTTTCATATATATAAAAATTCTTGCAGCATTCATTCTGGCAACTAGTATGACAATTGCTTGATCCCTGCATGCCTGTAACAGTTAACTGGAGTTAGGGCTAGGGTTGGGTTGGGGGGGGGGTAGGTTTAAGAATATTGTATCGGACTACTCATCGTACCATGTGGAACTCATTTCACGCTACTAATCCCTTTTTCATTACTCTTAATTGTTTTGCTATATGTACAAAAATTTTTCATCAGTATTTGTTGGGTCATTGGGTTTTCAGTGCATCTTAGTTTATTTGAAACTTAACCTAAATTATCAAGCTTCTAAATTAGTGTGATGCCATTTCCTCTCCAGCTTATGGGTTATCTGCTTTAAGCTGCACGTTTGTGAGTTATACCACAGAGACAGGCACTTCTGATTGGAGGCTTTCTTTTTCAGAGGAGCCACAGTATCCAAAGTTCTACACAATGCAGATATAACAGTATTAACAAGATAATCGACCTCTGTGGGAGTAGAATTTAGGTAGCTGCTCTGCACTGTGTTGGCACATGGCTTTTATGAAGATAATAGTGGAGGAATTATATCCTTAAACTTAGTAACAGCACTTTCAGAAATACTTCTACTGTATTGAAATTTATTTCCCAATTTATTCCCCCCTGCTGTGTAATTGTAGATTTAAACGTTATTAAGAAATGATCAGACAAAAAGGGTTTTCAGGGAATAGTGGTGGGTGGGCTCATTTGCATTTTGAGCGAAGCCAACTGAATCTAATAATAGATATTAAATGCAATGTTGAGGCTGTCATTTTCAGCATCTACATGAATGTTTAAATCACCCACTATATTTATTTTATCTGGACTGAGCATTAATCAGAAAAAGTCTGAGAATTCAGCCAGAAACTCTGAGGTAGGGCTAGGTGGATGATAGAGAACAACAAATAAAACTGCTTTGTTTTTTTTGTTTTTTTTTTCCAATTAGGGCGTATAAGGCTAAGAGTCATAGTAAGTAAGAGTTTTCAAATGAATTAGCACTCTGTCTGGGTCTTTGGTTGATTAATAGTGAAACATTGCTGCTACTCCTCCTCTTCTGCCTGTAGTTGTTCCAATTAAACTAATATATTACATTTTACAATGTAGCACTGCCTGTAAGTGAGCCAACAGTGGATTATGTAGTCAAGCTAATGCTGTTGTAAATCTTATACTTAGCGTGCCACAACAACTCAAGGATTGTCTCCTCTTTCACTGGCAGTCTCATTCACAGTTTGTGGTTTACAGGCTAGAAAGCCTTTACACTGCACAGCAATATTTGGATTGGCCCAAATATGCATACCATATGTTGAAAATGTTTCACTTCATATTGAGTTTACTATTGTTTTTGCCACAAATGTCTTTTCACACAACTTGTATTAAATGACATTTATATACGCCCTATGACACAGATGACACAGGGCATTACTTTGGGTCTAGAACTGAAGTTAGTAGCATGAACCTTGACAGTTTTATCTCACATAGTGAGCCATAATAAACAAAAACGGGACCATCATGGGATGTCTTGTGATGGCCCGGCAGCCCCTTCAGTTGCCGTTGTCTGTTTACATTCTTTTCCATGAACACGCTAGCTAGTGCCACCTTCCTAACACATTCTCAATTCTGTGAAATGCAGCAAGCAAGATTAGGGAGCAACATATAGTCTGTTATGTCTCTCACTCACTATAATTTCTTAATCTGACACAGTGACCATCATAACACACAAAGATAATACCCAGCATTAGAAATAATACTTATCATCAGCAGTCTATTTTTGGCATTATCACATGATTGGGAAGAAAACAAGGTGTTTTGTGCTTGTCATTCAGGGCAGTTGGACACATGACATACGGCTCAGCCTACAGGGAGCAGATAGTGGATAAGCTGAGGAAGGCAGCAGAGCAATGTGACTGTCTACAGTGCTTCTTTCTCATTCACTCTATGGGAGGAGGTAAGGTTCTGTTGCAAGGACATCCTTGCATTGAAGAAGGTTCCCTACTCAAAATCTTGCTTAGCACTTCCAAGAAGCATTGAGCAAAGACCTCTTATGTATGCAATTAGTTCCAGAGGGTCATAAAATATCTCAAAGACTAAAATTAAAATCAAGGATAGTGAGGCATTTACATGATTCATATTTCCTATAAATTTGTTGCTGGTGTTTCATTTGTATAGTGACTTTAAAATTAGTAAGAAAAAAATTATAAATCAGGTCTAAATGAGGTGAATGGTTTCATATCACTTGCTCAATTTTTGTTCTTTTGTTATCACACACATAGTTTGTTATATTTTCAGCTCTGTATGGAGTCAGTAAGAGTAGATATCCTTAATATGGGCAAGTGTGAAAAAATTTTAGATAAGCGAAATAAAACAAAAACTTGAATTTAGGAAAAAAAAATAACGTTCATTGAAACCATGTTATAAAATCATTCAAATAAAATAAGAATATATAAGTTTCAGTCTTTAACAGTTTGGTAAAATTTGTCAGCACAACCTGCCTGTTGCTTTGGCATATATATATATATATATATATATATATATATATATATATATATATATATATATATATATATATATATATATATATATATATATATATATATATATATATATATTTTTTTTTTTTTTTTTTTTTTTTTTTAACAAGATATCTACGTGACTGATAGTCACACAAAGTGTTCTTGGTCCTGACAAATAACATCTGTGTTGTAATAATTAAAAAGACGAACTACATAAAACTACATTGTTAGCTGTATAAAAACATTTGCAAACAACAAAAGCTAAATGGAAACAAGCAAATCCACTCCAGCCGAAAACTAAACTGAAGGGAAAAGAAAAACTCAAGATTTAAAAAGCAATTAGGAAATACAGAATATAATTACTCTGGCTCAAACTTTGTGTTTTAGGAGTGGTATTCAATCAGAATAAAATGTCCTAAAGGGAGGGTGTCCTTAAAGACAGAGGGGCTAAAGCCAGAGGATGAACTGAGGATTATTTTGAATTCAGATACTGTTCCATAATAAAAAACATAGAGCTGGAAATGACAATAGTAGGTCTCCTTTAAGATAATGAGGAGGGCAACACACTAGTGTAATAAATTAATTACAATCATATTCTACAGTGAAAGGAGTGAAAGGCTATATTTCGCTTCTAGGAGATGCACTTGGGCCAGACACCTTATTTGTCTGCAAATATTCATTTTATAAATATTAATTTGCAGAAATGTAGCACAGTATAAGGTGAATAGCTACATTTTATTTTGATGCAGAGATTTGTGCAGATGTGAATACTTCTGTTTACATGACAATACAATAAACATTTTTGTCACGAAAATCAAGGAATAATCATGAAAAATAACTGTGATCTCAATGTTGAGCACAATAATCTTTAAAGTCATTTTGGCTATAATTGTGCAGCCCTGCTTTGTGCTATACTGTGATGATAAAGTGTAATTTTTTTGAGCAGTGTAGAAACGAGGTTTTAAGTTCTCGTGGCAGTAAATGAATGAATTCACTGATCTGAGGTACGGGCTCTGGCCTGGGAACCAGAGTGCTCAGCTTGCTGGAGGAGGAGTTCCCTGCGGTGTGTCGCATTGTCACCTCCATCTATCCGTCTGCGGAAGATGATGTAATCACCTCTCCGTACAACAGTATCCTCGCCATGAACGAGCTGACGGAGCACGCTGATTGTGTCCTGCCAGTAGAAAACCAGGTGTGTACATTCAGAAATGTTCCACCCTCCCCGCTCTCCCTACAGGTGTCTGTGCAGCACACACAGATCCACACTATGAATTTTATTAACATGCTTTGTTCTTTTCCCTCATTTCTGCCCTGCAGTCATTGGTCGACATTGTGAACAAGATTAAAGTTATGTCTCATGGTGCGAAGCCCGGGTTGATAATCAAGAGAAATAGCACGGTCACCTCTGGACAGGGAGGCCTCAGTGGGGCAGAAAAACCCTTTGATGCTATGAATAACATTGTGGCTAACCTGTTGCTCAATATTACCAGGTATAATATTACTGTCTGCTCATATATCTCTGTGACTGTCTCACAATGTTCATTTTAGGTTAAACATTTTTGACTACTTGCTCTTATCCATCAATGATGAATGTATGAGTACCCATTCTCTTCATAATAAGTCAGTATTTTGACCTTTTGCAGAGTACTGTGTATCAAAGAGGTATTCTAGATGTGCTTTTTTAGTTATGCCTAATTAGTTTAACTTTCCATTATTATGCAGTCAAACTAAGAATGTCATTAAAATCACTTTTCCCCTTATTTTTTGGTGTGACACATTTCCTGTTGCAGCTCAGCTCGTTTTGAGGGCTCCCTCAACATGGATCTGAATGAGATCGCTATGAACCTGGTGCCCTTCCCCCGTTTACACTACCTGGTGCCCAGCCTCACTCCCCTCTACACACTGGCAGATATCAATGTCCCCCCAAGGAGGTAAGCTTTCTGGCTCTCAGTTATTTTTACTTGACAGTTGTTGTGGGTCCTGCAGAGCTCCAGGTATTAAAAGCTCTCTGTTGATGACTTCACTGTCTAGAAGTGCTTTCAGTTTGTTTATGCTGTAAATTGAACTGTTATTTTGAAGTATTAGGATGAAAAAGCACCAGTCATGGGCCCGCCCTCCTGTAGGCCCACCACCCGCAGGAGGCATCGTAGAGGTCGGGTGCAGTGTATATCGGGCGGTGGCCAAGGGCAGAGGCCCTGGCGGACCAATCCCCGGCTATCGAGACTGGCTATTGGGACATGGAATGTCACCTCTCTGGTGGGGAAGGAGACTGAGCTAATGTGTGAGGTTGAGAGATACCAGCTAGATATAGTCGGGCTCACCTCAACACATGGCCTGGGCTCTGGAACCAGTCTCCTGGAGAGGGGCTGGACTCTGTTCCAGTCTGGAGTTGCCACTAGTGAGAAGCGGCAAGCTGGGGTGGGTATTCATGTATCCCCCCGGCTTGCTGCCTGCACGTCGGTGTTTTCACCAGTAGACGAGAGGGTTGCTTCCCTGCGCCTTCGAACCCGGAAACAGGTCCCGACTGTTGTTTGCGCTTATGCGCCAAATAACAGTTCAGAGTTACCCACCCTTTTTGGAGTCGCTGGGCGGGGTGTTCGAGGGTGCTCCATCTGGTGACTCCAGATGGGGACTTTAACGCTCATGTGGGCAATGACAGTGAGACCTGGAGGGGCGTGATTGGGAGGAACGGCCTGCACAATCTGAACCCGAATGGTATCTTGTTATTGGACTTCTGTGCAATCCATAATGAACACCTGTGTTCGAACATAAGGATATCCATAAGTGCATGTGGCACTGGGACACCCTAGGTCGCAGGTCGATGATCAATTTTGTAATCGTATCACTAAATCTGCAGCCGTATGTTCTGGACACTCGGGTGAAGAGAGGAGCTGAGCTGTCAACTGATCACCACCTGGTGGTGAGTTGGATCAGGTGGCGGGGGGAGATGCTGGACAGACCTGGCGCACCTAAACGTGTTGTGAGGGTGCGCTGGGAATGCCTGGCAGAAGCCCCAGTCCGCGAGATCTTCGAGTCCGGCAGAGCTTCAACAGCATTCCGAGGGAGGCTGAGGACAGTGAGTCCGAATGGACCATGTTCCACACCTCCATTGTTGAGGCAGCTGCTCAGAGCTGTGGCTGCAAGGTGGTTGGTCCCTGCTGTGGCGGTAATCCCTGAACCAGATGGTGGTCACTGGAGGTGAAGGAAGCCATCAAACTGAAGGAGTCTTATTGGGCTTGGTTAGCCTGTGGGACTCCGGAGGCAGCTCACAGGTACCAACAGGCCAAGCGGTACGCAGCTTGGGCAGTGGCTGAAGCAAAAACTCGGGTGTGTGAGGAGTTCGGTAAGGCCATGGAAAAAAACTTTTGGACGGCATTGAAGCGATTCTGGCAAACCGTCAGGCAGCTCAGGAGGGGAAAGCAGTGCTCTACTCATACATCTATAGTGCGGGTGGAATGCTGCTGACTTCAACTGAGGGTATCGTCAGGCGGTGGAAGGAATAGTTTGAGGACCTCCTTAATCCCACTAGCAAGCCTTCTGTAGTGGAAGCAAAGTCTGGGGATAAGGGGGATGACTTTCCCGTCACTGGGGGTGAGGTCACTGAGGTGGTTAAACAACTCCTTGGTGGCAGGGACCCTGGAATGGACGAGATTCGGCCTGAGTTCCTGAAGGCTCTGGATGTTGTAGAGCTGTCTTGGTTGACACGCCTCTGCAACATCGCGTGGAGATCTGGGGTGGTGCCACTGGATTTGCTAACTGGGGTGGTGGTCCCCATCTTTAAGAAGGGAGACTGGAGGGTGTGCTCCAACTTTCGGGGGATCACACTCCTCAGCCTCCCCGGTAAGGTCTATGCCAGGGTGCTGGAAAGGAGGGTCCGTCCATTGGTCGAACCCTGGATTCAAGAGGAAGAAAGCGGTTTTCGTCCTGGTCATGGAACGCTGGACCAGCTCTTTATCCTCTCGAGGGTGTTTGAGTGTGTGCAGGAGTTTGCCCAACTAGTCAGTGCGCCTTGTGGACTTGGAGAAGGCATTCGACCGTGTCCCTCGGGGTATCCTGTGGGAGGTCCTGCAGGAGTATGGGGTGTCTGGACCATTGTTAGGGGCCATTCAGGCCCCATACAACCGCAGGACCTCCCATGATCCCTATAGCCGGTAATAAGTCGGATTTGTTTCCTGTGGTTTTTGGACTCCGCCAGGGCTGCCCTTTGTCACCGATTCTGTTCATAATTTTTATGGACAGAATTTCTAGGCGTAGCCAGGTGGCGGAAGGCTTCTGCCTTGGTGGCCTCAGGATCTCGTCTCTGCTTTTTGCAGATGATGTGGTCCTGCTGGCTTCATTAGGTGGTGGCCTCCAGTTCACAGTGGAACGGTTCACAGCCAAGTGTGAAGCAGCTGGTATCAGAATCAGCACCTCTAAGTCTGAGGCCATGGTCCTCAGCTGGAAAAGGGTGGAGTGCCCTCTCCAGCTCAGGGCTGAGTTCCTGCCCCAGGTGGAGGAGTTCAAGTATCTCGGGGTCTTGTTCACGAGTGACGGGAGAGTGGAGCAGGAGATCAACAGACGGATCGGGGCTGCGTCTGCAGTGATGCGGAAGCAAAGCTGTCGATTTACCGGTCGATCTATGTCCGTACCCTCACCTATGGTCACGAGCTTTGGGTAGTGACCGAAAGAATAAGATCATAAATACAAGCGACAGAAATGAGCTTCCTCCAAAGGGTGGCTGGCCTCTCCCTTAGAGATAGGGTGAGAAGTGCGGCCATTCGGGAGGGGCTCAGAGTAGAGCCGCTGCTCCTCCACATTGAGAGGAGCCAGTTGAGGTGGTTCAGGCATCTGATTAGGATGCCTCCTGGGCACCTCTTTGAGGAGGTGTTCCGGGCATGTCCTACCAGAAGGAGGCCCCGGGGTAGACCCAGGACACAATGGAGAGATTATATCTCTTGGCTGGCCTGGGAACGCCTTGGTGTTCCTCCGGATGAGCTGGAGGAGGTGGCAGTGGAGAGGGAAGTCTGGGCTTCTCTGCTTGGGCTGCTGCCCCCGCGACCCAGCCCCAGCAGAAGAAAATGGATTGATATAAAATGCATAGTGATTTTTGGTATGAGTCTTTAACTTTATACAATCTTCTAGTAGATTTAGAGATTTTGGGTTTGACATAATTAATATGCGCAGCACGGTGGCGTAGTGGTTAGCACTGCTGCCTCACAGTTAGAATACCATCTGGAAGGCCTGGGTTCGATTCCACCTTGGCCCAGGCCTCTCCCTCTCTCTGTGTGGAGTTTGCATGTTCTCCCCGTGCTTGCGTGGGTTTCCTCCGGGTACTCCGGTTTCCTCCCACATTCCAAAGACATGCACTTACTGGGGTTAGGTTAATTGGCTAATCTAAATTGCCCATAGGTGTGAATGAGAGCATGAATGTGAGTGTGAAAGGTCGTCTGTCCCTCTGTGTTGGCCCTGCAACAGGCTGGCGACCTGTTCAGGGTGTACCCTGCCTCTCGCCATATGACAGCTGGGATAGGCTCCAGCCCCCCCGCGACCCTTAACAGGATGTGCGGAAGCGAATGGATGGATGGATGGATAATTAATATGCAGTTTCCAGTTTAGAGGCTTTTTCTTGGCGATCCTTCCAAACGAGTCTTTTTTTAATTATACTGTGACAAATTTTAACTGCATCCTGTGAAAGTTTTCTTTTTCGCTATAGTTTTCTTTTTGACTATATGAATCACCCACTTGGTACAAGTACGCTGTGGGTTACAAGAGTATCCAAGTGTAGACAGATTAGCTCATCTAATCATGCACTGGATCTAAGTAAAAAAGTTATCAATGAAGTAAAACTAATGGATTAGATTCAGAATTAAACTGTAAAAAGGAGTAGATAAAGGAAGAATGGCCTAAAAGTGAAAAAGAAAATGTTCAGCTTTCTTTTTATAATGTGAAAAAGTAGCAAGTGTTCCAGACAGATTTTTTTATAACACCAACCTGCTGACCTTCCCCCAAAAACAGCTGCCACAAATGTGGCCTTGTGTGAGCCACAGGGACCTTCTCTCCTCCTACGGAGCTGCTTATTGGTTAAAAAAGTGGTGGTTTTACTGGGTGACTCCCAGAGATAAATATATGTGACTGTATGAATGCAGAGCATGGTGTTTCTTAAAAATATCTTGCCTACTCTGCAGGACTTCCCTACATAAATAAAGCCACAAGCATTCTTCTTTGTCAGATACTGCAGCCTTGGTCTCCAGTCATGTTCTGCTAATGTATCAAGTTCATTGAGGCTTGATGAAAAAGCTATAAAAGGAATATTTGGCATGATTTCCTGCACAATCATTTCTTGTAAAGTTTATGAAGCAATATGAGCATTTGTTTTCTTTCGCTTTCTTCCAACTGTGAACTCTAGACTGGATCAGATGTTCAGTGACGCCTTCAGTAAAGATCACCAGCTAATCCAAGCCGACCCAAAGCACAGCCTGTACCTGGCCTGTGCCCTCATGGTCAGGGGTAACGTGCAGGTTTCTGACGTCCGCAGGAACATCGAGAGGTTAGAGCACAATCCTCTCTCTGTCCCATTCTGCACCAAGAGACCCACATCACAATCACGCTCTCCCATGGTATTCCCATTCAGTATTAGCATCAGTGAGTCATGATTGCATCATTCAGCCTCTAGCTCTCCGGCTCTCCTCACAGAACTTGTTTTCATTTAGCACAGTCTCAGTAGAAACTGAAACAGAGGTTGGTGCCAGGGAACGTCTTTGTGTTTGAATATGATGTTAAAAATGGTGGAAAGAGAGCTAGGAGGAGGGAGAGCAAGTACTGCAAACCCGGGAACAACTTGAAAAGAAGAAAGGGGCATTTAATCTCACTGTGCTCTGCTCTGTTACATCATTTCCTCATAAAACTTAACAATATTCTGTCCTGTACATGTTTGTAGTACTTAGAAGAAAATGATCTATGATGCCATCTGTTTAGTTGACTGATAAGGTCCATCCATGGATGTTTGGTTGATAAGTAAACTGTCAAAATTGCAAACCTGTGATTTGCTACTAACCAAGTGAGGTAAATATTCGTGGGCTCTGGAACTGAAATCCTTATTGCTAGCTAGGGGAATGTTGTTCACGTATTCATTTTAGGATCAAATAGTTTGAAGTTCAGCTGAGACTAAACAAAGTTTATTGGTTGCCATGTAAACCATTACCCCTCAGTTTTCTTGTATTATTTATATGGTTATTAACAGTACACATCATTTTCCCCTCTCTCCCCTCACCTTAGACTGAGGCCATCACTGCCCTTTGTCTCGTGGAACCAGGAAGGCTGGAAGACAAGCCTGTGTTCAGTGCCTCCGGTGGGACACTCCCACTCCCTGTTAGCTCTGGCAAACAACACCTGTGTGAAGCCCACATTCGTGGAGCTGAGGGAACGCTTTACCAAGCTCTACAGGAAGAAGGTGTGCCTTGGCTGTCTTTGTGAGGCCATTCTTTGACAGGAATGTGTTCCCAAGCCTCTTAACCTTAAATTTAACTATTACAAATGAATGCCAAACCCACAGTCTAATCTTAGCCTTAAACCTAATTCTAGCTTAAACCCTAAAAGCCCTTAAAGAGGGCATCTGTAAAATGTAGCTGCAAAAGATTACAGTCTTACGGGTTACAGTCTTTCTGAGCAGACACTACACTGGTTGAATCTTCACCCTCAAGATGAGGGTGAAGATTAAATTTTGAGTGTCTGCTCAAAACAAAATTAAAAACAGCGCCTTCATTTTAACAGGGCTCACTGTTGATCTCACACTGCCACTTCTTAGTTAGATTCAATTGGCTTCTCTCAAAATGTAAAGGAGCCCACCCACCACTTTAATCATACTCTGGATCTTGTCCTGACATATGGCATAGAAACTGAAGACTTAACAGTATTCCCTGAAAGCCCCCTCCTGTCTGATCATTTCTTAGTAACATTTACATTTACTTTAGCCTCCTGAGACCCGAGCTCCTGTTTGCAATGCATTTTCAATTTCTCCTAGATATTTGTGATTAGATGGACCTGAAATGTATATATACTAAGCTTCCTGTTTGAACGGGAAGTTGTATTTTGTTACATGGTTGTTACATACTTTTGTAAGAAAAATATGTCCTCAGATGTGGACACTGGGATTATTTTATAGCATAACACAACAAAAACAACATGACTTAACAAAGTATAAAATACTCTTGAGAGTAATGAAGTATAAGGTGCAGCAAAGCCAAAATGTAATGTCCCCATATGTGGACGCAGGGTCCCAGGAGGTTAATGGATTACACAGCAGTGGGGAATAAGTTTTATTACAGTAGAAGTCTTTCTGAAAGTGCTGTAACTAAGTTTAAGGATCTAATTCCTTCATTATTATGCTCTTCAGTGCCAACACAGTGCAGAGCAGCTACCTAAACTCTGCTTCCAGTGAGGTCGATTATCTCGTCAATAGTTTTACATCCTCACTGCGTACGACTTTGGATACTGTGGCTCCTCTGAAAAGGAAAGCCTCAAATCAGAAGTGCCTGACTCCGTGGTATAATTCACAAACGCACAGCTTAAAGCAGATAACCCGAAAGCTGGAGATGCTCATTTAGCCTGGAAAAAGAGTTTGTTGCTCTATAAAAAAGCCCTCCGTAAAGCTAGGACATCTTACTATTCATCATTAATTAGGGTGGCTGTAGCTCAGTAGGTAGAACAGGTCACCTACTGATCGGAAGGTCAGCGGTTCAAATCCTGGCTACTCCAGGCTACATGCCAATGTATCCTTGGGCAAGATACTTAACCCTAAGTTGCTCTCCGACCGTTCTGTCGGAGTATGAATGCGTGTGAATGCTAGTTAATTAAAAAAAAGCACTTAGCTTAATTAATGATGGAAGTGCTTGTATGAATGGGAGTGCATGGGTGAATGCAAAACAGGTTGTATAAGCGCTTTGAGTGCTCTGATTGAGTAGAAAAGCGCTATATAAGAACTAGTCCATTAGTTGAAGAAAATAAGAACAACCCCAGGTTTCTTTTCAGCACTTTAGCCAGGCTGACAAAGAGTCAGAGCTCTGTAGAGCCGAGTATTCCTTTCACGTTAACTAGTAGTGACTTCATGGATTTCTTTACAAATAAAATTTTAGACATTAGAGAAAAAATTATTCATAACCATCTCAAAGATTTATCTTCATGTTCGGCTGCTTTCAGCACTGCTGGTATTTGTTTAGACTCTTTCGCTCCAGTTGATCTTTCAGAGTTAACTCCAATAGTTACTTCCTCCAAACCAGCAACATGTTTCCCATTCCTACTAGACTGTTCAAAGAAGTCTTTCCAATTATTGATGCTTCTATCTTAAAAAATGATCAATCAGTCTTTATTAGCTGGCTATATACCACAGACCTTCAAGGTGGCTGTAATTAAACCTCTACTTAAAAAGCCATCACTGACCCAGCTGTCTTAGCTAATTATAGGCCAATCTCCAACCTTCCTTTTCTCTCAAAGATTCTTGAAAGAGTAGTTGTAAAACAGCTAACTGATCATCTGCAGAGGAACGGTTTATTTGAAGAGTTTCAGTCAGGTTTCAGAATTCATCACAGTACAGAAACAGCATTAGTGAAGGTTACAAATGATCTTCTTAGAGCCTCTGACAGTGGACTCATCTCTGTTCTTGTCCTGTTGGACCTCAGTGCAGCTTTGATACTGTTGACCATAACATTTTATTACAGAGATTAGAGCTTGCTATAGGTATTAAAGGTACTGCACTGCAGTGGTTTGAATCATATTTATCTCATAGACTCCAATTTGTTCATGTAAATGGGGAGTCTTCTTCAGACAGTAAGGTTAATTATGGAGTTCCACAGGGTTCTGTGCTAGGACCAATTTTATTTACATTATACATGCTTCCCTTAGGCAGTATTATTAGAAAGCACTGCATCAATTTTCATTGTTATGCAGATGATACTCAGCTTTACCTATCAATGAAGCCAGATGACACACATCAATTAATTAAACTGCAGGAATGTCTTAAAGACATAAAGACCTCTTATTTCCTGTTTTAAATTCAGATAAAACTGAAATTCTTGTACTCGGCCCCACAAATCTTAGAAACATGGTGTCTAACCAGATACTTTGGATGGCATTACTTTGGCCTCCAGTAACACTGTGAGAAATCTTGGAGTCATTTTTGACCAGGATATGTCCTTCAATGCACATATTAAACAAATATGTAGGACCGCTTTTTTGCATTTGCGCAATATTTCTAAAATTAGAAACATCCTTTCTCAGAGTGATGCTGAAAAGCTAATCCATGCATTTATTACTTCTAGGCTTGATTATTGTAATTCATTATTATCAGGCTGTCTTAAAAACTCCCTGAAAAGCCTTCAGCTGATCCAAAATGCTGCAGCTAGAGTACTGACAGGGACTAGAAAGAGAGAGCAGATTTCTCCCATATTGGCTTCTCTTCATTGGCTCCCTGTTAAATCTAGAATAGAATTTAAAATCCTTCTCCTCACATACAAGGTCTTGAATAATCAGGCACCATCTTATCTCAAAGACCTCATAGTACCATATCACCCCAACAGAGCACTTCACTCTCAGACTGCTGGCTTACTTGTGGATACTTAAGAGTAGAATGGGAGGCAGAGCCTTCAGCTTTCAGGCGCCTCTTCTGTGGAACCAGCTTCCAGCTTGGATTCGGGAGACAGACACCCTCTCTATTTTTAAGATTAGGCTTAAAACGTTCCTTTTTGATAAAGCTTATAGTTAGGGCTGGATCAGGTGACCCTGAACCATCCCTTAGTTATGCTGCTATAGGCCTAGGCTGCTGGGGGGGTTCCCATAATGCACTGTTTCTTTTCATTCACCTTATTAACTTTGTTTATACTCCACTCTGCATTTAATCATTAATTATTATTAATCTCTGGCTCTCTTCGACAGCATGTCTTTTGTCCTGTCTCTCTCCCCTCAGCCCCAGCCAGTCGTGGCAGATGACTGCCCCTCCCTGAGCCTGGTTCTGCTGGAGGTTTCTTCCTGTTAAAAGGGAGTTTTTCCTTCCCACTGTCGCCAAGTGCTGCTCATAGGGGGTCATTTTGACTGTTGGGTTTTCTCTGTATTATTGTAGGGTCTTTACCCACAATACAAAGCGCCTTGAGGCGACAGTTTGTTGTGATTTGGCGCTATATAAATAAAATTGAATTGAATTGAATTGAATTCTTGGAACTGTCATGAAGACTCTGCTGCCAGAGCGAAAAGACTGAATCTAAGTTAAATAGACTTTCTTGGAGTTTTTATTGTTATTGTTGTTTAATTGGATATTATGTGGAGCAAATATAACCATAGAAACCAACCAGGGCATTCTGGCTTCAGGTGAAGTGATATCTCAAGTTTATTCTCCAAGCTTCTTAGCAAAAACACATTAATGCATGTGACAGAGACATCATCAGCCTGAGTCAGACTCAGTTTCATGATTTTTTCTTCTTTATTTTTGTGTTGATTTAGGCTCACTTACATCACTACCTGCATGTAGAGGGAATGGAGCAAAGCTTCTTCTCAGAGGCCGTTGCCTCCCTCAGCTCGCTGATTGAAGAGTATCATCATCTGGATGCCACCAAGGCCAAACTCATGCCTGATGCACCCAGACTCTCCATTCCCAGATGAAGGTCTGCCATGCTGCGAGTGTGGGTGTGCCCGTCTGTCTTTGTCAGGAACAAACTCACACAACTGAAGCTTTCATATATCAAGATTGTCTAATTTATGACCTGGTTAAAATGTTCCAAACAACATGTAAAGAAAAATCTACAGTCTATAGTCTAATTTGCTTTTCCAAGCTCCCTGACTGTTGTTATTATGAGGTAATGTTACAGTTAGTACACTGGCCATATTCCTTGTTGTTATTGCACGTACCTGTCCTGAAGACGGCTTCATAAAACCTTTTTATAATAACTAACATTTTTAAAAAATTATTCTTCTTTCTTAAAATGAGTTTTGTTTTGTCCTTTTGGAGGTGTGTAACTGCTGCCAAGGAGAAGCAAAGTGTGTGCATGTTTCAGTCCTCTCTTTCCCTCCAGCAGGGCTCATACTACCCTGTCTGTGACTTTCGGGGTCCTTTAGAGTAAGCGCAGGTCAGAAAACATATCGCCTGGATCGTTGCACTTCCTCTGACACACACAGGACATTATCCATTGCATCTTCCACTGTGTGTTGGAGCCACCTTTGCAGGTGAAGTTGACTTTGATCATGCGTGACTTGTTGGGGACACAGCAGCGCTTGTCTGTACAGACACCACAGTATGTGGGCTTAAATTTCTTGGTGCTGGTGCAGCCAGAGAGAGTCAACTTCTCTGCTTTCTTTGCCTGGAATTTGGGTCGGCACGTCTTTCCCTTCGGGACCTACAGGGAGAAATAGTGATTGGTGTCTTTGTTTTTGACAGTTACACCAAAAAACATTTAAACAGATTAAAGCTGAAGTTGTCACCTTAATGCTCTTAAGTACGCTTTTCTCACATGGTCGCAGCAGGCACAGGCGGCGGTCTTTTCTCATCTCACACATGCTGTTATCGTTGTTGATGCGTACAGAGATGCCCAGGCCACAAGTCTTGGAGCAGGGACTCCACTGGGTGGTCTGGATCAGACAGTTCTTCTTCCAGGCTAAAGGAGGATCCCTGTAACCTTTCAGTGTTACAGTTAAAGGGTACTGTGTCAACAACACCCCTCACACAGCACTAGCCTGTGAGCTAAAATTAGGTTCGATTGGGTTCAAAGGTTTTGCAGACATGTAGGTAAAACCTTGATGTTTTAATATAATTTCAATTCTTTAAATAAAACCACATGATTTCAAAAGGCACTAAGACTTGTTAACCCTAAAACACTAACATGAGTTAGTAACACTCACTTTCATCCATCCGTCCATTCTCTTTCACATGGATGAAAATGACCCGACATTAGTGTTCTAGGGTTAATCAAGTGTGTCTCCCAGTTGTGACCCCAGCATTTCCAGCCTAACTCACTGTAAAACACAGAGTACACTATGTGCCAGATTTACTAAACTTGGCAAATTGAATCCAGTCGCAACCCAGAAAGTTCTGCAGGTGATCGACAAACAATGCACTAATTTATAAGAAAAGAGCAGTGCCCATTAGCGGCCCAATCACAGAGTGTAAGAGCGCAATCCATGTACTAAGAAAATAATAGGGTGTGATATACTGAAAACAGTGTCCCAATTCAGATGAGTGGCAGCTGAAGGAGAATCACTATGCTTGTATAAACTCTTCTGTGAGATAATTTTGACTGTGTGAACTGATGCTCAGGTGGAGTGCAGGGTTTATTCAGAGGACTTTGCTATTACCAACTATTCCCATCATATAAACCTGAAGTCTTTGTGTAACAGCTGATGTGTATGACATGCAGAAGAAAAGAAAAGATTATTTACCATCAGATCATCCCTGGCTTAATGAAGTTATTGTTACTAATCTACATGGGTAAATGCAAGCATTGCTTTCCCTTTTTCAGCAGGTTGTGTACAGCTAAAGTCCACATTACGTATCGTAACTTTCAGACATTTTTTGTTAGCAGATCATCCTCAGAACTTCCCCTCCCGTCAGTGCATTTTTTTTTTGCAACTGCAGCATCATGCCAGTTTTCACCACTTAGTAAATTGGCTTTTCTGGATGTTTTTCAGCAAATGAAAATAACTTTTTTTTCACTTTTCAACCACATCTCAATGTTGATGACAACAACTGGCAAAATCACCTTTGAGGAAGTTTTGGGTGGGTGGGAAAGCGCTCTGTTTACCCACAATCGTAAATCAGAGTATCTGACTCAGACAGATCATATTGTAGATGCAGTTCAGCTACGTGCCACATCAAATGAATAAGCTGGCATGGCAACTTATTCATCAAAGTGACGTTTTTATAGCTTTTAATAAGAAACAAGTTGTGCCTCTTTCTTCTCCTCTTCCTACTCACTGGAATCATTGATCGATCAGTCTTGTTTCCCCTCTGTGAGGCAATTTAACCACAGGCAGTCACACTTTACACTGACAGAGTAATGAAGCAGCACCACCACCCCCACCACCCCCCTCCAGCTAACTAACTTGGACAGCAGTTAGAATTCCAGGCCCGACAGGCTGGCCCTTCTCCACCCACCTGACATGTAGGTAGTGTCCTGCTGGTGCTTGTTTGTGCTCTGGCCACTGCGGAGGCCAGCTGGTATGTTGCCCATTAGTGCAGCAGGGCCTAAGAGACCAGCAGGCTTCTGGATGAAAGCAGGGGTACAGCCAATGGCTCCAGCGATGCATGTACACTTGTAGAGGGGGCTGGGCTGGAAAGCGTCTCCATTCTCATAGTGGACCCCATTCAGGTCACAGCCCACCGCCACCATGTCTGAAGGAATGAGAAGAAACATGCTGGGATACTCGGGGTCAGTCTCTTAATGGGATTACTGTGGATCTTAAGATATTTATGCAAATGAATTTGCCAAAAACTGGAATTACTCAAATGATCACTTGAGGCTGAATCCTTGCTTGCTAGCATTAGCTGATGACTTAACACTTCATCCTGTGGTCTGAAGATAGTTGTTCTGTTTGTAGGGTCTTTACCCACAATACAAAGCGCCTTGAGGTGACTGTTTGTTGTGATTTGGCGCTATATAAATAAAATTGAATTGAATTGAATTGTTCTCCAGAAAATTAAGATGGCCGTGGCCATAAAGCTAGAGTCAAAGCTTCAAAATACCGTTCCAGAAACCAGTGAGTGGTGTTACGGGAGTTGTGTCTATCTCTTAGTTCTAGGTAAGCCAGAGATCCCATGAAAAGAAACCGAAAATGTGAAGCAGCATGTACCTCTGTAATAAAGTAAGAGACTGGGTGCACTCACATGCACACACTCCAACCTCGTATCTTGGCTTGTCTGCTGAGAAGTCACAATACATGCCCTTGTGTGGGTCACACACGTCCCTCTCATTGCACGGCTCTCCAATTTGTCGGGCGCAGCTCTTACAGCAGCCACACCCATCCAGGACAGAGCTCACACCAGGAGCACAGTAAGGTCTCTCCCGGCACTTGCAGGGCCACTGGCAGAACTGGCGCCTCTCGGTCGCAGCCCGCCCGCCCTGAGGAGCTGGCAGCTGTCCATTGTTCTGCGCCCTGCTGAAGCACTGAGAAACAGCCAGAGGGGATCAAAGCTTGTGAGTTTTCTGATGAATTGCATTGGGAGCCAATAGCATGTCAGAATTATGAACTCATAATTCTGGACTGAGTGATGAGTTGGCACATTTATTTTTTTATTTATTTTTCAAATAAAGCACTTTTTGAAAACTTTTGAATTGGCTGTGAACAGTTGCAACAGTGAGTTAAGCTTTTTTTTTTCGCTTTCAGAAGCAAAATAAAATATTTACACGTACCGACTAATTTCTATCTCTTTCCTCTCTACATTCACACCCGACTTTCTGGACCGTCCTCGTCCAACCTCCAGGTTCAGCTACTCTGGAAGATGTTAAAGTAGAGCATGCAGTCTGCCTCGTGGTAGACACACTAATGGAAGACTAAGGGAACAAAATCTTTCCACTTTACTGAAATGCTTTTCACCAGCCAAGGTCAATATTTTATATCAGAAATGTTTTGAACCCAGCGTGAGGGAGATGAAAGTGAGGAGACAGCTGACTCCTCAAAGGTTCTTTTATTTTTATATATATGTATACAGTACCAGTCAAAAGTTTGGACACACATTCATATGAATGTACTGTGTGTGTATGTAACAAATAAACAAAAACAAAAAAAAAAACTATATTGTTTTTGTGTGTGTGTGTTTTTCCAACAGGATTGGAAAATCTATCTCACAGGTGATTTTCACAGATTATTTATTTATCTACTTCGGGGGGGCCTTACTGTGTCGTTGCAGCAGCACAAACACAAAATCTCACATTCTGTCGCTTTCTCTGTCTGATCTCTCACACACACACACACACTTATAGCTTACAGCTGCCTTTGCTGCTCCCTAGACGCAGCAGGTAGCTCCACACGTTTGATTTGGCAGAGAAACTCATCCTGACGGAACGCCAAAGAAGATTTGTGTCTCCAGCTGGAATTGAATCGGCAACCTTTTGCACTCGAAGTGCAAAAATATATAGCAATAACATCATTAGAAGGATTCCAGCTGTTTTGATTCCATTGACAACAACCACAGTCAGAAGTTTGGGAATGTCCTCTTTTATTTAAGCTTGAGCTATAAGCTCACATTTTCTTCAGCTAAGCTACCATAGGCCTGAAGCAGATTTAGCCTTGCTAAAGTAACAAAGCCCATTAAGTACAGGTCCTCACAGACTGAGTGGATGACACCACTGTACCAAACAAGCACACTCATTTCTGCAATCCATCATTTCCAGTGGACCAGCTTCTAGATACAGTGTACTGGACACACACAGTATGAGTGCATATTTTCAACATATAAGTGGTAGCAATTGGGGTGGCTGTGGCTCAGGAAGTAGAGCGGGTCATCTACCAGATCCCTGGCTGCCACAGACTGTGCCAAAATATCCTTGAGCAAGATACCGAGCTATTGATATTCACCAATAGCAACTGTTATTGGTGAATGTCGATTCATTTGTTAATAGGCTGATGGCTGAGATACAAACCCATACAGATATGCAGACATATTAGTGCATCCCTAGTTGGAGCGGTAGCTGCAGTAAAGTGACCCGCAGCCAAATGTGCAAAACTTTAAAGATTCTTTCATTCCAATTTATAAAACCATCCAAAAAAAAGTCTCACTCACTCATTGTGAACGTTTAGGACTTATTTCTACTGCTGTCTTCAGCCATGAATAGATGTAGGATGTACATATGCATTTAATGTTTGCAACTCAAGGAGACGTGGGTGTTTTGTTCTGTTCTGGAATAATGAACAGGAGACAAAAGGAACAGGATCGATAATGGAGCTCTGAGCGACGGGTGCTGGAAGAGAAAAAATACTGTAAACTATTATGGATGGCTGCAGCTTTTTACAGCACAGATGTCAGCAACATTTTTTATTTTATCACACTTGTCTGAAAATGTAGTGCTGCAGTTTCATGAGGAAAAGGTTCATTAATACAGCTGCCCAAGCTTTTACCAGAAAAATGTTCTAGTTTTTTTTCCCTCCAATTTTTTCCTCTGGGATCAATAAAGTATTCTGATTCTGATTTTTCAAACTGGAACCAATGTGACTAACATAAATGATCTGTTGTTTTTTATCGTTCAAGCATCCAACCAGTCAACAGGTTATCTTATCATAGAAATATGATAAGATGATAATAATATGTCATCATCTTTCAGCTACCTCATTTTAAGGGCTGCCACAGTGGATCATCTGCACACCAGCCCTCTGCATGTCCTCCACTACATCCATGAACCTCCTCTGTGATCTTCCTCTTTTCCAGTTCCATATTCAACGTCCTCTGTCCAGTGTATCTACTGTCTGTTCTCTGCACGTGTCCAGTCCATCTCAACTTCGCCTCTCTAACCTCATCTCCAAACCACTCAACCTGAGCCGTCTCTCTGATATAAGCATTTCTAACCCTGTCCATTCTGGTCACACCCAACGAGAATCTGAGCATCTTCAACTCTGCCACCTCCAGCTTGGCTTCCTGTCTTTCTGTCAGATCCACTATCTCCAAAATATACTTCAGAGCAGGTCTCGCTACTGCCTTCTAGACCTTTTCATGCTTGCTGCTATGCTTGTGTCACAAATCACCCGCTCCACCCTGCCTCCACGCTTCTTCACCTGTCTTGTGCACTGTCCATCACTCTGGATGGTTGATTTGTCCACCTTCACTAACTGTTAAAAATATATCATGTAATGAATTGTTTTTAGACAATATCTGAAAAGAAACACAGATGTATTGGAAGCCTTTCATCAAGTATCACGATCACATCTGTGGTAGTGACAGACTGCACATAGCTCGGAGCAGTTAACAATTCTTATATATCAGTCCTTTAATATCTGTGTTTACTTGCTTGGTATTTCCTGTGATGAAACTCAGGCCTGGCACCACTTGTGCTCCAATTACCCCTGGCCACTCAGTGCTTCCAAGGGTTACTGAGAGTTATGCCAAAAATCTGAAACCTATCTGCCAGGTTTACTGAATGAGCTTGTTTCATGGTGTGAAAATGAGTCCACGGGAGCTTAAAATGCAAAGACTTCCCAATTTGCTTGTCTTTTGTTAGCTCATGCTTCTCAAATAAACACTGAACTTGAATCTAGTAACACTAGTCTGTATGCAATTATATGATCATAAGAACCCACAGATGAAAAGGCAAAGTCAGAGTTTTTTCTAATTCACTGACAGCTAGGCATAACATGCAGCTATGTGCTTTTCCTCTGGATTTACATAAGGCAGTTGCGAAGTGGCATCAAGTGGTGTCTTATCTGCAGCATGAGAAAAGGAAAAGATAAAAGGGTAGTGCTCTTCTTACCTCTTGAGCAAGGATGAGCAGGAGGGAATGGCAGAGAAGCAGTAGCATCTCTCAAGTGTCAAGGTTTGTGTAAGCTCCAGGAGTGGCACAGGGTGACGAGGGAGCAGGAAGGTGGGATAGAGGGAGGGAGACTGGGAGCTGGAAGAGGGAGGAATGGAATGGGGTGGGGTGGGGTGGAGTGGGGAGGGGAGAGATTGGCAGAGCTGACCTGTCTGGCGAGAGGCACAAAGCACCCCTCTGTCTCTCTTCAAACACACCTTTCCCCCTAACTCACTGATCCAGAGAGGAAATATTTGTCTTCATAACTACTGGGCCTTCAGAACCTGCCCACTTCTATATTCTTAGGGGACCTTACTCACATTTATCTGAATGAAAGTAAGGGTTAAAGCTTTAAACCATGTGCAACAAGCTACTACATAACCCTAAATTCATGTGTAAAATTCTCATGTAACACATTCACTCTGTGCTGTTTATTTAATGTGGTGCTGAAGCTGCGTGGTCCCACCTAATGTGGACTGACATCTATTTGAGTTCACATTCCATTATTATTTACACTGAGTATAGAGGTCCCTCTCATAGCTAACTTCCCACCTACATTCTCATAAACCAGCACCCCTTTGAGATTTCATATGGAAACACCTATAATACCATATTACTGCTACTGCGCGCTGTACTACCATGAGTACTCTCAGCAATGAGAGGCCAGGCACTATTAGATTTTTGAGGCTGTTATCAAATGCTTATGAGATTAAAAAATCCAATATCAAGGTATCTATATATATTCTTTGCCTACAAGTAATTAGTGTATTGCTATGAAATCTTGTGGAGACATTCATGGTAAATGCTCCCTAGTGCTTGTACAGTTGAGCACTCAACATGTTTTTTTTTTTTAAAGCCTGTCATGTCTGGCACATTTTGCAACCAGAATTGCGATCTGAATGCACTGTTGTGCCAGACATATTTACTCTTCCAAGATGAGCTCTATAGATTCTCTATAGGCTCCCCAGGGCCAACAACAACAAGTATGGCTAGATGATGTGCTCTATAAGTATCTGGATGTTGCACTTACAACCATGGGTGAATACCCACTGGCTCTGGATACAAACTTTCCACACAACCACCTACTGATTCAAAGTTTGGTAGCCCAACAGCAGAAGGACACTTAGAGCCACACAGCATATATTATGTTGAGATTACATTTTCAATTCTGATACTTCAATTTCTGCACATACTATAAAATCTCCTGCCTAAAGCAGTTTATTCTGGTGTTCTTTGAAGCAAAGTCATTGACAGGACACCTCAAACAGTCTTAATAGTCCGCAACCATCCACCACAGGTGATGGCAGAGGGCGCAGCTAGCAGCGCTCTGTCCCTGGGTTTGTAGTGCTATCACCGGTGCCCCACCAGCCACTCATGTTAAAGCTGCTGTCCTGCTGTGAACTTGGACTGCAAGCTTTATCATCCAGGACTGAAGCTCTGATCTTTCTTCCACAGTCTATGATTATAGCCTAGGTCTGTATTACCTGTGATTTAAGTGGCTAATTTATCACACGTTCACACTGTTTTATAATCATTTTGCAAATCCCTTTTATTCCCATATTAAATAATAATAAACAATTGTAATAATACTGCACACAGTAAAACCACATTACATGTAACTAGTTTGACAATTGCAGTCAAACGCAGCAAACGTTTTCAATTTTTCTGCAAGACAATCCTGTTGAAACTCATTCATATTCTGTACTGAACTTGAGATGGAAAACTTCGGATTCTCCCGGCATTCTGTGAAGTCCAAATGCAAAAACAGCTCTCAGTGAATCAGGTGATTCATTACCAAAAGAATTTATTAATCAAAGTAAAAATAAATAAATAAACCGTGTGTGTGATCATTAAAATAAAGCAGACACCTTTTTTGTCACATTAGCCTCTCACTTTAAAGGTCACTGCTGTCGCTGGTAATGTGTGGAAAGTGTTGCAGCAGGTGAGAAAGTAGCCAATAATTCATGATTTCACCCCTCGGAGGATTAATTGTCTCTTCTTATGCTTGAGGGCAGGGCCCACCTCCTCTCACTGCCTCCCTGCAAAGACCATAATTACGCTCTTTGTTTGGTCTGACATGCTGTACTCCAGCAACACATTAGTTTAGCACTCCAGCTGTGAGACGTTTCCTCTGCGGGTGTAAACTGTTCACTCTGACAGTGGACTTGTCAAAATAAATAAGCAGAAGCTACCCTGTAAAAACAATCCTTTATTATCCTTTATCATCTGTCTGGCATATTGTAACTTATGTATTTTTGTGGATATATTTTATTTGAGCCATTTGACACAAAGGGATGAATTTTTTGCTGAAGGAAACACCCAAATAACTCCTCCCCACATCTGAACAGAGCCAAGCTGAAAACAATACACACTCCACTATTACAGCTGCTAAAAAGAAATCAGTGAAAAAGGACTCTGAGGGGCTTTTTGCTCTTCACTGAAACAGATTTTTCCTGAATGAAATGTGTTGCGTTAAGTATAAACTTTAATTTTGATGAATATTTGTTTTTACAAACACAAAACTTGTATGACCTCAAATCCCACGAGTCTATTCTTGGAGTAATTTCAAATATACAGTTGTTTGAATTTATTTTGGATTTTCTCTGATCCACACCCCGAATCCAAAAAAGCTAGGATCTTGTGTAAAGTGTATAAATAAAAACAGAATGAAATAATTTCTCACATATAAAGATGAGCAGTGGTTCAATAATCTGCTAAAAACTGCATCTCATCATGTACACTACATAATATCGCTAAAAGATTCTTAGAATCTGGAGAAATCAGCATTGGATGCCTGTGATCTTTGAGCCCTCGGGCAGCTCCACATTAAAAACAGGCATGATGGAAATCACTGCATGAGCCAAAGCTCATTTAAAATGGGCTGAGACAAAAGTGGAAAACTGTTCTGTGGTCAAATGATTTGAAATTCCTTTTGGAAAATATGGACTAAAGAGGCTTTTTATCAGTGTTCAGTTCAAAAGCCTGAGTCTCTCATGGTACGGGGGTGCATTATATGCATCCACATGCATTATTTATCACAGTTAAATGTTTCAGAACATTAAACAAATTTTAATATCAGAGAAAGATAACTCAAGTAAATACAAAATACAGCTATTACATGGTTTTATTTATTAAGGGAAAATAGCTGTCCAAACCTACCTGGCCCTATGTGAAAAAGTAATTGCCAAACCCAGGCCTGATTACTGCCAGATGTTTTGAATCAAGAAATAACTTTAATAAAACTTGTATGGCAAAGTACAGTAGGCTAAAAGATCTCAAAAAGCAACACGTCATGCCACAGATGAAAAACAAAGTCTTTGACATCTATCAGTCTGGAAGGGTTACAAAGTCCTTTCTAAAGCTTTCGGACTCCAACAAACTGCAGTGAGAGCCATTATTCACACATAGAGACAATTTGGTGAACCTTCCCAATAGTGGTCGGCCTACCGAAATTACTCCAAGAGTGCATCAACGACTCATCCAGGAGGTCACAAAAGAACCCAGAACAACATCTAAAGAACTGCAGGCCTCACTTGCCTCAGTTAAGGTCAGAGTTCATGATTCAACAATAAGAAAGAGACTGGGCAAAAATGGCATCCATGGGAGAGTTCCAAGGTGACCAAAAAAGAACACACAGGCTCATCTCACATTTGCCAAAAAACATCTTGATAATCCCCAAAATTTAGTGGAAAATGTTCTGTGGACTGATGAGACAAAAGCTGAACTTTTTGGAAGGTTTGAGTCCCGTTACATCTGGCATAAAACTAATAGCATTTCATAAAAAGAACATCGTACCAAGAGTCAAACATGGTGGTGGCAGTGTGATGATCTGAGGCTGCTTTGCTGCTTCAGGACCTGAATGACTTGCCATAATTGATGGAACCATGAATTCTGCTCTCTACCAGAAAATCCTGAAGGAAGTTCATGACCTGAAGCTCAAGCACACTTGGGTTATGTAGCAGGACAATGATCTGAAACACACCAGAATCCTCATCATGTGTCACAGTCAAATGGGTGTCGACGCAACATGGTATTCTGCAGTATGGACCTCCAGCCCACATCGTTTTCTGCAGCATGCACAAGAGACCTGAAGTTCAGTCCAGTCCATCCTTTGATGTCATCTATCCCTTTTTTTCTCTGTCATCCTCTCGCTCTTCTTCTCTCAAACGAACCTTGGAGAATTGTGTTGGCAAGGGTGTCCTTGCTATGGTTCATGTCTCCGAACCATGGAAATTTCTTCTTTTTGACCATATCCATGAAACTTTCACGGGGGCCAAGAAAGTTGGTAACCAATTCCTGGCTTAAAGTGTGGCTGGTCCAGTGGAAGTCAAGAACCTTCTAGAAGCAGTTTATCTCAAAGGGAGCTATTCTTTTTGTGAATCTTTTGTGAGTCTTAAGCTAACTGGGGCAGGGAAGCATTCACTGAGCTCGCTGCCACATTGCACTGCACTTTTAGATATATTATACAAAAGACTAGATAGTGTTGATGAGCCCTCTACTGATCCTGAACCTTAGGATCACTGCCCAGAGTCCATCATACCATACTGTGTCAAAGCGCTTCTTGTAGTCAGTAATCTGTAATATGCATATGTGTTCACATGTAGATCTGCCCTTCCAGAAACCAGTCTGCTCCTCGGCTAGGATGGTTTTTGCTTGGGGCTGTAAGCAACTTTTTTGGATTGGGGTTTCACAGCAAACTACAACCAACTATTTACAATAACACTAACAGCCCTATATTTACACACCCATGAGTACGTACAGTAGGGGTTCTCTTGGGCAAATCTGGTCACCAGGAGGCTCAAACAGAATTGATGCTACAATAGAGCACCAATGGAGTCTGAGGACTTCAGGTGACCTATGAGCACTGACAAGGATGTGCAATAAAATTTTCTATCCAAAATAGCTGAGATGGCATCTTAGCCTCTCCTCCGTGAATCGCCACCTTATCGTGGTGGAGGGGTTTGTGTGTCCCAGTGATCCCAGGAGCTATGTTGTCTGGGGGCTTGTCCCCCTGGCAGGGTCTCCCATGGCAAACTGGTCCTGGGTGAGGGTCCAGACAAAGAGCGGTTCAGAAGACCCTTATGAGTGAAAAAACAAGGGAACAGTTTACCCTGCCCGGGATAGGGTTACCGGGGCCCCACCCTGGAGCCAGGCCTGGGGAGGGAGCTCGAGGGAGAGCGTCTGGTGGCCAGGCATTAGCCCGTGGTGCTTGGCCGGGCGCAGCCCGAAGAGGTTACATGGGCCCGCCCTCCTGCAGGCCCACCACCCGCAGGAGGTGTCGTAGGGGTCGGGTGCAATGTGTGTCGGGCGGTGGCCGAGGGCGGAGGCCCTGGCGGACAGATCCCCGGCTATCGAAACTGGCTGTTGGGACATGGAATGTCACCTCTCTGGTGGGGAAGGAGCCTGAGCTAGTGCGTGAGGTTGAGAGATACCAGCTAGACATAGTTGGGCTCACCTCAACGCATGGCCTGGGCTCTGGAACCAGTCTCCTGGAGAAGGGCTGGACTCTGTTCCAGTCTGGAGTTGCCCTCGGTGAGAGGCGGCGAGCTGGGGTGGGTATTCTTGTATCCCCCCGGCTTGCTGCCTGTACGTCGGAGTTTTCACCGGTGGATGAGAGGGTAGTTTCCCTGCGCCTTCGGGCTGGGGAACGGGTCCTGACTGTTGTTTGCGCTTATGCGCCGAATGACAGTTCAGGGTACCCACCCTTTTTGGAGTTGCTGGGTGGGGTGCTGGAGAGTGCTCCATCTGGTGACTCCATAGTCTTGCTGGGAGACTTCAACGCTCACGTGGGCAATGACAGTGAGACCTGGAGGGGCGTGATTGGGAGGAACGGCCTGCCCGATCTGAACCCGAATGGTGTTTTGTTATTGGACTTCTGTGCAAACCACAGTTTGTCCATAACAAACACCGTGTTCGAACACAAGGATGTCCATAAGTGCACATGGCACCAGGACACCCTAGGTCGCAGGTCGATGATCGATTTTGTAATCGTATCATCAGATCTGCGGCCGTATGTTCTGGACACTCGGGTGAAGAGAGGAGCTGAGCTGTCAACTGATCACCACCTGGTGGTGAGTTGGATCAGGTGGCGGGGGAAGATGCTGGACAGACCTGGCACACCTAAACGTATTGTGAGGGTGCGCTGGGAACGCCTGGCAGAAGCCCCAGTCCGGAAGATCTTCAACTCCCACCTCCGGCAGAACTTCGACAGCATTCCGAGGGAGGCTGAGGACATTGAGTCCGAATGGACCATGTTCCGCACCTCCATTGTTGAGGCTGCTGCTCAGAGCTGTGGCTGCAAGGTGGTTGGTGCCTGTCGTGGTGGTAACCCCCGAACCAGATGGTGGTCACCGGAGGTGAAGGGAGCCATCAAGCTGAAGAAAGAGTCCTATCGGGCTTGGTTAGCCTGTGGGACTCCGGAGGCAGCTGACAGGTATCGACAGGCCAAGTGGAATGCAGCTCGGGTAGTGGCCAAAGCAAAAACTCGGGTGTGGGAGGAGTTTGGTGAGGCTATGGAAAAAGACTTTCGGACGGCATCGAAGCGATTCTGGCAAACCGTCAGGCGACTCAGGAGGGGAAAGCAGTGCTTCACTCACACTGTTTATAGTGCGGGGGGGGTGCTGCTGACTTCAACTGAGGCTATAGTCGGACGGTGGAAGGAATACTTCGAGGACCTTCTGAATCCCACTGACACGCCTTCTGTAGTGGAAGCAGAGTCTGGGGATGAGGGGGATGACTTGACCATCACTGGGGGTGAGGTCACTGAGGTAGTTAAACAACTCCTTGGTGGCAGAGCCCCTGGGGTGGACGAGATTCGCCCTGAGTTCCTGAAGGCTCTGGATGTTGTAGGGCTGTCTTGGTTGACACACCTCTGCAACATCGCGTGGAGATCTGGGGCAGTGCCATTGGATTGGCAGACCGGGGTGGTGGTCCCCATCTTTAAGAAGGGAGACCGGAGGGTGTGCTCCAACTTTCGGGGGATCACACTCCTCAGCCTCCCCGGTAAGGTCTATGCCAGGGTGCTGGAAAGGAGGGTGCGTCCGTTAGTCGAACCTCGGATTCAGGAGGAACAATGCGGTTTTCGTCCTGGTCGTGGAACGCTGGACCAGCTCTTTATCCTCTCAAGGATATTCGAGTGTGCGTGGGAGTTTGCCCAACCAGTCTACATGTGCTTTGTGGACTTGGAGAAGGCATTCAACCGTGTTCCTCGGGGTGTTCTTTGGGAGGTTCTGCGGGAGTATGGGGTGTCTGGCCCATTGTTGCGGGCCATTCAGTCCTTGTACAACCACAGTGAGAGCTTGGTCCGTATAGCCGGTAATAAGTCGGATTTGTTTCCTGTGGGTGTTGGACTCCGTCAGGGCTGCCCTTTGTCACCGATTCTGTTCATAATTTTTATGGACAGAATTTCTAGGCGTAGCCAGGTGGCGGAAGGCTTCTTCCTTGGTGGCCTCAGAGTCTCATCTCTGCTTTTTGCAGATGATGCGGTTCTGTTGGCTTCATCAGGGGGGGGCCTCCAGCTCGCAGTGGAACGGTTCGCAGCCGAGTGTGAAGCGGCTGGCATGAGAATCAGCACCTCTAAGTCTGAGGCCATGGTCCTCAGCCGGAAAAGGGTGGAGTGCCATCTCCGGCTCAGGAACGAGTTCTTGCCTCAAGTGGAGGAGTTTAAGTATCTCGGGGTCTTGTTCACGAGTGATGGGCGAAGGGAACGGGAGATCGATAGGCGGATCGGGGCTGCTTCTGCAGTGATGCGGACGCTGCACCGGTCCGTCGTGGTGAAGAGGGAGCTTAGCGTAAAAGCGAAGCTCTCGATTTACCGGTCGATCTACGTTCCTACCCTCACCTATGGTCACGAGCTTTGGGTAGTGACCGAAAGAATAAGATCGCGAATACAAGCGGCAGAAATGAGTTTCCTTCAAAGGGTGGCTGGCCTCTCCCTTAGAGATAAGGTGAGGAGTGCGGCCATCCGGGAGGGGCTCAGAGTAGAGCCGCTGCTCCTCCACATCGAAAGGAGCCAGTTGAGGTGGCTCGGGCATCTGATTAGGATGCCTCCTGGCCGCCTCCTGGGTGAGGTGTTCCGGGCATGTCCCACCGGGAAGAGGCCCCGTGGTAGACCCAGGACACGCTGGAGAGATTATGTATCTCGGCTGGCCTGGGAACGCCTTGGGGTCCCTCCGGATGAGCTGGAGGAGGTGGCTGGGGAGAGGGAAGCTTGGGCTTCTCTGCTTAGGCTTCTGCCCCCGCGACCCGGCCCCGGATAAGCGGAAGAAAATGGATGGATGGATGGCATCTTAGCCTAAGGACTGGAGAGATAAAATGCTCCTCTGACAGAGGGTCTCTGATAAAATCAGTAGATTTGGGCTTTTCCAGTTTCAGGTTACCCTTCTCAATGAATGGACTACACTTAGAACAAGTCTCAACAGAGATCCCTCTGAGAATGAAAAAGTGAAAAATATAGGGTTTCATTAAAAGGCTGAAATTTTTAATTAACTAGTCAGCTAAACACATACTTAGGCTGAGTTATATATGCATAAGTTACATATATTTAAGATACACATTACCTTATGTCAAAAGAAAATCTTTTACAGGCTCCATTGGCTGCCCGGCTTGCAGAAACCCTGTGCTGTGTGGTTGCACTACATTGTTAAATTGTTGTATACTCAACAAATAGTTGTGTCTTGTGATATAGTAAATTATTTCCCTGTGATATTGTGTGACGAAGTCAGGAGTGGCAGATTAGTATGTGAGGGTGGTGCAAGACATGTTCCAGGATAGTGAGTAAGTAGTGAGGTGTGCGGTAGGAGTTATAGATGGGGGTGGGATTACATTAGGGATCTGTGAGCACCTTCTTGTTTGTATTGATGATGGACAGATGAGTTGACAGATGAGGTCAGCCAGGAGGCTCCAACGACATTGTGATCTTTAGTGAGGGTACAGAGCAGGTGGAGGAGAGCCTGGAGAGGTGGAGGTATGCTCTGGAGAGAAGAAGTAATTAACTGAAGCAAGACAGAATACATAGTATGTGTGGACGAGAGGGAGACTGGTGGACAGGTGTCTTCCTCCCCTCACCCCCTACCACTTGCGGCACATGGCTGCCCCGCCCTGAGCCTTATTCTGCTGGAGGTTTCTTCCTGTTAAAAGGGAGATTTTCCTTCCCACCGTCACCAAGTGCTACTAACAGTCACAGGGGGTAGTTTTGACTGTTGGGGTTCTCTCTGTTTTATTGTAGGGTCTTTACCTTATGCCTTGAGGCAACAGTTGTTGTGAAAGATGAACATGCAAGAAACAGAAGTAGTGAAGGTAGATGAGTTTAAATATCTGGGGAGGTGAAGAAGAGAGTGGAGGCAGGATGGAGAGAGTGGAGACGAGTGTCAGGGGTGATTTGTGACAGAAGGATAGCAGCAAGCACTAAAGGGAAGTTTTACAAGAGGGTAGACCTGCTATGATGTATGGTTTGGAGATGATGGCACAAACAAAATGACTGAAAGCCAAGCTGCAGGTGGGGAGTTGAAGATGTCAAGATTTTCATTAGGAGCGACCAGAATGGACAAAAGTAGAAATGTGTATCAGAGAGACAGCTCAGGTTGAGCTGTTTGGAGACAACATTAGGGAGGAAAGGCTGAGATGGATCATGGATATACTCGACCAAAGATGTTGAAGACGGAGCTGCCAGGCAGGAGGAAGTGAGGAAGCCCACAGAGGAGGTTCATGGATGTAGTGAAGGAGGCCATGCAGAGGGTTGGTGTGACAGAGGAGGATGGTAGGGATAAGGTGAGATGGAGGCCCCAAAAAGGAGGAGCCAAAAGAAGAAGAAAATAATTAAGTATTTCAACATTCTTATTTTTATTTATTAAGTTCTTTAAAAGCATTTATTTAGATTTTCTAATGGTGAAGGAACCATGTCCTATCTTCAGAAACAAGAAAAAATCAAGGAGATTTTCAAAATGGGCAGGTACCTGTTTTACCATATAGGAGACATTTTCGTCCCTTCAGATTTTCAGAACAGCTCCACTCCCCTGAATGTTCCTTGTTTTCCCACATGCTTGCTGGAAAACATCCAGTAATTTAAGCATCCCTCTTCAGGACTGACCTTTAAGCTAAACGGACATACAGTCTGGGTCACCAGTAGGGTTAAAATGTCACCAAGGCCTTAAGAACGTAAAGGAGGGATTACTGCTTTTAACAGGGAAAGCTTTTATTGTTGATTAATTAGAGTTAATGAAACACACTGTTACCACATGGACTACAGAAAAGCACAAATACTGAAATGATATCCATTCGTTGGTCCATCATCCAGGTAAATTTGTTCTTTTTTTTTGGCCACAGCAGCTTTTATCAACAGTGGAGAGAGACAGGAAATGGGGGGAAAGATACAGGGGAAGATGCACGGGCGAATTGGCAACAGGCCGGGACGCGAACCCGCACCACCCGCACCGCAACGCGGTATCTGTATGTGGTCGCCGGCTTCACCACTAAGCCACCCAGGCGCCCCAGGTAGATTTGTTCTGATGTCGCCACAAGATGGTGCTGCATGGTGGAATGGGTAGCACTGCAGATGGCACAGAGCTGAACACTGTAAGATGCCTTTTATAGTACAGTTATTTACACAGGAAGCAGCAACTTTCTCTTCCTGTCAAAAATAGTAATAGTGTAATAGTCTCTGCTGCAGGAGGCCTTGCACTGAGTGCCTCTGGTCCTTTTTGATTACTTTCTGAAACTACTCTCCAAGTCTTTCTTGAAGTAAACCCTTTAATCTGTCTTCTCAGATTACCCCTGGGAGATCCGTTCCAGTGCCATGAATATTCTTTATAAAGCATATCTACACTGCACCACATGCTATGCATGAGGACTATACAAAAAAATAAGCGTGTTTAAACACTTCTACCATCAACAACAGCCAAGAGATGACTGGATAAGGCTGGGAAATGCTGAGCAATTAGTGACAGAATGGCTTAAAGAATCCTCAAACCTGCTCTAATCTCTCCTTGCCTTCTATCTGCTTCTTTGTCTCACCACCAAAGCCCTTTTTTTCCCCCACATGCCATTGGCAGAAGAATTACTCTATACAGGGGGGGTGTTCATATGTTTCACTCCTGCTGACAGCAACAAAACTAGTCTGACAACTGAAACACAAGAACAGTAGAGTCGTGCGTTTTCTCAGAAACAAACAGAACCTGTTTCTGATCTGCGTTTGCTACTGCAAACAGAGCAATACTGTGTAAATAATTCCACTGAATCAAGTTGTTTGTCAACTGAGAGATGGCCACAAATTCTTGGTAAAAATGCAAATGGATTACTTAATTTAGTCTTATGAAACTTTTTGAGAAAGGGGGGGGGGGGGGGGGGGGCAAAAACCCAGCGATCACCACACTCCTCCCACAGTGAGGAAACACCTCCCTCCTGCTTTGGTTCACTCCCATCACTCCGAGGTTAGATCACCCTCAGAGAGCTGCACACTTTCCTGCAGACAGCCACAGGTTGCTCTCAAAGTGCAGCACAGCACAGGTGTGACTGCGTCTGCATGAGACTGTCTCTCTGCCTGTTAATCATCAGCCTGGCGCAGGCATTCATTCCAACCTTTTTTTTTCTCAGACATTTGACTGACGTTTTATCTGCTTGTGCATTTATTGCAGCTTCATTTTAGAAGCACTTTTTGGACTTTCTGAGCTGCTTAGTTCTAATAAGGCAGATTTTAACTGTGCGTTTACCAACGGCCAGAGCAATGAATTTTGATGAAATCCTCTCTGTTATTGGAGGCTTTGGGAAGTTCCAGAAGATCTTGTATGTGTGGATTTGTCTACCTCAGATCTTCCTGGCGTTCCACATGCTGGTCTCAGTCTTCACCGGAGCCGTACCTCCTCATTTATGCCGTTCTGCCAGGCCCTCAGCAGGCACTCCAGCCTCTTCAAACTTCAGCCTTCTAACCACCCCTGATGGACAGCCTGATCTGTCCTGCACCGTCCCTTTAAACCATAGCACTTCCGTATTTCCTGGCGATGGACACCCTACAATCAGCTGCCAGGGGTGGGAGTACAGCACTGAGACATTTCAAAACACCGTAGTAACTGAGGTGAGTGAAAAACCAGCAGCCTCTCAGATAAAACCAGATGTGTTCAACATGCAGCTATGGAATGTGGAGGGACTTAACAGCTTTATTACAGTGACCTCTGGTGACATTTGAGACAGGACTAAATGGGGTTAAAGTTGAGCGATGGACTCGTGCACTGCAGGGCCCTCTAGGCATCCCTACATACTTTGAAAGTGCTTGTGAAACATACACGTGAGGGGCGGGGAGCAGAAGCAGTTACATGACCAAAATGATGTGATTGGGCTAGGTATATCACATGTAGGCCAGTGAGAATTCATCTTCGGTAAATATGGTAACTGACCGGCAAAGTAAGAGATCTGCAATTGATTTAGGAGACTATAAGTTAATCGTAATTTGATTAGAACATGTACAGAGCTCTGGTGCATTTTAGCTTCTGATGCTAAACTGGTACGCAACGTTAGAACTCAAACAGAAGAGATCTCTCATGGACCACCAAACAAAAGCTCTGCTCTAAATCTAGCCATAATTTTCCGTTTATTAAATAAATTCAAAACTACAAAAGCTCAAGGCACGTCCCGAAAGGGTGCAATGTTCCCGATATCACAGATATCCAGTCAGAGAGACGTGGAACTTGAAGAATCCTGAATTTAAAGTTATGGGAGAATCCCACAACAGCAAATAAGGAGAAGTATAATGCTCAGGGGGGGGAACTTTATTTGGAATTTTGACCGGTTATTCTTTACGTGCAGTTTTTATTTCTTGGTGGACCACTGAAATTAAATTACTTTAGAGGATGTTTCAAAGAAACTGCCTGAATAAGTAGTGATAGGTATTTCAAGATGGCTGTCAATTGACAAGACTTAAACAAAGTGCAGTGTTACTTACAACACCCTATGTCATCACGATGTCATTGGTCAGGCTGTCACTGCAAATATGGTTAAAGAGTATAAAATAAGGTGTTAAACTTCTGTGTTCATAGAAAAATGTGAAAAATCCATGTTAGCACTACCAGCATCATCGGGGCTGATCCTCTGAGGGCCATGAATGGCCAGAGCTATCCTGCTAATAGTGGATCCTCAAGTGAAGTGTTTGTTTAGGGTAGCTGTAGGTATGGCCAAGTATCGAGCTGTTACACACGCATGCTCAAACAGCACAGCTAGCAAAGTGAAACATTCAATTTTTTGCCTCTCTGTGTTCCGCTGATCAAGAGCTCCCAGATGGTTCTTAAAACGTTTTCCTCAAACATCCTGCCTTGCTTCCTCACAGTGGGACCTGGTGTGTGAAAATGCCAGCCTGAACAATATGGGTGCATCCATCTACATGTTTGGCCTCCTTGTTGGAGCTGTTGTGTTTGGCCACTTAGCTGACAAGTAAGTTAAACATCTTCAGAGCAGAATGCATTCTTGTCCTGCTGCACTTCACTTTCCGTTTACCGGAATGACTTCTGAAATCTTTCGTTGCAGATATGGCCGCAGGATAATTATCCTTGTGAACCTGGCTAGCCAGGCTACCTTTGGGGTCGCTGCTGCTTTCGCACCTAATTTCTACATCTACACCGCGCTTCGTTTTATGGTTGGAACATCCATCTCTGGTGTTATTATGAATGCTTTTGTCCTAGGTCAGTGTCCTGTAGAATATCAGTTCAGTGCTTTAACATGATAAAATCATGAATACAAGAAAAAATACATGGAAACAGAAATTAAAGATAGATTAAAGACTAAACATTGATGAAGTGTTAATACTGCAGATACATTTGATCAGTGCACAAAATGTGTCTTATCCCTTGACCATGAAATGTTAGGAAGTGTGAAAATAGCCTGCTCCCTATCAGTTAATAATGAATGAATACTTAGGATCAACCATGGTGTTAAAGTGACACTCCACCAGTCTGACACATGCAGGTTAACTTTTGGAAAAAGTATTTGTGCAGAGACATTCACACCGGTGGCTGCTGGAGGTCATTTTGTAGGTCATCCTGTTCCTCCATGCACAAAGGAGCAGATACTGATCCTGCTGTAAAGACATTCTTGTTGTGGGGGTTGTCTCATTGTTGCCCCTCTAGTGAACCTGCTGTTAATTTCATGAACATCAAAGCACCTGAAACTGATTCACAACCCCCTCTGATACAACCCCCCCCCCTCCCCCCCCCCCCCTCCCCCCTCCCAGAGTTTAACAAACTTGGTGCTAAACTCTGATTAAAGAGAGTTCCTTTCATTTTTCCACATTATATTCTGTTAACAAAATAACATTTTTCATAACGGTGCATGTCACACAAAGTGTGCATTACGCATACAGTATTTTTTGTTGCCGTGTGCATACTAATGTGTATTAACATGTTCTAAATACACAGGCACAGAATGGACTGGATCAAAACAGAGGATGCTGGCCGGTATAATCACTGACTACTTCTTTGGCTTTGGCTACATTTTTCTGGCTGGTGTGGCATATCTCATAAGAGACTGGCGTAAACTACAGTTGGCTATATCTGCACCCGGCTTCCTCTTTATTTTCTACATCTGGTGAGTGGGGAGCAGCCCAACCTGGCATGTTGACCAGTTTCCAAAAAATGATCTGGTAACGGTATCAAAAATAAATGAATAAACAAATTATTAAAATAATCAGGAACAGACTGAGTTTGTGAAAATTGTGGCTCAGAAAATAAAATCTGTAGCCAGTGCTCATTGTCATGATTTATACTAAATTCCTCACACGCTAGTGTAGTGTTGCAGTAAAGCACAAGTACTTTTGAATTCTTCTTGTTTGTCCCTTGCTTTATGATACAAACAGTGAATAATAGCTGAATTCCATTTCAGTGTTTGAGCGTTAGCTGATGTGACACGTCACAGTGTCCCCCTGAGGCACCTCAACTCAAGTATGTGTGTGCAGAGCAACTGAGCTTTTATATTTTTTAGGGTTTTGCCAAAGTCTGCACGCTGGTTAATGGCCAACAACAGGACAGAGGAAGCATGGGAACTGATTCAGAAGGCAGCACAAATAAACGGGAACCCCCTCATTAAAGACCTGGAGATGTGTCAGGTACAGATGAATTATCTCTCTTACAGATTTTCTTTTTTCTCTCAACAACTATCAGTGTGTTTGTTATTCTACAACAACACTTAAGACTGATGTTCTGAGTGTTGTGTTGAGCACATTTTTACAATAGCGGTGGTGCATCCATAAGAAAAATATTTTTTAAAGACTGGCTGGGCAACAGCAGCTTCATAAATTCAGCTTACTGTCAATTTAGAACCATGGCTTGCAGATTTGATCAGTTATAGTTTGTTAGTTAGCATTAGCTGTGGAATTTCCAGGTTGTTAGACCAATAGGCAGCAAAGAGGGGATATCAATATAATTTCATTATTAAACGCAATCAATTTTGTGCTATCCACCTGCCATTATGCTAATTGTGCTAAGGCCCAGACAGATCAGCGGAGCCATATGCACAGCTCTGCACACATGAGGAGACTCATCTTTAGTCTTGTTTACATAGAGAGATGAGTTACTTAGCCTGACTTGGTTAGTGGGCATAACTGAATGGCTGTTTGCCATTTATTTGGTAGTTTGAAAGCTACAGAGACGCGGTGTTTAGAGAAAATGTGTCAACACTTCATAAGTGATCAGTAAAAGCGGTTGCCCTCTCCTGCATTGCCTGGAGTATTTTTTAGTTGCCTTCCAGCTTTGACAAATGTCCAGCTGTGACGACCACATTTATTTTTTTAAATAATGTTCTTCTGCTTCCCTGGCTGCTGTGTCTGTGGGGCTGGTGTTCACTCTGTGTTGTAGCATCCTGATGAAACCCAGTTGTGCTCCAGTGGATGAGAGTCAAACTGATCCATGTGTGTTGGTTACAGTACACAGGTCACTCGGGTGACACTTGGTGACAGTGGTAAGGAAAAACTCCCTTTTAGCAGGAGGACACCTCCAACACAACCAGACTCAGGAGGGTCAGCCATCTGCCATGATTGGCTGAGGGTGAGGGGAGGGAGCCTGAGATTTTTACTCAGGTGTTGTTCACAAACCTGAACCAATGGCTCAGTGATATTCCAGGATAGGATAACAGAGCCCTTCTTTCCACTTCCACCATATAAAAATTGACCACAATGAGTGAAACTTGGGGATTGTTATCGGTGCACCCATGTTTCTGGCTGTAGTTCTGGCCCTTGCATGTGAAATATGTGGATTGAAGATAGAGTTCCCAGAGCAGACACACTTGGACGGTGCTCAGGGTGTTCCTGATGCTGAGGGTGAGCTCATGTGATCTGTTACGAACGACCTCTGCTGCTTCAGTAACTAGAACACAAGTGAAGAGAGGTGTATCATACGAGACCAGTTTCATCTGCCTCCATAAGGACATCTCTCACCTTCTCCATGAAATGCAAAGTGTTCTGAATGAGGTGTTTGGAGCCGCCTCAATCAGGTTGAAACTTTGACATGCTGTATGTAACAGAGTTGATCATAAAGACAATTGGTCTTAAAGGTGCACCCTGTTTATGTATCTTGGATAAACCATAGAGCATGGGTGTAGCTTCCCCTGGGTATAACCTGTGGTATGAGGTCTAGTCAGTAGCATTCTCCTGCTCTAACTGCTTCAGATGATCTATCACCATCTTGCTGTAACCACTACCTGGATCTTGTTTCAGGTGCTCATAAGTATTTTTGTCACTAAGCAGTGTCAAGATTTTCTCGATAGTTTGTCTGGTTCAGCAAACTGGGCAACTACCCTTGTCTACCAGAAGGATGATGGTGATGTTATCCTTACAGAGTGCCGTAAGTGCCTACCTCTCCTCAATGCTGATATTGGATGCTGGGGGCTTTGCATTGCTGAGACGGTCTTTAGGTTTTCTCAAAAGTTGCTTTGCTTCCATATCCACAGGGTTGTTTCAACAACAATGTTGTCCATCGCAATGTTGATGCTCATCTAAATTCAGATGAACAGAATCAGCTTCTGGTATTTCCTTACCTGAATGGCTGACCATGCATCAAGACTTTTTAACTCATGAATGTTTCAAGCTGCAGGTTGGTGCCCACATGCTTAATAAGCTGCAGCTTAGGTTCAAGGTTAGAGCCCTCTAAAGCTGAGATCAGGGTCTGTGGAGGCTGTAGATCCTGTTGCAGGACTCCTTGTTCTTCATATCACTTACACACTGCGATAGTGACTGTCTGCTTGACCTTCCTAGCATGCTCTGTACTGCAAATAAACTGATGATGTTTGGATTCTTATCAAGTGCACCCAATTAAAACCTTGAAAGTTTTAAAACCTTGAAAAGCTGCTTATGTAGCTAACAGACACCTTACCCAAAGGGAAGTGAGAAAATATGTTGTTTTTGTCATTTGGTGATAGAGTCTTAAAACAATTGAGTTTCTCTTCCTGTCATGGGCTGAAATTATGGAACTGGCCCTTCTATGTAGCTGACTAAGCAATAGTGTTGGCCTTATTGACAGTCTCATCAAAAGATCCACTAAGTAGCCGTTCTAGATGATATCCATCAAAAATTCACAACTGTTATAAAACTGTGCGTTTCCAAATATCCATTTCAGTTTTCTTACTGTTAACCTATTTAGCTCTAGAGCTGTTTTTGTTTTTAATAAACACCTAAAATAAAATATCACCAAATTCAGTCAGCAACAGCTGTGTAACTGTACGGCCATAACGAACAGTCTTGGGTTTTATAGATAAAGATATTTGGGAGAATTAAAATACAAGTAAATCTGTCTCCCTCACTACTGCAAAGTGAGCTTTTACAAACTCTGGCAAATGTTTTGAATCAGACAACATTCAGACACAGAAATTATGCTATTAACCTGGTCTAAAAAAAATTCTAATAAAGCATGATAATGCTGCATCGTAGTCATGGTAATGATTAGAGTTAAGGTCTTCTCAGCCACCTCTGCTGAAAGGTAAAATTAGTTTTTGAATCTCAGCACAGGTTTGATCTTATGATTGCATATTGAACTTTGTTTTCAAGCAACTGCGTATTGCAGCAACTACTTTGATGCCATGTTGGTTTGTTTAATATGTGCCGTATGGGCTCTACGGGTATTTTAGATGTGGAAGCTGCTGTGTCATCTGGTATTGTCGTAGTCAAGGTTCAGTCGCAGGAATAAAGCCCCGTCTACACAGGAAGTGATTCACTTTGTCGCTGATGGTTGGTTGCTAGCAGATGCTCCAGGCTCCAGTTGCCTGGGTCATTCTCTCAGGTATTTACTACTCTGTCATCTGTCAGCCAACAGTATCCTGCACGCTCACTGGAAGTTGAATTAATCACCTCGAAGTTGAGAAAAGGTTATTTCACCAACCTGCCCTTTTCACGTCACCAGTGGTTATTTCACCCATCTTCCCTGAATGTCACTGACTCTCTGTGATCTCTGGTCGCCACATCTCTGCTATTCACTTCCTGTCTGGACGAGGCTTAAATGTTGCTCCTCTGATGTTGATAAACGGGCACCAAGTTATTCCTGCTTTGCAAGATCGTGAGTGACTTGCCATTGACGGTGGATGTAACCACTGTAACGTCTCCCACTGCTTTTTGCACTTTGCCTTTTTTAAGCCTCAATGGTACCGTTTTGGCAGAGGACATGTTTTTTCAATCCTGAAGTGTCCTTACTGCATACAGCCTTCATCTGTTAGCAGCAGCCTAACATCTCTGCTTTCACTATCTCTGGAAATGTGCTCAGGCTCAGTAACTGCAGATCACACATCAGCTGCTAGATTTGCAATGGAAACTCAGCTCAGTGTACTCTTACACCTCATGTCAGTTTCTTTTTTTTATGTACACAACTGCAGTGCTGCCAAAACGCTAACGTGTTTTACACACACGGCTCTGCTGACGCGCGGCTCACTCTGTCAGGCGGTGCTATTGGTAGGACGGTAGTTAGACACACCTTACATTAGAGCGGAAAAACCCTAAAAGCAAAGATAAACGAACAATAAGTATGTTTCATGATAAATGAATATCAAACATAGCTTTTATTAGCAGTGAGAATACTCACTACATGACACAAGTGCTCTAATATTATCCTCCTACTGTAATTCAGACGGAGCCACTACTTATTTGCATATGTTTTAGATAAGTAGGTATCATTTAAATATGCAAACTACTCAAACAGCACTGTTGAACTTGCTTCATAGCCTCAACCACAAACGCTGAAACTTGTTGTCTCACTCTCACCCATGAACAAATATTGTTCATGCATTTGTGTCATCGCGCCTGTAATGCCCTTTTTACCGGCTTAGACAAATCATCTCTCTCACGCATCCAAGCAATACAAAATGCAGCAGCTAGACTCCTAACACAGTCTAGCAAACAAGCACACATTACCCCATTTTATTCTCTTTATACTGGCTCCCAGTTACTTTTAGAATTCAGTTTAAAATTCTCACACTTACATACAGTGCACTATTTCCAACTACTTGTTAAACATACTGGTGCATGCTCGAAATCTTAGCTCTGTATAGCACTATTATCCCTTTGACTTTCAAATCAATCTATAGAGCTTGAAGGAAAGGTCAGAAGTCAAATGTGACATGGGGGGGGGGGCTTTTCAAGCAGTGGCGCCAAAGCACTGGAACTTTTTAGCTGACTGGAGTTTTTTAAAAAAACTTTTCTGTTTAATCAGACTTCATTTTTATTCTTTTTCATTTTAATATTGGTAATGTTAACATGTTTTAACATGGTCTTTTATCTGTTTTATGATATTGTGTTTTAATTATTGTACGGTGCTTTGTGACTTTTTGTCTGTGAAAAGCGCTATATAAATAAACTTTACTTACTTGCTTACTCTTTTTTCTGCAGGCATGTAAAACTGAAGAGAAAACTGTGGTGAAGAACAAACACTCATTCTTTGACCTTGTTCGAACACCAAGGATGAGGAAGCAGTCTCTGATTGTCTTCTATCTCTGGTGAGTGTAAGCATAACATCAATGTAAAATGTCCAGTGTGAGGCCACTACTAAATAAATTAGACTTATTTGATTAACTTCATAAAAACCAAATATTTTTCAGCTTTTTTTCTTTTCTTTTTTTAAACCAAGCTTAACAGGATTTGGATAAGAAAGTGGGAACTTGGAGCTTATCTGCTAATGCTAGCACTGGCTAGCTAATTTGGTGAGCTGGAAAGTAAATTTGTCTTTCTGTGATTTAAACTGAAAGTCTGATTTTTTCGCTAGCATTAAAACAAAAGCTTAAAATAAAATCGACTTACAGCAGAAAGTTAACCGCTGGAATAGTAGTACATCTAAATATTCATGGTAGAACTGTGACGTTATCAGCTAACGCTAGTGCTGGCTTGCTAGCTTATAATAGGTATGTTAAAATCGCTGCGACATTCTGCAAACTCACTGAAGTTCAACCTGTCGAAAAGCACCAATCGCCCATTTGGACACCAATTTAAGGTATATGGACGTGTAAGTTTATGCTTCAACTTAAAACTGACTTCATTTCATCATGTTTTCTTGATCAGAAAGTAGTTATACTAATAATACCCGGATTGCTCCGTTGTCAGAGCCAGATTTGATCATGGCGGAATAGTTGTTAATTGGCTGTAACTTCATTATAGCGCCTCCTTTCCTAGTAACAGAAAAACAGCAAGCTTTGACTAGTTGAGATGTGAGCTCTCATTTTTTCCAAGATCTGAAAAGAAAAAGAAAAAAAAAAAGAGGGTGAGGAATAGATTTGGAGTTTATGGTTTTCCTACATTCCTGACAGACTGGTCTCTTTGTTTCGAGAACCTTGCTTTCTGCCAACTTTTTGGAAAAAAAAAAAAAATGTTGGCAAAGTCAGCTTGTATCATTCCTAAATGTCTTGTGGAAAATATAAAGAGTGACTCATGAGTCACATCACTTTTTTCCCTTTGGTTTTCTCACCATGGAACTCTCACATGTGTATTCAGCTGTGTAATGGCACTTTTGAGCTGCAGCCCCACTTCTTCCTGACGAACACATGAGTAAGAGCCGGACTTGTTTTTTTAAACTAAAACACAAACATCACAGTTATCAAATAAGTTTTATGGATGTGTTTCCCTTTCATTTAGAAGTCAGATGTCGCATTAGTCACTGTTCCTGTTGAAACACGAGGTAGTGATACAGCTGTTGTGACACAAGCTTCTGTTATCTGTGTCCCAGCAATAAACTCACTGTTATTGTCACATCAAACATTTCCTTTTGTTGTTTTGACACTACAATCAGAATCAGCTGACCTAACAGCATTTTTTTTCATACTGGCCACTTATATGGTAATTGCTTAATTACCTCTGCCAAAAGAGGTTATGATTTTGCTAGTGTTTGCGTGCATGTGTGTCATACTGTCTGTAAACCCCATCGCTCAAAAATTAATTGTGATCAAATTTTGTAGGGGTGTAAAGTGGGGTCATGTTACCAATCCATTAAAATTTGCCTTATATCTACCAAGGTCTTCAAGGTCAGCTGAATGATTTATTGGTCACAAATTGACAAAAAGAAGCATGTTGTGTATTGCTAACACATACAAAGTACCACATAAGAATTTAAAATATCATTTCACATTTGACTTCTGACCTTTCCTTCAAGGTCTATAGATTGATTTGAAGGTCAAAGGGATAATAGTGCTACACAGAGCTATTTATTAATTTCTTTTTTTCTGGAAAACAAAATAAACTTGTGATCAAAAACTTTTAATTTTAAAGAAGGAACATGCTGTTATGGCCAGATTTATTGCAGCACCAAAAAAAAAAAAAAAAAAAAAATCACATCTTATGCCTGTTTTGGTTGTGATAGTGTTTATTTTTAGGAGGGGGAGAGGTTATCAGTGCGTAATCGGCACTTTGCATGACTGGTTCAAAGCTGTGAGTGCAGTGCAAATAGCCTCGCTCAGTCCTCACGCTGCATTTTTAGAGGTGAGGTCCACATGTTGCTCTGTCTCAGTGATCCAGGGACTTCACTGAGACATCAGAATTGAACTGAGCTTCTTTTCTCAGCAGTGCGCTTCGGTGACAGCAAACAACTTCTCTGTCTGCTGAATCTGTAACAAAGTGAAATGTCTGTGAACACGCAGCCATTAATGAATCTGTGCCATTGGAGAATTTGAACAGCTCTTTTTATGGCCACTACACAGATCCTTCCAGTTCACTTCTCTTAGGTGCCGTTTACACGAGACCGTTTTCATTTTGAAACGGTGTCGTTTTGATGCGTTTCGCCCTTCTGTTTACACGACAACAGAGTGAAAACGATGTGTTTCGGAAACGGGGTCCAGAGTGGAGCGTTTCAGAAATGCACCGGCTTGCGTTCTCGTGTAAACACTTGAAACCGGGGGTGATTTGAAAATGCTCGACTCGCACATGCGCACTATGGTTGCAACTACATCGTTTTCATCGTTTCCATCGTTTCACATATCATCGTGTAAACGCGGATCGTTTCTGAAAACGTCATCGTGTAAACGAAAAGGCTGAAACACATCAAAACGACACCGTTTCCAGTGAAAACGGCTTCGTGTAAACGGCACCTTAGTTAGGAACCTTCTGAAGCAAAATGGTACACACTCCAGGGAGCTGGATAATAAGGTACAGGTGAACTCAATCGGACTATAAAAGGTGGGAAGCAAAGGAGGACATTAAAAAACACAAAAAGCTGCATGAAGAAGTGACCTACAAAATGAAAATAACTGAAAAAGGGACAAAGAACAGCTCAGGCATGCAAAAAAATAGAAGATGCAAACAGGCAGAAGTACACACAGAACAGAAACACCCAGGAACATAATGACAAAGCAAAAAGTGAGGGTTACAACAGAAGCCATGAGTCAACACAAAGAATCTAAACGGCTGGATTCTGTGAGGCAATTCTGGTCATTATTCAGAAAACCAAATTAGCCACCTTTGATTTTATAAATGTTTGGTTTAACCGACAAAGGAACACTGATGGTGTAAAGACACTCTGTAGTGACGTATGCCATCATATTTCCCTCCTTTTTCTTCCTTCCTTTGTGCTCCAACATTCTCAGGTTTGTCAATGTGCTCGTCTACTACGGCCGTCCTTCCCTCAACATTTCTGACTTTGGAATGAATATCTACCTGACTCAGATGATCTTTGGTCTGGTAGAGATGCCTGCAACGCACAATCACCCTGTTCACCCCTGAACCCGCTCCCGCTAAGATCTCCCAGCTAGCTTCTTAGCGGTGGGGGGCACTGCCTGCCTGCTCACCATCTTCATCCCCAACGGTGAGGACGCACATGCTCATGTACAGCTCAGCTTGATGAAACTTTGCTCCATCCAATCTAAAAATGTGATCTAAAGCTGGTTCTCGCCTTCCATTTACCTTCTTTTAGATTTGTCTGTCATCAGAAACAGTCCTGGCCATGATTGGAAAGTTTGGAATCACAAGCCCTCTCTGTCCATTATTTATGTGTATTCGGCTGAGGTGTTCCCCACTGTCATAAGGTGAGTGCTGCCCTCCAAAAACCCCTGAGCGTTTCGAACAAAAGGTTCCGGCCGCCAACTAAAATTAAAAATGTTCTGGCTGCCAATGCCACTTCATCAGGTTGTGTGATTTTCAGTATTTTATAACCCTGCAGTCTTTTAAGGCAGCAGTGCCACGAAAAGCAATCTGTCTGGAAGCAGTCAGTGCTCTGTTACCTAATGCTATTTTATGGAGCACATTAACGTTGTGGCAACTTGCTTCTGGAGTAATTTTCCCTAATTGGACTTAGAATGTAGCACTTAAAAGCTGGTATTACGATGCCAAGTTTAAAAAAAAAAAAAAGTTTATTAACTAGTGCAGATGAAAGCATATTTGGGATGGGATTATATGTTTCTTTAAAAATTATTTAGTTGGAAACACTGAAAGAAGTGAAAACATGGCTGCTGTTGTTTTTTGTTACCTCATCAAACGATGCACATACTCATAAACCATATCACACTTTGAGGGTCAATGGCAAAAGGCCATTTCTATCACAGCTTGCCTGGACTTAATAGATACCATTTTGGCCAACCAAACATTACTAAATGGCAGCCGGATTTTTAAGGATGTGGCGTGGCACAGATTACTGTTTGAACTGCCTGCAGAGACTCCCTGCAAAACTGGTCATCTGAAGTGACTCCTGACCCAGAACATTATTATTTTTTTAGCTCACCTGATTCATCTTCTTCATGTTATCAAAATATCTTGTTCAACTTAAGTTCAAAGAAAACTCATTTAAATACCAGACATCAATGCAAAGTTCAGTGATTTAGAGATCATCAACCGATAATGTGCTGACAGAGATCGTGTCATCCAGGTGTAAGCAGGTGTAATACAGGGCGTTTGTCTTGTCATTCTAATTTGAAGAAGACAAAATGGGATCGGTATAGGCTCCATGTGTGCTCGCACTGGGGGCGTCCTGGCTCCCATGATGTACCTTCTGAGGGGGGTCAGTCCTCAGGCTCCTATGGTTCTGTGTGGCCTCTGCCCCCTGCTGGGCTCTGCCCTCACCATGCTGCTTCCTGAGACGGCCAACAGGCCCCTGCCTGACACCATTGAAGATGTTGAGGGATCCAGCCACAGGTTTGACTTAATTGTTTTCATATTTCCATAACATATAATCTTGTATAGTATATAATCTGTGATGTTCTTTAACACCCAAAAGGTCTGAGTCATCATCAGTGCCAATTCTAACCCATAACCCTATATTTTTGGAGAAAGCAAAATGTTCTTTTTGAAAAATATATATTAATTATTTATATAATATATTTATATAGAATCATTTAGTTGCAAAATTCCTATTCTGATAGCCTGGGGTTGTTACTGAAGATGACTCAGAGGTTTAAACCAGCAACACCAGAAAATGAACCACACTGAGAGTTGGATGTTCTCAGTTTCCCCTGGATTTATTTGAGATGCAAAATAAGAGTGCAAGCAATGGAAATTTAAACAAAACACCCGCTGAAACAAGGAGACGTTATTAGAGGCACATCGAGAAGCAGCACTTTTCTATCTTCTTTTGAATTCTGAGCTTCTGCGTGTTTCACTGCAAATATTATATCTGCAGAATCGAGGAACGAGCATGCATTCATTCAAAAAAGAGAGAACTAAATATGATGGTAAAGAAATATCTTCAATCAATAAATTCAAACTGACACCAGAAACGTTAGTTCCAGGTTGTGATTTCCCCAAAGTTTCTTTTGGATAGAAGGGATGTCGAACCAGTGGGAGTGTTTTAGGCCTTAGGACGATTTTGGTCCAGAAGTGGCTAAAGTCTGCTTTCCAGCACCATCTAGAGGCCTACAACATGATGAGCCATGTCAAGTTTCAACGAAGGCTCGTCTTAGGCCCCCGTTTACACAATGCCGTTTTCACTGGAAACGGTGTCGTTTTGATGCGTTTCAGCCTTCCGTTTACACGATAGCGTTTCAGAAACGATCCGCGTTTACACGATGACATGTGAAACGATAAAAACGATGTAGTGTCCCATGCCAGGCCACAAGTTGGCGTTGGTTTTCTCTTTGCAAGTTTGTTTACGCAAGACGCGCATGCCTGGATGACACAGTAGGTTGTGCGGACAAATTGTTCATTACTAACAAAACGGCCAATGTGAGAGGTTTGTGTGGACTGACGATGAGGTTGGATCGCTGCTGCACACAACGCTGAATTACAAAACGGTAAAAACACAAGAAAAGCACAAGAAGTACTCGTGAATCCGCGAGTACTGTTTATCAATTTGTGCATGCGTGAAAAACTGTGGCCGTTGCAACCATAGTGCGCATGTGCGAGTCGCCCGTTTTCATAATCACCCCGGTTTCAAGTGGTTATACACGAGAACGCATCAAAACGAGACCGTTGTTGTGTAAACGCAAGGCCGAAACGCATCAAAACGACCCGTTTCAAAATGAAAATGGTGTCGTGTAAACCAGCACCTTAAGCATAGCAGAACTAACTTTTAAAAACCTACCTGGGTTCGCCGGCTTCCTGCACCGCAGTCCAAAGAAGGTAATCAGGTTAATTGGTAATTCTGAATTGGCCTTAGGTGTAAATGTTGTCTGTCTCTCCATCACAGACTGGCGACCTGTTCAGGTGGTACCCCACCTTTCAACCCTATGACAGCTGGGATAGGCTCCAGCATCCCCACAACCCAGATTTGGATAGTGGTTAAGAAAATGGTATCAATAAGTAACACTCAAATGCAATACTTTTTTCTTTCTTAGTGAGAAAACGGCGGGCCTGAAGCCAGCCATCTTTGACACGTCTACGAAGAACATAAACATCTGCCAACACCAGGACGGACTGAAACACAGACAGGGCAGTCTGTGTGTTTTCTATGACTGTCTAAAGACAACAGTCTACGCTTCCAGTGGAAGTCATGAAGAGACTTTGTTTTTATAGGTCATCCTAACGCTGAACACTCGTAGTATCACCGTTTTTATTACATTTGTTTTCATATACATTTCTAGGTCAGTGTGTTTATATCAAACTTTTACTGTTTGCCAGTTTCTCACTAAGTATTATATTAAGAACTAAACCTGCATTGTAAAGATTTATTCTTAAATCCAAGTGGATGTGAAACATGAGTCCTTAACAAGACACTGGTGCCATGACAGAATATAAAGAACACATTAAGATTCCTGCAGTCAGCATCTGTTTGCTGCATTAAAACACAGCTGGGTCACCTGAGTCTTTCTGCCGACATGGTTCTTGGACACACTTTCATATTACTCAAGTGTGACTTTGAAAACAACACAATCTGCCAGGAGCATGCTAGTGAGAGATGCATGTTTCTGGATTCAAAGGTGCATTTATTCATGATTTTTTTTGTTTTTTTTTTTGGTCACCTTGGGGCAGCTCAGCAAGCTGCAAACACAAGGCTAACATGGCATACCTCCAAAACTGTATAACACGTGCCTGTTTATGCTGATGTAAGGCAACACTTCTTTAACATTACTTTAACAGACTTTGTCTTGGGAAGCTGCGGGCCACTTCAAATGAAGCTACAATATGCAATCACATTTAGAACAGCGTTCTTCCAGCTTTGTGTACTTTGCACAAAGAAAAAAAACTTTCCCAGTTTGCCATGGAAGAACTAGTGCTAGTCTATGGTCAGTGTCTTCACACAATAGAGGTGTAGGGAGTGTGCAAAAAGGTGATGATAAACCAAACTAATGTTTACAGCAGCAGCAGCAGCATTTGAGGAAACACTGACACTTACTGGTGAACAGTGAGTGTCACATCCATTCTGACAGCTCATCAAAAAATCCCTGAAATGCAGTGTTCCAACACTGAAATGTTTTTAAGACTGTTACGTGCATTTATGTACAGTTGCATTTATATTTTTTGACTTTGCAGAAGTCCGAATGAAGCTGTTGTGTTTTTACTGACTGTATTTGTACAATAAAGGTTTGCTGGGGAATTTATTTTGTGAAGTTCTTCAATCATTAGTAAGAAATGGAACAAATCATGTAGGAGAATCTTAACAGGCTAATGACCTGATGTTAGACTTTGGTACATGATACGTTCAGAGTGTTGCTGACGACAGGCTGCCATCAAAGAAACATCTCGATACAGATTCAAAACAATAATATGAAAATGAATATTAGGAATATTGTTGCCAGAATACAAGCGCTCATTGAACTGCTTTTGAAAGGGAAAAATAAGATGTAACCAATATTTACATGTTATAGATTTGCATTCTTTGCTGGAATGTAGTTATTCTTCTCGGGCTTAGGTTTTGCGTCAGTGTGGGGGTTAGTGAGGGACTCAGGGACATAAGCAGGGTGGGCATCGATCAGGGAATTTTGAGCATCAGATACTTGATTCCATAATTCCATTGCATTTCATTCCTTTGAGGGAAAAGGGTTATTAGTGAGACTAAGACTAGTAAAGTTATCGATGTTTTCCTCTACTTCTTTCACTTCTTTCAATGCATCTTTGTGACTTTGATTTTTTTTAATGGGAGAAAGGTTTGACCTTGTGTGTGTGGAAAGGCCAGCATTTATTTGCATCAAAGTTATTCAGATAGAATGAAGGTTTGGGGCACTTCTGCATTTCCCTGGATACTATGTCCATGTTTTGCTTTAATCAATGAAGCAGTTCACAGTCCATACCAGGATCCAGTGCCAGTGCTGAGGCAGTGAGCAGAGCTCTCCTTCCTTTACCCAGCCAGTATTCCTATACCAGCCGGATCATTCCCCGGGGTTTGGGTGAATTAGCTACCCTTATCCATCAGATGACTTTCAATAATATTAATTACAGTAATCAAGTCCTTATCAACATCAGTGTTTATTGCTTTAAAAAATTGGACTTCAAGGACATGTAAGTGAAGAACAGGGTGATGAGGAAGTGCTGGTAGGTCTGGTGTTAAGCAGAGGAATGATGGAACGGCAGATTCCACTGATGGATATGATGGATTTGCCAGAAGGATGTAAATGGTGTGGTGACCACATATTTCCATAAGGATCACGAGGACACACGTGCGACCTGTAAGAGTGTGTGTTGTGTGTGTGTGTGTGTGGGGGGGGGGGGGGGGGGGGGGGGGGGGGGGGGGAGGAGTGGAGTTGGGGGGGGGGGGGGTGTGGTGGGGTGGGTGGGTGTGGTGGTGTTTTGGTGTTGGTGGTGATTTTTGTTGTTTAGGTTGTGTTGTTTTGTGTGTTTTTTTTTTTTTGGTTATTTTAGTTTTGGTTTTTTTTTTTTTTGTTGTGTTGTTATTGTTTTTTTTCTTTTGTTTGTTTGTTTTTGTGTTATTTTTTTTTTTTTGTTTTTGTTTCGTGTGTTGTATTTTTTTTTTATTTTTTTTTCTTTTTTTATTTTTTTGTTTCTTTTTTTTTTGCTTTGTGTGGGTTGGTTGTATTTTGTGTGGAGGGGGTCCCCACAAGCTTTCCTACCTCTTCTGTGCCAGATCGGACGCTTGTTACTGTTATGAGGACTTCAGGATAGCATAGCAGTAGTGTAGTGTTTGCAGTGGGGATGGACATGCAGGAGAGTGTCTGCTGCAGCATAATTCAGGCTCATGCTCACCAAGCTGAATTCTGCTCCCTCGACTCAACTGACTCAACAGACGGCGGGGGCCTGAAGGAAGAGGTTATTGTTTGTTGCTGGTTGGCACATAATGTACAAGGAAATTAGGAAAACTCAACTGGAGCTAATACTCAACAACTAGAAATACACGAGAAAACTCGGAACCAGGAAACACACACCTAAGTGAGACGACGTGACAAGAACAGGACAGACAATATACACAACGAGGTAATCAGGGACCACAGCTGAACAAGACAAGGAAGCAAAGCTGAATACAAAGGACTGCCAAGTAAAACAGGAAGTAGACATGGAAACAGAAACCCAATTTGACACAACACAGGGAAGCAGACACACTGAGGGCCTACAACACCTACACTAGAGGAACAAGACACAACGTAGGTAACGTAGGACACAAGAGGAAGGAATGCAGACAGAGGACTCAAACTACAGCACAAGGAACTGAAACCAGGACTAAATCCAACTAACTGCAGTATAAACAATAAACAGGAAAACACCAAACACAGGAAGCCTGAGACCTGAAACACATGATTAAATACAAAGTGCACAACAGCCCAAGAACAGAACTCGGATCAGGAAATCAAGAAGCCTGATGAGGATGTAAAGAAAGAAACCAACCAGGAATGACCAGAAAAAAGCACAAAATTCAAAACTGCAAGAACACAATGAACTAGGAATCAAACAGTAACCTTAAACAATAGAAAACTGAAACCCAGGACCATGACAGCAAGATCCGAGCAAAATGTATATTAACTAGAAACACTTCAGCAGTGAGAGCCGGTGACACAGGTTTTTTTTTGGTTTTTTTATAGATACCTAGCCAGCTAGCAATAGCTAACTAACTACATAACCGTTTGGAGTTGGTTAACAACAAAACACAATTACTCATGGAAACATACCTTTGTCTTCCTCCTTTTTTCTTCTTTAATCTTCTTTTTTTTCTCCTCTCTGCCCCAGAGGGACAGGTCCTTTCCTGTGACATTTCTAGTTTGTAGCCTCATCTACAAATGACCATAAGTGACAAACCATCAAGGTCACCTGAAGCACTGCAGGTGTGTTTGCCTGCCCCCCCGACCTGACTGCACGCTGACAATGTCAGTCAGAAAATAGCTTACTCATTAAATTAGTGTTGTTACAACCTTAGAATTCTGGAATGTCGTAATAGTTTCCTCTTTCTTTTAGTACATGAGCATGTAAAAACATTTTATTCCAAACATTTAGGCGAGCTCGGGGGCCCCCTGGTGGTCAGGGGCTACGGTGAGGCTATGGTTCTCAGCTGGAAAAAGCCTTGAAGTGACCTCTCTGAGGAGACTCCGTGGGAGATCCAGGACATGCTGGCGAGATTATGTCTCTCTGCCGCTATGGAGCACCCTGGTGTTTCCCTGGAAGAGTTTGAGGAGGTCCGGGTATGTCTGCTTAAACTGCTACCCCTGCAAATTGATAAGTGGTAGAAAATGGGTGGATTAATGAACAGATGAATGGATATACTCAAATGCAATGCTTGGATAAAATATATTTTTTAAAAAATCATAAATTTCACAAACACCTGAAAAATGTGTATGACATTACTGATTACACTAATATAATTATGCCAGGCACACGGCTATAGCTGTGAGCTAGGAAGCCTGAGGGGCTTGCACCAAGGCCCAGGATAAGATAAATAAGGATTTTTTTTTTTTTACTATGAAATCATGGGAAGCTACTCTGAGAGGAAAGTCATAGAAATTTAAAACCGTTTAGCTTTCAGCAAAAACAAATCGAGCAACGTGATTTTGTTCCTGTAATGTTATTTTTGTCTGTGTTTTAAGTTTTTGAGAGGTTTTCCCAGAAAATCAGAGCAGCTTTGTAATGTTTTTCAAAACAGCATGAATAACGGTGGATCACCTCCATTTATTGTTCCAGTAAGTCAGCCCAGTGAGCTACAATATCAGCAGACAGTATAGCTAATATAGGCTACTAATGCATAAAGAAATAGAGAATAAGTAATGGATATCATTAGCTTTTAATTAGTATGGTCCAAAATGTAACTAAACACATCACAATAACCGTTTTAAAATAGCAATAGCCACGGAAGCCATAACATTTCTATTATAGTGTTTCAGCAGATATATTGCTTGTTTTTAGTAACAGTAACAACTAAAGGTAAAATGATTAAAAGGTCTTTAAATCAGCCATGTGTCCGCTGCCGTTGCGTCAAAGTGCTGCTCTATGTTTAGACAGAAGGTGGCGCCCCAACAATGTAAAAAAAAACAAAAAAACGAACCTACACTGAGTCTCATACAGCTGTTTATCACTTAATTAGTCAAGTCAAACAGTTTACAAAGGTCTAGAAGGTCATTTATCAATGACCCTTATGATATAAAACTAGATTTTTAAAAAAATTATTATTATTTAACAACAAAAGCCCCACATTATTTCACTGTCTACTCACTCCTTGTAATTGTTTCTGCCTTACTTATATTTTACAAGTTAATAAAAGTCTGCAACTTAATAGCTGTGCTGTAAACAAAGAAGAACTTTCTATCCTACGGACATCTTCATCGAAAAAAATCTTATACCGACAGCTATCCCTACCCCGCCCCCAACCCTTCCCGCTCTTCCTATTGGAAGGCCGTCCCTATCAGTCAAACCACCGGGTTCGTTATGCCCTCTTCGATGTTTCCGAAAAATACGGATTTCGACTTGTCAACCATTCGAGCGCGACAATAAAAGTCAACAAACTATTAAACAAGTATTAAACAAACGTAACAAACTTCACAATAAGAGCAGTTTTGTCAACTTTATTGAAATGCGATACCAAAAGTTACGTTTGGCCACGGGGATAAGGAATAATATGAGCCGTTTTTAAATAACTTGGCAAACTATAGAACATATCATCACCATGACTTTTGTGTCCTGTGCCCTCTAAATCTATCATTCCGCCACTCTTATTTAAAATATCATGGGCTTTCCTTCTTTTGCTGCACTATCATACAAATTATCTGCGTAGTCTTCCTCGCTTTGTAGTCTGTGACGACAAAATCCGACGGCTCGAGAAGGCATCAGCAGTTTCATTGTGGCCCTGCAGAGCCAACGCCATCACAACGCAGCGGCTACGGCGAGCAGCACGGCGACAGCAGGGCCACCATAGCAGCGCAGTTCTTTTATTACTGTCACATTATTTTATAATAACGACCATGGAATACAGCGCCGCGGATTATTAGACGTCTCTGAACTGGTAAGCCGACACTGTTTTTTCCATTCCACTCATCATTCTCGCTCCTGCCTCCAAAACCGAATGAATTACTTTGATTTCTTTTTTCCTCTAGGTATATATTATTATTGACGTTTCTCTAACGTAAACGTGCTTAGCCCTGATAGCCTAGCTCCACTTGCACCTACCCGCTCAGTTTGTATGGAAAGGCTAAGGTGAGGCTGTTTGAATGTGATAACCGGTGTATATATAAATATATAGCAGCGCACATCTGTACAAGTGGATGAAGAAACAGCACCCCAAGCTAATTAAACAAGTAGGTTATCCACCGTCACCGGCTGAAACGGAGCTTCTGCCATGCAGAAGGCTTCAAAGCATCTTGACGCATTCGTTTTTGATCCTCTCCAGCTTGCTTGTTTACCCCCCCTCCCGCCTCCCCTTTTTCTCCCATCCTCATCAGCAGCCTCTCCTCTCCATTGATGCTCAGTGGAGTCAGATGAAGGACATAACCTCACATGATTCCGTGCCTCTGTTTGCTTCCATGCGTTCCTGTGTATGCGTGCAGCAGGGAGAAGCCTGCCTTGCTCTGTTTACGTTGGGGACCAGGCTTGCATTCGTGCACGCAGCGTCACGCAGCCGCTGAAGTGGTGTTGGCTTGTCGTTTCGGTGGTTGCCTTGGGATTTTCTTGTGTGCTAAAATCTTGTTTTTCCTACTTTGCATTCTGCTCAACTTTCACATAAACCTCCGGGTTTTAATTTGGCTCTGTGCTGATTATGTGGTTTGCATGTAAGGCTGGTTTCTCCCTCCTTCCCTTCAGTAATTGGGGTTAAACACTCTCATCACCTCTGTTTCCTTTAAAAACAATGATGGGGATCGTCTCTTCCCCTCAGCCCCATTAACCTGGCCAGATCTGAACTGGGCAGCCTTGTGTTGTGTTTGCCAAAATTAGTTTAATGGATATATATCTGCCATTAGGAGCCCTTAATGACTGACCTCTATTTACAGAGTGGAATGAATTTATTTTTGGTGGCACTTAAAGGAAAAGGGCCTTGTAATGTGTGTTATTCGCTTTTTTTTTAGAGGTGCTATATGGCCTATTTTCAGAAAAGCAGCTTCCTCGGGTTTTGAGCAGCTGGCATGCAGCTTTCCGCCCGCACTGAGTGTAAGATTTCTGCAGTAAGAAGAAGAAGCTGTGATGTGGTCTGCTGAGTTTGGGTGCTGCAGGTGCACTGTTTGGAGGCGCAGTGTATGCATCTAAGAACAGATCTGTCTCCAACAATATCTGCTAACAGCTAATAGTCTTGAAAGCTTGGAACGTAACAAGTGTGCCTTGTTACGTTTTTTTCTGCAGATCTTGATCATTTCATTGGTACTGGAAGTCAGCATGAATGCTAGATTCCCAATATTCAATAAAGATGTGTTTAATCTGCCATTTTTGCAGTGACATTCAGTATTGTAGATGTCCCCGTCTGACTCGTGGATGAGTTCAGGGCTGCTCTGTTTATTCTCTGTCTCATCCAATAGGATGAGACATGCACGGCATCCCTGATGGAAGTCCCTCATGTTTAGCGTGGCAGCTTTAAAGAGCTTTCTCACTGTGGTGAAACGCTGCCAGTGCGCTGTGTGAGCACACCCCTCGCTGACTGACAGGCAGGCAGGCGGATGCTTTGTCCCTTTTTTGCTTTTTGGGGGTTTTTTCATTCATTAGTGGATCGCTTGGCTAATGTCAGAATATTTTGTGAGGGAGGCCACATTAGCTCCCACCGTCTGTCTAACATGCACTGCTGCTTGGCCTCAAGCTGCCATGTGGTAATTAGATTAAATCCAAACTGGGGTTGTTCCCCCCAGAAGTAGATTCTGTCTGTGGTGGGCAGGGAAGGGGAGGGTGCGCGCAAAAGGAGACACACCCACATTTTGTTAAATAAATAAAAAATAAAACGCCCCATATTATTGTCAAGTACTTTGTGACAGCTGGATAATTGCTTCCTGCTACATCTTTGTTTTAAGCAATCAAGTGGGATCATTTATGACACCAGCCATTTATTTCTATTTCCCACTTGGGTATTTTTAATTGTAAAATAAATCTTTCCTGCCGTGAATTTGTCTACTTCTATTACAACTTTGATAGTTATATTTACAGGAGTTGGCCCATGGGTGGCGAGGATTGTGGGAAGTTTGAAAACAGGAAATATATGTGATGCAGCACATAGGGGTGCAACATGGCCAGTCAACAAGCAAAATTTGGCCCCTCAGTGATGCCTCTGACTTTTCTGTATTTAGCCTGTGGGGATAATGCCGCACAGATTATGATCAACTGACAGGATTTTTTAATCAGAAGTTTAATCTTTGATGAGCACAGCTATTTATCTCTTTGTTTACCTGTGGTTACTAAACCACAGTAATTCAAAGAATGGAAAGTGAAATCTTCAAGTACAAAAAAAAAAAAAGATAAATTAAATCTGTTTTTGCATCTTAAAGAGTTTTTAAATTTTAAGAAATATTTTGGGTTTTAGCCTGATTTTGTCTGATTTAGAGGCTTAGCTCAGATCTCTTCATTGTCATGTTTTTGGAGTGAACCGTGGCGAACAAACCAAGAGAAGTAAGATTTACTGCTGCAGCGGTCTTTAGACTAACCCTAATGCTCCACTTATACTTTCTGCATCCGCCCGTCTGCTAGGGTCGGCTGGGGTCCAAGTGACATAAATTTCCTCGTCAGACGGTAAATGCGAAGGTCCCTGCTGATGCCTGCCTGTATTTTTTGTTACCACTCGGATGTGGAATTCGGTGGAGAATTGAAATTGTAGCACAACAACTATGCACGCGCTCCACGACTTCAAGGGGACTTCAAAGTATAAGGGGAACGACTGCTCAGCCGTGGGGTCTCCAGCTGCTCGTGTCCACAAAAGAATGTAATCTAGGTTTAACCGCTTTTGCATAACTATGATCGAAAACCATAATTAACTTCATTATAAAAATAATGGAGTCATAATTGGACCCACTTGGTCAGTTTAGGTGCTAAAATAGCTTAATTTATTGAGGGTTAATTAACTGTGAGACACCTCTAGAACCTAATTGGACTGTGCCTGTGGTGGTCTGAATTGAAGACACCTGTGAATGTAAGAATTCACACTGCAGGTCAGGACAGTCCTGAAGACATGATACTCTCCAGACTGAAGCACCTCCACAGGCCCGATAAGCTGAAAATCTCTTATATATACAACACCATAGTGTGCTTGAGTGCAAATTTGGAGGGGAAAACACCTGCAGGACAGGAATATTTATTAATCAATTTCATTCTTTTTCCCAGCTGTTACAGATGTTATAAAAGGTGGCTATAGCTTCAGGGTCTGAAGAGTGAAGGCAAAGTACTCGTTTTATGACGAGCAGGGGAAGACTCCTCTGGCTGCAAAGAGTTGCACTGTTACAGTATTGGGTGAGAAAACAGGTCACAGTGGCGACACTTATTTTATACTGTGTATGGCTGATTTAGTGGCAGGTCGTGTAAAAAAGGTAGTTAAGTTTTGCTTTGAGTGCGGTGTGAAATACGGTGTTTTTTTAAAAATAGAATAGGTTTAAGCTTCTCATACAGTAATCATAGACTGGTGCTAAATACTGATATCTTTATAAAACAACTAGACTGTGCCTTACCACTTACCGAGGTCACTCTGTGACTCTTCATGTTAATCAAGTAATGAGGGTGAAGGTGAACAGAGGTTGCACTGAGGAAGAAGGGGGGGGGGGGGGGGCTTCCTCATTGGGAACTGTGACTTAAAAGCTGAATTATAATGTGCACTGTGCCTTCAATTATTGCTGTTTTTTGGTGTTTTTTAGGGCTATCATCTTCAGTGACTCAGATACAGCACTATGAAAAAGTATTTGCTCCCTTCCTGATTTCTTGTTTTTTTTTTTTTTGTGCATTTTGTAACTCTTAGATGGTTCAGACCAATAAATACATTTTAATATTAGAGAAAGATGACTCGACCAAATGCAAAATGCAGTTTTTAAATGATGGTTTCATTTATTAACTGAAAAAAACGTATCCAAATGTACCCGGCCCCTCTGTGAAAAAAAATTGCCCTCCCTTGTTAAATCATGAAATTAACTGTGATTAACCACATTTTTCGGAAAGCTGAGCTCAGTTTCACCCTTTCTCTAACAGCTTATCTAATAGTAACATTTGTTTGATGATCTGAAACCTGTAAGTGTGACAAATATGCAAATACCTTTACACTGCATATGTATCATGACAGTATCCATTGTAAGTTACTCTGTGACTGCAGATGAAGGTGGTTGATATGATGTCAGCTGGTAATCACAGTAACACTCTGCAGCTCCTAAGGTGTGTGAAATTAGCCTTGGCTTTGACCCACTTTAGACCAGATAGCACCTGTTCTTTGAATGTCCCCTGACTCAGTCAGTGTGACTCTCATTTATTCCAGTTGTGTGGCATTGATTCGTGCTGCATGCTTCACGTATGGTACAGAAAATCATACACTGTAATCCCATTGTGCTTAACTTTAACAGCAAGCATATCACCACTGAGACATCTGATCAAACACACTTTGCATTACCGTAATTACGCGACCGTTTGTGCTATCGGAAAAAATCAAAACGGTTTCTGAAAGCTGAGAAATTGCGCTTCACACCCAACATAGGGTTATTATGGTCCAGGAACGGCAGCATATTTGAAATATTCTGAGACAGACATTCTGAGAGCCTCTGACCCTCAGTGGCTGACAGGAACTGCAACTGCAGATAATATTTATTTAGTTTAAAAAGAAAAAAAAAAAAACAGTGAGTGTCTCTCATCCCACAGATGGACTCAAAAGTTCAGATGGCAGCATTAGTCGTTGTTCTGGTGAGTTCAGTCAAGTGAAACATGTTTTCCACCTGCTGAAAATCCTGGTGGTCTTCCTGCTCATGGAGGACCTCTGAAGCAGAACAAGGACCATCACCAGCTGCTGTCCAAGACAAGCAGAGTTACAATTGGGGTGCAACAATCTAACTTTCAATACTACCTTATTTCACTGGTTTCAGGTTCCTCCGAGAGAGAGAGAGATGCCTCGTTTCAGCTCAGTGTGACAGCCTTTACTGCACTTTGCTATCATATACAGCATCACTCGTTTCCTCTCTCTGCTCTCACTCTGTGTGCACCTTGTCGCAGACATGTTGCATGTGGAGTGGAGCTGGTAAGACAGATGAAGTGACATACTACTGCACTGTTGATTGTAAACAAGCGTTAATGAGAGTGAGAGAGCGCAGTGCTGCAGGGAAACATTTGACCACAGTTTGCAGTTAAGTGAAAAACGATTGTAAACATCCACAGAAAAGCTGGCGTGATGCGAATAAACACACAGCAACATAAAATTGAATAGAATCAACCTATAGATCGTCCTGTTGTCACTGATATCTGATCAGCCTTTCAGAGACTGGACTAATATCTGATCCAAACATCTGATCAGCGTGTTGGAGTGTGTCCGCACCACAGGAGGGGAAACTCTCTGGGAGAGGAGCTGAATGCTATCAAACCTAAGAAAACATAACATACTTGAGCAGCACTTCTTTTCTCTTTGTTATTGTATGTATGGCATGGCCACCAAAACTGTTTAAAAACCAACGTCCTTATACACTGTCAGTTCAGAGTCTCACTGTATGGTGGGATCAAAGTACCAAACATGTCCCGCTCCCTCTCTGTAAGAGTATTAGAAGTAAACACCCCTGTCCTCTGTGGGGGGAGTCCGCTGCATGTGTTGTCACATGGAGCCTGCGGTGGGTCAGTTTGCCCCGGCTCATGCATTTTGAACCGGGCAGACAGCCGTCCCTCTGTGCTCAGCATCACCCCAAGACCTCAGAAGTCAGAAAGGCAGCACAACAATGCTACGCTTTGTGTCATGCTTCCAGTGGGGAGAGACCAAATGTGCCTCTTTTTAAAATCTTTTTTCTTTTCTTTTTTTTTTGCTCTGCTTGGTCGGTTGAGTTGTACCGTGCTCACCTGGCTCAGATGAAGTTATTGTTACCACATGAGTAAATGTTGATCCAGCTACTGTATGAATGCAGGCTAAGACTGAGCCGGTGGGGACATACGCTGACATGTGAGAGCAGAGCTGTAGATCATATGATGGCCTCTGAATGCCTGCATCCCTCCAGGATCTCCCCATCACAGCTCTTACTCTTCTTTTCAGCTAATTAAAAAACAGAGGCTAGACCGCTGCTTCTTTTTGTCTCCACAATCCATCAGCTTCATTAAAGAATTAGGCAGTTTACGAGCCGAGCATATGCCACTGGGTCATCGTTCGCAGCGCTATCAAGGGAGGAAATGATGTGTGAAAGCGATACACTTGCATGAAAGCTTGTCACAACAGGGCCCGTGGAGATGTCCATCTTAGGGGTGTTTCTTCAAAGGAATTCAATTAGTGGGAGTTATTTGTCTTGCTTCAAGGAGCCAGGGGGAACACACAGATCCTATCACGCTGATCGCATCACGACAATCCCTTATCAGCCCCCAACTTCCACCTGCCACACTCTTTGTGTTTGCTCACAGTGTGTTTAAAATGTGCTAAGTCAGTCGGTGGCGCTTGAGTGTGGCTTCATTTCCTCTGGAAAAAAAAAAAAAAAAAATCGCAGTCTCTCGTTTACATCTGGAGAGCAGGCGAGGCACGGCTTCCTCTCATATCCTGCTCAACAGTTTCCATTTTTAATTCCTGCCCCCCCCTTCCCTTTTTTTTTCTTTTAATCTCTCCGATTCCATTTAGCTCTCAAGTCCATTTAGCCTTTATTCAAGAGTTCAGCAGTGCACTGGAGCTCCTCGGTCTATATTTAAAAACCTCACCGCTGAATAAATCGAGCAGAAATCTTTTAATTCTGCCCCGTCTCTCTGCTCCGGAGCTTTCACGGTGCTGCTGGAGCAGAGGAAAGGCGCTGATAGGCTCCTGTGACACGTATGCTGGCCTCTCAGCAGTTAGACAGAGAGATTAATTGACTGTATGAATTATGCTTCCTCAGACTCAGAAGCTGATTTCAGATCACTGCTAACAAAGTATGTTGACCGAGTTTTTTTTTTTTTAAAGCTGCTTTGCTTTGCAGACTTTCCTCATACGTGTTTCCAGCTGCTTTGCATTAATAGGGTTCATTCAGCCAAAGAAGTAGACGGAAAGTTAATGGATAAATTGACGGGCAACTATTTCAGCAGTCAGTGACTGATCATGTTTTTAAAAGAAAAAATAAAAAAGCCTAAAAATCATCACCTCAACGGTTGTGAAGACCTGCTGCTTTGTGAATTGTGGCTGTAAACTAATTATCTCTTTTTGTTTCAATATTTTCAAACTTTTTGTTCAAAAAGGATCAACCTAGGGATACACACTTACCAGATTCTAATATTGTTTGATGCTGACCCTGCTGACTATCATTAGTGGGAGCTAACTGCACATATTACATCAGATTTCATGTCTCTGGCATCAGTAGCTACCATGTACCATTATAAGACTTGCACTTGGCTTTTAAAGTACGCCGGATTTGTAGTAAACCCAACGTGCAAAGCAGCCACAACCTGCAGGTTTTCACATGTACAGGACAGTTTCATATTTACAGTATTCACCAGCGTCTGCGTTATTTTTAATTTTTTTCAAAGAACTGAGCAAACACACTTTGTGGGTCTAACTGGAAAAAAAAAAAAAGCTCAAAACATTATTGGCCCTTTAACATACAGGGGAAAAGAATCTATGTCAGCAGCTAATAGATCCTGTTTTAAGATGGGGTTTAATTCACTGAAGCATAATATACATTTTGTTTTCTTATTCAATGCCCAGAAATGACATGAAAATACACAGACTAATGTTTATTAAGTAATGCAGTGTACCCAAAAAGTCCATTTAAGCCAGGAATAAGAACAGAAGAGTGTGCACATATAAATATGATATAAACACAAGTTCAAAAAGTAGGTATGGAGAGCCCAGTTAACCACATGAAACATTAACTTTGGTTTTGAATTTTATCTAGAAAATGATCTAATATTACGTATGTTTATACTGTACTGTCGAATCTTTACATCTGTACTGCATTTTGTTGTTAGCTAAAAATGTGTCTACCTGCTTGCCCATTTTCTCAGGAAATCAGTTTTTCAGAGAGCCAAATTATATTTAAAATGTCATCATTTCCCCTGATCAGTGAAGAGATGCGTAATTATAGGCGCTGTGGACTGTTTCTATTATTAAATGATGCTCTCTATTGCACAATGTCAAATGTCAAAGATATATGTGATGGAGTCAAGAAACGAATGTACCAGCTGTACGTTTTGTAGAACAGCGCACCGTGTACAGCTTGGCGACAGTTTTTCAGTAACCAAACATAAGGGACGGTTACACGATTACACATCTTTTTACTACATGCCAAAAACAAGCTAACAAACAGTCAAAAAAAGCTACTTTACTTCATGTACCCCCTGCAGGTTCCAGGTGTCACTGCTAGAAAGGGAGACGGGACGGCTGCACGTACGTTTACAACAGCCTGACAAGTTTGGACATCAGGGTCAAACTAAGCGATGTGCACACAGACAGCTCGTTCTTGAGTCAGAACTGTGAGGATGCTGCTTCACCTCACGCTGAAGCTTGTTGAATACGTTGTTTCGTGAGACTCTTATTGTCTTTTTATCTGCTAAGGCTTTGATGTTGATTACAGTAATGTGTGCTGCTGCCGTCAGCGCTACAAAATGTTCACTTTCAGTCCGTCTGGGTTCACCGTCTCGACTGGAGTGCTGCTTCACTGCTGCATGCCGTGTGTACGTCACACAGAGAGGAAAGTGCTGCAGCGCTACCATAAACTGCACACTGTCGTTGTGTGTACTAGAGGCTACTCTACTACCCACAACTAGAGGTTGTGGTTGAATCTTCTAATGCTTTTATTTACATATGTGCTCCTAAATATGTTTATAGTCTGCGCAGATCTATTTTTAGTCACAAACATGAGTGCTGCACAATGAGCCCTGCAACAACACGGCTGTCACCTTCGTGCTGTGTTTGTCACTAAGAACAGCCTCTTTCTCTCAGCAGCCTCATGCTCTTGTTTTATTGTGAAAATATTGACTGCAAGGGGGGGAAAAAAAGCTACTCGTTAGAGCTCCGCTCAGCTTCACTTCGCCTCACAGGTGAGCTGTGATTGGGTTTGTATGCATGTGTTTTTTACTGGTCCGTGATTCTGATGGGAAATGTGTGAGATGTTAAGTAAAGCAGGGAGTGTGCAGCTGCCTAAATGATCCAGTGTGTCAGGCTGATCATGTGTAGTGAATGTATTCAGTGGATCGGGTCAAGGAATGGCTTGCTGTAAATTCAGACGCCTCTCCAGAGAGCACCAGCACGAGCATCTCAAGGCTCTTTCTCTGCGTCACAAGTAGCAATCATGTGGGCGTCGTTCTTCCCCACTGAAGCGCCGGTTGAGGAGCGTGATACATCTCGCTGCGCTTTATTATTATTAATGATATGTTTACGGTGGTGTCAGTGAGACTGATAACGAGTGTTTGTGTTTTGACTGAAACAAAGTGCTTTCTGTACGCATGCTAACGGCCTTGAGAGTTTTCATACATTATTAACTTGCTGTGAATTTCCCTGCTGTGTCTAATGTCATGTGTGGGACAAAGGCTGGATTCTGTCTCAACAAAGCCTCCCTGTGCCACATGTGGAAATCTGCGTAGCAAAGAAGCAATTACGTTTTATGGTTTCTATGAATTTTAAATGTGGACTTTCTAATTTTACTTTGTGCCCACAGATTTTCTGTCAGTGTGCGGTGGACAAATGAGCGTTTCTACGTGGAAGCCTTGCTGCTGAGGCTTTATCTTAGCGACTGTGACGGACCCCTCGCCAAGAGGTTCTATTATGGCCAATTTCCACTGCAATGTAGAGCCTCCTGATCTGTGTGCTCTCCGTATTACGCTCTGGTCTCCGTTTCACTGTGCAGCGTCATTTCTCTGCATTGCTGATGCAGCTGCAAGATGCTGACAAAGGAGATGATTGCTCACCCTGGCAGCAGCAGTACACTGGCACGACAGACCTAGGCCTACACCAGGCCCCCATTAAAAAGGCTGTGATGTCGCCAAGGGATAGAGCTGTTGGCAGACCAGCAGAGCTTTATCTTCAGGACACCCTGACACATGTTAAATAAGTCCCGCGGCCTGAGCTTTGCACATATATATATAATTGGCCAATGCATACAGTTGTCCAGAATCTGCTATGATTTCTATCATTTCACAGATTCCCTTGTGGAAAATGCTCTATATTACAGTCAAATGGATCTAAATCGTTTTTAATATGACTTGCATTTTAATGAGTCACGCAAGTGAAGAAATTAGTGAATTTGCCTATAGCAGCCACGGCCAGGGTTGAAAAGTTCAATCTAAAGCACAATCTTCCCTAAGCTGCCGAATACTGAGCTCCTCGAAGATTAAACTCAGTGGGACTCAACCTGAAATATGAAATGTTAAATTTACATTCAGTCTTGTCACCAGAGGATAGGGTCCCATTTGCTCTCTCTTGTTTCTAAGAGAGATTCTGAAAATCCTCATTTCCAGTAAAGCTCACCCTGACTTGTTGGTATAAGCCACACAGCAGTCCCTGCGTGGTCCATGGATGTTGTTTTTTTTTTTTGTTTGTTTTTTTATCTAAATAAGGTCATGGCCTTTAAAAAGACGTCCCCTTTACATCTAAATGTGGTTGATAATTAAAATGGGAAAAGTCATCAAAGTCAAAACGTGACCCTAACTCTACCCCCAAACAGGTTGCTGGTGACCCGGTCATCTGGTTTTGTGTGTGTGTCAGTGAAAGCACTGAAACAGCTCCTGGCTGTGTTAATCCGTCCTCCTGTCAGTGCTTGTTGTTATATGTTCCCATCACAGCTAAACTGAAACACACAGTCCTCAGATCTCACAAACACCTCATTCTGGAGACCCCACGTTTCACAGTAGAGCTTCTTCTTCTTCGTAGGGGTTGCCAATAAGTTGCAGCAAATAAGTTTATGAAATTTCTTCCCTCCTAGGTATTCCATGATCAACTTGCAAAGCAGAAGTAGTTAGGAACCACAGCAGGTCACCCACAAAGTGACAGACCACACAAAGTTACAGAGCAGGGTCACCAAGTACTGAGGCATGTAGTGCCTAAAGGTCACCAACGCTCTGCGGCTCGATAAATGCCGCACTCCAAACTTCCTCTGGCATGAACATCAGCACAACAACTGTTTCCATGGCCAAGCAGCTCCTGTAGGTGTAATGTATACATGGCTCTACTTTTGGCTGTTTATGTCCTGAGGCCACAAAATAAAACTTCCTCCACATCACCTCCCTCTGACTACCAGTCATTCTGGAGTTTCCCTCTCGCTGTTGTCAGTGTGGTCTCTGCGGGAGTAAGATCAGTTGTTAATTCTGTCTTCCAATGAACGCCCTCAGTTTGTTCTCACTTTAATCACCTGGCAAATCCTTCTCTGAGGTACTCCGGCTGCAGACAGCCGGAGTACAAGAAGCCTAATGTGCTGTTAGGATAATGGTCCATTTTAATCCACTCTTCATCAGTGTATGCCAGTCAGCGTCTCGCCTGCAGTACGGACCAATCAGTCAAATCAAATCTCTCGGGGAACAAGGGGAGAACATTCAGGATGTTCTAACGTGGCATATCTTTACCATGAACTGTCAAAATGTTTAAGGAAAAAACACACACAGCTGAATATAAAATCACTAGTGAACTACCACACAGTCTGCAAGGTTGCTCCAAATCCATGTAAAGGCTATAGCCTGCAGCTGTAAGCTTTGCAAATGCAGCTATTATTGAAATGGCAAAGTGCCCTACTTACCCTTTAGAGACTGGCCCTAGAATGAACCACAAGTGGGTGGCTGACGGCGAGCTTTATGTTGAACTATACAAAGCAGAAAGAAAAAGGCGCCCACCACCACAGAGACTTCTTGGGTTCACTTCCCAGCAGGGGTGCCTCCGGCTTGGCTAGGGTCCCCAAAGAATTGTGTGGGCCCAGTGTGTGTGTGTGTTGCAGTGAGCCGGTCAGAGAGGGTTGACTTCTGCAGACCTGCTCAGTGAGGCTTCCTGTTTGTTTCCTCTCCTCCTGCACTTGCACTTGTCTCCTGCTGGGCTTCTTCTTCTTCTTCTTGTGGAAGAAGCGCAGAGATCTGGAGAGAAATCCGTCTCAGAAAGGTTACGCATGTGTATGATATGATCTTCAAGCCAAAACGAAGCTTGTGTACATTAGGTTTTGTATAAATACACATACAAAGCAATTTGAACACAGCTATTTTACAAACGCGTATATTAACATTTATGCACAGCAGAGGTTTTGAGACACTTTTCACACACAGATCCACAAATGTATGCTGCATTCAAGTGCTAGTGGAAAATGTGGACATCTGGGCTGTTCATTTAGGAAAAACAGATGCAGCTCCTCACTTCTCGACTACAACACACACATTTACCAATTACAGACTCTGTATAGTAGATTATAAAGGTTACTATATGATTTAATTAAACTGCTGCTACATGGTGGATGTTCTTCTGCTAGAAGACAAGCAGCCAGTGTGCAGACTGTGTGTGTGGTCAGATAACCCTGTGACTCATATTTTGCCCAAAACAGATGTGAAAAAATATCTGTTAGCAAAATTGTCTGAAAATGGAAGTAAGCCACAAAATGGACTATAGTACATATGCCCAAGGTATATTAATCAGTGGGTAAATATGAATATTTGGTTATAATTATGTTATTATCAAATTCGTATCATTGTAACAGCCCTTCACACTTTGGCTAAACTTAGATGTGAAATGGGCTAATGATTGAGCCCAGAGAACAATGGCCGCAGTGCTTGTTGGGCTCGGTTAAGGGTTTGGAAAGGAAGTTAAACGAGCTTATGTCAGAGCTGACGAGCTGCACTGAGGCCCAGCTGAGCTGTGAGTCATGCAACGCTACTCTGGAATAAAAATACAGAGCAGGAAATGAGTCGCACGACCACTTTAAGTATTTAGATGCTTTCTAAACATCTCTTGTGTTTGGGTTTGTGTAGCTGTGTAGCTGCTGTGTTTGGGTGACAAGGAATAGAAAAAAGGAGGTTTTTAAAGGCCGATAGAAGACTTGTAACTAACAGGGGCTGGCAGTGATTGGCATTAATAGATGCACATATGGAGCTGGTGCTGATTATACTCATTCAAATGAAATGGAAAAATAGCACAAACCCAGATTTTTTGTTCTTGTGCTCAGTACATGCAGTGCCTGCCTTCCTGCCCACTGTCCCTCAGTGGCAGCTCAGCACACCGAATCCGGTCCCCTCTCTCTGGCTCCTGCTGTGTGTCCGGCCACTTTAGCGGCCCACTCATCTGGCTCAGTGTCCAAGTGGCAGCAGAGGAGCAGAATGACTGAGGCTGTTGTGCCTCGGCCAGTCATGTGACGGCTCCGTGTGGCTGAATGACTCTAACCCCCCCGCAGCCCCATTGCTATTATGTTTTATTGGAAGGGGGTGGGCTGCAGCTGAAAGGAGAGAATCAGCTCTCTTACTCTGACGCCTCACGCTCTCACAGCAAAGCCCATCACCCGTCGCCATAACGGCTTCTCCAGTGGGGAGAAAGGAAGGAGTCCACAGAGTGAAGTGGGGTGGCTAAACGGCAATTTTCTGCTGGTAAAGAAGACCTAAATCACAGGTTTCACTTACACACAGTTTTTATGCACAAATCCCCCAAATTAGAAACATAGCAGAAAAGGTGGCTGTGTTTATAGGACACATTGAGTTTACTGGTGGGTTTCTGGCCTGCTGGTTTGTAGCCCACAGGTGTGTTGTGCCGTTCTTGAGTGTGAAAACCTAAGACTTCACAGGAAAGGAAGTGTCAAACCAGATCTCATCCTGTTGTCCTCATATCTTTGTTTTTATTTTTCTCAGTTCCGGTGTCTCTTCTTCTACTTCTTTGTCTACTCCCTTATCTGCTAAGAAAGCAGTCGGCTCACTATCCACCACCTCGCTATCTCCCCCCAGACCTACACCATTCAGACATTACACCGTGCTGGCAAGCAAACCATTGCTATCATGACATAGACTTTCTTCATTTTATCTACAAAAAGCAAAAAGCTCAGCACAAACGAATGCATCCTTTTCAGGTCATTTCCCAGCATACCTTGCTTCATCTTCATTGATCTTATGTAGTTGACAGTCATCAATCAAACCACTCAGTCATTCCGTGTAGGCCTAATTCAGCCAATGACAGGAAATGTTCATGTAACATACACCCCCACAAACACAACCCAGCAGCAGCAGCAGCAGCAGCAGCAGCACCTTTCAGCGTGGGCATCCTGCTGTTGCAGAACAAACAGTTGCATCACGTCGGCAAAGCCTGCGTGTGCTTGCAGCGTCACCGCTGCTCCGCTCCAGCAATCAGCAAAGCCGCACAGGCAGATTAAATTAGATTAGCAAGACTGAGCTTTAAAGTCAAATCAGCAGCTAATGGCTTCTAACATATTTTGGCAGCGGTGACAGTGCGTCTTTTGTAAATAAAGGGCAGTTAGGAGACGCGCCACGCAGTTAACCCCGGCCCTGCCGCCACACAATGGCTCCGCTGTGCAGTTCTGCTGTCAGTCAGAGAGCTGGCAGCCGCTCCAAAGTTTATCCATGCCCGGATATCAGCTTGTAAAAAAAAAAAAAAAGTTGCCATGTAGTTTGTCAGAAATGTCCTGTATGCTTTAGTTCTTGCACTTTCTCCTAATTTAGGAAGCTCTTACTCTATGAGAGGAGTTAATGAATGAATGCAAGAAGAGTGTGAGCTAAATGCTAAAACTGCTCATCCAGACGGGAGCCTCTGTTTTCTTTTATAGTCGGTCTGTTTGAGCAAAACCTCAAAACTGTTTCAGGTATTTAGAATTATTTGGTAATTCTGAGCTACCACAATCAAGAGGAAAAGATGAGACTTTATTCCACTACTCTTACAGCTATGGTTGTGTTCACTATTAGATTTTTGCATAATAATTATGAGCTGATAAATACGACTCATTAAAGATTAAACCGATGGCCTCTAATATTTGTTAGATAACACATTATACGAAGCTGAGTCTGATTGCGTTAATCTGTTGCTTAGCGCTAATTAGCAGTTAGCCTGCTGGGCCGTGACATATACATGACATTACTAAGCTTGACCATCTCATCCTCAGCCAATCAGAGAAAAGTTGGCTTAAAGAGAGGAAGAAGGGAGCTAAAACTGCTTATTTCAAACACACAATGAACTGGCCCACGTGCATCAGTGAGCCTTGGCCACCCACCACCCTGTTGCTGGTTCACCACTGTTCCTTCCTTGGAACACTTTTGATAGATACTGACCGCTGCAGACCGAGAACACCCCACGAGACCCTATCGTCTAGCCATCACAATTTGGCCCTTGTCAAACTCACTCAATTCCTTACACTTGCTCAATTTCCTTGCTTCTAACACATCAGCTTTAAGGACAAAATCTTCACTTAATATATTCCACCCACTAACAGGTGCCATGATGAAGAGATAATCAGTGTGATTCACTTCGCCAGTCAGTGGTCGTAATGTTTGCCTGGTCAGTGTATATATTTACTTCAGGCACTTTCAGTATGTTTTCTTGCAAAAACTTTTGTTCAATACAAAATTTTTATGTAATAATAGGGCCCAAGGCTGCACATGAGAATTGTAGCCAATACCAGGATGGCGATGCCCAGAAAGCCAGATCCTCCTCCCGTCTCACTGGTTCCATGTGAAGAGCAGAGGGTTCATTAGTCTGTGAGCATAAATAGGCATGTAGAAAAATGCTGGTTTTCTACATAGCATTTATTTTCTCATTTCCTGTGCTCCCCACTCTGTGTTACCCCATTAAAAAAAATCCCTCCTCCCCCGAGGCAGCTTGAAGTGCAGAACAAAAATGGGAATAAAGTAACTTATAAAATGCAGTGAGATGAGAGCTACAAACCCTGACGCGGCTTTACGACTGTATATAAGCAATATTGTCTAATTCTGTGTCTCTTTTGAAATTATGTCAATATATTTTATGAATATCAAGATCACTCAGACATAGGACGTAGTCACTGTTCCTCTGTAAAAGCACAGGACCTAATTTAGTGGCAGATGGCAGTGAGGCATGATGTCCTACATTTAGCAGCATCGTCTCATTCACACCTGGACAAATGAATGGATGGATTTCCAGAATGCCCCTGCTGGAGAGGCAGACAGAAATGGGGCCACCACACAGGCTTGTGATTAAAGGCAGCAGCTCCTGCATCCTTTTGCACTAACCTGTTGTTGGCTAGTTGGATGTCACGGGTACAGTGCTGACATGCTGCTGTGTAAGGCTGGATTGTTGTTCCTGTTCTACTAATTGGATTGAGGTCAGTTGTTTCAGCTGGACACATCTGCTGCTTTGTTTTGTTTTGTTTTGGGTTTTTTTGCAAGACCTATTTTTTCCAAAGGAACATGAATGACGGGGACTGGCACGCGCGCGGTTGATATTCATGTTTTATTGAATTGCAACAATGAATAATTGAGCGTCTGTGTGTCTCCGCAGGGCCTCTGTTTTGGTGGCGCACAACGCAATGTGGAGGAAATAAAAATCCTGATACGCTGAAAACCAGAGGTATGATCCTTTACACTCCACTGGACACACTTGTGGATGAACTCAGCCATGTTTACTCTCACATACACACACACACACACACACACAGCGCCATGTGAAAATAACCTCATAGCAGATGGCCTACAAAACCTGCTCATTCTGGAGGATTTTCCTTGAATGGATGTGGGTCAAAAGGATAGCAGAGCAAGTACACACACATACACTAAAGCACACGCACATAGTGGGGAGATTGTTTGCCACAAGCCAACCTGCTGTCCCAAGTAGATGCTCATACCTGTGGTGCATTAGCTTGGGTCATGCAGCATAATAGGAGACTACAGTAAATGTCACCTTGTGTAGCTTTTCCCAGTAGAGTGGTATGTCACTGATGTTGTTACAAGTCTGACCCACAGGTCAGCAGATGCCAGCAGCTAAAAGTAAAAGTGTTGCATTCCTTCATGACCTCCATTTCTGCTGCTGCCATCTTTAATCTGCAGTGCAGCACTAAGGTCGACCTGTGACATTCCCGCGGGAGTTACGGGAAGGTCAGCCGGTGCGCACTGTAACCCCTCCTCAGCTCTGACACAACAGCCTTGTGTCCGTGTGTGTGTGTGTGTGTGTGTGTGTCCATCTATCTGGGGTAAAACCACAGTAGATGAAACATATTGCCGTTATTCCCTAATCCAAGCATCCCTGCTAGGTTAGATGGGAACATGACGGCACTGATATCAGATTATTTTTCGACAGCCAGCAGCGGCACAATGTTCTCTGCCTCCTTCTTGGAGTCCACAGTGCACTTCATTCCAAGAACACTATGTAAAGTTTTTTTAATGAGTACAATGTTGTATTAAGAACTAGAAGGGCACTCAGTACAGTGCGTACCACCCCCACCCCAGATTCTCTATGTGGCAATACCACTCTGCAGTAGATGCCACCCAGTGTTGTCATATTCCATCATAAATTACTAAATCACAAAGACTAGAAATGTATTTTGTTGGCTTTTAAAAACTCTAAAATATGATTTTATAATTTCATTTTAAAAAATGAGACTGACTGGTTCTTATATAGTGCTTTTCTACTTCACTTTGAGCACTTAACACGCTTTACACAACATGCCTCATTCACCCATTCACACACATTCATACAAGTGCTTTCTAGCTAACCATCACACACATTCAAACTCCGACGGTTGCATCAGAGAGCAACTTGGGGTTCAGTATCTTGCCCACGGATACTTTGGCATGCAGACTGGAGCAGCCAGGGATGGAACTGCCAACCTTCTAATTAGTAGGAAGGTACGCCAGCATGCCCCTAAGGAATATTTCCACAAAGTTTCATCAATTTTGGTTCAAAACCTTTTGAATTATCTTGCTATAATAGACAAACGAACAGGGATGAAAACAAACAAAACTGAGTAGAGTCGAGTCGAGCTGAGCCAAGTAGATACTAGTGGAAAAGAGGCAGTAGTTACCTTGTTGCCCAGTAGTTAGTGCTGTGGGTCACATTTGCAGAGACAGCTCCCACAGGACAGGAATTGACTTTTAATGTACTCCTGTTTTTACGTGTACCATTTACTTCATCACACTGGATGGTTACTTTGATCACAAAAGTTTCTTAGGCCAAGGATAGAATGTTGCATTTTTTAAATTTTATTTACTTATTTTTTTGTTTGTTTGTTTGTTTTCCTTTTATTTTTAGAATTTTTCCTTTTATGTTTTGAACAGTTGAATTAGTCTCTGTGGCTCTGGAGGTCCAGAGGTTAGAACACTCCCTTAAATATGTATTTATAAGACATTTTTACTGGACAGTTGGCAGGTAGGAGACGAGGGTGTGAGGAGAGGAGAAATAAAGACTGGTGTACAACAAAGTTCTTCTGCAGCATTCAAACCAGGGATGTGCCTCACAAGATCATTCTGGTTTATTTCAGCCGTGGGTTATCCTTTTACCTTTTCACTGTCCACTTATGCTAGACTTGATGACTTTTCATATATGTTTAGGTAGTGCATGCAAGTTTTATTTGGGACAGCCCTGGAAATTAGCCCACGACTATTGCCAACTTCATTAGGGAACTATGAAATATGTTGACCCTACAGAAGTTCTGTTCATATGGGCATACTGTAGGGCACTGATACAGGGTTTCTGGCAGGAAAGTTTTTAGACATGGTGAATGTGGCGACAGGAAGAGGGGGGGGCGATTTGGTACGATTTAAGACCACTAGATTCTTGTAGCGCCGTCTACCTCCTATAAACTGTGCAGGTAAAACACTTGTGACATTTGCCTGACTCTTTCTTACTTACTCTTGTTTATTCTTGTAGTTCTACTTGTTGATTCAATCAGTTTTTATATGTATAAAATTTGTCTCTCCATTTTGAACTCTTTTCTACTTATAAAGCCAAGGCTTTCACACACACTGTTTCACTGGTGGAAAAAGAAGTTGTCATTGTTACATTTAGCCCTGGTTTCAAATCAGAACAGTATCCTATTTTAACTTTACTGTAGTTAAAAGCTGTTTTAAAAGTGTAAAAATGGTTAATGAGAACTGTAGGCTGATAAGATCAATTAATTTAGTTAGTGGTTGTAGCTTTTGTGTGAAATTTTTTACCAACTAAGCTGATGCTGGTTATTGGATGAGTGGAAAGTCAGTAGATTTTTTTATATAAAGGTTCAGAGGTGTAGTCAGAAATTTACTCATCACAGGCATGAGTGTCACGGTAAATGTGGTTTTTAGTGATTTCTTTGAACTGTTCTTTTTCCAGGGTGGAGTGATTGTGCCGCGCATATCTTTAATATCTTTAATGGCTTTAAAAAACAAGAACTGGGTGCACAACACTGAAATGATTTTGGATTTTCTCTAATCCACACAGGGTCAAAATTATAACCCCCCACCCCTGCCACTCTAATATCTGGTTATATGTAACTTAGCAGGCTGCACTTTGACATTTAACCAAATATTAGTGGGGGTGCATGTATTATTTTGACCCTGTGTGGATTAGAGAAAATCCTAAATAAATTCAAATTTGTGCATCCAGTTCATTAAAGATATACCGGCACACCCTGGAAAAAGAACAGTTCAAAGAAATCACTAAAAACCCCAAATTACCACAACATTCATGCACATCATGTGTATGTAAGCTTCTGATCACAACTGCATCAAAGGCCCTCCCGTGCTATGGTTAGGGGGTTAGGGTTGGGGATGTCGATGTCCAGGACATAGCTTCCTCCTCATGAGTGTGATCGGGGTTTCCAACAGTGTGGAGCCAGCCTGCTCACAACGAAGACACATTGTAATAAAAAAAATTTAAAAAAAAGTAGAAGAAGCAGCTATCAGTGGAGAGGATGGTTTTAGGGGTAAATTTCATCAATGGGTGAGTAGAATCAAGCTGAACAAGGAGGGAATTCTACCAGGAAGTCAGCTGAGTACCCAACATTCATAGCAAGTATATTCATTATGCAAGGCTCAGTCATCACCATTCTGATAGCTCCTTTATTATGTATGCTCCAGTTTCCTGTGATGCTTCTGCATGTTTCGATAGCGCCTGCAGCTTGGGCTTGTTGGAGAGCGGAGTCACACTTTGGCGTGTGACTCAGCCTCTTTTTTTTTTTTTTTTTTTGAAGACCTTCTCTAGATGTGAGGCGGTGGCTGAAATGTAAGACAAGCACAATGTGGTGAGAGTCAGAAGAAGCTTTGCAGAGCTGCAACTGTAGCGCATCACTTTAAGAGCACGGAGCTTGTGAACGTGTGTGTGTGTGTGTTTGTGTGTGTGCGCTTCAGCATTCTTGCTGAGTGGGTGTGATTGTAGGCTGGTAAGAAACAGCAAATGAGTCACCGGTTCCAATCATTTTTTCATGCTTCTACTCTGTCTCAGAGAGTTTCTGCAGAGGACCGAGCTACAGCAGCACCGCATATTATCCTCACATTGTCTCACACATTGATATTCATTTCAAGAATCACTTGCAGCCATGAAACAAATGCACGCTTGTGCCTTCAGCCTTCAGCTAACTGTTGGACTGCTCCTCCTCCCAACTCATTACCTCCACAATAATCGCCATGCCAGTGTGGGCCGGGCAGCTATTCACTGAAATATCAGTGTTGCCCTCAGACTGTGGTTCCATTGTGGTTCCCAGTTTTCTGATGGAAAGGAGACGGAGTCAGGGAGTAGAAGTGGCGCTGCTAATGAGCCACATTAAGCTCCACTCTGTTATATTGACACATCTGGTGGCATTTTTCATCGGCTTGCTTTCCTTCCTCGCCCTAATTAAGTGATCTGGGCTGCAAAATGAAGCATAGCCACTATAGACCACACAGGAAGCACTCAATGATACGGTGGCTCTCTGTGCTTGTTACCCAGCCTTGAAGTGACCTCGTGAAACCTCAGCATTACCGGCAGATTCAGCCTCGGACTTCTTTTGCCCATTTGATGGCTGTCAATTGTCCTACTTTACAGAAAGAACTTTAGTGTGTTATTATCATGTCAAGGTGTTGCATCTGAGGAGATGTCAGCAAATTAGCTGCAGCAGCAGAAGTACTGTTCAACCCCTCTGAGACATCAGCTCTGGGACACATCACGGTGCCTTTAATATACCTGGGTGCACTGCTCAAGTAAAGTCTATGTGGGAATATTAATTATTCCTAAACTATTCCTTGAGCTTTTTTGTTATTTATCTGCATTTCTCACTTATGATGGGTTTTTTGTCACCCATCTGTAGTTCAAGTTGTCTTCCTTACATTTCCCAGGGAACACGGGATGCTTCTACTACATGTCAGGGAAGGATGATGTGTTTTATTCTGGTCTATTGTCAGTGCAAAAACTGGTGCGTTGGTTTCTTCTGCAGCAGATTATTACCCTTTACGGTTACAGAACAATGTACCAGGAATATCACAAGTTATAAATATACACCCAAACAGTGGAACAGACCAAAAATACAGGTTTGCTTTCCAGTCGCTGCCTGCACAGGAAGAATTTTATGCATTCTAGTCCATTCTTCATTTGCCTACCCTGAAATGTTTTTTTTTTTTTCCAAACAAAGCAGAAGAATGGAGGAGGTGGAGAATCAAACAACCATAGAAGAGGTGGGATGATTGACTACCTGCTCTTAGTGGTTTTTATCTATACCTCCGCTGAAAGTTTTTTTTAATGCTTCACCCCCGTGTTCATTTGAGTGGAACTCTCTGGGTGTTGGAAACACATTTTAATGGTCTATCACTTAACCTCCTCGTCTATTCACCGTGATCGAGGTTGGCCATGTGGGCGGAGGCCAAAAGCAGAAGGCTGAAATTTGTGTCGGATTAAGATGTTTGGGAAGTGTGTCTCTTTCAGCTGATTTGTCTTGTTTGTTTGACTGGGGAAGTTTAAAGCTTGTGGATGTACAGTCGCTGCAGTGTGTTGTTGTGCTGCTCGCGGGATGTAACTGTATGTGGTTGTGTGTGTGTGAAAGAGTGTGCAGATGGTACAGCAACATAACCTCATCCTGCTTTACCGACCGGCCAACCTGCTAAAGAGCCCACCAGCAGCACATCTGCTGCAGCATGCTAATGACTTGCATCGTATCTGTTAAATAATTTATGTCTCACACCTATTTCCTGCATCTCCTTGTGAAGTTTGAAGTGGGAGTGTTTTTCATGTTGTCATATGTCAGTTTTGGGGTTTTTTTGTTTTTTTTAAAAAATGGGCCAGCTTAAAAATAAGCAGGGTGGGGGAATCACACATCCTAAACAACAGCAGCTGTAGCTGCTTGCTAACAAGCTTTAGACTTAGCCCACTGAGAGCTGTGACAGGTATATTGTCCCTAGAACTGTGAGACGCTCCGGGTGTACCAGGACTTCCTTCCTTCACACTCAGATGGGCTTATTATGAACTCGGCTGCACGGAGGCCAACAATGGAGTCTTTCACTTGGCCATGGCAGCGCTGGAAACCTTACACTGGCAGAGCTGGAAACATTTCTGGTTTGCAAATTAGCCTAATCTTAACCCACCCAGGCAAGACGACCATTGATCCCACAAAGGAAACTTCTGTGGCAGAAACCTCTCAGTCTCTTGGGGTCTGGAGATCCCTTCACAGAGCTTCAGTTATCTGCATCTACCACATGGACTGCACTGTGATTCCTCACAGCTCCCTGAGCTCCTCCTTAGTGTTCTCATTACGGGCTGTTTACCAGTTTAGTGACTATGGATTGTCGGTTGGTTAGTGGTTGTTAAACACTAAGAAAAAAACAGTTTGATATAATGCTATCAAGTATGGCCTGTCAGTAATCAGCCCCGGTTTCCATCATCCATGGGTTAGTGGTGACGTGGTTTTAATTATAATGGGGGCGGGGAAAAGGGTGGCTGTTGGTCTTTAGCCATATGCTGGCCTCGGGCCCCCTGGGACTAAGCCCACAGCTTAATGAGCAGCCCTGAAGGAATTAGTGCTACTTTAACCAGTGTTTTGACTGATGGGAGAAGCCCGCTGCTCAGCTGATTTACAGCTGCTCATGGGTGGAGGAAAATTAGGAGGAGCCTAATATTGCTAATAATTGAGCATAGGGCTGACAATAACAGTTACTTTCCATAAGACACTAAAAACTCTAACTCATCAATGTAAATGAGACTTTTTACCTGGTTAAATAAAGGCTACATTAAAATAAAAGCAATAAAAAAAATCTGTGCAGTGTGAAATGGTTTAAATGTAACACACTAGGAACATATCCCTATCATTCTGAGTTCCCACTCCATATATTTATTCTTGCCCATGTAGTTTTCCATGATTCACAGTTATCCTTATTTATATCATGCTGACCTGTAGTATAGTGTAAAACTGCAACATGAACGTCAAGAAAACAGTTGAAGAAAAGGGAAGCTGGATGTGAGACAGAGCTCAACCTTGAGTATGTAGAGTTGATGAGAATATCAGTCTTTTCTGTTATTTTTTTTAACGTGTTCTCACTGTTTTATTACATGAAGTGTTCCCAGAATTAATCCGTACTGTTTATTTAGTGCGCTAAGCTGATTCTCCACTCTGAGGCTCCCATCAATGCGTTGTTGCTACATCAGCGTCTCTTCAAACATTACCAGCGGATTGATCTCAATAGAGCTCACCCACTGTGTTATGTGGTAGTCTGAGTGCAGACCTAGAAAAAGCAACAGGGGGCAAATTAGATGTGGCCTGCCTCTGGCCTCTCTACTTACTATGGTGACCTAAAGTCTGCCTCAAAATGTGGAACCTGTGGTTTGGCAGGACTGATGCTTCCACCAGACAGGATACATTGATTCTGAGGCAAAATGCAGATGGCAGAGAGATGAAACCTCATTTTAAACTAGCACAGTGATCCATAATGTTAAAGTATCTGTGCTCCATTCACACGCCCATTTATAGATATATTGACTGATGCTGGTTATGCCTGATGCTGTTCCAAATGAGCTAAGGTAAGGCCTCTCCAGAGAACGAGATCCACTACACTGGCTGTGTTTGTTTCCATGTGGCTTCACATGATTGAACCATGAGTGACGGTCATTCAGTCACACAGGAAGTTGCTCGATGCGGCCTCCAGCACCAAAGAACAGCTTGTCTGCCACTACCTGACCTCAGCTGTCAGTCATTCGTTTTGACAGATCACAGTCTGGTTGCATGTTACGTTTCTACCAGGACCCCAGTGCAGTCCAAGCATAGAAATATAGGTATAATAGGCCCCTTTTAATCATGAAGTATCTCAAAACCATCTGACTCTCTGCTAGATATCATACACTATATTGCCAAAAGACTTTACTTGTCTGCTGTCACATCCATATGAAATTGAGTGACATCCCGTTCTTAATCCATAGGGTTTATTATGATGTCAGATCAACCTTTGCAACTATAACAGCTTCAGCTCTTCTGAGAAGGCTTTCCAAAACCATTCTTCCATTCTTCTTACAGTTCTTTCACACCAAACCTGCTCATCCATGTCTTTATGGACCTGCTTTATGCACTGGTGTGCAGTCATGTTGGAACAATCCCCAAACTGTTCCCACAAAGTTGGGAACATGAAATTGTCTGAAACGTCTTGGTATGTTGAAGCATTAAGAGTTCCTTTCACTGGAACTAAGGGGCCGAGCCCAACTCCTGAAAAACACCCCCACCCCATAACCCCCCCCTCCACCAAACTTTACACTCAGCACAGTGCAGTCAGACAAGTACCGTTCTCCTGGCAACCACCAAACCCAGACTCATCCATCAGATATCCAGATGGAGAAGCATCACTGCTCTAGAGTCCAGTGGCGGTGAGCTTTACACCACTGCATCTGATGCTTTGCATTGTGCTTGGTGATGTAAGGTTTGAATGCAGCTGTTCGACCATGGAAACCCACCCGCTGCTCTCGTTCATCTGTCATTTTTTTCTTCAGCACAATGCATGATGACATACTTGAGTTTTGACCTTCTGTTATGCACTACTTTCTGTAAGGCATCGTGGGAGACTTTGAGTGCACTATATACTTGAAGCAATGATCTCAACTGTGAGCTGAAACAGCTACCAGTTAGACCAAAGGATAGCCACAGCATGGAATATCCACTGGCAACTGTGAGATACGAACCAACATTCAGCAAAGTGGTTGCTTTTTATGTGGCTTAACAGCAGCAGCTTCCCCTTGTGCACCCAAGCACTGCTGAGCAACGGATCAAAGAACATGACCAACATGACCATCCCCAATAAGTCAGAGCTATTTTGAAGGCATGAGGTGACACAATATTAGGCTGGTGGTAACTAATTGGTGTATTATCATCTGGAAAGATGTCTTCTGTTTGTTTAGATTCATTCATTCTATTTAAAATTCCAGTAAAAATTGATTTTTATAGTTACCCTTTAACTGTACCAGATTATATACTTCTTTAAGGCAAGAAACACCATAAAAATGTCTTTTGTTTTTCTTTTATAGTCTTTGTGCTTAAAACTAAATACAGCTTGTGTTTACTATGCATAAAAAGGTCAGCCATTATGCATCAGTTTTTTTCTGTTTGATGTACAGTGACTTAGAAATATTTAATTTAAAGTAAAGGATTTTGCCAAACATTAACATGCTATGATTGTAATATGATGTAATTCCACTAATGGAGGGTAAACTGATATGGCTGATATGTGCACGGACCCTAATGACACTGATTTGTTATTGGGATCTATGCACACAGGTGTGTTGTTTTTGTTGAGTGATCAAAGAAGCTGAAAGGCAAATTGTTTAATCTGGAGCTTGTCAGCTTGTGCTGGAGGCGCTCCTGCAGTTCGGCGTGAAACCCCATGTACGGCCCTGTTTGTGTGTGCGTGTTTGCGTGTGTAGCCATGCATATAAAGCAAGCAAAGACAAAGAATGATGAGCCTCAAAGATTATCCCCAGCCGGAACGCAATCCTCTTTGGAGGTGTTGAGCGTTGGGGGCGTATCCGAGTCTGGGTGCTGTCTAGACACTTCTGCTGCTCTTCTGTATGTGGAGGAACGTGCTGTACTGAGCCAGACAGCTGCACGCAGCGGTGCAAGAAGCCACAGCTGTATCGCAGCACCTCATGTCTGAAGTCGCCCAGCCGCAGTGATAGAAACACGTGTGTAGTTTTCTATACACTAGCTTCCAAAATATACTGCCTTGTGGGTCAGTTTCGTTCTTAGGCTCCTAAATCGTTATGGCTGCTGCATCATTTACACTCCCAAACTCCGCCGACCCGACTCTGGCGGCAGAGCGAGGACCCACAGTACTCACTGTGCTCTGGAATGTGGTAACCTAGCAACGGGGCTGGAGAGACAGATCAGGTCGGCGATGGGCGACCGTGGCTCGTCTGCTTAGAGGAAAATCCTGCCTCTCAGTGAGAAGTCACCCTCAGCTGTCATTCTCTGACTCGATCATACACGTTTGGATCTTTTTCTCATGCGTTTATTGGTCCTTCTTCTGTGTCCACTTTGTTACCACAGATCGAAAAGCGTTCTGGTTGCCACAAGTGTTTGTTGCAAAGTGCTTTTTCCCTCTTTGAAAAAGATATTTAAAAAAAAAAAATCAAACACAAATAAAAAATCAACTCAAAAAACGTACAGCACAAGGCAGCACATATGGAGTAATAAACAAGAAGGCAGAGTTGTTGAGGGGTCGGGGTGAACTTGAGATTAGCATGCAGCCAGTCTAACTACAGAGCAAACATTTAAATTCAAGCTGTGGACCTTTGCTGCCTATCTTACCCCTCTTTCTTTCCGTGATTCCTTTCTCTGTCTGTGCTGTATTTAGTTCAGAAAGGCTACAAATGCTACCCAAATGGCAGACTCATTCGTGCCCAGTTGTTTCTACTTCTGGCACTTAGGGCTCTGGCAAGTGTTGCGAGCGTTGCAGCAGGCAGGGTGCTAGCTTGAATTTAATTACGACAAGCCAGATGTGGTCTACATACCACAACACATTTGGCCCATTTAAGGTGGACCTGTGGCCACATTCACCCTGAATGCAGCATCAGTGGTAGAAATGCCACAGAAGAAATTTCAAATATCAACCACATTTTGGGCCAAATATTTATTGATCTATGTGGGTAATCCAATGAAAAAGATAACAAAGAGACAAAATTAGGCCTAATCATCAGTTTGTTTGTTTCTTTAAGACAAAAGCCAGAGCCATTAAGTTAGCTAACGATTAGTCTACAGTTCCCATTAATAGTTTTACACATAAATACTACAAAGAAGCTTGTAATGGAACAAGAACCATGTTAAAAAAAAAAAAAACCTGTTCACATGATATCCATCCACTTATGTCCAGTAATAAAGTTAGGCTAAATCATTTATTGGTGTATTTAAATGAGGTTAAATGTGGTTTGATGCTCTCTTATTGGTATATATATATACTTATACGTGAAATGATCTGTTACTTTTTCTTCACGCTGCAAGTGGGAAAATAAACACCCTGTTGTTTTGCTCCATTTTCTGTCATCTGTGTGCGATGCTGCACACATGCAGTCCCACTGTGCCGCCACACAGATCATGCCTCGTGGTGTAGTTAATGGTTTGGTTATTGTTAATGCTACATGATCGGAAACCAAGATAACCACCCTTACTCTCAATAATAATAACAACTGGAGAGCAAAACGACTTAGGGAAAATTATGCTGCAGACCTCCAGTCCATCTGGTCTTATGTGGTGTAGAAATTACAATTTAATGATGACATCTTTTTCTGTCTTGTCAGGAGCTTTCTTTCAACTGAGTGTCGGGGGGGGGGTCGAAGTATTGCCTTAAACTCTTTTTATCCTTCGTGCGCAACATGAAGAATGCATGCGTCTGCTTTGTACTAAAACATGCATTTGCTCTGAAGAAGGAGCAGCGTACAAGCTTAACACACGGATGGAAACATCAGAAGCACTTTCCTGCTCTAGGATGCTCCAGAAGAATCGAGGAGCAGGGAGGAATACAAGCACGAGCCAGAGTCAAACCTTTATTCGACTCCAGTTACTGAATAGACTCTGCAAAGTTAAAATGCAGAGATTCGGAGCAGGAAACATAGGCCTCCGTGACCTATTTTTAGAATGAATGGTAAGACACTTCATCAGCAAAACTGCCTTCCTCCAAATGGAAGAACTGAATAGTTATTTTCAGTATTTTCTGGGTCTGAGCCATTTTTACACAGCTCTCCGTCAGCCTTGTTTTGAGCAAGATGAATGGAAACTTAGCATGCTTCAAGGTATATTTGAGCCTTTTAACCACATCCTGCTAGCAGTCATAATGTGATGACACTCAGATAGCTGTCAGAGTGCGATAATTCCCTGCTAGGACGGTTCAGCAGATTGTTGCACCTTCTTCATATTTGTACAGTTACAGGAAGGTGCTTTACTAGTTACAGTAAACATGGTTGTTTTTTTTTTATCAGTTTAGACCTTTTGTTATATTTTCTTCTGTCAAAATAGTTCCTTTTGGCATTACAGTTGAAGCCCAGCTGTTCTGTTCATGTCTTTAAATGAGCTGTTTTGTGGGCCTCACAAGATTACACGTACACAAAAGAGCAAAACTGTTGTGATCTCTCATAGAAGTGAAAAACACTGATTACAGTGTAACAACAGAGCATATTAAGATCTGATATATATTAGACGGCAAGTAGACGATCATTTCATGTAACTATAGTGTTGGAGAAATGGGCCTGAGTGATATTAACAAAGCTCAAATCATTATGGCCTGTTCTCAGTCATCTGCCGAAGGTTGCTGTGTGCTCATGGTCAGCAGAGGCAAATATTCACCAACAATGGGTCAAGGAGAAAAAACATGAAACCCCACCTGGGTGTTGGCTGGTGGTGTTGGGGACTCTGCAGAGGACTATAACCGGTCACGCTGTTTCAGTTTCTGTTGTTGTCTGTCGGTGCTGTAGTGGAGTAGCAGGATAACATCTTTTTGAACACCTCAACTACTTCTCAGAAGTGTCGAGGTGGTTTGGTGTGTTGGCATCTGGTTCATCTCCTGGAGGCAGCGGAAAGTCTGTGTAGAAACCTCCAAGAGAGAAACAGTGCAGATGGTAAATGGACTGGTACTTAGACAGCGCCTTTCTGCTCAGTTTGAGCACTTAAAGCACTTTCAAGGTCTGTCTGATTAATTTTCAAACAGACCAAGATGAGCCGCAGTCTTGTGTATCTTGTTTATTTCTGTGTTTGATGGTGTGTGACAACTTCCAGGACTTACTGTTAATGTGTTTGTGTCGTGTAGCGGGAACCCTTCAGATGTCTTCTGTAGGCCTCGGTGGGTTGTTTTGGTTACCCATGAAGGACCGACAGTACATTAGCCGGGTGATCATAAAGTTTAAGCACATGAGTTTACATTGGAATGAATGTCTTCAGTATTAGGCAAAAGCCCTTACATTTTTTCCCTGTAGTTAAAGCATGTGCCTAATCATCATCTATAGAGCCTGCTTTCTATTAATAGCATTTGAATAGAGAGCGTGACCGTGACACCGCTGGCATGTGTTGTGCTGCCTTGGATGCTGAGGACCTGGGGAAGTTGCAGCATTGCGCTCTAACAATGTTTTATTTCCTCCTGGTTCCTGTGGAGCCTGCAGTCAGCACAGCAGCAGCAGCAGCTTCAGGGTGTGCTCAGAAATGCGAGGATGTCTTGACAGCGGGGCTTTCCTGCACAGGACATAAAAGTGTTGATATGCAAGACATAGAACACAACACACTGATCCCACTGAACACGTTCGTCTATACTTGGCAAACAGGTAATTCTGTTTCAAAGCATCTCTTTGGGATGTCATTATAGTAGGTTCACGTTAGGTTAGGCTTTATTTTTTTTTTCCAACTTCCTTTGTGACCTTTTTATCATCGTTACTGCAGAAAATAACCTCTTAACCTCTAGCAGTTCATCAAGAAACCACTTAGAGGCAGGATTTAGCAATTGCACAATTCTCGATACCCTCCTCCGTGAATCGCCACCTTATCGTGGTGGAGGGGTTTGTGTGTCCCAGTGATCCCAGGAGCTATGTTGTCTGGGGGCTTGTCCCCCTGGTAGGGTCTCCCATGGCAAACTGGTCCTGGGTGAGGGTCCAGACAAAGAGCGGTTCAGAAGACCCTTATGAGTGAAAAAACAAGGGAACAGTTTACCCTGCCCGGGATAGGGTTACCGGGGCCCCACCCTGGAGCCAGGCCTGGGGAGGGAGCTCGAGGGAGAGCGTCTGGTGGCCAGGCATTAGCCCGTGGTGCTTGGCCGGGCGCAGCCCGAAGAGGTTACATGGGCCCGACCTCCTGCAGGCCCACCACCCGCAGGAGGTGTCGTAGGGGTCGGGTGCAGTGTGTGTCGGGCGGTGGCCGAGGGCGGAGGCCCTGGCGGACCGATCCCCGGCTATCGAAACTGGCTGTTGGGACATGGAATGTCACCTCTCTGGTGGGGAAGGAGCCTGAGCTAGTGCGTGAGGTTGAGAGATACCAGCTAGACATAGTTGGGCTCACCTCAACGCATGGCCTGGGCTCTGGAACCAGTCTCCTGGAGAAGGGCTGGACTCTGTTCCAGTCTGGAGTTGCCCTCGGTGAGAGGCGGCGAGCTGGGGTGGGTATTCTTGTATCCCCCCGGCTTGCTGCCTGTACGTCGGAGTTTTCACCGGTGGACGAGAGGGTAGTTTCCCTGCGCCTTCGGGCTGGGGAACGGGTCCTGACTGTTGTTTGCGCTTATGCGCCGAATGACAGTTCAGCGTACCCACCCTTTTTGGAGTTGCTGGGTGGGGTGCTGGAGAGTGCTCCATCTGGTGACTCCATAGTCTTGCTGGGAGACTTCAACGCTCACGTGGGCAATGACAGTGAGACCTGGAGGGGCGTGATTGGGAGGAACGGCCTGCCCGATCTGAACCCGAATGGTGTTTTGTTATTGGACTTCTGTGCAAACCACAGTTTGTCCATAACAAACACCGTGTTCGAACACAAGGATGTCCATAAGTGCACATGGCACCAGGACACCCTAGGTCGCAGGTCGATGATCGATTTTGTAATCGTATCATCAGATCTGCGGCCGTATGTTCTGGACACTCGGGTGAAGAGAGGAGCTGAGCTGTCAACTGATCACCACCTGGTGGTGAGTTGGATCAGGTGGCGGGGGAAGATGCTGGACAGACCTGGCACACCTAAACGTATTGTGAGGGTGCGCTGGGAACGCCTGGCAGAAGCCCCAGTCCGGGAGATCTTCAACTCCCACCTCCGGCAGAACTTCGACAGCATTCCGAGGGAGGCTGAGGACATTGAGTCCGAATGGACCATGTTCCGCACCTCCATTGTTGAGGCTGCTGCTCAGAGCTGTGGCTGCAAGGTGGTTGGTGCCTGTCGTGGTGGTAACCCCCGAACCAGATGGTGGTCACCGGAGGTGAAGGGAGCCATCAAGCTGAAGAAAGAGTCCTATCGGGCTTGGTTAGCCTGTGGGACTCCGGAGGCAGCTGACAGGTATCGACAGGCCAAGCGGAATGCAGCTCGGGTAGTGGCCAAAGCAAAAACTCGGGTGTGGGAGGAGTTCGGTGAGGCTATGGAAAAAGACTTTCGGACGGCATCGAAGCGATTCTGGCAAACCGTCAGGCGCCTCAGGAGGGGAAAGCAGTGCTTCACTCACACTGTTTATAGTGCGGGGGGGGTGCTGCTGACTTCAACTGAGGCTATAGTCGGACGGTGGAAGGAATACTTCGAGGACCTTCTGAATCCCACTGACACGCCTTCTGTAGTGGAAGCAGAGTCTGGGGATGACGGGGATGACTTGACCATCACTGGGGGTGAGGTCACTGAGGTAGTTAAACAACTCCTTGGTGGCAGAGCCCCTGGGGTGGACGAGATTCGCCCTGAGTTCCTGAAGGCTCTGGATGTTGTAGGGCTGTCTTGGTTGACACGCCTCTGCAACATCGCGTGGAGATCTGGGGCAGTGCCATTGGATTGGCAGACCGGGGTGGTGGTCCCCATCTTTAAGAAGGGAGACCGGAGGGTGTGCTCCAACTTTCGGGGGATCACACTCCTCAGCCTCCCCGGTAAGGTCTATGCCAGGGTGCTGGAAAGGAGGGTGCGTCCGTTAGTCGAACCTCGGATTCAGGAGGAACAATGCGGTTTTCGTCCTGGTCGTGGAACGCTGGACCAGCTCTTTATCCTCTCAAGGATATTCGAGTGTGCGTGGGAGTTTGCCCAACCAGTCTACATGTGCTTTGTGGACTTGGAGAAGGCATTCGACCGTGTTCCTCGGGGTGTTCTTTGGGAGGTTCTGCGGGAGTATGGGGTGTCTGGCCCATTGTTGCGGGCCATTCAGTCCTTGTACAACCACAGTGAGAGCTTGGTCCGTATAGCCGGTAATAAGTCGGATTTGTTTCCTGTGGGTGTTGGACTCCGTCAGGGCTGCCCTTTGTCACCGATTCTGTTCATAATTTTTATGGACAGAATTTCTAGGCGTAGCCAGGTGGCGGAAGGCTTCTTCCTTGGTGGCCTCAGAGTCTCATCTCTGCTTTTTGCAGATGATGCGGTGCTGTTGGCTTCATCAGGGGGGGGCCTCCAGCTCGCAGTGGAACGGTTCGCAGCCGAGTGTGAAGCGGCTGGCATGAGAATCAGCACCTCTAAGTCTGAGGCCATGGTCCTCAGCCGGAAAAGGGTGGAGTGCCATCTCCGGCTCAGGAACGAGTTCTTGCCTCAAGTGGAGGAGTTTAAGTATCTCGGGGTCTTGTTCACGAGTGATGGGCGAAGGGAACGGGAGATCGACAGGCGGATTGGGGCTGCTTCTGCAGTGATGCGGACGCTGCACCGGGCCGTCGTGGTGAAGAGGGAGCTTAGCGTAAAAGCGAAGCTCTCGATTTACCGGTCGATCTACGTTCCTACCCTCACCTATGGTCACGAGCTTTGGGTAGTGACCGAAAGAATAAGATCGCGAATACAAGCGGCAGAAATGAGTTTCCTTCGAAGGGTGGCTGGCCTCTCCCTTAGAGATAAGGTAAGGAGTGCGGCCATCCGGGAGGGGCTCAGAGTAGAGCCGCTGCTCCTCCACATCGAAAGGAGCCAGTTGAGGTGGCTCGGGCATCTGATTAGGATGCCTCCTGGCCGCCTCCTGGGTGAGGTGTTCCGGGCATGTCCCACCGGGAAGAGGCCCCGTGGTAGACCCAGGACACGCTGGAGAGATTATGTATCTCGGCTGGCCTGGGAACGCCTTGGGGTCCCTCCGGATGAGCTGGAGGAGGTGGCTGGGGAGAGGGAAGCTTGGGCTTCTCTGCTTAGGCTTCTGCCCCCGCGACCCGGCCCCGGATAAGCGGAAGAAAATGGATGGATGGATGGACAATTCTCGATACCCAATTTGATACCAAAACAAAATGATCATCCCGCATGCTTAAAAATAATCTTCATTAAAAAGTCATTTTAAAACACTGTCATGGTGGCAGATCATTTATTTAAAATGTTATTTAAAATGTTAACATTATATTTTGTTGTCACGACGCGGGTTGTTTGCAGTACTACTGTTACAGTATGTTAGCATAAGCATTTAATGTTAGCCATTGCAAACGTTTCAGCCATTGTTACAAAAATTGATCTCGCAGTGGCAGCTGTATCAAACACAATGGTAACATGCATTTCTGGGTAACGTAAGAAGGATAATATTTGTGATGCTGTTACTGTGAACTCAAGCTTACTCTTTGAACAGCTCTAGATGCCGGTCTTTTAGGCGCTTTGCTAAATTGGAAGTATTTCCTCCCTTGGTCCAAGGGTAACAGTAACAGTTAGTCAGTTGTCCGCCATTTGCAGCTTTTCCTGTGCTCCTGGGCTTCATTCTTCTTCTTCTTGTAAGGCTAGACTAGAATACTTGTAGCCTCAGTACATCCACTGCCAGTAGTACCTATGATACAGTGCTGATACACAAATATCCCTTGTAGGAGTGGAGTAACGCTGCATTAAGAAGTTGAGAAGATAATACTTTTCAAATCAAGTCTCTTACGTGCCTTTTGTCTGTACAGTTCTTCCTTTCTAATAATTCCTTTTGGGTATGCCAAATAGGTAATGTAAATAAGCACCAAATACCCAGTGAAAGAAGAGGTAAAACTGCGGTCACTTTGATTAGTACTCAAAGCTGTATGTGTTTAGATTTTTACATTTGTTTTCTACAGGATTGGCTAATATTGGACAAAGCACATATACACAAACATTTCCATTAGAATGAACCTTTTTTTCCCCCTTTCCTGCTCTATATTTTTATCATTTGACTCTACAAGACTGTCTTTGCAAAAGTTCACAGTACAAAATAATCTGTATTTGTTTCATTCTGGGCCTTGTTGTAGTCCCTCACTTCATCACAGCCCTCATTTGACCACAAAATAAGCAAAGGGATTAATTCTCCCACTTAGACCGCTTGTGATAAACATCATATCCAAAAATAAAAGCAGTGTGTGCAGTCATGTGAAGAATCGCTCATGGGTCTGTTTTAATAGTAAACTTCAAGCGTGTGCTCGCAGGGAAGCAGAGACCTGCACACCACTGTTGCCCAAGATGCAGGTTTTAACACCACATGAGTAGGTTGGTGTTGGTAGTCACTGTTGTGTCATGTGACTGGCAGTACTTGTTGTACACATTAAAAAAAAAAAAACCCTTTGTGAATGCATCATAAAAATGGAGGAGTGATCAAGAAACAGAGCAGTGGGCTTTTGCAGTTGAAAGTGAAAGAACTGAAGGTTTCAGTGGAAGCATTTGACAAACAGCCGCGTTTAACGAGAAATAACTTGTACTTGTACTTGTAAACTGGAATAGCTTCACTTCCTCATCAGAGAGAGCTTTGTGATAGCAGGTAAAAGGCTCTAAATTCTTTCATTAGAAAGTACGTTTACAGTGATTCTTTTAGGTGTTACTTCTGAAAATGTTTCGGGGGGGTTTGTACGTATTGCTCAGACCTATTGTATGATCACAAAAACATTTGGAGAAATCTTGTACTGTATTTTGATGTGTTACAGGTAAGACACTCTGCTTTCAAAAGAACCTGCAGCCATTTTCAGCAAATCTGAAGGACAATATGAAACCTATGTTTTCCCTAGTGTGACAAATGCCTGGTACAGACAAATATGCACCTGAAAATGTCAAACTGTCCCTCTAAGGATGTTTATTAAGTGGCTCTAAAGATGGCTCTTCTGTTGTGAGTCCTCTGGCTCTTTTGTTCCACACTGGTGCTGTCAGCCTCCTGCCTGACAACCTGATACTGGGTGAAATGAATGATGAACTATAGCTTATTCATAAATCACTATTTTCATCCAGTTGTCAGAGGGTTTGTGTCCTGTTCATAGAGTTGCCATCATCGTTTTCTTTATAGGATGACCTCACGCGGGAGGGGGGGGCGGGGGGTGCACCTGAAACAGATATTTTTATATTAGGTTTCCTGCCCGGCTCAGTTGAAGCAAATCACTTGGATAAAATTGAAAGCTAATTGGCGGTTTTCTCCAAGCAGCCAATGAATATTTCAATGTGGAGAGCAGAGGTAGCATCTTGTGTTGGCGTTGATTCATCCAGAGCTCAGGGGAAGGAAAGAGTGCGGGGGCTGCCAGGTCAAGTCCTGGACACAGCTGCATTATTAACAGAAGGTCAGCTGTCAGCACACGTCTGCAGGGTTCGCATCAAGCAGCTCATTCAATTTCGGTGCCTCTGGCTGGCATGTTTGTAACCTTGTAGGCCATTTAATGAAAGTTCACGAGCCGTCTCTTATAACCTCCACGTTTTTTTTTTTTCCTGTTCAATAAAACAGAGCCAGACCACAAGGCGCATCTGAACGAGTTTTATTACCTAACCATAAAAACACATACACGATACTGTGTAATGGCTGAGTGAGTAATGGGTATATTAAGATGAATAACTTATAGGGTTGCATCAAAATTAATAATTGTACACATTAATATTTTCTAAAATAAATAAATTAATGAGTGTTTGTAATTTTGCTGGTGCCACACTTATGTACCTGGTTAAAAAAATGTCTTTCTAAGCTAGCATAAAAATAAACTAAAGCTCCAGACTTTACTTGTGGTCCACAAACCAATGGCTGAAGTCATGGTGGCTATGTAATTCTTTCACATGCCCCCTTTGGTTAAAAGGGCAAGTACAGTAAGAAGAAGGTTCAGTGATGAGCCAGAGATTATGAGGGTTGTTAGTTTTTCCAATGCTGGGTTCCATCTTTTAGGGTGCTGTGTGGATTCTGCCCCTGACACCTTACCAACAGTCCTTTAAAGTGCTGCAGGTTCAAGGGGGCACCGAAGCACTTTGTCCCAACATGTTCCAGCGCCCCAGTGCTGCTTCACTGTTTACCACAGTCAGTGCAAACTGAAAAAACTGCCCTTGCTGAGGTGCAGAAACCAAATTGTGTGGATATACTGATTTGTCAGTATGGCTCAATTCTTGAAACATAGCCACTTCTCTCACACCCACTACGGCAGACTTTATATAAGAGTCTATAACTACATTTTGAAGGCTTACATTTATTGTCACTGCCAGCCATGTGGGTTTACTGGTACCAGAAGCAGCCATATTCATCGATGTTTGGTTAGGACGGTTCACCCATAAAGATCAAGAGGTCCAGTTAAGTGGCTGCAATTAGCAGAGGTGAGGCCTAGCAGACAGCTGCTGGCTACAGCGGCCTGTGCCAGGACAGTCATGCCCCTAAGATTAAGCTTTACTTGTTATTTTAAAAAAAAGTTATTTTTAAAGAAATCGCCCAGACTACACTTGTTGTAAAGTGGGAAATTATCCACAGACTTTTTTTTTATACCAACAATGCTGTAAAGTCGTGTAATTTAACATGGGAGCCTATGGGGATTAAGTCACTTTCAGGTGATCGTTAGAGTCAGCTCCATATTTTTGTTCCATTGTATGATTCTAGGATTTTTCTAAAGGTGCACCGTGGCAGAAAAAAGCTGGCGTTCGTCTCACACCGCGCCTAGAGGAAAATAATCATAGTCTCACGAAGTGTAAGAGCTCTTTCTCCGCCTTGGAGGATCACAAGGTGTTGACTGTCATCCTCCCAGCTCTTCATCAGTGTCAGGGGCTGCTGACACTGAGCTGCCCAGACACAATGGTGTCACGGCTGGCCCCGCCCAGCTTGAGTTATGCCGACAGGAGCAGGGAGGACAGAGGCATGTACCCTTCTCCACAGTATGGAGAGCACTGGGAGAGATGCAGGAGAGGATCATGGGAACAGACGCAGTTGAGGCCCGTGTTGTTGTGATCTACACTCAGCCAGCAGGAAGGGATGCAGACGAGCATGTGGCCTTTCCGCTCTCCCCCAGCAGAGCCACACAAGAGCCACATGACAGGAGGAAGGGCTGTTCTCGTTTTGACAGCTCACACTGAAAGGAACCATTAACAGCAGTACATTTTATCCTCTTTGGCAGTATCCTGTTCGCACTGAGGAGCTCACACCAAGAGCGATCAAAAGCAGGATAGGGTCTGATTTTTAATGAAGGAGGTTGGAGCATCCTCTGGAAGACCCCCTGCAGGGACAAACTGCCTGTGAATACAAGATTATGAAGCCCTTTGCTTTCTAGACTCTGCTCCACCCAGCCTCTTCAAAATAACCTGAACCCGAACAGTGCAGCTTAGAATTGCATGACTGCTTACTTAATGCCAAAATGGAGAGTTTACCTCTTTAAATGGGGAGGCTAGCAGCAGCTGCACATGCTGAGTGAAAATGTATTTTCATATTTCCTCCTTTACTTTGTCCCAGGGTCATTAATCAGACCCTGTCATAACCTCGTCATTGCCAGGTTTCGGTTCAGCCAAAAATAGCCTTCCTCATGTTTCCTTTTCGAATCCCGACCAGCTGGGGTGTCTTTGGTCAGCTGTGTGTATTTTTCACACGCTAGCCTGGTTTCTTAGAAAACGGAGGCTGCTCTGTCTCATTATGGTCTGGTGTGCCTGGCAGAGGCCGCCCTCTCCGCAGCAGGAGTAATCGGGGAGAGGGAAGGACCACAGATGCTGCAGCAGTGGTGTTGCGTCTGCATTGATTCCTCTGTGATGTGGCAGATGACCTCAGTGAACCCGCAGCACCGAGTCAGGTCCGCCCGAACGAGGGCTGCTGAGGTGCAGGCCGGACAACAGTTCATCATCTGAGTGGAAAAATTAATTATCAGATTAGAATTATTTTTTCCTCACAATAAAAAAGATGTCGTTTTAGTGAGATTAGAGAATTATTTCACTGATGAGCCAAAGCAAATGAAAAACAAATGTTAACGTATAAAATAGCTTCTCTTAAAATTTAAGACCAGAACGCAAAGTTGAAGTTATACAAAAAATTAACCTATAAGTAAATTCATAAGTAAATTATATCTTTAAAAAAATATATGAATTTAATCAAAATTAAATTTAAATATACAGAATAATTAAAATATACTTAATTTAATACAAAAGTCAGATTTTAGGAATGAAATACTTGCTAGGTGCTAAAAACTGATTAAATGAAACTATCAAAAAAACATTTGGCTGGTTCTTTATTTTTTACATTATATTATATAAAGTTATATAAATTTATTTATGTAAATCCCTGATTCTTACTACAACTTCAAGAAACCCTGAACTCATTCATTTATTTTCAGTATTATTTTTGGTGCAATAAAATATGTTATTTTGATGTTATATATCGATTGATTGATTTATTCTTTATTTCTTTATTGTGATTTTGGCAATTTTGGGCCTCTGTATTTTAAGGGTCCAAATTATTGAAACTGAATTGTGATTTGTTGCTAACTATAGAAAATTATCAAACAATGCATCCAGTTTAGTATTAAACCATTTATTTAATTAATTTTTATTATTCATTACAGTCCAAAGAGTCCCATCCGTCCATTCATCTGGCTCAGTCAGTCAGTCAAACGTTGTGTGTTTCATGCAGGTTAGTGCAGTTCTAAGTGCTTCACAGATGATTGACAAGCCACAAATAACAACTTATAATAAATAGAAATATTTTAAAATAGCCTATAACTAACCTATTTAATAAAATAGAATGAAACTGTCCTTCATTTAAGCCAAAACAATAAATTGTGACCACAGGCTGCGGTGGCTGCAGAGATGCTAAAATTGATGATTTAGTTAGCGTCAGCTCAGCGAGTTTGTTGTTCGATCACTGGATGTGTCCATTCTGATGGCTGCTTTTTTTTCCAAACGAATCTATATAATATGTGTGGTAACTGTAAAGATGAATGGGGTTAAATAACTGGTAAACTCTGCTCTGCTATTCTTAGACTCTGATGTGTCTCCTACACAGATTCCTCATCAGTGAACAGTGGTTAATGGTGTATCTGGACAGAGGGCTGTAGGAGGGATGCAGCACAGAGTAAAAGCAGAGTGACTGGACACTGAGGCTCAGTAAATATTATAGTTGAACTGATAGCTCAAGTGTAGTGGCCCAGCTTTGTAGCAGAAGGCAGGCTCCTCACACATTCATGCCTCATAGGGTGCATTTGGTAGTCTGCAGCCGTGGTGAGAACTCAGCAGTTTGCGGGCTGCGTGCATTTACTCTAATAACTCGTGTCCATATCAATAAACTAGACAGGAAGCGATGGGGTGAGATCTGCGAGTGCATCCTCCCATCTTTCTGTGTGTTTGTGTGTGAGCGACTGACCTTGACTGGCACAGGCATCCTCCCTCCACAGGATGCTGCATGACAGCGGCGGGGCGGCGTGCTGTGAGGGCAGAGACGAGGCTTTCCCCCAGCAGAGGCGGGCGCAGCATGTGACACCCAGAGCCCATCATTAGCCTGCTCCTTTGTCAAGCATCTGGATGCTCTCTCCGCCTCTGCACCCACTTATATTTTTCTCTCTGTCTATCCATTTCATCACTCACCACCTTCTTTTCCACCCCCTCTCCACTCTCTCCGTCATTTCAGCCCCATCTCGCACTCGCCGCTCCTCTTCCTCCCATCTGTTCTTCCTCCTTTGGTTTGTGTCTCCTGAATTGCCCTGTGATCATTTTCCTCTTCATTATTACTCCATGCCGACCTCTGATTCTCTGATGAAGGACACAGGTGATGTGAAGTGGACAATTATTTTGCCAAGTGTTGCCTCTTCTACAGAAGTGAGAAATGACAGATTTGGTTGAATTATCAGTGGTTGTCCTGTGTGAGCTGAAGAAAATGTGGTGAAGGAGCTTCATGGTGGGACACACCGATTACTTGTGAGTTGCAGCAGATAGGCGTCACAGACACTTCTTACATTTTGGACTTTCGGGTTCTCTCTGTTCCCTCAAAGGTCAGCCTTGTCAAGGCCGTTTAAAGATGAATTTGCATGAAATTGGTCCTATTTGTATTCACAGGGAGTTATAACCAACTCCAGCACATCACCCTGTGTTAATGCACGTCAACTGATGCTTTTAACAGGCGGCAGGCAGTTATTTTTCTCGGGAGTTAAGATAATAAAATGAATCCTAAAGAAGAGTCGGCATCAACTTTATAAGACTATAACATGTCAAATATGTGCACCATATATGAAAGATGCCTGATGTTTTGAAGTCAGAGGTGACGAGTGAGGGGTCAGTGTGACTGAGAATGTGGCAAAGCCGTGTCAATAACAAGGATGCTGCACGTGACATCATACCCTGCTGTATCATCTCTCTGACTCTAAATAGTATCATAATGCTGTATTGAAGAAGACATAACGCCAGTGATTGAGACCATAAAGCCATGAGTAAAGTAGGATTGCTGAGGTTATGAATTAAGCGAGACGTTCTGTCGTGTCAAAAAGAAACCAGATTTCCTAAGTAGTTGATTCCTGTTGGCCAGCTGGAAGAATAAAGGGTTTGGTTTTACTTATTGAATGCTACGTCCACGTCTTTCATACATTTGATGTTTGGACCATTAAATTACTGTAATAATTGTCCAGTAATTCTGTGGGCAGAGATTTGCCTTCATCCACTCCTGTGTAAGTCACCATTAAACGAGGGTGACTTTTTCTTGTTGTTCTGCCATAAACAGCATCCACAGGCGCTCATGTTCTTGCTGTGGTGAAGTCGCCATTTTCTTTCTTCTCAATTACTAGTCTAGACAGTCTCACCATGGCTTGACCTCAGCCCTCCCATCTCTAAGGGGATGGAACAAGCCTTCCCTCAGGGGTTAATGCAACATTGTGTCCTCCTTCTACTCCTTCAACCACTCAGACCCTCTCCCTCCTCTCCTGATTTTAATGAACCTCAATCCATCACCTGCCCATCAAATATGAATGCAGCCAGAGAGCACCGCCTTCAATGGATGCCTCGAAACACCATGACATACCTTCAGGCCTGCACAGCCACCCAATGAATTATTTACCCAGGCACACAGTTGGCCGTGCCTCTGGTCAAAGCCCCCAGCACCCTTCTTTATTCCCCCCCCCCCCCATCTTTTCTTTAACAAGAACACCAAGTGGACTGTATCATATTTCACACTGAGTTCATCCATATTCATTCCTTTATTGATGCTCTTCACATCTTTAGATGCTTTAGATTTTTGGCTCCAATTAAAGAGCCTAATGACTTTTGTCCATCCAGTGTTATATGAACAGCCTTTTGAGTTAACTAATTATAGATCCAACTCCACTGCTGATCATGTCCTGCTGTGTAATTGGATTTTCACAGAGAGTTTATTGATTTCATGTTGAATGAGGATGAAATATGAAAGGGGTGCTCAGTGTGATGGGTGGGATGAGAGGACATGGAAAACTGTATCGCTGTCACGTGAAGACAAACAATTCATGTCGCTCTTTGGAAAATGTAAGTATTTTAGAAACTGGTGTTGGTGTTAGGCAGTGATTCAGTCGCCTCCAGAGCACTTTCCTGCATCCCTCTGGGGTGAGGAGAAGGGGGACTGGGGGAATAAACAGCAAAACAACCCTTATAGCAAGCAGATGGCATTTTTTTCTGTGGAGGAGGAATAATTAATCAACAGAGAGGTCTGTGTGTGAAGGAGGTACGGAAGTGGAAAAGAAGGAGATGAAAGAGGCTTCAGTTCAAAGACAGCAGTCAGTGATGAGCCTGGCCATCACTGGGCCTGCAGCAGGCTGTGGAGGAAGGCCCCGGACTGATGGGGCTCCCAACTGTCGTGGCTGTCTTTGGAGGAAATTCAGCATGGAGCCAGTAATCCGATTGCTTCAAAGATTGTTCTAATCGGCCGCCGGGTGGCTTAGTGGTGAAGCTGGCGACCACATACATATGCCGCGTTGTGATGCAGGCGGCGCAGGTTTGAGTCCCGACTCCCGACCTGTTGCCAATTTGCCTGCGTGTCTTCCCCTGTATCTTTCCCCCATTTCCTGTCTCCCTCCACTGCCGGTAAAAGCTGCTATGGCCAAAAATGCAACAAAAAAAAAGATTGTTCTAATTAATTTTAGTTTGAAGGAAAGCAGAGTTATTCTATAGTGGGCTGGTATTCTTTGGATTATTTAGGAGGTACAAGATTGGATTTTTATAGGGATATCTTTTAACATAAAAATAGTTTAATGGCTTTTTATGTCCTTCCTACAAAATGCTCAATATCATTAAAACACATAATGAGTTAATCTCTTTTTAAAAAGTGAAGGTATCCATCAAAAACAGTATAAAAATGGGTAATCTATAACAAAGAGCACTGAAGCTGTTATTGAAGCTCATTTTGGACTGACACATTACAAAGACATGTTTTTGTTTTCTTTCATCTGTCACCGTGAGTCTTGTTATGGATCTGGAACCAGCTGAAATGTATCTGGAGCATCAAAAACTGTCAGGTAGCAAATGCTGGCATCAGATGTCTGGCCAAAGGCTGCTCTCCTGCGTGAGCCAGTGATTGTTAGACCTGAATGAAATAGTCTGATGCCAGTTAACGGCTGTTCAACTGCTATCCTTTTATCCATCCCTTTTCTATGCTTTATCTCAACACGGGTCACAGGTGCAGCAGGCTCCGCAGAGATACCCCTCCACCCCCCTCACTGGCCACGGCCTGTAGCTCTTGTGTGTGTGTGTGTGTGTGTGTGGATAACACCTCAGCTAGGAGTTATCCATTAAGCATCCTAGCCAAATACCCAACCAACCTGCTCTGGCTCCTTTCAGTGTAGAGGAACAGCAGCTCTACTCTGACCATCTCTTGAGTGACTGAGTTCCTTTCCCTGTTTCCAAGGCCCTTTAAAGAAAACTGACGCTTGCATCCATGATATTATTTTTTCAGTTACTTTTCATAGTGTTCAACTACCAGCTGACATCCAATTGCATTAAAAACATACTGCATAAAAAAACATTAACAGTACCCAGTGGAAATAACAACCTTTTTCTTCTGCTGGGTTCCACAGTCTGCTATTTCAGCTAACTGGAGAAAGTAGCAGATAGCTCAAAAGGAAAATTTAAGTGCTCCTTTCTTCCTGTTGGGGCTGGGCAGTCCACCCTTCAGTTTCCTGTGAGATTTTTGTACCTGGTGGCAGACAGAAATGCATAGTACTTGTCCTCAACAATCAGTAGGAAGTCTTCAACCAGCTATTCAGCTTTTATTTTTGTTCCTAGCTGGCTAACAAGTGAGGTATGTTTAATGCTGACTGGTCATTTATTTTTAACTACAACATCTTAAAATGGAAATATGACCTTCGTAAATAAAAATAGCTTAAATTTAACCAAATTACCCTCATTTCACCCACTTGGTTGGTGAGATGAGTTAAAGTGTAAATGATCTTTTTAGCACATTTTAAAGGTAACCTTACAAATTAGGATATGTTAGGACTGCTTCTGTTCCAGCAGAGAATAGTAGGATAGAATAACAATCCTCTAACGGGCCCTCTGACATTACACTGTCTATACTGTGGGTGACAGCAGGGTCTTCATAGTGCTTACATATTGCACTATTGAGAGATGCTCTGTGTCACTCTTTATCTGTTCTTTAATCACAAGCAAAACTGTCTCATAACCATCTGCATGGAGTTCTGTGTGGCCAGCTGTAATGCTAAGCCATCCACCCTGGAAAATAGACCTGATCCTTCCTCATCCTCCTTCCAAAGATTAACATTTAACAACAGTAACAGCTTTCCTTCCGGCTCAGAGGGATCAATACATTGGTTTCCCCTCCTATAAAAGCCGATTCCACCTCTGCCAAGCGTGGGCTATGTAAAGAGTCGGGATACACAGCAGTTGGCGCTGGCTTCTGCTGTGAGCATACACGATTAGAGATGCTCTACAGTCTTACACTGAGCAAAGCATTGCTGCTGTTGTTGCCTAGCCCCCTGCCTTCCCTGTGTCCTGTCACTGATGATTACAGTGTCCCCTGACAGAATCGTGACGGCATGTCCTGCTGCTCCACTACCTCATGCATGAGCCTTCTAGTCGCTCTATCTGCTGGTTTCATACAATACCTCTAGCATAGATCAGATTGATTACAACAAAGAGCACATGATGCTCTTCGTCCACACTTAGTGTTCTGAATTGTTAATGGAAAAAAAACTATACCAGGCATTTTATTATAAATAAAACATCGCATGAACATACACAGAAAGATCACACAAAGAGACAGGACATTTTGTTTGAAAGGTATATCCTTGCCTTAGAAGCAAACAAAACAAACAATACAGTAAGATTTCTCTGCATTCTCCACTTCCTATGACAACCTCTGATTGTGCTGACAGGCATTTCAGCCTCGGTCTGCACTAGGGTGCCATCAGTGGGATTGGTCTGTAATTATGTTGAAAGAGAATGGTCACGGTGTGTCAGTTAGTATGAGGCACCTGTAGTGGTGGTACAGATGGTAGTGGCTGTTCTGGCATCAACAAAGAGGCGAGACTAAGTGAGGGTAGCACTTGGAAGCTCTCTTGTTACCACAATAGACCGATGCAGCATCCATATCACCGCAAAAGCAGCTCCAGTCCATTTGTTGATATTTCGCTCCTGTCTTCCCTCACATTTAGAATCCAAATATAAATGAATATTAAAATATTTACAAAAGTTTGACTCAGTTCAGTTCAGTTTTATTTATATGACAACTGTCTTCTTAACACGCTTTCTGTTGTAAGGTAAACACCCTACAGTATGAGCGAGAGATCAGTGAGATGATCCCCTATGAACAAGCACTTAGTGACAGTGGGGAGGACGAAATCCCATTTAACAGCCCCAATAAAGGCCTAGCAAGGGACAGCCATCTTTGTCACTGGAATTTCTTTGCAAACTGATTTGATGTCATTAGCAAAGGTAGTTTTTGGACAGTGACAGTAGATGAGGTCCAAGGAGATGCTGATGTGAGAGAAGGAGGCCATCTTTAGGCTATAAGACCAACATAAACCATAGCAACAACCTGTGGACCACCACATTAACAATCTGGTACATTCTGAAAAAGGGTGAATGCACTGACAACTCAGCAACACCAACAGGCCCGAAAGACCACAGAAGATACTCTGAGTGAGGTGGAAGACTGCAAATCCCTTCCTTGGTTAATAAAAAACACAACAGCATCTAGACAAGTGAAGAACAAAGAGGTAGGCCCATTGTCAAGGGCTACAGTCAAGAGACACCTTGATAAATGGAAGGACAGAGGGTTTACAACGAGATGAACGAGTCTGCACAGTTCTGAAATCTTTAGACAAATGAAACTAAGATTAACTTGAACCAGAAGGATGGGTAGAGAGAAGTGTGGAGAAAGAGAGAAACAACTCGTGATGCAAACACAAGCACAGTGGAGGCAATGTTTATGACATGTGTATGTATGGCTGCCAGTGGAACCAGGCCAGTAGTGTTTATTGATGATGTGACTGCTGATGGAAGCAGCAGGATGGATCTAAAGTGTGCAGGGCTGTACTCTCTGCTCAGATTCAGCCAAATGCTGCAGAGCTGATTGGACAGTGGATAATGAACCAAAGCATACTGCAAAAGCAGCTCAAGTTTCTCAAGGCAAAGAAATGGGATATACGTCAATGGCCAAGTCAGTCACCTGATTTCAACCCACTACAGGATGCTTTTCAGTTACAAAGCTGAAAGCGGAGAGACCCACAAACAAGCAGCAACTGAAGGTGGCTGCAGTAAAGGCCCACAACATTTGGTGATGTCCATTCTAGAGCTAATTTTTAAAATTGAAGAACTATTTGGCTTACTGAGGTAAGCCAAATAAGTGAAATCTCCATAAAAGGGGTAGATATAAAACTAAACTGTCCAAGCCGTCAGAGCCCAACCCTAGTTGAGATATCAGAGCGTATGTAAAGGCCTCCGCTGTGTGAACAGCAGAAACAACTTAGGCATGAAAATAAGACTGACAGTGTAAACTTGTCCTAGGGCAGGATGCCAGAGGAAAGGTCATCGGCAGTTCAAAGTGAAAATGGTTCATCCTCAGCGTGAATGTGCTCAACAGGTTTTATGACAGTCTGCCTGAGCAGATCAGATTAGTTCACATCAAATCTGGTGTGATGGTGATGTTAGCAGACAGGCTGTCGAAACTGCGAGAGATTATTCTCCTGGGAAAGTTAAATATCCACGGCCTTTTTTCTTAGTCATTAGGCATGGAACGGTTCTGAAATACACACAAATACCGTGTTGTTCTTTCTGCCCGTGTCACAGTGCCCTGTTGTAAGGAACATTATTGATTGGAAGAAGACTGAGATTCCCTCACATGATCCATGATCCATTTATTGCTGCTGCTAAGAGGGGGAAGCCCACACTTTTCATTCAATATCTTTCTCTCTATCTACACAGTAAATACATTAACTGTGCCTCTGCAGTCAGATGAGGCAGAAGGAAAGCAGGGGAGATGGGAGGATGGGAATATGTATTTTCCCGGAGCTGCAGGCCTGATCCGGACTTTGTCTTCCAAGGAGAGATTTATTGCTCATTCTGTCTCATGTTCCATTCCAGTACTCTTATTTTCATATTTTCTTCTTCAGGGAAACTATTAGATGTTGTCCGTTTCTTTGGGAGTATACTAAATGACCAGTCTTTAATTAAACAAATAAACAAAAGCTTATCCTAAGGTTTTCTTGTTGGTGAGTTTTTCTAGAATCTTGAATTGACCTTTGACGTCAGAATTTTCTACTTGTCTGGGATTTAATACGTGTTGATGATATTTCATGCTTCATGGTGTTGTATGAACCTTGTGCAGAGATTCATAGGGAGATTGTAAAGAGTGCTTTGAGCACATGGAAGACAAGTGAAGATTCCTACTGGCTTTGATTTTGAGGCTCCGTGATAAAACTAGCGTCCAATCGCCGACTCTCTGTCCTCCCACCGCTGTCCATAAAGATCAGCGGGCTGACGCTGACGGCGCTGCTCTGTGCCTCCGCGTCATTGATGTGATAGGAGCTGCTTTTCTTCCTGGCCATGAAAGGGACACACTGTTTGTGTGAGTCATCCAGAGGCCAAGCTGTGTGTCAGGCTATTAAAAAACAGGTCCCCGTCTCCCAGCCCAGAGTGCTAATCAGTGGACGGATGTCAGCTGAGAAATCCTTGAGCAGAGCGATGGCTGCAGATCTGTTTGTCGTGCTGTACGGCTGAGCTCTGCCTCATCTTATTGATCCGCCAGTCAAGCTGAAAGTATATGATTTTCATTTATTGCCTGAATAAAGGCTCTCGCAGCATGTTTATTTCCCTTGCTCATTATTGCCTTTTATATCTTAATACTGATATAATCAGTCAGATGGTTTTTTTTAGTTTAACTCACCTAATATCTCTTGTTTCTCTTGTCGTGACCAGATTATAGATAATGGGCTGTGTGCAATGCAAGGATAAGGAGGCAACCAAACTCACAGATGACCGAGACAACAGCATCTCCCAGGGAGCGGGCTACCGCTACGGGGCCGACCCCACGCCACAGCATTACCCCAACTTCGGGGTCACCGCCATCCCCAACTACAACAACTTCCACGCTCCTGTAGGACAGGGGATGACCGTCTTCGGGGGAGTTAGCACTTCCTCACACACTGGAACGCTGAGGACTCGTGGTGGGACAGGTACATGGATTTGATCACAAAGCAAAGTTTTATTCCTGGTCAAAGAAAATATCAAATATCAATTTTTTATATATAGATATGTTTTTTTATAAAACCGTGAATAATAAATGGCAAACAGTAATGATGAATAATGATGTTCATAAAATCAAACGCAGACCTCTCCTGTTTAACATAAATTTACATTACCCTACCCATGCTTTACCTACGTCAGTGGTTCTCAGAATTTTTCCTTCATGTCCCACTTCGCTGGATGAAATGTTTTCACGCCCCATTCGAAGCAAGGTCCAGTGGGGCGTGTCTTTTCTCCCAGGTTGCTCGCACCTGTCATGACCCTGCGCCCCACAGTTTGAGAAACACTGACCTACGTATACCCACTTATAAAGCGCTTGTATAATGACTTTACCTACACCTTCCTTATGGCTGATTTAAACTGCAGTGAATCTATGCAGAGCCTACAACTTAAAAGGCCGATGCCTGCATTCCTGTTTGTGTGTGACCTTGTGGTCGTGTCCCAGTGTTTCATGCGGTGCCAGCGACAATAGAAACAAATCAAATCCTGGAACTTTTTCCCTCCTTGAGCCCCACTCTTTGTTGTGGTCAGTTTTTTTGTTTGTTTGTTTTTCAGACGCAAACGCATTTGTCCCTCAGGTTTGTACATTCATCAGGTATCATCAGGTAGTAGAAAACCTTTTTACATACAGCGATATTGTAGGATGCTGTAGTGTTCCAACCAAGATGGTGTCAGGGCACAGTGTGTTTGTAGGGTTCTGAGGACTCAAATACAGAGATAATAACCTTTTCATCTATCATAAGGTTCTCTCAGGTTAGGTCATGGACAGCTGTGATCTTATTAGTTGTAAATTGGAAGGTCAATGCCAAACAAAGTCAGAGTTGAAGCTAATTAAACTTTTACAGCAGTGAGGTATGAAATCCAAGCAGCCCAGCACACAAGCACAGAGCACGCTGCCTCAGATTTTAGGATCCTAATAAAATATGATTGTAATGTCTCTGTTTGATGTTATAAAGCATTTAAAGTGTTTGTTAGTTAGCTTTGCTGAATCTGAATGCCACATTAAAGGGAGTGTTTTTTGTCCTCCCTTTTGCTGTGGGTGGAACCCCCCCACCCCCTTTTGAGCTTCTTTGTAACATTAACATTAACAAGTGGGATTAATAATGCTCACGTTCTCCCTGCCCTCTAATTCGGCCATGAGGATGCCATAGGACAATTCAAGTTAATTTGAAGCACACCGAGGCTTTGACGGCTCGGCTCGCACCAGCCAGTTTGATCCCTGAACTTGAAGGATAACAGAGTGGGAAAACAAAGAGCAAAGCTCGCTCAGTTACACAAGGTCACAGCGGTTGTGTTACTGTCACCGCTGCCGTGACACAGGGCAAAAAAAAACTCTTTATATTCAAACAGATTAGACCGTGTTTTTATGGGTTCGTTACCTTCTGGGAATAGTGTGACTTAAAAAGGGAGCAATGCTCTTAGTGAAATTACCCCTCAAAAAAGTGACTACAGAAGGGAAGCAGAACATTGATCATTTCTTTGATCCGTCTTTCCCTTTGCATCTGAGCGCTGCTGTGATGTGAAGTGTCAGGACAATGCTGCTGAGAGACAAATGCTATTTTGCTAACAAGTAACATAGAGGGAGGAAATAACTAATGTGAAGGGTACTTCTGAGTGGTGCAGTACTTACTCTTTGTTCCTTATTGGAAGAGGGAAAGTATCTGCAGCCTGAAGTGTGAAGGTTATTTCTTTTTATTTCATTCCCACACAGTTAAGGTGCTGACTGGGCCTAGTGATATTGCTGTGAGAACACTTGATCGCAGCCACCCACACGCATACGTCTCCATATGCAAAAGCAAACTACAAATGATTCTTCTTGTCTGTAAAGACTTCCCTTAACATCCCAAAACCTCCTCACGTCGCAGCCGACCCCAGCCCAGCCCCGTCAGGAATGTCCGACTGGCATTAGCGCTGGGCTTTGTGTGCCCGCTTCATTGTTTAGGTAGGGAATATTCCTACTCAGGATATCCTTTGTGTTTGACTGAGCCCAGGCTGCTGTGCAGAGGAACTCAGCATTTCCACTCAACTTAGCAGGAGAACTCTCCCTGAAAGTGTGGATTATTTTTCTGCTCTGTATAATCCAAATCCACATAGTGGCAGAGAAGCAGAAAGGGGTTTAGCTTTTTAATTTTCTCCTGGTGGGAGAAATTTGGGCCTAAGCTCTGTTATAACGCAGCTGCCTAGCTCATTCTCCTCAGCCCCACACACCCCCTTCAGTCACACTGCAGTGGAGCCCAAACTGCAGCTGGTATCTGCCATCTCATTGATCATCAGCTGATGCTTTTGCTGATGTCATTCCCAAATGGAAACTCACAGTTAGCCCTATGACCTTATGTAACTAATTGCGTGGCGTTGCAGCAAACAACTCCAATCAGTAAACCAGTTTACACTCAGCGCTCACCTCTGCTGACCTAATGGAAACAGCTGCAAACAGCTGTTGTGACTTCAAGGTTTTGCTGCTGTTGTTCAGTTGGAGAACCCAAGAATCAGACCCTCTTTTTAACTGTCCCCTCTCACCTCTCTCTGTTTGTTATCACATGAGGGGCAGCAGGTCCTCTTTATCTGCAGTCCCATCATCCAGAGCCCAACAACAAGCCTCTTCATATCAATACTGCGTCCTGAGAAAGCCTCACTTTGGTGAGAGTCTCTGATGTGAAATGACTTGAATTACCAAGCCAGCTTAAATGGACTCTGAAGAATTGCCCATTCAGCTTTCATCTGTCAAACACTCTGCGCTATAAAGCAGCTCCTGTCATCTCAGACTAGTACTAAAAAAATTAACAGGTTCAATTAGAAATCTGAGCTGTTAAAAGATACGTTCAGTTTATTTGATTTTGGTTCTTATTTTCATAGCTTTAGCCATCATTTTTTATTGATATTTTTTTATTAATAATCATTAGAGTCACATTACAATTGACAAAGTGGTGTATGACATATTTGGTGTATACGTAAACATACATTCCAGTTCAAAGACCAACTTTGGGGTCGTTTATTGGATTGGATGATTGAAGTCTGAAGCAACAAGACATATTTGCAATTTTACAATTTATTCATTTAACAAACAGGGGCCTCAGCAGCATGTGGAAGAACCACACACACAGCCACAACAGCCTGGCACCTCCTCCGCATGCTGGTCACACATTGCTGTGGGATGGCATCCCATTCTTCAGCCACCATTTGTCACAAGTCAGCCAGTGTGGTTGTGTGAGTCACTCTGGCATGAACAGCACCTTCGGTACCAGAAGCTCAAAACAAGAGTCAATCGCAGAATCAGCTGTTTGGCACTGACAGAGATAATTTGGCTTCTTTTTTTTTCTTAGGGATTGAAGCGGTCCATACTCATACTCAACTCTGCTGCTCAACCCACAAATGCATTTTACTTACAGATGTGGCATCATTTAAGGGGAAATAATCTTTGTTGAAAACACGTGTTTAGAACACCACAAATACAACAAAGGGCAGAGCGTAAATGAGTAAATGAATAACTACCTAATAAGTACCTGAGGTCAGAGAAATCTCTTTATGTTTTGTGTGTCTCAAGGGAAGAAATCAGAATAAAGGTGCTTATTTAGGTCAGGCTCTATATATAACATTATATGAGGCAATCAGTCAAAGACAACACAAAAAACCTTTGTGAACTTTTAAATAGTCTACCAATACTAGAGGAGCTGGCAGTACTTTTTCCTAGAGAGTAAATAAGGAGTCCTGTTTTATCTGCCTCCTGTCGGGAATGCAAAGGATCCTGAATCAGTGGTAAAACAGTGAACCAGCGGGAAAATACATCCAACGTTATGGAAAATACAAACTCATAGATTCTGTCTTGTAAAAACACGTGATGACCTTTTAGGTGATAACATCACTACTCCGGATTGAAGATGGTAGATGATAGATTTAGGGGTTGTATCTGTCTTAAATGACATTACAAATAGATGTAGAAGACTGTGTCTTCATAGGCACCCAAGCAGGTCGGTTTGCTCTCACTCATCTGAGTCATTGGACCCGCTCATTTGACTCAGTCTCAGTTAGTAGAACTGTAATTTGGGCATTGAAAGGAATTACATAACCATTGCAGTTTCACACATTGCTAGGTTTTCCGGTTGAATTTTCCACAACCTGCCTTGTTGTCAGAATTATTGGAGTTTTGTGTTACAGACAAGCAGAAATACATTGGAAATATGTCCATAAAACACTAAAACACACTTTCTAAAAAAAAAAAACAAGAAAAAAAAACCTTCTGCTCTATTTCACCAGCGTGATGTTTCTAGACTTGACTGTGTGGAGTTGTTGAGATAATGCTGGCATGGCTGAAAAGGTTTTACTGCCCACTGGTCTTTATCTCAAGGTTTAGCCTGTCTGATGGGAGTCAGACTGGATTGAAGCAGTCCGTACTCAAGCTTCTGTCACTGGACAATTCGGTGTAGACCCTCTCGCTACCCTGATACTACTAATTCAGGCAGTGGATTTGCAGAAACACTGGCATCTGAGGTTAATTTTAAAATTTTGCCACAGGTCTGAAACTGTCTTGTAGCAGTTTTAGCAGCAGCCCTGCTGGTCAGCTAGTGAAGACCTCTCAGTTTGGTGATCTGTGCCTTAGTTTGGGGTCTCCAAAGTGCTGTTCAGTCTAATCTCTAATTAAACGCAAGCGATTAGCGGTCCATTTCACAATCATGCCTTAAGTTGAAGCAGTATCGAGGCTAACATACCCTGGTTTGTTTGTTTGTTTGTTTGTTTTGTGGGGGTATCCTATCCATCACAACTGCGTATCAGTCTGAATTTCTGTTTTTCTCACTCTCTCTTGTATACTGTTGACCTCCTGCTGTTATCCAATAACATATTATGCAATGAGCCAAAACTACTTTATAGCATTTGTTACATGACCGTAATGAGCAGGCGTGTCAGAAATGATCCCTGAGAGAAAAGCGTCCTGCTGGGAGATATTAAAACGATACGTTCTTTCTTACTTCTGTGATAAGGGGTAAATTAGCAGAACTAGTGGAGGAAGATGTAGGAGAAGAATATTGATTCTGCTAAGGTTACTCTAACAATATATAGCATGTAATGTCTAGTAAGTAAAGGCTAATAACATGAGGAGGCAAAAGTGATGTCTATGACTGAAACTACCGATCAGGTAAAAGGGAGGAAGAACAAAAGCCTTCTCTAAAATCCTTAAAAATCCTTGAAAGGTATTGAACTCATTAATCTAAAAATAAGAACTTAATTGGTGTTGAGAAAGTCTTAAAAATGTCTAAGACTTGAGAAGCAGGAATCAGCATATAGTTTAATTCTGACTATTACAATTTTAAAATCTCAAACTATGGAGAATATATTTCTCAGAGCAGATGGAGGCCAACCAAGAATTGTAAATTAAATCAAAGATTGCCTATTCAACCAAATTTATACACGGCATGGTGTATTAGTGGTTGGTGCAGAATGGGCTTCAGCCTTGGAGCAACAGGAATCAAATCAGTGAAATCCTGCATACTCCAGGTCACTCAGCGCCAACAAATTGGCCTAAATTAATAGCCTACATACTAGATTTGCTTGGTGACAAGGACATGTTTGTTTTAAAGTGCGACTAGAGCCTCAAATGAACCAGATAAACCAAATGTTGCTAAATTTTACATCTTTAAATCTTAAAAAATGTCTTAGAAAGTCATAAATCTAAAATTAGAATATGCAGTTTCAAATATCTGATATAGCAGCGTCTCTGTCTTGTGTTATCTTTCTGATGAGCTGATATTCACACCCACAACACGCCATGATTGTACAGAAACAAAAATTATATTTTTTAGCTCGTTTTTTTGTCTGCTTCTGAACTAGTTGCTGGATTTCAACCCAGTGAACTCAATCAATGGCTCCCTGGAAAGATTGTTTGATAATGTGTACTGTTATCCAGCACTGTTCCCAGTGTAGCCATGGTTGGCAGCATCATATCTCCTGCTTGATCCCCTTTCAAAAATGTTCAGCGTTTTGTGGCTATCAGTTCAGTTAATCCTGCAAACACACAAAAAGCGACGGCAGTATTTGTGTGTAGAATGATGGAGGCCTGAGAAAGAGCTTCAGATCAAATCTCATCAACATTCAACATGTGAAAGAGGGTTTGGACTAAAGACTAAACTAAAGGACAGTCAGTCCCCATAGACTCGAATGTTAAAAAGCCCAACTTTACAGCATTAAAAAGCATGTTTACTACTGCTTACAACAACAACAAAAAAACGGCTTTGGCCTCTAAGGATTGTTCACCTTCATAACAAAGGCCAAATCCAATGGGTGATGTCATTGTAGCTATGCCAATCTTTGCTACTGCCAATACTTACCAGGACAGTTATTGTGATGCATGCTCTGAGAGCCATAAGTGTCTGTTCAAATTTAAAAGAAGTAAAAAAAAATTTAAAAAGCCAGAAACATACTCCACAAAAATATTTCCATGTAATGTTTGACAAATATTGAATCACTGATCAAAAGTTGCAGGTTTAAACTGTGTTCTTAAGAGTACATCGCTGGTTAGAACCTAATAAATGTAACAAGGTCGTAGTTCCAGTTCCAACTGGCAACCAAATGTTTAATAAATAGTGACTTATTTTAATATCAGTAAAAAATCATGGAAGACCCTTCTTAGTGCCATGTGTCAATCAGTGCAATATTTCAGTCATTTCCTACTTAAGAGAGCTTCTTTTTGTCTTTAGCCATTCATCTGATGAAGATCTTGTAGAAGATGTTTAATTTTTACCTACTATGGGGGGGCATCTGAAAAGTCATTTTGTTCTGAATTTAAAAGTTTTGAAAGATCATAAAAGTTCTTTTATTCCAGATTAAAAGTGGTGGAGCTGCCAGCTGTCCTTAGAGGCCTGCTGCTGCCATACAGTGTGCTTCAACCTCTGACAGAAAACGTGTCTAATCCAGAACACAGCCAATTATATTTTAAGTTTTACTGTAGACTGATTCTTTGATGACCTTTTTCCACTTGATTTCATCATCAGTGATCACCTGCAGCAATTTGTCAAGCTTCTATTAAATTTATCATGACTGATGTGCTGGAATCACAGATTAGTATCTATTTCTTCACTGAGCAGGAGCTTCTGATGTAGCTCATTTCAGTTTGGTGTGTAATTCTAAGCTTCGTTTTCTTGCTAATCCTCCTCGTGCTGACTCTGTGGTTTGGTCCCTCCTGCAGGAGTCACCCTCTTTGTGGCACTTTATGACTACGAAGCACGGACAGAAGATGACCTCAGCTTCAAGAAAGGAGAGAGGTTCCAGATTATCAACAGCACGTAAGTTGCAGCTGCTTATCAGTGTGTCCACAGCAGAAATGCAAGTTTTCAAGCGGATGGTGTTAGCTGGTAGGAGAGGAGCAGACAAGCTTTCAGATGAGGAGAAAGTGGCAGTTTGGACATGAAAAAGGAATGTTTTGGTTTCTTAATGTAGTGCAAGCAAGAGACCAAAATAACTCTGCTTTACTGCTTCAGTTTGTGAAACTATAAAACCATAAAAGTCGTGCTCAGCTCTGGCAAACTCATTGTTGAAAACTCATATACTCAATACATGAAATGAGACCTAAATCCAAATTATGTGGTTAAGAAATCCAGAATTGGCAGCAGCTTTTCATAGGCTATGGTATTAAAGGGTGCAGAGCATTTTACTGGAGTTAAAAGTGGTGGCTTGAACATGCAGTATGACAGTCAGGAGTAAACAGTTTATTTGGGGTTTACACAGGGTGGAGCAGGGTCTTCAGCCAGCAGTGATGAGTGTAGTGTAACTTCAAGACTTCCTCCTGAACGTGGGCAGGAAGTGCCTGGTTACACCCACGGTCATGTTGGCTTGCCTTTCTTCCAGTCAGCAGAACTGCAGCAACGAGTGTGTGTGTGTGTGTGTGTGTGTGTGTGTGTGTGTGTGTGTGTGTGTGTGTGTGTGTGTGTGTGTGTGTGTGTGTGTGTGTGTGTGTGTGTGTGTGTGAATGACAGGACAATCATCTGCCAGCTCTTTTAACTGTCCTGGATGGTTTTTCTTCATGTCTGCGTCCGGCTGCGTCTCAGCCTGCTGGAGTGCTCTTTAGCTGCCTCTCTGTTTGTTTGGTTTTCTGCAGCAGTGCGCTGACATTTGAGGAGAGCAGGGAGACTGCTGGGACTGCGCTCTGACCCTGTTCTCCTTCACATTTCATTGTAATAATGTTGCTCGGTACATGTGCGGAATAGCACTGCAGAGGGGACCCGTATTGTTTCTGATTTAAACAATAGGCTGGAACTGTCACTACACTGCTAGATCTGTGATTTCAAAGAACACGAATACACATACGCATCAGCTTTTCCAGCACACTAGTGTTTTATCAATTACTTGTCAAAGACCTGAGGTTGATCCACAATGTACAGACAACCAGAAAACAGTTTGACAAGCTCAGGCCATTGTTAACAGGACATGGACACACCAATCAAAACGAGAGACACTGCAGATTTCACTGGACTCGTAGTCAATCAGAGTTAAGGCTGCTTCTATAAGATGGCAGTTCATTTTAAGGGATGGTGCAAACAGGGAATGAGAGAAGCCTGTGGGGCCTGTAGCCTGATAATCTTTCATTTCTCAGTAACATTATTAGAATTTCCATGAAGTTATTAGAACAATTTAAAGTAGATTGGGCTAAAGAACAGACACTAGAAAGGGTCTGGGCTAGCGTCAGAAAATAAGATGGAAAATTGTTTAATAGTAAATCGATTTCAAATGCCAGCATGCTAAAACAAGTCAGAATTATTTGGGCAGCCCAGGTGTAGTTTCAGAAACACTGTGGAAATTGCAGACCTTTATCTTTTGGTGTCAGTGGGACATTAGGGGAAAATCATGAGCTCAGTTCTTCCAAAAACCTTGAACAGAGCCCTGGATGTTGTAGAGTGAGCCGTATGTAGCCTGAGAGGCAAAATTCAGGCCAAAACAGGTACAGAAATACACAAATTCCCCACCGTTCCTAGTGGAAGTGAGATCTAAGTAGCACCCTCAGTACTGGTAGTTACAGTAACATGGATGTTTGTATAAGTAGTTATACTTTATTCTAAATAAGCACAAACCTCTAATGTTAAATATTAATGCAGATGCCCTGTAAGTTTCCTTCTGATTAATTTTTCAATCTCTTGTCTATGCATGACTTTAACCTCTTATTTTATCAGACTTTGGCACCGCAAAGTTAGACTTCCTCCTCACCACACCCACTGTCTTGCACATTCCAGCACACACCTCGGTCTTTGCTAGGCTCCAGCCAGAGTAGGAAAATAGTGTCATTAGAGCCCAGGCTCCCTCCTCTTCCTCGTTTCTCTCTATCTTCCTCTCCAGCATGAGCCAGAGAGAGCTGCATCTTCACCCCCTCCTCTCTTCTCCACCTCTCTCCATCCACCCACGCCTTAAACCAGCCTCAAGTATGGACAGGGCTGCTTTCAGCTGTCCACACTGACCCCTGCTGGAGACAGGCAGTAAGAGAGTCTAAATCCCTCGTCTGCTCTAGCCTGTCAGAGCTGGCAGTGACTGACAGATGCCCCCACCCGCCCGGGCACCGAGCTTTTGTTGGGAGAGCATCAGCTGACAGAAAGCAGCGTTTTTCCTTTGTTTTGCACGATGACATCCTAGAGGAAACATCCCTGAATGTTTAGAAGCCACTGCCTTCAGCTCAGATTGTTTATAACCCACCGTGAGCGTGTTATTGAGTGTGTTATTGTGAAGCTTCATCAGACATAATCAGGAAAGAGCTTCTGTTTTACCAGAACGCTACACGACTACACCATTAGTAAATTCAATTTGAATTGTTCTGAGCCGACTGCAGGCTATGAATAAACGTGTTGTGGTGTTGTGAATGGCTGCCTGTACCACTCGTCTGAGTCAACACAGTCCTGTGTTTAATTATACTCTCATCAGCAGTCACCGCAGGGAAAGAGGATTTGAATCCATTTGGAGACAGGAGGGTGGTTGTTTACGCTTGTTGTTGTTTTCAGTCTTTTTGTGGTGGCGCTAAGTTGGTTTAAGGGGTTTGTTTCTGGAGACAAAAGAAGTAACGGGACAGACTGGGACCCACCCCACCCTGTCTGTTTATGCCTCCCCAGTTCCATACAAACATGCATATCGACATTACACAAAACAAACACATCCTCTCATTGCTGCATACTTTTTACCCTCAGAAGGAAGATTGTTGGGAATCTGTGTATTCCTCTCTCCCTCCCTTCCCGAGGGATCCCCTGTGAACAAAGGGAAGCACGCCTGTTTCTGCCTGGGATGTCGTCCCCAGGCAGTCCCCCATCGTGGCTTTATTCAGAATAAATGAAGGCTCAACAACGCCTCTTCACTCCCCCCCTTTCCTCCACTCTCTTCTCTGTTTTATAAGCATCCCTCTCACACACAGATAAACTCACACACATCCAAAGCCATTCCCTCCTGGTGTGTAAGGGACACGATCGAAGTACAGAGTGGTACAGCGTATCAGTGAGGCACTGACTGGCGGAAATAGTGCTAATCCTGGGTTAATATTTTTAGTGGAAGATTATAGTGCGCTGTAGGGGGCATATTCAAGAGCAGGGCTGCTTTTGGACATCAGGAACTTTCCTACTCTTAGAACGAGTTCTTGGAGAAAGCCCTCCCTGTTTTGTGTGTGTGATTTGAGGTGGGGGTCTATTGTTTTGAGCTACCTTGAATGTTGTAAGTGTGAACTCATTAGTCTAGACATTAGAGCAGAGGTCCCCAACCCCCGGGCCGTGGACCGGTACCGGGCCGTGGGACATTTGGTACCGGGCCGCACATAAAGAATAAATAACTTAAATTATTTCCGTTTTACTTATCTGCGCCTAAACTATATTTTATTTTGAAAAATGGGCGGATTCGCTCCGTTACTTCCCTCCATGACTTCCTCTTGACGTGTCAAGACGTTTCTGCTCACATGATACGTCACCGCTAAAATTAAACCCAGAAGCTTCAGGCCTGTCTAACGAAATCGGTTGGTTGACCTACATAACGCTTCTTTAAATTTTTGAGTGCTCAACAAGAGTAGAAAAGCGCTATGTAAGAACTAGTCCATTTACCATTTTTATTTATCAACACCGGGGATAGCAGTGAGGTAGACCCAGCCATCAAACTGACTCTCCAGCGCTTGACACCGCGGCTCTGCAGCCACGCTCCATGTGAAATCGGCCGAACCCAGTCAAACCAGAAGCCAGCAAAAATGAGTATCAGAGAAACAAGCTCAGGGGGCTTACACTGATTCAGTGTTATGGTGAGTTGTATTTTTCATGCGCTTTATACAGTAAAAATCACCTAAGTCGAAGTCGCATAAATCGGGTTTTTGCTCTAGTTGGATGGCATCTGCAGGTCCTGATTTTTCCTAACATTAATTCCAATAAAATCATCACATAAATCCGTCGGATATTCACCTACCTCGGATGAAAAATCTGGTCCCATTGTAATAAATTTCCAGTTAAATGTGATCGCATAAACTGGATGAGTTTAGCGCTAAAACCCTCCTCAGCTCCTGTCCGCCCACTTCCATGCATCGGCTCGTTCGTGCACAACTACACACACACTAACAACGCCTGGAAATTGTTTTAGTGTTTATATCAGTTCATTTCACCGGGGACAATCAAGCTTAAGCTACAAACTTGCACTTACGAGTAAAATTTCAGATTATAAAATTTGCAGAAGCAAATTCATAGATGAAGCAGAAGCCATTGCAGCGAAATTCGATAATAGACCCCAAACTGGGCCATTTGAATCCGACTGAGGTGATTTCTACTGTATTTGTTTTTGCGGTGTATCTTATTTTGAAGGCATGTTTTACCATGGCTCTAACAGCTGACCAGGGAGCGCTGTGGGCAGAGAGCCTGTTATTCATGTTGAGGCGGGATGTTACGAGAACGCTGCTGATAGAGTTGCATACGAATACAAAGTGGATTCACGTTTTTTATTATTATACGTAGAAAATATCACACTTGGTTATGGTCGTATCATTTATTTTGACGTATTTATTCGCCACACCTTAAAAGCCGGTCCGTGGAAATATTTTCTAACACTAAACCGGTCCGCGGCTCAAAAAAGGTTGGGGACCACTGCATTAGAGGACATTGTTGGAGCATTGGCAACTAGCAAAAACAAAAATACGGTTAGCTCAATTAGCACATGGATCGCACTGCACGGACCTTTCTAGCCGATACCCCGTGAAGCATGCAACAAGCACACAGCTCCAATCATTATTATCATAATATTATTATTGTAGCTGTAGTTGGTGATATACCAACTACCACCAGCTGGCAGATACAACAGCCTCAAAGTGAAGGCTAAAGAGTGAATTCCTCCCTTTGTGGATGCAGCTTTATGGTTCTTTTGGCAGGCAGCTGGATTCTTGTGAGATTCATGAAATAATGATGGAATTCATCTATAAACATGAATCCTAGTTATGAGTTTGCATCAAACTACTGCAGCACTCTCTACATCCTGTGACTATTGATCTTATTGGCTGAAGCCGGGCTGTGGAAGTTGGTTCTTTGTTCCTCTGAGATTTTGGTTCATATTGACATGATAGCATCACAAAGTCGCTGCAGTTTTGTGATCCACATCAGGTCAGGGTATTTTTAGTGTCAAGTTGTGATGAGCTGTGCCAACTGTAGGCCTTGATTTCTCACCTGTAGCTGAGCTTTATCTGCTTCGAGGTCCAGTGTGTTGCATGCATTCAGTGATGCTCAATGTATGTGTATTTAACTGACTCTTGGCCTTCTCTGAACTTAAGCCTGATCATTTCTCGCCGACCTCCATCTAGAGCACTTCTACTCACTGGATGTTTTGTCTTTATTGGGCCATTATCTGTAAACCCTAGTGATGATGTCAGGCAAAATCCCAGTAGATCAGCATTTTATGAAATATTCCCACCAGCTCATCTGGCACAAAGTCACTTAAATCACCTCTGAAGCTTCTGAAGCTTGGCTTGAACTAGACGTACCTAACAAGGTGTCAGGTGTGTATATATAACAGTTGTTGGTCATGTCATGGACTTGATTTTCCTCTTTTCTTTAAATAATTTTTCACAAAACACAGACTGCAGATCTATACTGTACTAACTTTATGGTAAGAATGAGTCCAAATATTTGGTAGAATACTGCATCGTAGTCTACCCTTACGAGGTTTGTGGTCTACAAATTGATCTCTGGGCCTCTTTTTAAAGGTATTTTTACATTAATGATTGTTAAGCACTGGCTCAGCATTCAAATTTGTCACCCGTCTGTACATTGTGGGCTGAGCTGAAAACATTTTTCAGTGTCGGCATACCCTTTAAATTTGAGAAGTTATTGAAAGTAACAAATATCACATCAGGCTGAAAGTGTGTTGTGATCGACTTCTCCTCCAAGCTAGCCACACGGTCAGTTATTGCCACTTTAGTGGTCACCCAATTCATATTGCCCCAGTACAATTTTCCTGTTGTAAATCTGTCACATATTGGTATTGCAACAGATAATAAATGTAATTCAATGCTTTGTAAGAGAAGGCTGTGCCCGTAAAAAGTACACACTTTCGAAATTCTGTTATTATATATAATGTAATATTGTGTTAACCAAATTAAGACAGTAGTACACAACTGAATTTTCTTAATTTGGATTATGTATCATAACATAATTACATTGTATATTAGATTCTGTGTTGGCAGTGTACACTTGAGTGACTAAAATAAGCTCCTCTCCTGAAAACGCTGCATTTCTTTTGGCTGGTTCTTGATTTTGAATTGCGATGGGCTTTATAGAGTCCAATATATTTTCCACAAGTCAGTGGGCCAGAGCATGTCCACTCATATAAAATGAAGTGTATGAATGTGCTCCTTCTGTTTTTGCCCTTGTTCCTCACCCCATTCGTCTTTTTCTCTTTCAGTGAAGGGGACTGGTGGGATGCTCGCTCCCTCACTACCGGTGGCAGCGGCTACATTCCCAGTAATTACGTGGCTCCAGTGGACTCTATCCAGGCTGAAGAGTAAGTAGCATATGTGTGCGTGCACATGCACAAACGCACTTGTTTGGGCCCAGTGACTTTCATCTGGAATTTGCTCTGAAGTAGCTCGAGATTAGTGGATGCGAAGCTTCAGACTGGCAGCAGCACGTGTTCAGTTAACCTTCTGGGAAAGGAAGTTCATCTTACCACAGTTTATACTTTATTCTCAGGGCAGGCTTTTCTACCGGCCTGATAAAATGGCATTTATGTGACATTATAAAGAGATGGATTTAGAATTTGAAATGTCAGGAAAACTGTAAGAGAGAAGGAAAAATATCCAATTGCTGGGGATTTTTTTTCTTTTTTGCATTTCCATTAGGTGCATATATTTTTACATGTATGGCTAATGCAGGAAAGAGCTCCTTACTAAACATTATGTTTCATTCTGACATAAAATGGAATATTGAAATCTTCCTTAGTTGGTTTCCTCAGTGTTTTTTTTTTCTGAATAAAGATTCAACCAATTCACTGTGAAGTAGAATCATGAGCCCAGTGGAGCATGCTGGGCTTAGAGAGGAGCTGTGGGCTCAGCTCCTCTTATCAGCACAGATCTGCCTCTGTGAAACTCCCTCTCTCGGTGCAGTTTCAGTCCATGTGTGAACACCAGGAGGTGTTAAAATATACGTTTCCTTCTTCCTCAACCTTTACTTCTATGCTTGGCTGCAGTGGAACAAAAACATCATCATTGAAGGGTTATGCTACCCTTCTTAAAGAAGAAGAGAATTTTTTCAGATTTGATTGTTTATTCTGCAATATTGAAGTGCATTTAGCTTTGTAGCGCACTGGTATTCTGTGGCGAATGCCATTTGAGCTGCATGGTGCTGGTCTGTGAGCCCAAGACCTGCTAAAGTACGTTGGGCCCTCGTGCCGCCCTCGTGGAGCCTGATTCTGAAAAATGTTACCTGCAGCCCACCGGAGGTCATTTTGTCGGGCTCTGTTCTTCCATGCACAAATGAGCAGATACTGGTCCTGCTTGTGGGTTAATGCTCTTCTACATCCCTGCCCAGCTCTCCTCCTCAACAACCACCTGCTGGTATCTCCTCCACACTTGGGAGACACAGCAAACCTTAGTGCAATGGCATGTATGGGTGTGCTATTCTGGAAGAGCTAGACCACTAATGCAACCTGAATGGGCTGCAGGTAACATTTCCTGCTATCAGTGTGTAACCTGTGTGCCACATGGGCACAGTGCCATCTGTGCGGGAATCCTTACTAACTCTGATTATACAAACTTAGTTTGTATTCTGTTGCTCTCCATTAAAATGAAACTATCATAAAAATCAAAGACTGCTCAGTTCTTTGTAAGTGAGCAAACCTACAAATTCAGCAGGGGATCAACAGTATCACCCTCAATGACTGTCTCAGGTTGACCACCTCATCGTCACTTGATTTCGTAATCACATTGTTACATGTGTTATGTAATCTTAAAAAGTCAATTTGCTGGACTTGGCAGCAAGACTCTGTGATGACATCACAAGCATTGATTGGCTGAGGCAGCTGATGTTCCAGTGGTGTCATACAAATTTTGGCCTGAGGACAGCTAGCAGCGTATGCATTAAAGTACTGGACAAATAAATGGCCTCTTGATAATTCCACTGATCTTAGCAGAGTCTTACCCATTATCAGGCTATAAACGTTCACAGTACTGTGCGAGGTTTTCTGATCCCTTGTCAGAATGATTTTTAGGAATGACCCAGAAAACAGAAGTACTGTGATGCATGACTTGAAAAAAAGGTGAGGGGAAGTGGCTGACGTGAATCTGCTCATTGTACTGTTTGACTTCACCTCTTTTCCTATTTTTGCAGCTGGTACTTTGGTAAACTGGGCCGTAAGGATGCAGAGAGGCAGCTACTGTCCACTGGCAACCCTCGAGGCACCTATCTCATCCGAGAAAGTGAAACCACAAAGGGTAAAAAAAAAAACCACACACACAGATATTTCCCACAAGGCTTTTGTGAGCTACAGCAGTGTTAGCCTCTGCAAAAGAGTTGAATGTGTAGGAGTGAGTACTAAGGAGTTCAGTGATTAGAGCCTCATCCCCTCACCTCTTGGTCCATATTCCCCAGGTGCCTTCTCCTTATCCATACGGGACTGGGATGATGTGAAAGGCGACCACGTCAAGCATTATAAGATCCGAAAGCTGGACAGCGGCGGCTACTACATCACCACCAGGGCTCAGTTTGATACACTGCAACAGCTGGTTCAGCACTACTCGGGTAAAACCAAGAGACTCTCAGTGTATTTTTGCTGTTTTGTAAAGGTTACTTTCAGAAATCTATGTTACTATTTTTGTTTGTTGTCTATTTAAAGTTGATTTAAAAATGTATCTCTGCAATTTGTTCTGTTTTGTTTGTTTAGAAGAAAATCTGTTATTGTTCATTTTAGATTATAGTCTGATTGATCCACAGCAGGGTTCAGTGCCGCTTTGCTTGAATTTCATTAAAGTTGATGGAGAGGTGGAGAATGGCTAAAGGAAGAACCTGTTACATATTTCTGAAACAGGGTATCATATATATTATTTATTGAAGTATATTTTAGGACTTTTTACTCAAAATAAATAAAACTGTTGTTCAAAATATTCATATTCTATTTAGATTTTATCCTGATTCTGATCTATTAGGATTTTTACACGTTTGTTTGAATTGAGAATCTAATATTGCATAAATTGTTATGTTTACATGTTTATGTAGAGGTAAAGGGTTCATTTTCAAAGCTATTTTTGTTCATTTACTTTATTTATACTTTATATTGTTTATCTCAACACTGGGAAATTCTTTTTTTTTTTTTTTTTTTTGCAGCCATTAAATTAAACACAATAAACAAATATAATCTAGTTTAATAAAACAAAACACTAATATGAAAAACAGAAATCTTAATAATGTAAAACTAAATCTAAATAATTACAATAAAGTAAAAAATATGCATTTAAATAAGAATATTAAGTAATAAAATAATTAACAAAGCAAATACAGAATTTAAATTGGCCCACTAAATACAGCAAATGCAGCACAGTAAATATCAGATGACTTTAAAGCAGCTTTAAATGGCAGTTTTAAGGAGGACCTTTCTTTATTTTCTATCATATAAATTATACAGTGCTGTTAAAACCTTATGTTTACGATGGGCAACCGGTCAGAATAAAGGAAGCTTAAAGGAAGAGAGAACAGAGTTAAAATGGCCAGTGTAAGATAAATAAGGATCATTTTGTAAAATATGAAAAGCTGCTGTAGCAGAGGAAAAAGGTTCACTTTATCCAGATCCACATCAGAATTAAATGTATTTATCCTTTTTTACATGCTCCACTGCTCCAGCAAGTTTTATGAAATTCAGCTGTGTACTCTTTGCTTCAGTCCAGACTGAACTGATCACCTACATCAAGCTTTCACTCTGACTGAGGAGTTAAACGTTAGTACTAGTTTTGTTAGTAGTTTCAGTATTCTCGTCACTTTAAGGCCAAATCTGATTCATTCGGCCTTGAAGTTCATTACAGAAAAGAATCTGGCTTTAAAAAAAACAAGAGGACATGCAGATGTTTGGTATATTTATGGCTGTATTAGGCGGTATATGATACACATGTCAGATCCGTATCAAACACATTGAATGTTTGATGCAGATTTCCACATTGTCACATAGTGTCGTTTAGAAGCTGCGTCATGGGAAAAAAAAGTTGTGTAAATTTGTCTGAAAACAACCACATCTGGACGAATGCTACATAAAGGAGTGCACTGTCCACTCTGTTTTTAAAAAGGTTTCCACACAGATGTTCCCATCGAGGGATTTGTTGATGGACACAGAGCGTTGACGCTGTGGCCCAAATAGGAAAGTCTGCTGTGTGGTCTCCATTTCCCTGAATTGATCAGAAATGCATTAAGCGCACACTGTTACCCTGTGTAACTGCATTTGGTCTACACATTTTCACATGTGGGAATAAAAGATGAATAAAAGAGACCGGCTACTTTGTGTCTCACATGCAACTGTATGCATGTTCATTGTAATGCAGCAAACAAGAAACACGCTGCTATAGAGCATCAAAGCACTCTGAAGGGACCACTGAGCCCATCCAGATGTGCGTATTGAGCTTATTGGAGACTGCACTGGTGCACTGACATGTATATTATGTGCTACTATTAATGTTTTACTTATCATTTTGTTTTTCCTGTCATGTAATGATTGTGTGTCTCTAAGTGACTTGCTGTGTGTTATCACTCTCATTCTGTGCGCCTCTCACTGATAGGGTTACTCTTTCTGTCACGCTCCAGTTGTCATTGACATATCGATCTTAAAGTCCTAAAATCAATGCCATGGATTTCCTGTATGTGTTTGAGTTGTGGCGCGTTAACCATCCATCTGCGCCTTATCACAACTCTAAATGACATATGGAGCTGACAGCACACGTCTGCTTTTATTGCTTTCTGCTTTCCACTATTTTACATGTTGTTAAAGAGCTGAAGATCATATCTGGCATCGTAGACTGTGGTTCTGTTCTTTAACTGCAGGGGTCAGAAAGCAACAGCACAGGCTCGGCTCATCCTTCCACCATTTTCTTCACTGCTTAACCAAAACCCTCAAAGAGCAGGTGTTTACACGCAGATGAAATGTATAAAATTGCTCCGGTTTGGTTATTGATTAGAACAGAACGTCAACTTTAATAACTGCCATCAATAACAGATTCATAACCAGACAATATCTGGTTGAGTATGTTGGGTGAAGTGCTCTGTCGCAGACTAGTCTGAAATAAAATGAGCTTTCATTGAGGGATATTGGCTCGAACTCATTAAAGGGATCGGTCACTCTGAATTCGCTGCTTTAAGCTGCCACTTCTGCTTCTCTCTGTGTGGTTATGGTCCACATGTTGACAGCTTTTATGACAGCCAGCAGAGGAAACAGCGAGCTGTATTGATGTTTGAGTGGAACAGCTGTGGCAGCAGGCAGGTGGCCCAGATGGGCTTTGATGGCCAAGTTGCAGGTTGAACACTCCTACGAGTGATACGCAGGCCTTTATCTCATCTTTACTGCCCCGTGCAAACACACTGGGCTCTTATCGGTGACCGTGAGGAGGGAGAGAAGGCATGGTAGTGATGGGGAGGATCACTTTATCATTGGTGTTAGGGCAGGACAGAGGGAGGGCTACTCTGAGAGCGAAGTAACCTACGGAAACTCAGACCGAATCCACTGGCTTAATCAGTCAGGGGCAAACATGAGCACTTCCAACAGGGTAACAAGAATGAGAACATAGACGGCACGGCGTTATCAGCTAAAGTGACAGCAAACAGGGACGATCCAGATGGAAACAGCCGGAGCAGCTCAGCTCAACTCAGCTGCCTAAACAAGCATGGCCATCAATGCTTCTCATAGTACACGAAGTCCCCTCAGATTTAACCTTACATAACTGAAGATGTACATATTCCCCATGCAGCTAGCTCTTTACAAAAAATTACCACCATCACTGTAAACTGAATGCAAGTCATAAATGCCATTTGCCACAGTGAGTCTTTGGTCCTGCGTGATGCTTTGGTGCTCCAGCGGCGTCGGAGACTTTTACTGTTTCACTTCAGCAGCAAACAGTAGATGAAACGGGCCTGAAAAAACAAATATGTGATTTAACTTTCAAGCATAACTGCAGAGCTAAGTACAGTTTAATTTAAAGCATCCAGCAACAAATAGTGGAGTGACCTTATAACACACTCAAAAAATGCAACGTCGCCTGCCAGCTCGTTCAATCAGACCACTTGAAATATACCAAAAAAACAACAACCCCCAATTTTTCTGTTTGACTCTTTAGGCTGCAAAATTTCCCATCTCTCCCTCTGACCTGTCAGAGCCGGGGCTGCCCTGAATCGCTGCCTCCTGTTTTAACCCCTCCGCCACCCCAGTATCCAGCTGTAGGCTGTGAGGGATACTCATCACTCAGTAGTTTTACAGATTGTTCGGCTTTATGAGTTCTGAGCACAGACATCTAACTCTAAGTGCATTTTGTTGCTATAATAAATCATTTCAAACACAAGCTGTCAGTAGATCTCCATCTTATTGTGAAGAGCTAACTAAGTTATTACATAAAAAGCTAACTCCAAAAAAGGTCAACGGATCCTCCATTTCCCATAATGCCTTTCAGTAGGATGCCTTTCTGCTTTTTTTACATTACTGGTCTCTAATTTTAAATGTAGAACTTTGTGCTGAGATGCGTATGTCAGCACTCTGACTGATTTGATGATCAAGAAGGATGAGAGAGGCCACATCATACTGATTACAGCTGGATCACGTGACCTGGAATCAGCCCACGTGCCCTCCGGAGAATGAAACGAGAGACACTGACTCTCAGCTTTGATGTTTACTGTGTTTCCAGTTATTGTGCTGCTCTCAAGCTTTTCTCTCTTTCCTGCAGGGTGCTGCGCTAACTCTCTGTCCATCTCCCTCTGTCTCTGTGCTCTTTTTTTTTGCGCGTTGCTGTGCGCTGTGTGCAGATCGAGCTGCGGGGCTCTGCTGTCGCTTAGTGGTTCCTTGCCACAAAGGCATGCCCCGCCTCGCTGACCTGTCTGTCAAAACCAAAGACGTGTGGGAGATCCCACGGGAGTCGCTGCAGCTGATCAAGCGTCTCGGGAATGGGCAGTTTGGGGAGGTCTGGATGGGTACGAATCCAGTCGCCTCCGATTAAGGAGGCCACTTGGAAGGAGCCGCACTGAGCTGACAGGGACACCAGACACAGTCCAAAACACAGGCGAATAGTGTGAGAACATGGGGAAGAAAATTTTGATAATTCTTAGCTTGGGGATGTTGCCAATCAAATGTTCCTGGTTTCAGATCCCTTTCTGCCAAAATCATCTGGAAAAGTGTGTCAGGAACCTCTCACAGCCTAAAGATGGCCTCCTTCCATGTGGACCTCACTGCATGTTCCTCTCCCCTAACCCTGTGTGCCTTCCCTTCCCTCCCCCCTGTAGAGAGTGCAGATGGTTTGTGCTATAATTTAACGGGCGTGTGTGTGAACTACATCCCTGACACTGTGGGCTTGAGTCATGATTCCTGGGAGATCAGCAGAGACGCACTTAAGTTGGAAGTAAAGCTGGGAACGGGATGTTTTGCCGATGTGTTTTATGGTAAGGAAATTCAAGAAAAAGTACCCTTTTTAAATTTTCACTCTGGCCCACCCCACAAATACACGTGGAGGTCGTCCTTTGTGCTCATCCATGTATTCATGTCGCCAAGAAACTGTGCAGGTTTGTTTAGCAATTTGAGATGAAAGCTTATACTTTCTTATCCCTCTCCAGCATTCCCACCGGATTTGGGTGTTGGTTTCTTAACACATAATCCATAAAGTGTCTTTGAAATTTATAAATACAGTTTTGTACCCCAGTAGTGTGTGTCTTCTCTTCAGTACACAGAACCTAAAATGAAAAGTTGAAGGTATGTTTGCAAAGCTTAACTTTCATACTGCAGTTTTTGCACTCTTATCATATTCCAGCTTGAACACATACTGAGGTCAGAGGTCGGGTCTTCACCCAACCTCTATGATCCTGTTGCATCACTACCCAGCAGGTTACTGGTCCTGACGCCCTAAAATGACAGCACAGCTGCAATGCTACAGAAGCCCACTCTCACATATGAGCTTACCCTTACATTAAGCTTCTTAAATTAGACAAGTAGGTCAAATGTTAGCAAACAGGCTCTGTCTAACATTTGGACCACTACTAATATTCTTGCATGTATACTGTCACAGAGTAATATAAAAGGGGTACTACTTTATTAAAGTAGTATAAGCCATCTATGCCTTTACCTACATTCCAGCACAGGATTTTGTTAGAGTGTGCATTGGCGGCACAGCCGTGCTGTGTTACACTCACTGACATGTAACCAGTGAGGAGCTTACAGGCTCGCTTTTGTTGATCATCCTACAAGGGATTATCCACTCCCGTGTTGGCATATTGTGACTCTCAAAGCCCTGCTGAATCTCTCCCCAAGCCTTTAAAAGCCATTTCAAATCAATGTCCACTCTAAATCTTGTACACATTTAATTATCCTTCAGCCCCACCACTGTGCATGGAAGATTATTCCCTTACAGTCTCCTGATCTTATCCTGTGTTGCATGTTTATCTCATCATTTCAAAGCAAGACTTTCCCCTTGTTTTTCACTACAGTCACTTCATACCTGCCAATCATATCTTCTGGTTAGACAGCAGGCTTGTCGAGCCTGACTGTGAAATGACACAATTCAAATGTGAATCCATGTTCCCACTGTACTGATGCCGGCGTCTGTGTACCAGGAACGTGGAATGGCACCACTAAGGTGGCAGTGAAGACTCTGAAGCCTGGCACAATGTCCCCGGAGTCCTTCCTGGAGGAGGCTCAGATCATGAAGAAACTCCGTCATGATAAGCTGGTGCAGCTTTACGCCGTCGTGTCTGAGGAGCCCATTTACATCGTCACAGAGTACATGGGCAAAGGTAGAGGGAACACACCCACAAGCTCAAACCTCTTAGCTGCATTGTTCATTGCACCCCAAAAATACAATTCATGATTGTTAATTATTCACTTATTACATTTTTTTTTAATTTATGCAACTGTTTCCTGTCTTAAAATGTGTATTTCTTTTTATTTATCTTATTCACAAATATCTAGACAAATAAAGATTAAAGATTTGTTCTCTGGGAAGAACATATTTACCAAAGCAATCATAATCTGTTTGTTAGAGATGAGATGAATATATATTATTATATAAAGCCTACATTTTGGCCTAAAGGTGAAACTAATGGCCTGTTGAAAATGGACAGGTTCATCTTCTCAGAACTATGAATTTGCCAAGTAAAATGAGCACATTTGCAAAATAACTTGATTTTTGTGTACCAGCGAGGACTGTGTCTCGCTACCATAGCAAAAGCAAGGTCACCTGACTCAGAGAAAAGCATTTGAAATGACCACGAATATTCAGAGGAAATGTGGCTGTCAGAGCACTCATTCAATAAAAGTGTTTTTGTTCCCTTCCAGCCCAAAGAGTACGATAAACCCTTCATTTCAAAGAGAGCGAAGATGATTAAAAACCTTCAAAACACTGGAGTTCAGAAACGGCACAAGAAAGAGCTGCATTAATCACCAGAGAACGCAAGAATGGAAACTTTGATGTGCATCGCTGTGTCTGTTGGCATGCAGAGCCTGCCACATCTAGGTCAGCCAATTAAGCTGGAGAGGAGCGCCTTTAAAAAGGCCAATCCACTGTGGAAGGCTATGAATGAGGAAGTTGATGTTGGGGTCTTTTTAGGTCTACCCATCCTGTATTTATTTTCCAAACAGTGATGAGCTGAAGCAGAAGTGAAGAGGCCCTCTGTCTCAGAGACATTCAGCTGATTTGTCGCCATGGTTGATACACCTCAGATTTACAAAAAGTTCCCGTAGAGCACAGAGGCAGGAAGGCACCGCTGATTTGTTGAAGTTGTGTTTTAGTGTCTACATGAGTGTTAACATGATATGTCTTTATGTCTGCTCCAGGAAGCCTACTGGACTTTTTAAAGGACGGAGAAGGACGAGGGCTCAAACTGCCTAACCTAGTGGACATGGCAGCACAGGTATGCCGCGATCGAGGAACTTCAGGCCATGGCGTCAATGAGTGGTTGATGTCATCCATGCCTTGCACTCTTTAAAGCCAATAATGATCCTGTTATGGTAGCAAACTGTTCTGTGGTCAGACGAATCAAAATTTGAAGTTCTGTCTGGAAAACGTGGACACAGCATCCTCCAGACTAAAGAGGAGAGAGACCATCCAGCTTATTATCACTATGGGGGTGCATTAGTGCCTGTGGGATTGGCAGCTTACACATCTGGAAAGGCACAATCAATTCTGAACGGTATCTAGAGGTTTTACAGCAGCATATGCTCGCGCCCAGATGATGTCTTTTTCATATTTCAGCAAGACGATACTAAACGTCCCACTGCACTCATTAAAACAGCATGGTCTCTGTGCAGAAGAATCCAGGCCCTGAACTGGCCTGTCTGGCACCTCATGAGACAAATATATGACACATTCACCCATTCAAATGAATGGCACACATGCAGTCAGTGTAGCCTTATAGCTGTCCTCACAGCCATTTGTAAATACAGTATAAAAATATGGATTACACTCATCTCAAACAGGCATGAGCTGTAGTTTTGAGTGAACTTCATTCTCAGCAGTTGAGACAGGAAATGTTTTAGCTAGTTTTGTTCTCTGTGCTGCGCTCCAGGTGGCAGCAGGCATGGCCTACATCGAGAGGATGAACTACATCCACAGAGACCTACGCTCTGCCAACATCCTGGTGAGTGACAACCTGGTGTGCAAGATCGCCGACTTCGGCCTGGCGAGGCTCATCGAGGACAACGAATACACAGCTCGACAAGGTGGGGCTTCCAAATCCTTTCCAGCTCATTCACACACAATGTTAAATGCACATACTTTATTCTCCCACACACACACACACACACACACTGTCTGACTGCATTAGGTCATGGAGGAAATTCTCTCTGGGGGTTACAAACTTTGCATTACACCCACAAGAAAATGACCAGCCAGTGAAACCACAATCAGCTCCAAATATGCGCTCACGATTCCACAGAAACAGAGAGAAGACGCTCCCTGCCCCAGAGACACGGAAAGATCTTATACTCCACTATTGACCCTCGAAGCTTTTGAGATTTTCTGGTATCAGGCTGCATTAGCTGTTCCCTGATTGGGAGAAAACATTTTCCAGTAGCCACTCAGTAGTAGCTATCACATCTGTCTGCTCATTTTTATGCTGAAATCCACAGAGCTGCAGTTGCAGTCAGCAGTTTACACACTCATCATAGCCATGATGAGCCCATCCACCTAAACCACTTATCCGTTTAATGTTTGGGGGGGGTTTAAAATCAATGATTTCTTTGAACTTCTCTTTTTCTGGGCCACTATTTGATTTTCGTGAAAGCAGCAGAGTTAGAATTATATACACGGTCAGATGAATGTTACAGTTCAACAGCAGGTTTTTCATTTGCATTCCTGAACAGAAAACAATAGTTTTAGTGGTTGAATGTAATGCTTTATTCATTTCTGACTTCTCAGAGAAGTCCCGCGTTTGGATATGAAACTCCTGTTCATAATGGTAAAACTCACTGAACAGGAACGAGTCTGCATCAAAGCGCTGTCGAGTGTCGAGATTGGTCCCCAGAATGACCAATAGCAGACAAATGAACGAACAAGGCTTAAAAAGAAGAATAGCTGCTAAGAAGCCATTACTGAGACCTGCAAACTTCATGTGAGCTTCAGATTAGCTCACATGAAGTAGAGAGCTCCGTGGAATGGGTTTCCATGGCCAAGCAGCTGCAGCCAAGCCTTACATCACCAAGCAAAACACTGTGCCAAGTGTAAAGTTTGGTGGAGAGGGGGTTATGGTGTGGGGGTGTTTTTCAGGAGTTGGGCTCGGCCCTTTAGTTCCAGTGAAAGGAACTCGTAATGCTTCAGCATACCAAGATATTTGGACAGTTTCATACTCCCAACTTTGTGGGAACAGTTTGGGGACGGCCCCTTCCTGTTCCAACATGACTGCACACCAGTGCACAAAGCAGGTCCATAAAGACATGGATGAGTGAGTTTGGTGTGGAGGAACGTGCACAGATTCCTGACCTCAACCTGATAGAACACCTTTGGGATGAATTAGAGCGGAGACTGCATGCCAGGCCTTCTCGTCCAACATCAGTGCTTCTGGAAGAATGGTCAAAAATTTCCATAAACACTCCTAAACGTTGTGGAAAGACTTCCCAGAAGAGTTGAAGCTGTTATAGTTGCAAAGGGTGGGCCGACGTCATATTAAACCCTGTGGATTACTAATAGGATGTCATCAAGTTCATATGAGTGTGAAGGCAGATGAGCGAATACTTTTTGGCGATATAGTGTACAGTAGGTGTCAGCAGTCAGCATACTATAACTGTCCTCATGTGGTTAGTTGAAGCTCATAGCAGCTGTTCCTGTTCATGCCATTTGTATGTGCTCAGCAGATGCTGTCATTATTGTTTGTAATTTCTTTCCTCCCTTTGACAAATGAAGTCATTTTGCAAATCCACACATTCAGAGTCGAAATGAAATGAAATGAAAATAAAAAAACAACCAAGATAAAGATGGTGAGGGGTTGTATAAAGTATAAGATAAATAAAGAGTATGTTGAACTGAATGACTCTGAAATGCAGACATGCTCTCTTCATTAATGCTAATGTGATCTCACTGCTCTCCTCAGGTGCAAAGTTCCCCATCAAGTGGACCGCCCCAGAGGCTGCCCTGTATGGGAAGTTTACCATCAAGTCAGACGTGTGGTCGTTTGGCATCCTGCTGACGGAGCTGGTCACCAAGGGTCGGGTGCCTTACCCAGGTGAGGAGGGGGGGAAGGGTCAAGCGGCGCAGCAGACGCTCAACTGCGTTCACCTCGAGCTGCTCAGTCCACGTTGATTAAGTGGCTTTATAAACTGTTAGAAACACTGAGCTGTTACCAAAGCACACACAGCTATCACTGCCAGCAGCCCCTGCTGCTGCTGTTTATGGGATTAAAAGGTTCTTTTACGCTTGGGTAACCTTCTTCTCCCTGCCAGAATATGAGATAACCCTTAATTACTTCTGCTGCCCTGTGGGAAAAGATTTTACATAGAAACAAAAAGAAAGAGAGTGAGAGAGGCCGGGCTGGGCTGTACAGCTCCTTGCAGGGAGGGGGGGGGGGGACACATGTTTGACCAGATGGTGCCGCTGGGCTGGTTGCACTGCAGAGAGAAGGTGGAGAAGGTTAGCATGCAGTGACCTGAGGGAAGAGCGGCACCTTAGCAGCTTCATGAGGTGGTGGATACAACAGCAGAAATCTGCTCTCAAGAAAAAGAACTGTCCCACTCGGGAGACACTGATTCCCGCCGGAGTCGGTTAAAAACTGGAAGGTTTCTCGGGTCATCTGTAACCAAAACTCCTCAGGCAGCCAGACTGACCCAGGGATCTTCTTGTGATACAGCATTGCTTAGCATGTGGCAATAATACGTTTTCACAGTTCAGAGGCTCCTAACGATGAGTCTAGAAACATCATTTACATGTCGATATATGCAATTGTGGTCGGACGTTTACATACACTCATCATGGGCATGAATGGCATGGTGATTTTTCCAGGGGTGGAGTGATTGTACATATTTAAAGACTTTAAAACAATTGGATGCACAAGTCTGAATTTACGTTGGATTTTCTCTAATCCACACAGGCTCAAATATAAACATGCACACTCACTAGTATTTGACCAAACGCTTTCTGCAGTCAACAACAAGTTCCTGGCATAATTCCGGTTGGTCTCAAAAATTTAATTTTGTTTTGTTTTGGGTTCAGTGAAAAAACAACTGCTTTTTATCACAGGCCTCATAATTTAATCATTGACGAATCATGAACAAAAAAGCAACACCATCACTGAACAAACTTTAAGCAGTTTTCACCAAACTAGCGTGCTTTGCCAGCCAAGATTGGAAGATCATGACACAGTATTGTGAATATTAATGTTAGTCTGTATACCTGGTTTATAAAGACAGCGTTTAACCGCTCACTTTTCAGTCAAATTTTAAAATAAAGTGACATATTTTTTTATACACCCATCAAAAGACAGGACGTTTTATGTGAACACCCACAGCAGGCAGGTGGGCGTCCACAGAAGTGTCCGCTCAATAACTCGAGAACTGTTCGGCCTACACTTATCAAACTTTATGGGCAGATAGCTTATGACCAAGACAAGGTTGGGATTGTATATGGGGTCACTGGGGTCAAGATCAAGGTCATTGTTACCTCAAATAGAAAAACAGTGTCCGCTAAATAACCGGGTGACAACAAACAGGGTTAATACAGCGCAACAGGTGGATTTTGCTCCACCAGGCGGTGCTCTTATTTTAGGAAGAAGAAGGAGTTTGTATGGGCTCTCCCCGGGTACCCCAGCTTTCTCCCACAGTCTAAAGAAATGTACTTAGTGGGTTAGGTCATAGGTGTGCCCATATGTCGCATTACGGCGCGGGTGGCACAGGTTCAAGTCCCAGCCTGTTGGCAATTTGCCCGTGTGTCTTCCCCCGTGTCTCTCCCCCATTTCCTGTCTCTCTCTCTCTACTATGAATAAAGCTGCTGTGGTCCAAAAAGGAGTAAATATAATTCATTAGTTCTGGTTCTTCTAGAGGTTTAATTTAAAACAGCACTCGCTGCAGCTCTTGCAGATTCAGCACGCTCAGACCAGAGTGGTCGTATTGATCCTGTGCTCTCTCTTTGTCACCTTCACGTCTTTGTTTTGCAGGTATGAACAACCGTGAGGTTCTGGAGCAGGTGGAGCGGGGCTACAGGATGCCGTGCCCACAGGACTGCCCCATCTCCCTGCATGAGCTGATGCTGCAGTGCTGGAAGAAGGACGCAGAGGAGCGGCCAACCTTCGAGTACTTACAGGCCTTCTTGGAAGACTACTTCACAGCCACCGAGCCTCAGTACCAGCCTGGGGACAACCTCTAACCCACCCCCGTGTCTCTCTTTCTCTCTCTGTCTCTTGCTCTCTCTGGGTCAGCTCGAGGCTTGGACATAATCAGTTATAGCAATGCTGAAAAAAAAAACAAAAACAAAAAAAAACTCTGGAGCCTTCCCAGCCTGGCCTTTTTATGTTAGGGATGTGTACAGCTTCCTCGGCTCAACTTGAGCATTTCAGTTTCAATACCAGTCCCTGAAGACACCACCCTCAGTCTCCGAAACACCCGCCCGGCCTCTGAACTCTGCGGATGCCGCAGTCAACAAAGCTGATGGACAGAGTGCGCTGGGGTCGTGCTAATGCAATTACTTGTATTCAGTGTAAATAAGAGAAGCTTGTTTTAGTTTGTCTGCTTCAGTTTCAGATTTTATTTTCTCCTGCACAAAAGTAATAATTATGATAAAAGGAAGTCGAGTCCCTGAGCAGGCAGTTAATCTGTGTGTGTATTATACTGTAGCTCCTCTATTATTTTCTAGAAGTTGAATTGGAAGGCTCTATATATTTTTTCTCATTTCCCATAAATAGAATTCATCCCTTTATTCTCTACTTTTCAGTTACACGTATTATTGCAAAAGTTTCTCCTGATGAGCGTGACACACTCCTCCCTCACCTTTTTTTTCTTCTCACTTTTTTTGCCTCCCCATCATGAAAGCTTTGTTAGGCTGCAGCACGTTCTTTTACACATCATCTGCCACATTTTTGTAAATCACAGCAACCCGTGTCAGGATTTTGAACATATCCCTCGTTGCTTATTTGAGAAAATTTGGGTGTTTGTCTTTCTACCACAGTTTTTTTTTTTGTAGCTGGGAGAAAAGAAAGATGTTAATTTAAGAGTATTTGTCTCTAATTGAGAATCTTAATTTGGAAGCAGATCATGGGATTCCTCCTCATGAACGTCCTCCACCCAAGCCTGCGGGACCAACGGGCTGCATCTGAACCAGGACCACCTTACCTCCTGAATGATTTCTTCTTCTATGTTTTAGTGTCACAGGTATACTGAATCTTTGGTTTTTCCACAGTTTGTTTTTCTTTAACCGTTTTAAGTAATACTTTAAGAGACAGTTGGACTGTACGATCAGAGGAGCTCTGGGCCAGTTCAGGTGACTGGAGTCTGAATGTGGAATGCCTTGAAAATAAATTGAAGCCAGCTCTGGTCTGGGCTTAATGCAGATGGTTTCATCACCATTGGAAACCCCTCATTTTTTCAGTTGTACAGCTAAATGGGTTTTAAGTGTTGCTAACTTCCCTCCTTTGAATCTTTCGTTTCCATTTTTTAACATGACTTGTTTTGTTAATTCAGTGATTTGGCGTTTGGAACTCAGAAAAGACAATAAACATTTTACACTCTTTCCAAGACACTTATTGTAATCAGTGCCACTGTGTGTGGGTGTGTTTGTGCTGTTAAGTGTTCCCTTCTTTTCTATCATGTAAAAACTAATCCAATGAAGGTCAGGCTTCAGAACACGCTGTTCTAAACATGCTGTTTCCAACAGGTTTGTCTACTCTCAGCTTTATGATGGCAGTGATGTAGTAATCCCAGACAGGGGCTCCACCCACAGGCTGTTCAAATCTTTTGTTAACCAGAAGAAAGTCAGCTTAAAAGGAGGGAACAAGGAGCCACAACGACTTTTTACGTTTACTGGATGAACTCAGAAGGCCCAGTATGAGATAAATAAGGATCATATTCAACTGTAGATCATTTAGAACTGATCCAGTAGAGTCCTGATGTAAAGATTTAAATATAACAGTCGACTTAATATAGACTGACTCAGCCCAGCTTGGGTACCGGGTGCGTCAGACTGCCTCTTAGGTGTGTTGACGGTCTCACAATGCACACTTTTAATTATCAAAGCAAAAGAAGCACTAGTGAAATAAATTTAAGCATTAATCAAGTTCCATTTGTCCCAGCAGCCCAATCAAAGTGAGCCCAGATCTCTGGCACACCTTAATAATAACACTACTATGAATGGCCATTAATGATTATTGCACCCATGTTTGACTAATCAATATCTCTTCCATGCAAAAGGTATATTGCGGTATTTGTTTAAAATGTCTCACTTATTTCCCACGATAAAGCGTTGTGTTGGTGCTCTGCTGTTTGATTTGTGCATCAGTGGGATATAAATGAGGTTTATTCCGGCCAACGTTTCCTGGGCAGTTCTACAGCAGAACAACTACGGCCTGTTTTTCTGTCACGGTCTGAAAACTCATCTGGCCAAGAGTGGCAGACCACGCCCTCAGCTCCTTTATCTCTCGTGGCTAGGTCGACATGCTGGGAAAATGCTGGCTATCATCTCGGCCAGCATTCCCTAAAAAGTGGTCAGAAGACCTGAATTCCAAAGCTTTCAAGAATCTCTTGGCAACAGATCTAATGTGAGTACATCCTTAATATCGAAACACAAACTGTCTGAGAGAATCATCATTTTTACGCCAGATCTACAGTCTATAGTTCAACAGTAGAATAAACAGTAAGCCACCCAAAACTTCATCTATGCCCAAACTTAGACTCCATGATTTGATGTATTTTTAATATTCTTAATCTTTCAGCTTCCAAATGATGAACTGAAATTAGCAGGTGCTGATTCTCCATACTATTTTGGTCATTTCTACCCATGTTGTATGGCTAAAAATGGCCAAACTCTAATGGCAGGGTTGGGAGGTCATGGTTTAGGGTGAAATGTCTTTACACCTGCTCAATGAATATCTGTGGTTACATTAATAATGCTGGACTCTCCTAATTTGTTAGCATTCCTCATTTGGGCCATGTTCCTAAAAAACTTCTAAAATCTAATAAATTTGGAACTTTTTTTCAACTGTTGGGGTTTTTTGATACAAAAGGAACATAAATATTATAACATTACTTATTAGAAACAGAGTACCAATGGGGAAAATTGCACCGATTGTCTGACAATTCTCAGGTGGCTGCTTTTAGTAGTCCCAGCACTGAGTCTAGAAGGATCTGCTTCCACAGAAACTCTGACAGGGTCTGAAGTGTCTTAGTCCAAAAGTTTGAAATGTTTGGGCAGTCTCAGAGTGTATGGCCTAGAGAGAAACAAAGGGTCCATGATCAATTTCTTTGGCTTATTAGGGAAGTATGGAAATATTTTCATTATGAAGTTGCAAGCTTGCAAATACTTGGAAAAAAAAAATCATATTTGGATAAATCAAAAATTTCTAGTGTTTTGTAAAATGTAGGGGACATCTGTTCAATAAATAAATCTTTTGCTATTTAGAATGCCATTGATTGAATGTTGTATCAGATAATGACAGGCTGCATGTATGACTGGAATCAATATTCAAACCCAGGACCTTCTTGCTGTGCCGCCGACAGTATTTAGGATTATAGTGGTGTGAGGCATCCGAGGCTCCTCTTTAGCCATTTAAAGGTTCACTCTCACTAGCAGCACTGACTCAGCTCTCACTCAAAATATGGTGATGATAAGAAAAGGTCCTGGGTTCAAGTCCACCACCTGGCTGCCTTCCTCCCACAGTCCAAGGACATGGACTGTGGGAGGAAGGCATTCTCTGTTCCCCTTATCTATGGCTAAGCCATAGATAAGGGGAACAGAGAATGTATGTAAAAAGAAAAATATACAATATGTGAGATTTTTCAAACCTAGAACAAAAGAAGCAGAAACTAAACGTGAGATATAAAAAGAAATTAAAGTATCAAAGGAAGTATTATCACAAACCTTTGGAACATCATCGAAGTAACATTCAGGAAACATAGAGGTGTCAAGAAATTATAGCAAAACAGAGTTCATAATGTTCAGTAACAGGAAAATAAATAAAAATTATAATGAATGGTGCTGAAACAGAAAGAGTGAATGAGAGAATATTTTTGAGCATGATAATTGACTATAAATTATGTTGGAAGGCTCATATAAACAGTGTCCAAACCCACTGCATTATAATATAAAACTAAAGATATTTTAAAACCATAATACACGCTGTATTGTTTGCTAATAGTTCCATACATGCCCTACTGTGTGGAGTTGAGGGGAATCACACACAAACAATAATCCAGGTTATATACTACAAAAAAAAAAAGCCAAAGAATTATAAATGGGTCCGATTATTATGAACATTCATTAAACAACACAACCTTCAATTTTACAATTGACTCACTGCAGTGAGAATGTACACAGCACACAATAATCATCCACACTGCATTCACAGGTTGTTTGAACTTGTTTGTCAAAAATTAGCATTGACTGTGTAAGAACATTCCCTTCAGTCTAGTTGTAGACTGTATGTCAGGTGGTGTGCCCCCCCTCCCTCCTGACATTTTATTGGAGCAGCACCTGTCTCTCCATCTCTCCTTCATATTATCAATGGCATTTTCCTTGTGGAACAATAACCAGCTGGGATGCATCTCTGCGGACAAATGCCCTTCTATGTGGCACCTTTATAGCTGAAAGGAACACAGCACATAGGTCCAGCACCAGGTAAGTTTCATTTAAGTCATTTTAAGAGTTTTAAATATGTGAAAAGCAAAAAGAGTGAAATAAAAAGGGCTGTAGTATTCTGTATATGAACAAGATTACAGTGGATCCTTATGTACAGCAGTTTTCCAAGCAGCTGCGTTCTTTCTTTCAGCTACACACCGATGAAATCAACCCAACACAGTAGGTCAGCTTGCATGTAAACTCAGTTGTGAGTCAAAGCCTGAATTAACACTGAGGCAAATTAAGATCTTTTTACTGTATATATATATATATATATATATATATATATATATATATATATATATATATATATATATATATGTAAATCTCCTTGCAGAACCTTAAACTCAACACCTGTCATAATAACATATGAAATCCTAACAGTTACATCTAAATGTTTCCATATAGGTCATAAAAAATTACACAGTACAATCTTATTTATCTTCCTGTACTTCCAGAGGTTTTATTGCAGGTATTAGCAAGTGAACGAATCATGGAGGGAGCTGGTGTCACCGTCCTTGTCACTGTCCAAAAGATCTACTACCCTTTGCTTTGTGTCATGGGTATTCCGGGTTTGTATTATGTTTGGTTTTTCAAGCTTACGTTGGCTGCGTCAGGGACAGTTGGTTTCAATATATATATATATTTATATATATATATATATATATATATATATATATATATATATATATATATATATATATATATATATATATATTTGTGTGTGTGTGTGAGTGTGTGTGTGAGTGAGTGATTCACACTCCAGTCCAGTAGGTGGCGGTAATGCAGTTCTATGTTGGTTTGCCAGCCACCAATAAACCCACAAAAAGACGACGGAGCACTAATGCTGCTAATGCTAGTGAGAAGCGCCACTTACACCGAGACAGCTGAGCGCTGCAGAGTTTAAATGAAGCGTCGACACAGTAAATTTTGTGTCGATAATTTTTTTAGAATCGAGTTAATCGATGAATCGTTGCAGCCCTATATATATATATATATATATATATATATATATATATATATATATATATATATATATATATATATATATATATATATATATAGTTTTTACATATATACCAACACAGTAGAAATATAAGTGTTAAAATGTGAAATTGCCATTTTCAGTAGTTAGCATTGATGCTAGGCTAATTTCAGTTTCAAAAGTCCCGTCTTCATAGTAACAGAAATGTAACATTAACCTAACTTTGAACACAATGGTCAAATTTAAACATTCATTCCTTATTTATTTAATTCAATTCAATTCAATTTTATTTATATAGCGTCAAATCTCAACAAACAGTTGCCTCAAGCCGCTTTGTATTGTGGGTAAAGACTCTACAATAATACAGAGAAAACCCAACAGTCAAAACGACCCCCTATGAGCAAGCATTTGGCGACATATTTATTTAAACACAGCAAGGCTGTTTGTACTCATTGGAGTTTTTTATACTAAGCTAGGCTAAAAAGTGGCAAACTTTCAACTTTTATCTATTATTTCTACATTATAAGTAGAATATATAGTAGTAGTAAGAAGTAGTCCATTTACATTAAAACAGAATTATCATTTCATTTATTGAGAAACCATAATAATCAGATGACCCCCCCATGAGGCTTTGGGACTCATTCCTGTGGCGCTCTCTTACCAGTACCATTATGTCGCTGGTGTATGCTAGCTAGCAAAACCAGCAAATGGCATTTACGAGTTCCTGAGTGGCGATCGAATTTAAGTTAAAAAATAAATGAACACTGGATGTCAGACTAATTTTGCTCTACATCTTGTGGATGTGCATAACATCATGTGCAGGTTTAGCTTCTAGCTTTGATCAAATCATCAGTAAAAAATGTTAGCATGGGCCTGAGTTCCTGTCCTTTCTTCCAGCAAACCTCTTCACATTCTACATGATCTGTTTCCGTAACTGTGGGATGTCCAGCACCGCCATCATTTACCTGAGCTGTCTAGCTATTGTTGACACCTGCTACCTGGTGTGGGTTATCCTTCTTGACCTGACTCTCACCTTCTGGGTGCTGCAGCCCTTCTGGCACTCTTACCCCTGGTGTGCCATTCTGGGATTTTTGCAGTATGGGTCTCTCTACAGTTCCTCTTGGATTGTGGTGGTGTTTACCATCGAGCGTTTCCTTGTCCTCCGCAGCACAGCCGCCAAACAGCATTTCTCCCAGGCCCGGGTCACTAAACTTACCTGCATAGCTATTGTTCTGGTATCCCACCTGGTCTCTGTGCCTCTGGCCTGGATCAATATTGTTACGCCTGTGAACTTCACGGTGGATGGAGAGAACGTAACATTGCCCAGGTGTCGATACCGCAATGCAACCTACACTACTGTTATAGTGTGGATAACTAGCTTCCTTTCAGGAGGAATTCCCATTGTGTTGGTCATCATTTTCAATTATCTCATTGGTTACCACTTGTGCCGCGCCAGCAAGCTCTTCACCAAGGAGGAGTGTCGTGTCATCCACGGTAAAAGCACGAGGGGCATGTTGAGGAGGACCATTCTACTGCTAGGCACTGTCTCTGTGGTCTTCGTTGTGCTTAGTCTTCCTCGTTTTGTCACATATTGCATCTTGAGGACCAAGTACAATAATGAGAATTTTAACAGAAATGACTACAGCATTCCAATCAATGTTGCTGGAGACATAGCCAACATGCTGCAGAACCTCAACTCCACCACAAACTTCCTACTCTACTGCATGGTCAGTCGTCGCTTCCGGCAAGAGCTGGTCAGGGTGCTGACATGTCATGAGAAGGCATTTGACCTGGGCTCTATCCTCACACATACTACCATGAAAGTTTTCTCAGTTGTGGATCATAAGGCTTCCCCAACTGTCAACCCTGTGTCTGTGGTACTAACCAGTTTGAAACAGATAGACTAGAAGGAGCTCAAAGATCAGGAAAAGATCAGAAGTTCCCCTTTAAACCAGTTTTAAACAAACGTCTTGATATAAGATCCACTTTTGTAAAGCATTTTACTGCATCTTGTGAATTTTGTTAGCAGACACATTCTGGGGTCACATGATGAAACTACTTTGTCTAGATTGTGTATGTGGAAACTCATCAAATTCAATACTGACCTCAGGCCAGAATATGTTTGGTTGGATTTATGACAGAATTGTATCAGCATAAATGCAGATGCTGTATATGAAAACCTCGTTTAACCCTAGAACACCAACAGGAGTTTTGTAACACTATCTCACTTTCACGTGGGTGAAAATCACCTTAGTGTTTGAGGGCGAACAGAATACAACACAGAAAAAGATATTTGGCAAATTTTTTGATACGGTGTTAACATGTATTTTGTTCAATTCAATTCAATTTTATTCATATAGCACCAAATCACAACAGTCACCACAAGGTGCTTTACATTGTAAGGTAAAGACCTGTCGACAGTAGGAAGGAAAAACTCCCTTTTAACAGGAAGAAACCTCCAGCAGAACCAGGCTCAGGGAGGGGCAGACATCTGCTGTGATCGGTTGGGGCTGAGGGGAGAGAGACAGGACAAAGACACACTGTGGAAGAGAGCCAGAGATTAATAATAACTAATGATTAAATGCAGAGTGGGGTATAAATAGAGTAAAAAAGGTGAATGAAAAGAAAGAGTGCATCATGGAAAACCCCCAGCAGCCTAGGTCTATTGCAGCATAACTAAGGGATGGTTCAAGGTCACCTGATCCAGCCCTAACTATAAGCTTTATCAAAAAGGAAAGTTTTAAGCCTAATCTTAAAAATAGAGAGGGTGTCTGTCCCCCGAATCTAAGCTGGGAGCTGGTTCCACAGAAGAGGGGCCTGAAAGCTGACGGCTCTGCCTCCCATTCTACTCTTAAGTATCCGAGGAACCACAAGTAAGCCAGCAGTCTGAGAGCGAAGTGCTCTATTGGGGTGATATGGGACTCTGAGGTCTTTGAGATAAGATGGGGCCTGATTATTCAAGACCTTGTATGTGAGGAGAAAAATTTTAAATTCACTTCATCTCCCGACCAGGTTATGTCTGACTTTAAGCTCGACATATTTCGCTAACCCATTAATCTAGCTTCATAGTGCACCTCTCTGGGCTTCTTTTTGCAACCATAGGAATCACCAATGTTGACCATCAGAAAGATGTAAGTTGAAGATATGAACGATACATAACTCTCTTTTCAGGCCCAGAAGTTACAGCCATCTTTTCTATACAGTCTGTGCATGTTGGTATTGTTATTATTGGAATTTTGGAATGCTAATGTCAGCATTTCGCTCAAAGCACCATTATATACAGCCTCTTGTGTGACTGTGGGTCTTTGTTAATAAAGTTTATAAAATCCTATGAAAGTCAGACTTGGGTGTGTCGTTGTGGATCCACAAAGCCATTCGGATCATTATGAAACAAAAACATGTTTCATGGCTTTGATGGTTCACTGCTCATCCAAACGCCACTGCAAACCCTGTTTAATGACTGTGATTTATGCAACCTGGAGAATATGTTCTTTTACCTGTCAGTCCTGTGTTTCATTTTCTACTTGTTGGAATTCATTGCTTTGCAAAGTATGATAAAAACAAGATCTGATGCCTTTCCCACAAAACAGTTAAATGTGGCTGGCTGCAGACTGCCTGCCTGGTTGAAGAAGCAACCTGATTGGCAGTCCTGGACTTAATGCTCCACACTTTTTGCATAAACGTGTCACGAGACTTCCAAGATTTGCATAAGACAGGAAGGAACAAGCAGTGGGGAATGTTTCCTGTTTGCCACAGAACAGGTTTGTGCTGTGGCTGAGCGGCGATAAGGAAAGGTAGGTGTGGGCGCACACTGGCTTTGTTCTTCACTTTGTAAGGTTAAACTCACTGGTAACGTTTGCCATAGTTTGTTAGATTATTGTTTAAAAAGACATGCCTGACATAGCTTTAGATTAATGATACTGACCTTTGTACTGGTGTGTCACGATCGTGTTACAGCTCGACTCACCTGTAGAGATCCGTCTGTTTCACTCGACTCAGTGGGGAAAAGAACATGAATATTCCTCCTGAGAAGAGTTTCCCATAATAATTGTGGTACTTTTCCCAGTGCTTTTTTGCTTGCTGTGATTTAAATTTTCAGTAGCAGTGACAGTTTTGATTTTGTCTTGGCTTTGTAACAGTTCTTTTCATCGCTGTTGTTCTCATTTAAGGTATTATGCTGTGTGTGCGCACATGCGTGTGTGTATAATGTGCCATGCTACAGTAAATTCTTTTAACATTACTTTCATTTTCACCACATCAGAGGCCAAAGGCACCTTTCTTTGGTAAGAAAATGGACTCTTATAAAGGTAGGAAACAAAACCTTTGCAGACACAGAGGTCCCAGTGTCCCAAAATGTCATTTTCAGTGAAGCGAGTAAAAAAACTTGTTCTTTTGCTCCTTGCTGTCAGGACCTTGTCCCCATCAGAGTATTCCTGTTGAAATGGATGAGAGTCTGGACTGCTTCCCCCCATGTGAACAGTGTAGTGGACACATGGGGACCGGCCACAAGCCAGAGGCCCGTGGCTGTGAGCCTCCTCAGGGGGCAGCACACAATTTGGGCCTGTTTAGACACCCTGAGAGCCAATACCAGCACCAGCTTCACACAAGGCCCCCGGCACCAGCACCCTCAGGACATATGAAGCCCCCAAACCTGGTAGATGCTTGGCATGTTGGTCTAAGACAGAAAGTGCCACAGTACAGGCAAGACGCCATGGGCCCTTCGAGCCGACCCTGGGGCCACTCTATGGAGGAGTCAGACTACTTAGAGCCCCCTCAACCACTCAAGTCGGACTTTAACTACACCCACCACACTAAACACCCAGGTGCATATATGCCACGTGAGTTGGTTATAAGTGGAAGCATCATTGTTATTGTTATTATTTGAAATACACCTGATATCTTTCCTGATGCAGCCCCAAAGGAATTTGTGTCTCCTCCTAGGATCAAACTGTGGCTCTTCAGTTTGTTAGACAAATTGCCACCAAATTATTCAAGTAGATCCTCAAGGCCCAAAGAGGCAAAATTCTCCAATATTTAACAATTTTCTCACTTCTTTTCTGTGACCTCTTAGATATTCTGGGATCATCTGAAGGGGTCCTGTAGGCAAAACACAGTAAAGGGGTTACAAATGAAAGAACAAAACCTACTTACAGTGGCTCAGTTTTGATATAAGGGGCGTTTTGATGGCATCTTTGGGGTCCAGATGTGCAGGGGTGCACTGTAAATCTATCTTTTAATTCAGTTTCTCTATGCTGAAACATTTCGAAACAGCCACACCCCCAACTTCAGCTCTATAAGGAAATCAGCTGGCTGAGTTGGAAAAAACAAATTCACAAGCAGCTGCTGTCGACAGAAATCAACCAGTATGTAAAAAATGTTTGTAAAGCCATTTATCTGAGCATTTCAAAATGGGATTCTGTAGGGACTGACTAGCTTTTGGAGTTGGCCACGAGGAAGAGCTGCAGTTTTTAGCTTCATTTTTCAGCCCTTTCATTTTTCAGCTTATTACAAATATTTTATAGGACACTGAAAACCTAAATTGATACTCACTTAGAGACATCTGTGCATCGCAGGCTGAGCTGCCCCAACAGTTCTTATACTATAACGAGGTCATTAGCAGTAAACTATAATTAGTCATATTGTGAGTATGAAAATTATATATTTTAAGATACTTAATATCACTGAATAAATGAGCTATCATTTATAAATATCATTTATTGGCCTTCGGAATCCAGTCATCTCCACATCCGTGATAAACAACGTTTTTGACTTTGCCTCCCAAAATGACAAGTTCAGTTTCATTCGGCTGCTCGTCTTTGTGGTTCTGTCAAATCTGCTTCTAATTTCTGCTAAATTGGAACCATAAATCTAAAAGAGGAATTCATGTCTGCTCCTCTGTGTCGGTCTGCAGACCCCAGTCCACTGCAGGGAAGCTGTCTGAGACCGTGTGGATGCTTCCCTCCAGCAAATCTGCCCCATCACAACAACAACAATTATTACGACCGGGGTTACCCAGCAGGTCCACACCAGGAGCCTCAACCCCACCAGCAACTGTTTGTCATTATGCTATTTCCAGCACTGGTTCATCAGTAGAATACTTTCCACAGTACTGCATGTCGTGACTCACTCTGTGGTTGTTTCTCATTATTTCCCTCCACAGGAATCCCTTTCAAAATACTCAGCCACCTAAAGGTGCTCCAAATGTTCACTCTCATTCTGTGCCTCAGTTTGCGGCACCTCATCCAGACATGCTGCACGAGGTCAGTGTAGGTCGTGCCGGCCCCGCAGGCACGGGATCAGTCACAAGGGAGATCAAGAAGACCATCAGTCTTCCTGAGGAGTGCAGTAAGTCCCATCATCTTCATCAGTAAACATAATTCTGTTTCCCCTCTCTTCAGGATGCTGACTGACTTTCTGATTGACAGGAAAAGTTTTCATCACATATTCCGTGGACACAGCGAACGAAATCATCACGTTTGTCAAATTTCTGGTTGATCAAGGGTTCAAACCCTCAGTAAGTCCATTCATTCATCAGCCTTCGATCCCCACAGGTCCCCACGCCATTCAAACGCTCATGCTCTCCCTGCCTCTCCTCAGATCGACATGTTTGACAGCGCAATCCGAAACATGGGTATCAACCAATGGATGGACAGGTTTTTGAATGATGTAAGTCTGACTGCTGAGTTTGAACAGACAATTCATTCATTTTAATCACAGACGTGCAGAAAAACTCAGAGTTGGGGGGGGGGGCGTTTTAACAGAAATCAGTGCTCATCATCGTGGTCATCAGCCCCAAGTACAAGGAGGACGTGGAGGGCGATGGAGACGATGAGCATGGCCTGCACACCAAGTACATTCACAACCAGGTAAACAAATATATTCTCACAATGTCTCCCTCTTGTGGCTTTTCTACATCATTAAAGTACCTCCTCCCACATGACACTGTCATGGAACAATGAGGAAATATCTCCCAGGGAATTGAAAACAGAGCAGCTCCACCCAGAGTCCCCACAGGCCCACAGCGTTAGCGTGTCACAGCAGCTGAAGCAGAGGGCAATCAACTCCATCTGCTTTCTGCCAGAATGAATCATAATAATGTATAATTATTTTAACATTAGGTAAAGAATAAAGAAAATATATTTTGGTTTTAGCTCACGAGTGAAGTCTTTGTTCAGTTCTCCGTCCTAAGCACAGATTATCTTTTCACAATGGCACAGATTCAAAATGAGTACATCCAGCAAGGCTGCCTCAACTTCAGACTGGTTCCTGTGTTGTTTCCAAGTGCAACCAAGGTAAGACTGAGCAACACATGATGAGAAAAGTCATAGAAATTACTGTCACAAAGACATTTCAGCTGCTGCTGCTCAGAGTCTGTGTTCAGTTCTGTGTGCCCAGTAAGGATCAGGATCAGTAACACAGAAAACCTGTCTTTGTGATTTGGGTCAACTGAACCTTTAATATAGCCAACCAATAGCAACATACTGAAGCCACCATTCTTTAACAGTAAAAAGCTATTAACTAAAGTTTAGTGAACCATCACTTTCTCCATATATTAACGACAAAAACAGAAAGCAATGATTTGCAAATCTCATAAACCTACAATTTATTCTCTACGCAACAGTGAAAACATGATGGTTAAACTGAGAAAATGCACCATTTTAAGGTCATTTTAACTTTGATGGCAGCAACATGTCTGGAAAAAGTTGGGACAGGGCCATGTGGTACCCCTCTTCTTTTAATAAGAGTCCGTAAAGGTCTGGGGAACTGAGGAGACCTGCTGCTGGACTTTGGTAATGTTGTCCCCTTCTTGTCTGATACCGGATGCTGGCTGCTCAACAGTCCTGCGTCGCCTTTGTCGTATTTTTTCGTTTCACGATGCACCAACAGTCTAGATTGCAGGAAGCCAGTTCAGCACTCGGACTCTTCTGCTACGAAGTCATGCTGTTGTGGTGGGTGCAGTTTACGGTTTAGCATTGTCTTGCTGAGAAAGACATCTGGTTGGGAGCATTTGTTCATCCTCTTCAGTGCGGAGGATACAGCGTCCACGGTCCATTTTAAAGGAGCCTTTGTCCAGAGATGATGGCAGCGTTTCTGGATCAAGCTCCATGTGGCTTCTTCTTTGCACGACAGACCCTGGACCTGCATTTGTGGATGGCAGGGTGGACTGTGTTCACATACAGTGATTTCTGGAAGTGTTTCTGAGCCCATGCGGTGATTTCCATGAGAGAATCATGCCTGTTTTTAATGCAGTGGTGTCTGAGGGCCTGAAGATCACAGGCATCCAATATTGACTTTGGCCCTTGTCTTTTCCACACAGAGACTTCTCCAGATTCTCTGAATCATTTGATATTATTTACTGTATGTGATGAGATATTCAAAGTATTCACAGTTTTACATTGAGAAACATTATTCTGAAAATAATCCACAATTTATAGATTTTTTTTTTTTTTGCCCATCCACTTACTTTTCCAGCCTTTTGTTGCCCCATCTCAACTTTTGAGATGCGTACGGCCATCAAATTCAAATTGAGCTAAAAATAAATTTTGAAACTGTAAAATGTCCCAGTTTAACATGATATGGTTTCTTTGTTCTATTGTGAATAAAATATGGGTTTGTGAGATTTGCAGATCTTAGCAATTCAGGTGTTCCAACTTTTTTGGTATTTGGTTGTACTAACTCCTTAGTCCACCAGCTATTAAGGGTTAGAAATGCTATGCACATTATAAAAGCACTGATATTTCCCTTAGTTTTGAACAAAATGATTGTTTTGAGTGGTGCAGTGGGCTCGGTGGTTTAACAGCACAACTCTGAGTACAGCTTATGGAGGCAAAAAGAAACCCTGCAGATGTTTTTGGTTACTGTTGATTAAAGAGTACTGTGGAATGTACCAAGTTCAAACCATCAGCCATAAGAGGGGGGGGGGTCTGAAATATCTACTCTTCTTTTTTTCCAAGATGAGCCACGAGTGCATCAGTCTGTAAGAAAATAGGGTGAATTACTGCATGCTAAAAAATAAAGCTTAGAGCTTTACATGGAAGATACACTGGAAAGAGATGAGTGGCATTAAAGTCCAGTTTAGTACAGTGACTCTGTGCATATTTCCTCACAGAGACATGTCCCCAGCTGGCTCCAGAGCACCAGGATCTACCGCTGGCCCCAGGACACCCAGGACCTGCTGCTGCGCCTGTTAAGGGAGGAGCGCTACATCATCCCACAGCGGAGCGCTGATCTCACCCTCACTGTCCGTACTCTCTGAGAGCGCTAAAAAGGACTCATGCAAAATATGCAGCACAGCCAAAATAGCTTTCTTTGTACAAAACTCAACATGTTGTCAGTATATTTTTTCCCAGATAAAGATTTACTGGCTGTATCTTTTACAGTATTCAATTATAAACAATCATTGAAGTGGCACGTTTAACTCTTACTCAGTGATTCCTGACAAATCAGATGTTACCCTGGCCAATCAGAGTGTTTGATGCTAGTCTGGGGCTTTTTTACGTTCTTACTCTTTATCTGCGCTTCATGTGGGTTTAACTAACATTTGGCCACCAGAGGGCAGGAAAGAAGACACAGCATCTAACTTTTGTTCTTGTTGGATTATTACAATGCCATGGTGAATATTATTGTTATTATTACATCTGAGAAATGCAGAGAAACATTAGCACTCATCTGAAGTTGTGTTTCTGGACATCTGACAGATGGTTTAGTGTCCTCCAGCACTTGAACTATGTACCAGTAAGTGCAGGGCAGGTAGCATACAGAGCTTTTTCACCAAAATCAGCTCCAAACTGAGAAATTTTAGCATCTTTTCAGAAATATATTATTTTTCAAGTACCTTTTTTAGCTCACAACAGAACAGGCTATTGTCATTATCACTACTACTACAACTACTAATTATTATAATAATACTACAAATACTGCTTATACTAATAATAATACATAACTTCATATTTTTATATTTATTTAGCACTTTTCTTAACAAAGTTACAAAGTGCTTCACTGAAAGAAATAAAGAAAAAAAAATTCAGGACATGGTTAAAAACAATAAAAGGAGAAAAAAGGAGGGCCGATGAGGGCTGTAAAATTGTTCTGGGTGTAAAACTGCAAAGCGTTTTCAGAATTCATAATCTACACTGCATAATTATCATTAACTAAATGCTAAAAACAACAACAAAGCAGACCCTGAACTGTCGAGCAGTTGAAATCCTTTATTGAGCAAAAATTGTAAAATATTTTGCTTTCCCAAATACAGCTGTTCCCCCAGTAAACGCTTACAGTGTGTTTTTGTTTTAGAAATGTACAAATTTCTGTTTCAATATCCGATATGCTGTCTTTGTACTATTCTTAATTCCCTGTACATGTCAAATACTTAGCAAATTGTGCTTTCTGCTTTTTTATACATTTTTAATTGTGCAGCCTTCAAGGACAACATGAAGAAAATGAGAGAAAGAGGAAAGACAGACTCAGGAAGTACAGAGGATTAGTGAGGAGGAAGTGAAAGGAGCTATGAAGATGATGAACAGTGGAAATGCAGTTGGTAGAGGTACGAAGATGTCTACGAGAGAGGGAGTCAAATGTTTCAACCAGATTGTTTAACACAGTCTAGGAGAGTGAGAGGAATGGAAAAGTGTACTGATTTTTAAGAACAAGGGTGATGTGAAAAGAGCACTACAGATGTTTGCTTTGAGAGTGTCAATGGAGTAGTACAGAGAAGGTCAGAAGGAGCTTCACTGTCTTTGTTGATCTGGAGAAAGCGTATGATAGGGTGCCAAAAGAGGAACTGTGGTTCTGCATGAGGAAGTCGAGAGTGCCAGAAGTATGTGAGGCTGGTGCAGGACATGTATGAGGACAGCGAGACAGTGGTGAATTGTGTAGTAGGAGTGACAGACGGGTTCAAGGTGGGGGTGGGATTACATCAGGGATCTGCTCAGAGCCCCTTCTTGTTTGTAATGGTGACAGACTGACAGATGAGGTCTGACAGGAGTCTCTGTGGAACAGGATGTTTGTAGGTGGCGTTGTGATCTGTAGTGAGAGTCGAGAGCAGGTGGAGGACAGCCTGAAGAGGTGGAGGTACATTATATGGCCAAAAGTATTTGATCGTCTGCCTTCACACATGAACTTGAGTGACATCCCATTCCTAATCCATTTTTGACCATTCTTCCAGAAGCACATCTGTGAGGTCGGACACTGATGTTGGACGAGAAGGCCTGGCTCACAGTCTCCACTCTAATTCATCCCAAAGGTGTTCTATCAGGTTGAGGTCAGGACTCTGTGCAGGCCGGTCAAGTTGTTCCACACCAAACTGGCTCATCCATGTCTTTATGCACCTGCTTTGTGCACTGGTGTGCAGTCATGTTGGAACAGGAAGGAGCCATCCTCAAACTGTTCCCACAAAGTTGGGAGCATGAAATTGTCAAAAAATGTCTTGGTATGCTGAAGCGTTAAGAGTTCCTTTCACTAAGGGGCCGAGCCGAACTCCTGAAAAGCAACCCCAATCACTTCCACTTTGTTAACAGTTGAATGTGGCATATTTAATAGAGAGGAAATTTCACGACTGGACGTGCTGCACAGGTGGCATCCTATCACGGACCATGCTGGAAGTGTATGAAAGTGACCGCTCAGGTCGACTGGTTTGGAGACAAAGTTAGAGAGGCAGGGCTGAGATGGTCTGGACATGTACAGAGGAGGATAGTGGATATACTGGACAAAGGATGTTGAAGATGGAGCTGCAGGAAGGAGGAAGAGAGGAAGAGCACAGAGAAGAATCATGGATGAACGAGTACATGCAGAGGATTGGTGTGACAGGGGAGGATGCTGGGACGCCTAAAGGGAACAACCCAAAGACGAAGCAGCTTTCAAGGAAACAGTTGTTAAAAATAAAACGTGATAATTTTCTGCAGAATTCAGTTCCAAGAGCAAATTTATTATATAACATGACTTTTTGAAAAGTAATGTTTAAAATGTTGCAAGCCTGAAATGGAAAATGAGAATCTTTAAAACAGGAAACATGTATTTCATGATGGATTATGCCTTTTGGAAATTTGAGCACATTAAGGCATTTGCTCAATGATTTAACTGAACAGCATATTACCAGATCATCATATCTAACCTCCACATTACAATAATGTACTTCTCTGTAAAGCACACGGTTAACCAGGAGAACCAGAAGGTGGCAGCATGTCCCACGTAATAACACCCCAGCATCATTTATCTGTTCATGAGTGTGTACATACAGGTGCTGGCCATAAAATTAGAATATCATGAAAAGGTTGATTTCAGTAATTCCATTCAAAAAGTGAAATTTGTATATTATATTCATTCATTACACACAGACTGATATATTTCAAATGTTTTTGATGATTATATCTGACAACTAATGAAAACCCCAAATTCAGTATCTCAGAAAATTCGAATATTGTGACGCCTGGCGCCACACTCTAATCAGCTGATTAACTCAAAACACCTGCAAAGGCCTTTAAATAGTCTCTAGTCTCTAATTCTGTAGGCTACACAATCATGGGGAAGACTGCTGACTTGACAGTTATCCAAAAGACGACCTTTGACACCTCGCACAAGGAGGGCAAGACACAAAAGGTCATTGCTAAAGAGGCTGGCTGTTCACAGAGCTCTGTGTCCAAGCACATTAATAGAGAGGCGAAGGGAAGGAAAAGATGTGGTAGAAAAAAGTGTACAAGCAATAAGGATGACCGCACCCTGGAGAGGACTGTGAAACAAAACCCATTCAAAAATGTGGGGGAGATTCACAGAGAGTGAACTGCAGCTGGAGTCAGTGCTTCAAGAACCACCACGCACAGACGTATGGTCCCAGAGTCTGCATGAAGAGAGGAGAGGCACAGAATCCACGTTGCTTGAGGTCCAGTGTAAAGTTCCCACAGGTAGTAATGGTTTGGGGCGCCATGTCATCTGCTGGTGTTGGTCCACGGTGTTTTCTGAGGTCCAAGGTCAACGCAGCCGCCTACCAGGAAGTTTTAGAGCACTTCATGCTTCCTGCTGCTGACCAACTTTATGGAGATGCAGATTTCATTTTCCAGCAGGACTTGGCACCTGCACACAGTGTCAAAGCTACCAGTACCTGGTTTAAGGACCATGGTATCCCTGTTCTTAATTGGCCTGCAAACTCACCTGACCTTAACTCCATAGAAAATCTATGAGCTATTGTGAAGAGGAAGATGTGATACACCAGACCCAACAATTCAGAAGAGCTGAAGGCCACTATCAGAGCAACCTGGGCTCTCATAACACCTGAGCAGTGCCACAGACTGATCGACTCCATGGCACGACGCAATGCTGCAGTAATCCAGGCAAAAGGAGCCCCAACTAAGTATTGAGTGCTGTACATGCTCATACTTTTCATGTTCATGTCTTAAGTAATATTCTAATTTTCTGAGATACTGAATGAATATAATATACAAGTTTCACTTTTTGAATGGAATTACTGAAATACAACTTTGATATTCTAATTTTATGACCAGCACATGTATATAGATATACACACACACACACACACACACACACACACACACACACACACACACACACACACACACACACCAGATTACAAAAAAGGCATCTGTTGGTCATAAAGCATCGGTGTAATAAAGCATGTAGACAGGGCTCAGGAAACCTGAATGAAACATCCGTTCCACATGTTCCACCACTGACTCCCTGATAAGCCAGCATTGTCTGAGGCACCCTCAACTGCCAGCTTTGCACCCTGAACCTCAGCATTTTACTCTATCAGTGTGCACAGCCTATTTACCAAACCTGGGGAAAAAAAAAAAGTTGCTCACATCTGTGTGCTGTTTGTGGGGAACTCTGCTGATGTCCAGGCTTTTATCAGCTCCAGCATGAGGGTGCTTTGTGTAAACAGGGCTGCAGCCAGTACCAATAAATCTACTGTTTGTTATTGTTTCAGGACTTGCACTCCACTCAGTTTTATCTGAGGGATCGAAAGCAGCCATATGCAGATATTTTCCCAAAACAGCACGAATCCCCTTTCTATCTACCCTGCTACTTGTGAATTAAACTTCCCCATACATCAACAATATATCCATGACAACAAGAGAATCCTACTGAAGAACCCTTTGGGGATCGTGTTCATGTTCATGATTATGTTCACTCAGCGGTCTTGTAGTCCTATTATTTCTTGCTTGTTGCTAATTTTACATTCAGATGAGATGGGCCACACTAAAAATCAGCTTCAGTGGAAGTCATGATGATCCGATAACTATTATGACCGTGTGATACACCACCACACAAAGTAAAACATATCCACTGGATAACGCTTTTCCCAGGTGTTCCCTCAATACTGGGAATACTGTTATTGCTTTTATCCATACCTGCCTTGCTTTTACCTTCTGTAGTCTTACATCAACCACAGAGGTGAAATAGAGGCATAGGTGTAATTTTGAGGGGCGCAGAGGTGACAAATGCCTCCAGTATTAATAAAACTCAGTGAGAAATGTCTTTTTTAATTTAGTCTATAAATGTTTTTATCTTCAGGCACAAGACAGGACAATATAGCACACATAAGTTCCTATTAGATGAGACACAGGTGGTGAGGAGACACAGGTGAAACCCATCGAACGCAGGTGGAACTAATGAGGGAATAGAACAAAAACAGGAAGTAAAATGAACAGAACTAATCTTTGACACAAAACATGAAGTAATGACCAAAGAACACTGACACACAAAGAATAACACTAAACACGATTACACAGATGGGGGAACACAAAAGGTGCAGAAAAAACACCAGGAACAACTAAAACCTGATATGTACATGATTTCAAAGAGTCACCCCCTAACAGAGCTACGTGCAACATGTTTTAAATGTGCACCAAATTTGAAAGAATCTTGCTAAGACATCTGAGCTCGTAAATTGCAGTGGTTTACATGTGAACAGATGAGACATACGTATTTAATAAGGTAGGTTCCCTAAACAAGAGACACAAAAGCAGCCTGATATCAGACAGAAAAGAATCAACTTGTCCCACACTCTCACATCTAAAACCAGGTGAAAAGTGAAAGCCTAATTGTGTTCTGCTCCACACATTCCTACCTTAAAGGGCTGCAGGAAAGCTACAAAGTGGTGCAAAAAAAAGAGAGACCAGAATGCAGGAAATACAGTGTCTGATAGTCAAAATTATCTTGCGTGGGAACCTCGGAGGCCTCGACCTTTATACAGCCACCTCAGTGCTCAAACAACACCTATTGGTAGCAGTTCATGTTTCATTTCATAAAGTGAGCTTTATTAAGGGAGGAACAGTCAAATGGTCTTCTCATACCACACCCTTCCATTCCAAATTCATCACTCCAGGTTTTGGTGTAAGTAAACAGATGACACAAAAGAATGCTAAAATCAAGTCAAGTTTTGGGGATAGCGGAGAAAATGTTATTTAATTTAGGTAAAAGATTAAAATGTTTGGTCTATGTACAAATGCATTTATGAAACATTTTAATTATAGCATTTTCAAACTTAATAATTTTTGTTACACATTGGTATGAGAGAAAAATATCTAAGGATTGCTCAGTGGCTTTCTCTGGAACCTTTAATCACAGCTCAAGCTCTCTGATGGCAGATGTATGAAAGAGTACAAGGATGTCGCTCCTTTTCCTCCTCTTTCACTGAGGGGAACACATCCTTAAGAACAGATGGGCTATCTGACCAGATAGTTTTAGGCTCTGTTCCCACTGGGCCCATCCATACTAAAAATGTATGCACTTAGTGTACTGTAAAACACTTTAGATAAAAGCTCACACCAAACACTACATTAAATATGGCATCTATAATATTTTTGGATTCATTTGATAAGTGCTCTCAGACCTCAGGCATGCTGCTGGCAATTGTAAGCAGACGACTGCTGATTGGTTCATTAAGAAGGCCAGGCTCTCACTCAAGGTCAGCACACACTCCAGCAGACAGAGGCTCCCTCTGTCTGCTGGAGTGTGTGCTGATGAAAATGCTAATGAAACATTTTTATCATCGGGGAGTCATTGACTGCCATGTCCCCAGCATGAACTGGACCGAACCAGCTGTTTGAAGAGGGTTATGGCTCTGTCATTGGAGAGGAGAAAGCGGTGAGCTCAGCACATCCAGCACTGCTGCCTGCCATGTACTGGCTGTTATAGAAATATGAGTGGAGTGATGAAGAGCTTGAAGTGTTATAGGCAGAAAGGCATAAGTAAAGCACCTGTGCGTGGTTCTCTTAAGTCACACCAAATAGCAGAAAGTGTATAAAAAGATGAAAAGACAACTTGTTTTAAGGTGTTGCAGCAACAGGATGCTGTTGAAACCCAAAACGAATTGCCACAAGTTGAAAAGGCAACTTGTCTAGGGGTTTTTGTCCCCTGGTAGGGTCTCCCAAGGCAAACTGGTCTTGAGTGAGGGGCCAGACAAAGAGTGATCCGTCGTAGGCGTTGGGTGCAGTGTGTGTTGAGCAGCGGCCAAGGACAGAGGCCCCGCCCCGGTGGACCGATCCCTGGGTATTGAGACTGGGCATGGACATGGAATGTCACTTCTCTGGTGGTGAAGGAGCCTGAGTTAGTGGAGGAGGTTGAGAGATACTGGCGATACAGCAAGCTGGGGTGGGTATCCATGTATCCCTTCAACCTGCTGCCTGTACGTCTGAGTTTTCACCGGTGGACGGTTGCTACCCTGTGCCTTCAGGCCAAGGACTGGAACCTAACTGTTGTTTGCACTTATGTGCCAAATGACAGTTCAGAGTACCCAGCCTTCTTGGAGTCACTGGGTGGGATGCTCGAGGGTGGCCCATCTGGTGATTCTATTGTCCTACTGGGACACTTCAACACTCACATGGGCAATGACAGTGAGTCCTGGAGCAGCCTGCTTGACCTGAACATGAGTGGTCTTCTGTTATTGGACTTCTGCGCAAACCACAGTTTGTCTGTAATGAACATGTTCAAATATAAGGATGTCCATAAGTGCACGTGGCAACAGGACACCCTAGGTTGCAGGTCAATGATCGATTTGTAATCATATCATCAGATCTGCAGCATATTCTGGTGGAGAGTTGGATCAGGTCATGGGGGAGGATGCTGGACAAACCTGGCACACCTAAATGTATAGTGAGAGTGCGCTGAGAAAGCCTAGCAGAGGCCCCAGTCTGCAAGATCGTCAATTCCTACCTCCGGCAGAACTTCGACAGCATTCCGAGGGAGACTTAGGACAATGAATCTGAATGGACCATGTTCCAGGCCTCGATTGTTGAGCCTGCTACATGGAACTGTGGCTGAAAGGTGGTTGATACCTGTTGTGGTGGCAATCCCAGAACCAGGTGGTGGACACCAGAGGTGAAGGGATCTATCAAGCTGAAGGAGTCTTATCAGGCTTGGTTAGCCTGGGGGACTTCAGAGGAAGCTGATGGGTACTTCTAGGCCAAGGGGAATGTGGCTCGGGTTGTGGCTGAAGCAAAAACTCAGTTGTGGGAGGAGTTCGGTGAGGGCATGGAAAAGGACTTTCGGAAAATCTCAAAGCAATTCTGGCAAACCATCAAGCGACTCAGGAGAGGAAAGCAGTGCTTTATCCGGTCTTTAAGTCTGACGTCATTTCCGGGTCCAAATGCTCCTAAACAGCAATGGCATAACCAATGACTGTTCACTATTAAAGATGATTGTAACACACCTTATCAACTGCAGCTGTTTCCGCTTCTCTTTCTCATTGGTAAAATAACAGCTGAGTGTTTTTTTGAGTGGGATCGGTTAAAACAACCAGGGTGCAGCATTGCGGCATATTGATCACGTGACAGTTTGGACCCAGAAATGGAATTTTACATCATCACTTAACAACCGGATAGACCCTTTTACAGCCTACGTCAAAGGATGTGCGCGCATTATGGCAACGGAAGTGAACTGCTACTCTATTCAAATCAATAAGAACAAGGAGACTGCGCAGCATTTAAACGTGATTTAAAAGCAATATCAGCATCAAAATGTCTGGCTGTTGCGTGTTCGGCTGTCAGAATTTCTATTCTACCAGAAGTGGACTGAAGTTGTACCAAATCCCAGGGGATCACGGTTGTTTGAGAGAAAACGGAGGCCTCTGTGGTTGCAAGCCATCAAATGTGCTGATAAAAATTGGACTGGATCAGAAATGTTCATGTTCGAAGCGCCCATTTTGTCTGGTAAAGTTATTTATCTTCGGTTGTTTATACCAGGATGTCAGGTATCTAAAGTAAACAGCATTAGCTGGTAGGCTATTTGGCTTTTAAACTGTAGTGTGGCTGGCTATTTACAGGTGAGGCATCGCTGGACTCAGAGAGTCCTGATTTTTAAATTAATATTTAATCACAGTGCCAGTCAAAAGTCTGAGCAGACTTGCATATGAATGGTTGAGCGTGTCTCACATTGTGACTGGAACAATATTTTTTTTTCATTGTAAATCAATAATATCTGCAGTTGGAAAACTCTTAGCAAGCTAGAAAAGCAGTTTGACGAAGTACTCATGCTGCCATGCAGGTACAGTTCGCTGTGAGGACGTAGTTCTCTGGCTTGTTTACAATGGCCCGAGCCTCATACACAGCGGTCCTGTTTCCATGTCTTTGACTTGGAAGAACTTCTGCCTTCAAGACACAAAACTCCGAGCATCCAGTGACTTACATGTGCTGCAACTTCTCTCCGGTGTACACGCTGGGTTTCTCCACCAAATACACGTATATATCCGCCCATGGATACTGGGCCACTTGCTAACGTACCACAGGGATCGGAGTCGGTTGCCTGTGGTCAAAATTAATTTTTGCAGGTAGTTTTCATGATCTTTCGTTGATAATCCGTTCTCGTAGATTGAAACGCTATTGAACTCCGCCGTATTTCCATTTCAAAAATGCGCGCATCGCTACCTACGTCATCATTGTTTACAAAGAGTAAAAGGGTCTATTCACACAGTGTATAGTGCAGGTGGGGCACTGCTGACTTTTGAGGATATAGTCAGCCCGTAGAAAGAATACTTCAAGGACGTCCTCAATCCCACAAGCAGAGTCTGGGGATGAGGGGGACAACTCGCCTATCACTGAGGGTGAGGCCACTGAAGTAGTTACACAACTTCTTGGTGACAGGGGCCCTGAGGTGGACAAGAGTCGCCCTGAGTTCCTGAAGGCTCTGGTTGTTGTAGGGCTATCTTGGTAGACATACCTCTGCAACATCACATGGAGATCTGGGGTGGTGCCACTGGATTGGTAGATTGGGGTGGTGGCTCCCAACTTCAAGAAGGGGGACCAGAGGGTGCGCTCCAGCTATCAGGGGATCACACTCCTCAGCCTCCGCAGGAATGTCTACGCCAGGATGCTGGAAAAGAGAGTTTGTCTGTTAGTTGAACCTTGAATTCAAGAGGAACAATACAGTTCAAGTGTGCGTGGGAGGTTGACCATCCAGTCTACATGTATTTTGTGGACCTGGAGAAGGAATTTAACTGTCTCTTGAGGCATCCTGTGGTTTAGTTTCTTCACAAATCAATTAAATTACAAATTCTAAATAGAATAATATCTAAAATGACTAAATGTGAAATGGGACTCCCCAAAAGCTAGTCACAGCTTATAAATGGGGCAATAAGTCAGACTCATTTCCTGTGGGTGTTGAACTCCACCAGGGCTGTCACCGATTCTGTTCATAATTTTTATGGACAGAATTTCTAGGTGTAGCCAAGTGGAGGAAGACTTCTGCCTTTGTGGCCTTAGAATTCATCCCTGCTTTTTGCAGATGATGTTGGCTTCATCACGTGGTGGCCTCCAGTTTGCACTGGAACGGTTCACAGAAGAGTGTGAAGCGGCAGGAAAGAGAATTAGCACCTCCATGTCTGAGGCCATGGTTCTCTGCTGGAAACGGGTGGAGTGCCCACTCCAGGTCAGGGACAAGTTGCCGCCCGAAGTGCAGGAGTTTAAGTATCTCGGTGTCTTGTTCAGGGAAGATGGGAGCGGGAGATTGACAGATGGATTGGGGCTACGGCTGCAGTTATGTAGACACTGCACCTGTCTGTTGTGGTAAAGAGAGCTGAACATAAAAGTGAAGCTGTCAATTTACAGATCGATCTACGTCCCTACGCTAATCTATGGTCACTTTCCAAAGGTCACGGCCAAAAGAATGATGACAAAAATGAGCTTCCTCTGAGGGTGGCTGGCCCGTCCCTCACAGTTAGGGTGAGGAGTGCAGTCATTTGGGAGGAGCTGCTTCACATCAAAAGGAGCCAGTTGAGGATGCCTCCTGGGCACCTATTGGATGACGTGAGGTATTCCGGCATGTCCTACCAGGAGGAGGCCCCTCAATATTGGTTACAGAAAAAAAAATTGCGTTGAACAAAACTGAGATTTTGGCTTTAGCTTGTGACACTTGAAGTTGGTGTAAATTGATCTCTTTGGAGTTTGTAACAGCTTACATGTATTTTTAAGCCCATTTTAAAGAACATCTTCAGCACTTGTGAGGTTATATGGGCTCAGATAGCCTTGAAAAAAAAAAAAAATGTGACTTAAAACGTGTCAAATTTCAACCCATGAGAGTCTGTTACTCTAAAAATGTTCATATTACTAAAGTAAAATTTTGCATGGCTTCATTACATACAATAATGTTATCTGCCCATACTGATGCCAATCACGGGTATGGCTGCCTTCCATCCATCCATCCATCCATCCATTTTCTTCCGCTTATCCGGGGCCGGGTCGCGGGGGCAGAAGCCTAAGCAGAGAAGCCCAAGCTTCCCTCTCCCCAGCCACCTCCTCCAGCTCATCCGGAGGGACCCCAAGGCGTTCCCAGGCCAGCCGAGATACATAATCTCTCCAGCGTGTCCTGGGTCTACCACGGGGCCTCTTCCCGGTGGGACATGCCCGGAACACCTCACCCAGGAGGCGGCCAGGAGGCATCCTAATCAGATGCCCGAGCCACCTCAACTGGCTCCTTTCGATGTGGAGGAGCAGCGGCTCTACTCTGAGCCCCTCCCGGATGGCCGCACTCCTCACCTTATCTCTAAGGGAGAGGCCAGCCACCCTTCGAAGGAAACTCATTTCTGCCGCTTGTATTCGCGATCTTATTCTTTCGGTCACTACCCAAAGCTCGTGACCATAGGTGAGGGTAGGAACGTAGATCGACCGGTAAATCGAGAGCTTCGCTTTTACGCTAAGCTCCCTCTTCACCACGACGGACCGGTGCAGCGTCCGCATCACTGCAGAAGCAGCCCCGATCCGCCTGTCAATCTCCCGTTCCCTTCGCCCATCACTCGTGAACAAGACCCCGAGATACTTAAACTCCTCCACTTGAGGCAAGAACTCGTTCCTGAGCCGGAGATGGCACTCCACCCTTTTCCGGCTGAGGACCATGGCCTCAGACTTAGAGGTGCTGATTCTCATGCCAGCCGCTTCACACTCGGCTGCGAACCGTTCCACTGCGAGCTGGAGGCCCCCCCCTGATGAAGCCAACAGAACCGCATCATCTGCAAAAAGCAGAGATGAGACTCTGAGGCCACCAAGGAAGAAGCCTTCCGCCACCTGGCTACGCCTAGAAATTCTGTCCATAAAAATTATGAACAGAATCGGTGACAAAGGGCAGCCCTGACGGAGTCCAACACCCACAGGAAACAAATCCGACTTATTACCGGCTATACGGACCAAGCTCTCACTGTGGTTGTACAAGGACTGAATGGCCCGCAACAATGGGCCAGACACCCCATACTCCCGCAGAACCTCCCAAAGAACACCCCGAGGAACACGGTCGAATGCCTTCTCTAAGTCCACAAAGCACATGTAGACTGGTTGGGCAAACTCCCACGCACACTCGAATATCCTTGAGAGGATAAAGAGCTGGTCCAGCGTTCCACGACCAAGACGAAAACCGCATTGTTCCTCCTGAATCCGAGGTTCGACTAACGGACGCACCCTCCTTTCCAGCACCCTGGCATAGACCTTACCGGGGAGGCTGAGGAGTGTGATCCCCCGAAAGTTGGAGCACACCCTCCGGTCTCCCTTCTTAAAGATGGGGACCACCACCCCGGTCTGCCAATCCAATGGCACTGCCCCAGATCTCCACGCGATGTTGCAGAGGCGTGTCAACCAAGACAGCCCTACAACATCCAGAGCCTTCAGGAACTCAGGGTGAATCTCGTCCACCCCAGGGGCCCTGCCACCAAGGAGTTGTTTAACTACCTCAGTGACCTCCCCCCCAGTGATGGTCAAGTCATCCCCCTCATCCCCAGACTCTGCTTCCACTACAGAAGGTGTGTCCGTGGGATTTAGGAGGTCCTCGAAGTATTCCCTCCACCGTCTGACTATAGCCTCAGTTGAAGTCAGCAGCACCCCCCCCGCACTATAAACAGTGTGAGTGAAGCACTGCTTTCCCCTCCTGAGTCGCCTGACGGTTTGCCAGAATCGCTTCGATGCCGTCCGAAAGTCTTTTTCCATAGCCTCACCAAACTCCTCCCACACCCGAGTTTTTGCTTTGGCCACTACCCGAGCTGCATTCCGCTTGGCCTGTCGATACCTGTCAGCTGCCTCCGGAGTCCCACAGGCTAACCAAGCCCGATAGGACTCTTTCTTCAGCTTGATGGCTCCCTTCACCTCCGGTGACCACCATCTGGTTCGGGGGTTACCACCACGACAGGCACCAACCACCTTGCAGCCACAGCTCTGAGCAGCAGCCTCAACAATGGAGGTGCGGAACATGGTCCATTCGGACTCAATGTCCTCAGCCTCCCTCGGAATGCTGTCGAAGTTCTGCCGGAGGTGGGAGTTGAAGATCTCCCGGACTGGGGCTTCTGCCAGGCGTTCCCAGCGCACCCTCACAATACGTTTAGGTGTGCCAGGTCTGTCCAGCATCTTCCCCCGCCACCTGATCCAACTCACCACCAGGTGGTGATCAGTTGACAGCTCAGCTCCTCTCTTCACCCGAGTGTCCAGAACATACGGCCGCAGATCTGATGATACGATTACAAAATCGATCATCGACCTGCGACCTAGGGTGTCCTGGTGCCATGTGCACTTATGGACATCCTTGTGTTCGAACACGGATTGCCTTCATGGCTGCCTTCATTATTAAAAATCACTTCAGACAAAGTCAACAATAAACTAAAATTTTAAACATTGTAACCCCTGTAGGCCCACCACCCGCAGGAGGTGTCGTAGGGGTCGGGTGCAGTGTGTGTCGGGCAGTGGCCGAGGGCGGAGGCCCTGGCGGACCGATCCCTGGCTATCGAAACTGGCTATTGGGACATGGAATGTCACCTCTCTGGTGGGGAAGGAGCCTGAGCTAGTGCGTGAGGTTGAAAGATACCAGCTAGATATAGTTGGGCTCACCTCAATGCATGGCCTGGGCTCTGGAACCAGTCTCCTGGAGAAGGGCTGGACTCTGTTCCAGTCTGGAGTTGCCCTCGGTGAGAGGCGGCGAGCTGGGGTGGGTATTCTTGTATCCCCCTGGCTTGCTGCCTGTACGTCGGAGTTTACACCGGTGGACAAGAGGGTAGTTTCCCTGCGCCTTTGAGCTGGGGAACGGGTCCTGACTGTTGTTTGCGCTTATGCGCCGAATGACAGTTCAGAGTACCCACCCTTTTTGGAGTCGCTGGGTGGGGTGCTGGAGGGTGCTCCATCTGGGGACTCCATAGTCTTGCTGGGAGACTTCAATGCTCCCGTGGGCAATGACAGTGAGACCTGGAGGGGCGTGATTGGGAGGAACGGCCTGCCCGATCTGAACCCGAATGGTGTTTTGTTATTGGACTTCTGTGCAAACCACAGTTTGTCCATAACGAACACCATGTTCAAACATAAGGATGTCCATAAGTGCACATGGCACCAGGACACCCTAGGTCGCAGGTCGATGATCGATTTTGTAATCGTATCATCAGATCTGCGGCCGTATGTTCTGGACACTCGGGTGAAAAGAGGAGCTGAGCTGTCAACTGATCACCACCTGGTGGTGAGTTGGATCAGGTGGTGGGGGAAGATGCTGGACAGACCTGGCACACCTAAACGTATTGTGAGGGTGTGCTGGGAATGCCTGGCAGAAGCCCCAGTCCGGGAGATCTTCAACTCCCACCTCCGGCAGAACTTCGACAGCATTCCGAGGGAGGCTGAGGACATTGAGTCCGAATGGACCATGTTCCGCACCTCCATTGTTGAGGCTGCTGCTCAGAGCTGTGGCTGCAAGGTGGTTGGTGCCTGTCGTGGTGGTAACCCCCGAACCAGATGGTGGTCACCGGAGGTGAAGGGAGCCATCAAGCTGAAGAAAGAGTCCTATCGGGCTTGGTTAGCCTGTGGGACTCCGGAGGCAGCTGACAGGTATCGGCAGGCCAAGCGGAATGCAGCTCGGGTAGTGGCCGAAGCAAAAACTCGGGTGTGGGAGGAGTTCGGTGAGGCTATGGAAAAAGACTTTCGGACGGCATCGAAGCGATTCTGGCAAACCGTCAGGCGACTCAGGAGGGGAAAGCAGTGCTCCACTCACACGGTTTATAGTGCGGGTGGGGTGCTGCTGACTTCAACTGAGGCTATAGTCAGACGGTGGAAGAAATACTTCGAGGACCTCCTGAATCCCACTGACACGCCTTCTGTAGTGGAAGCAGAGTCTGGGGACGAGGGAGATGACTTGACCATCACTGGGGGTGAGGTCACTGAGGTAGTTAAACAACTCCTTGGTGGCAGGGCCCCTGGGGTGGACGAGATTCGACCTGAGTTCCTGAAGGCTCTGGATGTTGTAGGGCTGTCTTGGTTGACACGCCTCTGCAACATCGCGTGGAGATCTGGGGCAGTGCCAATGGATTGGCAGACCGGGGTGGTGGTCCCCATCTTTAAGAAGGGAGACCGGAGGGTGTGCTCCAACTTTCGGGGGATCACACTCCTCAGCCTCCCCGGTAAGGTCTATGCCAAGGTGCTGGAAAGGAGGGTCCGTCCGTTAGTCGAACCTCGGATCCAGGAGGAACAATGCGGTTTTCGACCTGGTCGCGGAACTCTGGACCAGCTCTTTATCCTCTCAAGGATATTCGAGTGTGCGTGGGAGTTTGCCCAACCAGTCTACATGTGCTTTGTGGACTTGGAGAAGGCATTCGACCGCGTCCCTCGGGCTGTCCTTTGGGAGGTCCTGCGGGAGTATGGGGTGTCTGGCCTGTTGTTGCGGGCCATTCAGTCTTTTTACAACCGCAGTGAGAGCTTGGTCCGTATAGCCGGTAATAAGTCAGATTCGTTTCCTGTGGGTGTTGGACTCCGTCAGGGCTGCCCTTTGTCACCGATTCTGTTCATAATTTTTATGGACAGAATTTCTAGGCGTAGCCAGGTGGCGGAAGGTTTCTTCCTCGGTGGCCTCAGAGTCTCATCTCTGCTTTTTGCGGATGATGTGGTTCTGTTGGCTTCATCAGGGGGTGGCCTCCAGCTCGCAGTGGAACGGTTCGCAGCCGAGTGTGAAGCGGCCGGTATGAGAATCAGCACCTCTAAGTCTGAGGCCATGGTCCTCAGCCGGAAAAAGGTGGAGTGCTCTCTCCGGCTCAGGAACGAGTTCTTACCCCATGTGGAGGAGTTCAAGTATCTCGGGGTCTTGTTCACGAGTGATGGGAGAAGGGAGCGGGAGATCGACAGACGGATCGGGGCTGCCTCTGCAGTGATGCGGACGCTGCACCGGTCTGTCGTGGTGAAGAGAGAGCTTAGTGTAAAAGCGAAGCTCTCGATTTACTGGTCGATCTACGTTCCTACCCTCACCTATTGGCCACGAGCTTTGGGTAGTGACCGAAAGAATAAGATCGCGAATACAAGCGGCAGAAATGAGTTTCCTTCGAAGGGTGGCTGGCCTCTCCCTTAGAGATAAGGTGAGGAGTGCGGCCATCCGGGAGGGGCTCAGAGTAGAGCCGCTGCTCCTCCACATCGAAAGGAGCCAGTTGAGGTGGCTTGGGCATCTGATTAGGATGCCTCCTGGCCGCCTCTTAGGTGAGGTGTTCCGGGCATGTCCCACCGGGAAGAGGCCCCGTGGTAGACCCAGGACACGCTGGAGGGATTATATCTCTCGGCTGGCCTGGGAACGCCTTGGGGTCCCTCCGGATGAGCTGGAGGAGGTGGCTGGAGAGAGGGAAGCCTGGGCTTCTTTGCTTAGGCTCCTGCCCCCGTGACCCGGCCCCGGATAAGCGGAAGAGAATGGATGGATGGATGGATGGATGGATGGATGGATGGATGGATGGGTAACCCCTACAATCACCCTAGTGTTCTCAGACTCATCTCACCACACTTCATGGTATCTTTTTCTTGCAATGTCAAATTCAGGTTTACAGTGAGTCTGTTATACTGAAGAAATCAAATTTCTCCCAATGGAATCTTTGAATAGCCAGTGAATGTATAATTTCTTTCTATATTTGATATTTCCTTGTGCTTTTGTTTTCAGCACTCCAGTCACAGAAAGCATTTAAGCCAAATCCTGAAATGTGTTCCCAAATAACAGCTGATGAGAAAAGTGATGTTTTCTGGCTCTTTGATCTGGGCCCGATCCTCGTTTAGGCCCTGCAGCAGCAAATGATGTGAAATGACTGATGATTTCAGTAGAATTTTCCACATGACTCTCTGGTTTCCATGCTGGAATGCATGCATTTACGAAATCAAAGCCATCTACTGGAAATGCTGTGAATTTGTAGAGTAGTATTGCAGTGCTGTTGATTGGAATTTTTTAATTTAAAACCTATTGTCATTCAGACTAACTCAAAATAATTTTCTTTCATAATTCACATGGTGCAAAAGTATATTCCCTCCTCCCCCACAGCTTAAAGTCAAGTCAATTCAATTGGTCTTTTATAGCCCAATATAACATGTAAAGTCTCAGAATGCTTCATAGACATAAAACATTAAAACCTGAAAAAGCAACAACAAAAACACACACGACATGTAACAACCTTCCTCCTCTTATTGGGGCCTTTTTTTTTCCTTCATGCTTTTTACTTTCCTCACACTAAGATAAACAGGATGTTCTTTCCCTCCCAGTTTACCTATTTAGGCATTTACATATACATATGTGACAGTGCGGTCTTTCCCGTAAAATAATGTAAGAAAATTCAGTTGACAATGCCACCGGAAGGGGGAAAAAATGAATATCACCCTTCCGGAATATTAATAAATAAATATCTAAAAATTCACAGGCTCAAAATATTACACCAGGGCCAGAGAGAGCTCTGAACTTTAAACAAAACTTTATTTAACAATGGTAAAAGAAAGAACAACCATAAAATGACTGGGCTGCAATGACATTTGCGCATCAATTAAACAAAAACAACAAAATAGAAAGAAAATATAGACTTACCAGCGGCGAAGAGGGACCCTAACAAAACACAACACAGGTGCACCGCGCCGCGACTTCACCCAGTGCAGCACACGACAATTGTGACAAAAAAGTAAAGACTCCCACCACCTGAACACGGACCCTAAAACACACACACACACACACACACACACACACACACACACACACACACACACACACACACACACACACACACACACCAAACTCTACAAAACACAAACAATAAAAAAGAAAAAACAGTTAAAGAGAAGTCCAAAAGTAGAATCAATTAAAAGAAACTCCAGTATTCCCGACTCAGACCCCAAGTCCAACACTACTGACTCCTGGTGTGCCAGTAGAACGTCAAGTTGGCCACCCCAGGAGTCAGTAGTGTTGGACTCAGACCCCAAGTCCAACACTACTGACTCCTGGGGTGGCCAACTTGACGTTCTACTGGCACACCACCCTCATGTGTGGACCAGGGTTATAATAGTTTTGGATTTTACATTATAGTTTAGTTTTAGTTAGTTTTTACTTTTTTTCTCTAATTCAGTTAGTTTTAATTAGTTTTCAGAGTGGTTTTGCTCGTTTTTATTAGTTTTTATTTTTGGTTTCATGCTTAGTTTTAGTTAGTTTCAGTTAGTTTCAGTATTAGTTTTAGTATTTTCATACCTGATCAGGTGCAAGATTCAAGGCGCAAAAGTGACTATTGTGTAATGAAAACTTGACAAAAGATACAGTTTAAAGAAATATAGTCAACAACCAACTGTTCACAAGACATGCTAAATTTGTGTAATATTAAGGACACACATGAACATCAACAGGGAGAAACAAAGAAAAACATGAACTCCCAAACTCAATAAATTCTACAATAAACTCCACAATAAAGTTCAGCATCAGTGCAGCAGATTAATAATGCCTACATGTGGTGTTAAACAAAAACAAACTCTTTGAAGGAGTCAAAGCTCAAATCCAGCTGCATCCTGATGTTCTCACCACCTGAAGCTGCTTCTGTTTTGGAGCTAGCTTGGTTAGATGCTCGCTAATTAAACCTGCAGGGTCTTTGCGGCCTCTGTACACAACCTACAGAAGTTGCCGACCTCATGTCCGCATTTATGCTTGTGTAGCTGGATTGTGTGTGTTAATTACCTTGTGGTCGTGTGCAGGTGTTTGTACTCAAAGAACCTCCATACGGGACTCTGCCGCTTTCTCGGCAGACCACAGCCATTACTTTGCGGACCAGCGCGGTGAGCGCACGCACATGCGCACTCACACAGTTGTCCTGTGGCGCTCCCAGCTTAAACTCGGAGAGCGGAAACAATGATTTCATATCAATCCACAAGGCTTAAAAACCCCCCCAAAAAAACAAGTAAATGAAAGTCAGTTTATCGATAATTTCAGTTAGTTTTAGTTAGTTTTGTAAACTCACAATTCAGTTTTAATTAGTTATCGTTTTTTCCTTTTAATTATAGTTTTTATTTATTTCAGTTAACAACAATGTTTTTTCAATTTCAGTTTTCGTTATTTCGTTCGTTTTCGTTAACTATAATAACCCTGGTGTGGACACAGTGATCCGGAATACAGTTCAAGTCCTCCTCCGGGATTAGGAGCTTCTGTAGGCAAACAAGCCTGCGTAGGCAAAACAGCCGCCTGTCCCTCAGGGAACTAATCCCACGGTTGAGATTAAAAGAAGTGTGGCACACTTAACGCACCAACACAGGAGTCCTAAATATGCAAACAAGACTTAGTGATACAGTAACGATTTGAAGAGAAGGAGCATGAGCTTTTTGGGTTTACTCCCAGCGATGAATAACCACGGTCGCGCTGCCGACCTATTAATGGCTGCTCCTGCGTGCAACAGCTAGCCTGCCGTGCTACAAGCAAACAGGAGTAAGTGGCTGCTATATATGCACAATGGCATCTCACCTGGCTATGGCGCTTACCTATTGTGATCACTCAGTAGGTTAACCAATTCCTGCGTAGCACAAATGCTGCCACTCTTCTACACCATGAACCCCGAGAAAGGCAAGGGAGAAGAATTCCACTACTCACACGCCGAGCGTCTTTATCCTGTCGCGGACACCACCTCGCAATTAACGTCAGGTGTGCAGAATCAGGGCGAGCGACAGGAGGGGGAGAGAAAGAAAGCAAGCCAGCCCAGTCACATCTACCCCCTACTTTTAAATCATCGACCCGACGATGGAAAAATCCCATCACTAACACCATGGCCGAAAAATGGCCACCTGGGCACTAGCTTGAGGTTCTATAGGTCGAGGAAGGTGATGGACATTAGGATGCTGGCCCGCTGTAGTACGTGCTGACCGTCGCAGTGGGAGGTCATGCATACTCCGCTGTCCCTCAGGAGATTCTGCCGGGATGGGCAAAGAAGGGGTTGCCTGCTCTACTGATATGCTAGGCCTAGATGTTGGGGAAGCCATGGAGGGTGGCCGAGTATCCTGGGGTGCTAATATGGATACCGCAGGTTGGAGTCGCTTCTGACAAAAGTCATCCTCACTAAAGGAGTCCTGCTCCATAGTGGCAACAATAGGTGGAGGTGGGACCTCAGGGCAAGGCACAGAAGACCCTAAACCTATCTGAGCCTTTAGCATGTCCCGATGGACCTATCTTGTTTTTCCCAGGTCTCCCACTGGGGCAATGGTATAAATAGCCCCTTCACCTTGAGGCACCTTCAAGACCTGGTACAGGACAGAACTCCAAACATCCTGAATCTTATGGCGGCCTTGAACACCATGGTCACGTAAATAGACCAGTTCGCCTACTGCCAAGGGTGCAACATGAACACTCTGGTCATGGCGCTCCTTCCACCGACCTGCGGCTGCTGCCAGCCGTTCGCGGGCCCCTGCAAATGCAATATTTAGCCTGGCTTGGTGTTTGGCCACCCAGTCCTGTACCTCCCCAGGTACTGGATCCTGGACTTGACCTAACAAAAAGACTACAGGGAGCCTAGGTTCCCTGCCAAACATCAAAAAGAAGAGTGACTCCCCAGTACTCTGATGAGGTGTGCTATTGTACCAGAAAAGAACATGGGGTAAGCATGAAGCCCAATCCCGCTTCTGAGAAGAGGGCAGAGTACGCAACAGGTTATGAAGTGTACGATTAAACCTTTCGCACTGCCCATTACCGGCTGGATGGTAAGGGGTTGTGCGGGATTTGGCCACCTGATAAAGCTCACACAGGTGCTGAATAAAGGAACTCTCAAAGTTCTGTCCTTGGTCGAAATAAAGCCAAGTCGGAACACCAAACTTGAACCATTCGGTCATCAAGACCTGGGCCACCGTGGAGGCTCGCTGGTCCCGAGTGGGGACAGCAATCGTATACTTGCTGAACGCATCAGTCATCACCAGAACATGCTCAAACCCACTGCAAGAGGGTTCCAGCATAGTAAAGTCAAGGGCTACGATCTCATTAGGCCGTGATGCTAACAAATGGCCCATATAACTATGCGACCCTAACCCAGAGTCTTTAGCCACTTGACAGCGCTCACACCTCTGGACCCATTGTTTGATGTCAAAGGACATACCAGGCCAGTAACAGCGCTCCCGAACCAGCTTGGTGGTACGCTCGATACCCTGATGTCCATGATCCTCATGCAACCCTCTCAGCACCTGTGACCTGAGTGCCTCAGGGAGGACCAGCTACAGCCTTTCCTCTCCCCCATCGGGATGCAAAGCCCGGCGATAGAGCACGCCATCCCTTTCTATGAACCGGTCCCATTGATGCAACAAGACTGTCATGAGCTTAGAAACCTGCTGTCTTTCTCTCAGAGAGGGCAACTCCTGTTTCCTCCAAAAGACCAGGAAGTTCTTCAGGAGGGGATCAACCTCCTGTAAAGCCCAAATTTCAGAAAGGGGGAGTAATGGAAGAGCCGAAACCGCTGACTGGGTTACCGAAGGTGCTGGTCCCAGGCCAGGGGCCTGCTGAAGAAGAGTGGGAATACACGACCCGGGAAGTGCGTACTCTACCAAGCTGTGACCAGACTCACACTGTCGAGAAAGCGCGTCTGCGTTTTTATTGCTGTGACCTGGCCGGTACTTGATCTCAAAGTCAAAGGCTGCCAGCTTGCACTGCCCACTGATGTACTGTGGCACCCAGTTTGGCCGAGTGGAGGTAACTTAGAGGGTTGTTATCTGTACACACCACACATTTATGTCCCACTAGGTACTCTCGGAATTTCTCCTTCATGGCCCACTTAAGCGCAAGAAATTCAAGCTTCAAAGAGCTGTAGTTGGGTGTGTTGTGCTCAGTGGGCCGCAGACCTCGGCTGGCATAGGCCATAGGCCTAACCCACCCTCAGTTTCTTGAGAGAGAACGGCACCATGGCCACTGTGGCTAGCATCGATCTCCAAAATGAAGGGACGCTTAAAGTCAGCATATGCCAAGACCGGAGCAGACACCAACCGGGTCTTTAGAGCTTCAAAGCTCTCCTCACATTGCGGCATCCAGGCTTACTCAGAGCCTGTCCCGAGCCCTTCCTTGTACCGTCCAAAGCAGCTACCAACTTATGCAGGTGGGCAGCAAGCATGGCAAACCCTTCTACAAAACGTCGATAATAGCTGGCAAATCCCAAGAAAGAACGGAGGGCTGACACATTAGAAGGACATGGCCACGTAGCCACTGCCTCAGTTTTGGTGGGGGTCCGTAGCGACACCCTTGCTGGAAATCACATGGCCCAGATACCTAACCTCTTGCTGGAAGAAGGCGTACTTCTCGAGTTTAGCCTTCAGCCCCTCTTGCTGTAATCGAGCAAGGACAACCTGATGATGATGATGATGATGATGATGATGATGATTGATATCATCTAGATACAAAAGCAGCACTTGACACTGCTGATCCCCAAACATCCTCTGCATCAAGCGCTGGAAGGTGCTGGGAGTGTTTCAGAAACCAAACGGTATGTGGTTCCACTCGTACAGACCAAAGGGTGTGCAAAAAACAGTTGTTGGCCTGTCCTGCTCTGAGTCAGGAACCTGGTTATACCTGCTTGCTAGATCTAAGGTGAAACCAACAAGCCCCTGCAAGTGCATCTAGGCTCTCCTCAATACGAGGCAAAGGAAATGCATCCTTCCTCATCTTGCTGTTTTAGCATGCGGTAGTCCACACAGGCGGAAACTGCCATCTTTTTTCCGAACCAGCACAATTGGGGAGGCATAAGGGCTGCTACTTCTTCCCTTATCACTTGAGCCTCCAAGAGCTGATTGATATAGGGCCCCCGACAGCCTCATAATCCGTTGGGGGGATGCGCCTATATCATTGCCGAACAGGGACATCGTCAAGCAGTGGTATGTCATGTGAAATGAGATTAGTACAACCCAAGTCTCCATCATGATCAGAAGAGACAGAACTATACTTCTGCAAACAGGCCCTTACCTCCTGTTGCTCTGGCTCAGCCAATACAGACAAATTGACTGCATCAATCTTACCCTGGATGGCGACAGAGGCAACTTGGGTCGAAAACTGTAGCGAGGGGAGTGTTTACCTCACTAACCCTGCTGGGAGACTGACAACCGCTACGCTGCTAATGTCCCAAGGACTGGTCCGTGGGTGGGAGAACAGCCTCAACTGTCCCCACATTGGTTACTGGTAGGTACATAGTACCCCCCAACAACTTTGTACCAAACATGGTGAGGCTAGTAGTCCAGCCGGTAGGCCTGACTCTGGAGGCTTAAAGAGCACGGTTTGACCCGCAAATTGCTCGGAGCATGTCGTAGCCACCAGCTTCATAACGCCACCCGGTACGCGCACTGCTCGGGGGCCCCGCACCTTGATGGTCCCAACCAGGTCCCTGGGAGCTTGCGTTGCTGAGTGATGACACTGCTGCAAGGCCTCGACAATGGGGCCGGGATACAGCAAGTGACTCAAACAACGCAGACCCATGTTCTCCAAATATTCCTTATAACAACGGCGGATTATGTTCATCCCCAAGATACCAGGGGCAGACACTGCACCAGGAGGGTCCTTCACCACCAAAATCCCACAGCTGGGTATCACCTTACCGCCATAGCGATAAGCTAAGCTCCAGATAGCCAACATAGGGAATGGCCAGGCGTTGGCAGCCCGAAGCTACAACCAATGACAGGACTGAAGGCGCTCTAGGCCCCAGGGGGCAAAATACTCCATAAAGAAACTCTCGGTCACGGTAGAGACCATAGAGCCCATGTCTACCAAACATGGGACAAGCACTCCGCCTAGCAAAACACCTATCTTTGGACAAGAGTACATCAACCCACTCAAGCCGACCTTCTATTGAGCCTGAGGACCCCCCACTGAGCTGTGGCTCTGCAGCTCAGGGGTTTCAGTTTCCGACTGGCCAGCGGCGGCATTGGAGCTCACAGTATCATACTGGGAACCAACCATGGTGTTAGCTCTGACATGGCGTGAAGCCCCGCTCTCCATCACACTCCAGGCAAAATGTCCCAGCCGCTGGCACCGTCTATAGATCACTGGACCATTACGTGCAGGCCGGCTAGGTGCCCTAGGGCGTTGCCAAGAGGCCACTGTCTGTTGTGACCTGGTTTCAGCTGTTCCTGTTGACGTTTCAGCAACTCCTTTAACTCACCTAACTCAGATTAGGCATAGGGGAGGGGCCGGGCATGAACTGCCTTGCACCCCACACTGTAGACCATAAGCTGATGGGAGAGAATGGCAACGCTCCCGGATACCACCTGGGAAACCTTCTCTCTCTCCCACCTGATCGCTTCCCCACGCACCTCCAACAGGGTAGCCATGGGCACCTGGCGGATATACTGCTTCAGCTCCCTGCGAAGGGCATTGTCAATTACATGCTCTACAAACTGGTCCCGGAGCAACCTGTCTGCATTATGCATACCATCAGGTGCACAAGATTTTATTCTCTCCATCAAGGACATCAGTGCTAAAGAAAACTCCTGCAATGTCTCTCCCTCTTGTTGCCGCCTAGAAAAGAAAGCTTGCTGTAGTGTAACATAGGACTGAGCATTGCCATACAATTCATTCAAAATAGCAAACAACCGAACTGGTCCTCTCGTTCATTGTGAGAGAGCGGAACTTGATCTCCTCCCTTGCCTCTCCTTCTAGGGTGATCAAATATAAAGAAAGCCTGATCAGCAACTGAAAGGTGGCAAGCACGTATGCAAGCCTGCACTTCTTCAATCCACTCTGATATACCTAACCCAGTCTTGCCATTAAACCGGGGACATTTACGGTCCCTTGGCACCACCAACAACCGCTTGGTAATAGGGTGGGGAGCACTAAACGAAACAGGACCAACTGGATCAGAGGGGCCCTCCACAGCCCCATCAGATCCAGGACTCCTCTCCTGGAGGAGCTGCTCCTTCTCAACCTGCAGCTGTGCCACTAAGTCTTTAAGCTGCTGCAATTCCTCCTCCATTATAAACAATCAAGGGATCAGCCAATTTACAATAATGCCAATCTCACAGCCACAATTGTCCCTAAAGCCAGATACTGCTGTTTTGCCTATATTAAAAAGAAACTAACACAAAACCACTTTGCCAGACAAAGAACAGGAGAAAGAATCCTAAAACCAGAGCACAGAAACTCTACTCTCGGCCTCAAAGGTGTAATCCTGCCGACAGCGCCAAGAATGTGACAGTGTGGTCTTTCCCGTAAAATAATGTAAGAAATTTTAGTTGACAATGCCACCAGAAGGGGGAAAAAAATGAATATCACCCTTCTAAAATATTAATAAATAAATATCTAAAAATTCACAGGCTCAAAATATTACACCAGGACCAGAGAGAGCTCTGAACTTTAAACAAAACTTTATTTAACAATGGTAAAAGAAAGAACAACCATAAAATGACTGGGCTGCAATGACACTTGCGCATCAATTAAACAAAAACAACAAAATAGAAAGAAAATATGGACTTACCAGCGGCGAAGAGGGACCCTAACAAAACACAACACAGGCGCACCGTGCCGCGACTTCACCCAGTGCAGCACACAACAATCGTGACAAAAAAGCAAAGACTCCCACCACCTGAACACGGACCCTCCGGCCACTGGCTCATCCAATACTAAAAAGAAAACAGTTAAAACATATACATTGAGCGCAATAGTTAAAATGGCAGCCGTTATAATAAAACACACACACACACACACACACACACACACACACACACACACACACTACACCAAACTCTACAAAACACAAACAATAAAAAGAAAAAACAGTTAAAGAGAAGTCCAAAAGTAGAATCAATTAAAAGAAATTCCAGTATTCCCGACTCAGACCCCAAGTCCAACACTACTGACTCTTGGGGTGGCCAAGTTGAGGTTCTACTGGCACACCACCCTCATGTGTGGACACAGTGATCCGGAATACAGTTCAAGTCCTCCTCCGGGATTAGGAGCTTCTGTAGGCAAACAAGCCTGCGTAGGCAAAACAGCCGCCTGTCCCTCAGGGAACTAATCCCACGGTTGAGATTAAAAGAAGTGTGGCACACTTAACGCACCAATACAGGAGTCCTAAATATGCAAACAAGACTTAGTGATGCAGTAACGATTTGAAGAGAAGGAGCATGAGCTTTTTGGGTTTACTCCCCGCGATGAATAACCACGGTCGCGCTGCCGACCTATTAATGGCTGCTCCTGCGTGCAACAGCTAGCCTGCTGTGCTACAAGCAAACAGGAGTAAGTGGCTGCTATATATGCACAATGGCATCTCACCTGGCTACAGCGCTTACCTATTGTGATCACTCAGTAGGTTAACCCAGGGGTGGTTCTAGGGGCGGGGCCATAGGGGCATTGGCCCCATCTGAAATCTGATTGGCCCCCTGAAGTGCCCCTGTCCAGTCACTCATCTGTCCTTTGTCCGAGAGCGAGGATCAAATTATAGGTGGATGCAATTCCATGCCGAAACACCAGTAGCGCTAATGACTCAAATAGGAATGTCCAGTGTGAATAAAGCTTACAGAAGAAAAAAAAGATTTGAATGATCTCGTGGAGAAAGTTTTTTTTAACTGACAACCGATGCCAGTCTACATTTTGAGGAGTTTGTTGGTAATATAAGTCATAAATCCCTTTTTACTCTCAGCTGTCATACAGCATAAGTCTGACAAACATTGATTTAAGAAGCAAAGTTAGTTAAGAGTAATGTTAACTTAGGCCCTACTTGTGTTTGGACATGAATATTAGCATTTCACTAATTCTTGTAATAATAATTCATGTACTTCTTTGTAATTTGCATTTGTGTGTTAACATTGTCTATAATGTTTGGCAGTGACAGAGAAGAATATGAAAAGAAAGGGTCAGTCTCAGGCGGGAATTCAGCAGTTTTTGAGCAAAACAGTGAGTCTGCCAGCTGAAAATGAGCAGGGTGAGAGGAGGGAGAGAGCAGCAGGACACAGTAGACCAGAGGCTGGTCAGGAGCAGGGCACCTCCACTCCCTTTTCATCATGTCAGAAATCATTTAGGGAGAGCAACAACAGTTAATGCTGTGATGTATGAAATGTCTGTTACTTAGTGAAATGGCACATAAGTTTACTGAATTCTGAAATCCGTACATCTACCACAAATACTTGGCCCCTTTATGAGTACTGTGGCCCCTTACTCAGAAAAATCCTAGATCCGCCACTGGGTTAAGCAATTCCTGCGTAGCACAAATGCTGCCACTCTTCTACACCATGCACCCCGAGAAAGGCAAGGGAGAGGAATTCCACTACTCGCACGCCGAGCGTCTTTATCCTGTCGCGGACACCACCTCGCAATTAACGTCAGGTGTGCAGAATCAGGGCGAGCGACAGGAGGGGGAGAGAAAGAAAGCAACCCAGCCCAGTCACACATACACGATATCAAAAATACAACACATATGACCACAATGGCCTTGCCAATGTTTGTTTGTGGTGCGCAGTACTCTGAAGCATTAGCGGCAGATCAAAGAGATTGTGACCTGGCTGTTAGGGGTCTGACATTATTTTTCCTGCTTGTTTTCTTGATCTGTAAAAGCACAGGTCCCCGTGGGTGGGAAGGTTAGGGGCAAGATAAAGAACATAACCAACAGATCGATAACTTTTACTGCAGTTTAATGAACACCTTGGGATTTACTCTACCACTGTTTCCATATTTGAATATGGCATTAGTCTTCAGTGCACACACTTTACACAGTCATTATACATACCATTGAAGTTAAAGCAAAAGTGCTGTCACTCAATTAACCAGTAAAAAAATTAAATAAAAACATTCCCGCCTTATTTTAACAAAGTGTAAAAAATGCCATGTCCTGCAACGTGAACTCAAGAAAATGGTAAAGTCGAGTTTCTTTTCATATTTCATGTTATTTTAAAAATACCAATCAGGATGCAAGCGGATAGAACCGGTGACTTCGTGCATACTTTGATTTGTGACAGGGTACTTGAGGCCAACTCAACGCACAAAACGTTCAAAACCTGAAGGTTTTAGCAAAGATTTCAGAGTGAGAAGCTGAAAAATACCACATTCGGTCTACTGCTGGCGGAATAATCTTATTTGAATGATGGGAATTTCCAAACAGATACAGCTCTGTGGTCTAATACGCTTGGCCGAAGAGACGGTCCATAAAACCAAGAATGCCTCCCGGTTTACGTAGCCCGTAAACAACGATGCCGTGTGTGAGCCTTTCAAAATAAAACGGTTGTTCTCGCTCTAGTGCTTTGTATCACTACGCTTGACTCGCCAGAACTCATTTTATTCTGAATTTTGCAGTCGGAAGTACAATTCCTCTGCACTCTGACGCGCTTTGTGAAAGATTAGCTAACGCGGGCTAGCCTGATATGGAAGAAGAGGGAGCAAGGCTGAGGGTCTACCTGAGAACAGCGGACTGGCTGGGACTAGTTCCGAGGCGTGATTTGGAAAGATAACGCTACATACCGGAAGCCTGGGGAATGTCCTCCTGGCTTAGGAGAAAAGAAACACCACAGAGAGAGCTAAAACCACGGGACAGTCACATTTACTAGTAAAACATGAAGCTGACAGCTGCGGAGTGCCCGATAACTACCCGCCACCGTCGAGCTTAGCTCCCCGTGGCTGCAGCTGGACGTCAGCGGCGGCACCACGGGCTGCGTTATAGCCAACGGGAATCTTTGTTCGCCTTTTTTTTTTTTTTCTTTTTTTCCATGGGACACAACTGGGCTTCCCCTTCGCTGTGCCGTTGTTTTAGCGCCCTGACAAGAGCAGTATTCGGCTGGTATCGAGTGGCCGCTGTGATCCCCACATCTTATGGACTCCTAACACCCGAAGTTTTTTGGCTTTTCTAACGGACGCAGCAGTCATGTTTGCCGTACGAATCGTCACCGCAGACTACTACCTTGCAAGTCCCGTTAAAGACCTGGACGTCTGCTATTCTGAATTCAGGGAGAGCGACGTGAAGAAAGTGCCGGTGGTGCGGATATTTGGAGCAACACCAGCAGGTTAGCCCACTCTTGTGCCTCATTTTCCTTCCCCCCCCCTCAGTAAGCTAAAGGTTGCTGCACACGGCGTGTCGCAGATTTGTTGCCGCCGCGCTGTATTGTTCAGAGGAAACCTAACGGGTGTTTTATGCATATGACAGGAAGATGTTTTAGGGTGTTGACACGTTGTACCAACGCGGCACGCTGCGCTGTTGCAGCGGTGGGAGCCCTCCGCTCTGCTTTGTTTTCGCTCCATCGTGGCGCGGTGATGGACACCTTCTCGTTCTTGGGGCTCCGCTTTTCTCTGTCTGCCACATGTGGCATTCAGGAAAACTCGTATTCTTCCCTTTGCGGTGGTTTTATTGTGTTTATAGCAACCTGTGGAGTGTGGAGAGCATGCAGCCGCCTCCTTTCCTCCCATTGCATATAAGACAGGGGGGAAAAAAGCAGATTTAGGATAAAGACTAACCGTAAATTGGGTGACAGTATTATATGAGTTTAAAGAAACGTTTAAAATAATTATGGTATCATGCGCTTAGAAGGCAGGGTAGTCATGACTTTACGTTAATAGCCTTGAGAACAACGGTTGTCATTATATACAAAAAGAGAATTCTGCATTGTGTTAGTGTAGCGTTCAGGGCTTACAAGCCTGGACAAGACCCCTTCAGTACGTGGAGTAACTATCATGTCTCGCAGGTTGCTGCTATAGATAAAATATATGTGTTGCCAATATTTATTGCATTTTTATATATTTAAGTGTTTTCTCTGAACTGTGCAACATGCCCTGCTCTCCGGTAAAGCCATTACAGCCAGGCATTCTGGCTACCTTAATCCCCACAAAAACAAAAGAGTGGTTTTCTTGCACAATGGCACAGCATTAGCACCCTGTGCCAATCCCCCAGCAATTGCTGTGCCCTTTTTTTCAACCTTTTTGACAGTGAAGGCACCGTTGCAGTGCAGTGACTGTGTATATTGTTAGCAAGGTTTGACCCCAGTGGGGGGGTGAGTTAGACTCGCCCCCACCCCCACCCACCTCCCCCTTCTCCTTTGCAGGACGACCTGGAGCAGAGTCCAGCAGGATGTTCCTCCAGTGAGGATTAAAGGCTTTACAACAGAGGGGGGAAAAAAGAACAGTGGGTCAGGGTGAGGAAGGTGTCTGCTCTGGTTTGGCCTTGTCATACACCTGCACGTTCGCATGCAGTGGTTCTCGTAGAAAGGGGCTACACAGACACACACTGCAGTGAGCAGTTTCTTAGATGAATGTACTGTATGTTGATTATAAAGCACCACAGTCCAAGAAACACAGGATTGCAGTCCCTAGAGCAGAGGCATGCACTGATTTAAATATGAATGATGGGGTACTACATCTTTAAGCCTCAATATTAAAACCTGAAGTGACAGGTGACACGGATAACATTGATCGCCTTGCTCGGAACTCCTGCGTCCTGCCATTTTCATTTACACGGGTGGTACTTTGACGTACCCCACCCAACTTGCCTCAGGTAATGACACCTCCATCCAATAGTGGTGCCCTCCAGCAGGAGAGTGCATTCCTCTGCACACTAAACATGAAGAGACCCAGCCCCTGAGCTCCCCAGATCCCTATCCAAACCAGCTGCCACAGGAGAACAAGCTCAACCCATGGAGGTTCCACGTGTCGCAGACCACAGGGCTCAGAGGATCTGCTTCCATTGTTCCAGTGCCAGACACCACAGGTCACACCCAGAGGTCTTGTGCTCATGCCATGAGGGGAGAGCTGTTTTGGTTGGCACAAAGTCAAAACAGTTGTTGTGGCTGATCGATGTATGCTTTTACTTATATATTTTCTCCCGTTTTTAGTAGTGTAGTAGTAGTATCTGCATTGTTTGAACAATAATGGCTCACTTAAGTATTTTTTTAGCCTTTTTTTTTCTTAAATGTATGGATTTCCCGCTTCTGTTTGATATACGAAGTGATGGTGAATCACATGTCTTGGCTTCCTAGCAGATAAGTCTTCAATTGTTACATTGAGTTGTAAGGAATCATAATATTCTGATACACTCTTCCAATACGTTTTGGTTGACAATTACTAATGTTACATGCATATATGCGGCTTTCCACAGAGTTGGATTCTTTTTTGGACAGGTTCTCATATAGCGCTTTTCAGCTCGAGTACTCAAAGCATTTTTTACAACTTGCGGTTCAATCCGTCATTCACCCAGTTCAAACGGATTGTACCGCAAACCTCCTTAGCTACAGTATCATATTTTTCGTGATGGAGGTTAAACACGTAAACACATATATGCATCTGAAGGGATGCGTATAAAACAAATAGTACAGTGTTATTTTTTTTTCTCCTGCTAATCTTTTATTTGGACACACAATTCCAGGTAATAATATTTCATGGTATGTCAGCTCAGTTCCATTCATGCGAACCTACATGCAAAATACCCGCACTGTGCAAGTCACTCACCTGAATAGTACCCAGCTGCATTCCACCTGTGTTTTCCTACTCTGTCATGCTGAAATGTCTGCAGTGAAAAAGAGATAGCTAGATAATTGTCATAACAGTGATGGTTTGTCGATATGGTTGGTTTGGCCCACGTGTGTTTGCAAACACACTTCAAATGCCTGCAACTGTGATCCCATCTGATTGGTTAACATTCTTGAGCATGCAGCATTTAAGCAGAAGCCAGGATCCCGGTGGAGCATTAGGAGCTTTCATTGATTGAGTTCTTACACGTTCAGCAGCACACGAGTTGGCTTTGTTTCTCTGCTGTGTGTTTGTATGTACAGTTTGAATATTGGACTCTGTGTTGTTTCAACTTGGAGTAATGACAGAGTAGCCTGTCTGCAGTCTGTGGATCGTGGCCGGTGCCCTGCAGATTCTCACAGTTGGATCCCTCTTTTGTTCAGTTTATGTATCACTTGTGTGGCTACATTTCCAGAAATAAAATTACATCACCATCTGGAAAGCATTGAAGTGGAGAGGGATCTCTTTCTTTCTTCCTTCCTTTCCCTGCAGCTTGGAAACAGGCCACACCTACTAGAAAGTTTTTTTTTTTTTTTTTTTTTTTTTTTTTTTTTTTCCCCCCAGATTTCACTTTGCCTTTTATGGTTTTATTGTGTTGCCTTGTGTGAATGTACATGAGCAGTTGTGCTTCTTGCCCCTTTATCATCAGCATGTTTACTCTGGTTTAAGCGGTCAACAGTGCATCTGTACCATGTGGCTCTCTACAACCCCAGGCCTCATATTTCCTGTCCTTCCCTGACCTAAGCCATGTACACTCCCACCCATCAACCCTGTGTAATTTGATGCCGTGCTTCCTGCTTTTTTTTCCCTCCCCTCTCTTTGTTAGCATTCAGAGGCTGCCCTGCCTCTGCTACACACATGCTGTACTTGCATGCCCATCTTTGGTTTAGCTTAAGGAGAGGACAACGCAAGGAATCCTTTCGTTATAAAAGTTATTAACGCTGTTGAGGTGCTGGAAACCTTTTAAGGGCTTTGACGGCATACATCTCCAGCCTTGAAGCTGACAAGCTGGACCTAGATATGCTGACAGGTCCTGGGCCCTGTGACAGCAGGAGGGACGCTGTTTTCTTTCCTTGCTTGGACATGCACACTTGAATGTTTGGTGGGTGCATGTGAGAGCAGAGAGGGGGAAAGTGCATGACCAATTGACCTGAATGAGGAGGCCAAGCATTGAAGCCCAGAGGGTGGTAAAGCTGCGGGCCTCTTCCTCTCTGCTGGCCCTTTCCCTCATAGGTTTAGCGTTCTTCAGGGGAACCCTTAATGCCATCTAAAGGAATTCCTCCTGGATCTATTAATAGGATAATGGGCAGACTCCAAAGGAGACTGTGGCTCATTAAGCAGGAGGTCATTGTCCCCTTTATTGTTTACTTTCCTCTCTTTCTGTTGGTTACCAGGGTTCAATTGTCATCCTCTAACCACTACTCCAATTACTTCTAATTACTTTATGATTAAGATGTTTATTCGTTGACAGGGTGTCTCTGGAGTTGCCTTTCATTCTTTCTCCCCACTGATTTTACACTTTTATTTAAGCTTAAGTACACCAGATGTAAAAGCTGCAGGTTTACCATGGTGATAGAGTAGAAACACAAAAGACCGAAGGCTGCTTCGCACTAATCTTCTTCGTGTGATGTTTTTTTTTTTTTTTTTTTTTCCCCTTCAAATGAGGCCCAGCTTATTGTCCGGGTTCTTTAAAACGTTCCTTCCTCCATTCAACATTCAGAGTATTTTATGTGTGGGGACACGGAGTTTCATTCATGGGAAAATCAATTTAATTACTCAGTATTATACATGTAGAGGACAAAGGAGTTTTTTTGTTTGTTTGTTTGTTTGTTTTTTTACTGTTTTGGGTGTCCTGGCAGTATGTTTGGAGAGTATGTACAGTGATTTAATGTTTTTAGGAGCAAAATATCTGACTATTATTCTTCATGGATGAACCCTGTATGATGACAGCTATTATCTATTGCATCACCCAACTCTGACTCTTTTTTTTTTAGGTATCTGACATCAGTCTTTTCACTACGTTGACTGCTTTGGTGGATGGATGGTCAGTCACACAGACCCAGCACTGACCCCACTCTGCAATGGCAGTTTTCCTTGTCATCACTTTCTGTGTGTCATTCTGTACTGAAGTAAATGAGTGTTTCCAATGATTTGCTCCATGTTTGCCTTTGGCACGAAGTGACAATTACAGCCCAGCCTCCTGTGTTTGTTTCTTTGGCTCCACTCTAACTCACTGTAGCCAGGACTATCTTCTCTGCAGGCACACTTGCATTTGTGGTTTCTCCATGTCTGTCCTTCTCTGGTTGTAGAAGAGTTAACACTTGTTGGAAAATGTCTCTTACATGCTAACAAGTTGTCATCAGTTTACCGTCATCTGTTCTGCTGTTGCATTTGGTGACAGCCTGAGACTGAAGCGTGGTGACAGAGAAACTAGTGTGACCATAAATGAATACAGAATGCAGGAGAGACTTTCACACTGTACTGTAGTGAAACAAGGGCACAAAATTAAGTAAATAAAATATTTAGTATCATTTTTTTTATTTGTTTTTATCTCCTTTGGCATCTTGGAGGATGTGCAGGGTGCGTTTAGCTATAGGACATCTTGGTTTCATGTGAGTTTGTCAGTTGACTCCAGAGGCAGTCACCATACTAGCAGCCACTCAGTACCCTTCCTTTGCTGGTTATGCTACTGTTTTCATCACATCTCCACTGCAGGGCCTTACCAACATCCTTTCTGGAGTACACTGTCTGGTTTCAGAGAGGCTTGACCAGACACAGTCAGGGCAGCCACAGTGAAGAGCTTTAATAATTAAACCGTTTAAGGCCTCTGACTCGCATTCACACAGGCCTGTGAGTGTTACATATATAGGTACGGAGGAGGGTTTGTCTCTCTCTGAATGCCAGAGTACCACAGGTGGTCTTCGTGGTGAAATACAGGCTGGACAGCTTGTGGCTAATGAGCAACATCTAGCCAGAGGTGATAGTGAGGAAGTCATTCAGCTTTGTGATCTGTTACTGCTGGAGTGTAATTCTCTTTTGTTTTTTTGCTGAAATAAATGGAAGGCACTGCATCACATCCAACATATGGCTCAGACAGTCATTTGACCAAAATGTTGTTTTTATGGTGGGAAGGTGACATGACTACAGCGGTGCTATATCAGCAGTTTAATATGTGTGTTATTCCAGAAAACACTAATCCAGAACAGGTTATCTGCACCCTAACCAAACTTTAACCAAAGAAGGTTCTAAGTAAAATGTTTTTGTGTTTCTAAGCTTTCACTTAAGATTAGTAAAGCTCTGCAAATGACCTTGTAGTTTAAATTCATTGCAGTCAACTTGGATCTCAGCAAAGATTACCAGAGTAGTTGTAGTAACCAGCCGCAGTCAGTCGTGACTGCCCAGTGGCAGGCAGTGGTTTTTTTCTTTTTTTTTTTTTTCTTTCTTCCTTTATTGACACAAGAGTGGAGAGAGAGAAGACCGGGAATATGGAGAACAGAAAGTCAGTGAGTGACTTAGAGCGAATGGTTTTGTCGGTGAGGGTCTGAACAAGGGATTTCCTCAGCTAGCGGGTCACCCTGATCTCCTTTTGTCTTGAAGGAGTTGTGAGTGTACAGAGGCTGCCTCAGTGTCCTTGCTGCTGCTGCAGCAGCATCAATCTGATTGATGGCTGTAATAGCTCCCTCCGGCTCCTCTGTGGGTATCCAGAGTCGTCATTGTCGAGGGCACAGGCCTGACACTGCAGCATACCTTTTCACATTCCTTTCACCTCCGTTTATGCTCAGGGAGGAGAGATGACCCAGAGCTTCTGGATCTTTTTATTTTATTTTTGCCCACAGTAGTTCTTATTGTTCAGGTTTAACTTCCCAATATGCTGCGGTGATCCCCTGAAAAGAATCTGTCCTCAGTCTGTGCTCCTTCGCAGGGAGTTCAAAGCACCTGCTCGGCTGCTGCTGTCATTCCCACAGACACTGATGCAGCAGTACAGTAAGCACTGTGCCCCACCAACCACTGTGTTGTTGGTTTTACTCTAACCAGTTAAACCAACAACACTGCCAAAGCCAACACAGATGGAATATACACATGTTGCCTGTCTGGGACAGTCCTGCAGCGTGCATTAACAGCATGCATTAATCGAACTGGAAACGCATCTAGATCGTGTTCACCAGATTCAGAATTGGGGCTTTCAAGGAGGGATGAGGATGCACAGCTATAAAGGAAAGGGGTGAATTTGATTTAGGTGAGAGAAGAAGATTGCTGCATAACAGTAATGGAAAAAATAATTTGATCCTGATTGTCTTGTATTTATGATTGATGGAAGTCATAATTCTGACTGTAGAATATTAACACATCTGCAACACAGGATTGTTAAAATTGTAAAGTCAAGCAATCACCAGCAGTTTAGAAGGTCTTTCTGTGCATTTCATTTTGTTGTGCTCTCTGTAAAGGTGTTTTTTTTTTTTTTTTAATTTTTTAAACAAGCTTGTCTTTAAATCTGATTTCTTGGCCTGAGTGTTTTCTAAGTCACCGGGGCATGCAGGCTGTGATAGTGCAAGGCCTTGGTGGTGGTGCTGTTGTTGTTTTTCTGTAGCTGCATGCCAGATGGCTTAGCCAGTGAGGTAATGTGATTTAGCTCCGTGATGAGACAGATGCCTACTAGAGAGGCAGGAGAGGTGGAATAACATGAAGTCTTTGTCTCTCGATGTGGCTGTATTGGAAAAACCACCCTTTAACGTAACGTGTCTGCAAAAGGAGGGGCCTGCTTGATGGCTGCTGTTGACCACGGTTTGCAAAGTTCTTCATTCTGGCAGCTTCTCTTCTTTTTCCAAAGTAGGTTCCTGTAATGTGGGTCTGTGTGGTCTGAAGAGAGACCATGTTGGCACGTGTTGTTGGGTCATTTTAGGCCCTCTGCTCAGTGTTGGGCTCGTCCTCTCTTTTCCTGCGCCATTGTCCCCTTAAAGGGAGAGAGGGAGAGGGTGGGCCCTGCTTTGTGCACCCAGCCTGTGAGAGTGGAAGACTTCCCACTCCGTGTTCCCTCAGGGCCACTGGCACTACTGCAAGAGAACTCTAAAGCTTTTCAAGGCAGATTAAGACCTTGTTGAAAAAGGGTGAAGGAATTTGGCAGGCCGAAGAAAGCTTGAATCGCTGCTGGGGGGGAGGGAGGAATGCTTTGAACCTACCATGCTGTGCCATTCAGTATTGATATTAATGAGGTGTGTGGTGGGTGTACACACATGCTCTTACAAAGTCAAATAAAGCGAATACATTTTCATCTGTAACGTCAGGTATATCTGCAGATTGGGGTGCAGTAGCCTCCTGTTCCTGCAGGAAAGCAGCAGTGCCTCAGCACATCACCTGTTGTGCAATTCTAGGATTCACAGCTTTTTTTTTTAACCTATATAGTACATGAATTATAGTTTGTCTTTTGGCATAGAACTATATTACATTACTTGATCCCTGTGTCCCAGATCAGGTCGGATGAGATAGGATGGAAGGATTCTATTTGTGCTGGGTGACCAGTATTTTGACAACGCATATGTGTGAGCATGTTCATATGATGGGGATGGTCATGATTTTAGGATGATATTAAATAGCTTTTGAGAGTTTTTTTTTGTTTTTTTGTCTTAAACTATATATTTTTTTGACCAGCCATGGCACATCTTTTATGTGCTGACAGTCGAAACCAAGTTTATCCCCTGCTGCTCCTAAATACGTGGAAATGTTTTACAACAAAGCCTACAACCACAAAGTTGGCTACTGTGACTTATTTCGCTGATTGATTCTTGTGTTTACATATCTAAAAACTGTCCTGCATGAAACCCTTAACAAATGTGACTCCTAAAGAGGTCAATGACGACGCTGTCGCAGTATCAGTTATAGCAGAACTCCAGAGTTTTTCTTCATTGACAATAGATCACTGAATGGCGCTGATTGAGGATGTAAACACTAATAGACAGGTGGTTCATTGAATTCCCAATTTAATTTCCAAGGATGACTTCTTGAATGGTTCTGTGTAACAATTAATTTGGTGCATCAGGGTCGTGCTGGTCAAGCTGTAGGAAGCGAAGACACAATTGGTTACTAATGCCTCTTTTCCACTAGTACCTACTTGACTCGATTCAACTCTGCTGGGTTAGTTCGTTTTCATTACAATTCAGTACCACCTCAGGAAGGTGGCCCAAAAGTCCAGTGATGTCATTTGCATGCGACACAAACACAGTCTCTCTGTCTAGCTCCTTCTGGATTCTCATCAGTCATTAAGCACAAAAACATTGGTGTTGGTTTGCGTGTAGCCATTTCCCTCGTTGCCGGGTTTTAAAAACAGCAGGTTTTGATTCTTGTAAATGAGGCACTGCCTGGCCAATCAGTGGCATGCATTCTGTTTAAATTATATTTTCAGATCAACACGGTGTGCTTGGAACCGTGACTGAGTAGGTACTAAAAAGTACCCGGGACCAGGTACTAGCACCTAATGGAAACCCCTAAAAGTCGAGTCGAGCTGAGTAGGTACTAATGGAAAAGCGGCATAAAAGGCAGCTGAAGGTACTTGACTGACTGCTGATTGTAGCCTCTTTTTATAGTGGAAGAGCTATGAGGCGTGAGCTGGGGAATATTAACTCAGCTGCATCTCAAAACAGCAGCAGAATTGAACAAATAGGCTTTGTTTTTTGTTTTTTTTTTAAATAAGCTTTAAATTTCTGCATGCATTTAGCTGCCGAGCATATTTGCTTTAGGTCAGTGGATTCTGCTACCTGTACAAAGTCTGCTATTCCCGTTAACAGGCTTCCCCAGAGCAAATCCGTCTTATTGTCTTTTTCATCCACGACTGCAGCAGGAACTGAAGGGTTCTTTTTTGATCAATTTTTAATTCCATAGCTGTGTACAGTCAGTTTGAGGGCAGGCTTATTAAAAAGGGGAGGGGGGAGGGACGTTCTGCAAGCCAGGCTCTAAAAATAGCCCAGCTTGTATGTACATATGCACGCGTGTATGTGTTTTCAATGTGACTGAGCCCGTCTCTGTGTCGATAGGCAACATTCTGGTTGCTGTTGCTGTTTTTTAACAGGTCACCAACTCTTCAGAACTGCATGTTGAGAGTCTCCAATTCGTGAGATGGTTCTGCATTTTTGGCAGACATATACAATCTCAGATGTCAGAACTTAAACCCTTTTTTTTCTTGAGGAATTGTGTCTAGACCTGCCCTCTGTTCTCCGACTGGAATCTTTTCTCATCACAGCAATGGCTCAGCTGCAATTTATTGTGTCTTTATGGCTGTCCCTGTGTTATATTGAGTGAGTGGGAGGAGAGGGGATGGCGCTGAGACGAAGAGAGAGGAGGACAGAGAGAATAGGCATTTATGAGTCTCGCTTGCCCGATGCACCAGCCGAGCTGCCGTCCCTGCTGCTCGTGATGTGTGGCAAGAGCAAGACATGCTGTGAATATCAAATTTCGTCAGAGCTGAGAAAAGGAGGGCAGGCAGTGCTTGGAAATCACTCCAGTTGTCTGCCGAGAGATTGCTGTCCTCTGATAAGTGAGCTGCTCTGGACACACAAACAGCATCCTCTAGCACTGTGGCAACCACTGGGCTCTAGCAAGTTCTCCCCAGACTCATTATGAAATCTGTAGCATCTCTCTGCTCTTCCTTGTAATCTGAGGGTTTATGGGATTTCTCCCCATTTCCCTTAAATGGAAATCTTTGATTTTTTTTTTTTTCCCCTCATATCTTATTGTCTTGTAAAGTGGACCTATTATTCTCATTTCCAGCTGCAAAGTGTAATTATTGAAACCTACAAAAGTAGCTTTGTCTGCTTAAAACCTTTCAAAATAAAACTGATCATATACTAGGCCCTGGCACAGCCCCTCGCTTCATCCACTGTCTGAATCTTTCTTTAAGTCAACTTTCTTTCTTTCTTCAGCCATAAATAAAGAAATTAGTTTTTAGCATATTCATCACTACATGTGATTAAAGTGAGTGTGGTTTAAGGGCAGGCAGTGCGCTCCAGTTGTCTGACAAGAGATTGCTGCCCTCTGATAAGTGAGCTGCTCTGGACACACAGCTGTAAGCTGACCACAGCCCATGTAAGAGTAACAGCAAGGATGTTCCAAAAGAGATGTGGCACTTTAAAAATCCTGCATTTTTTGCGGGAATTCCACAACAGCAAAGACGGTGTTAGAAGTATAATTTACAGCTCGGGGAAAAAACTTTAAAATCTTGGATGAGTCAGCAAACCTTTCTGAAGCTTTTGTTTTTGTTTTCAATTCAGATTTGACCTGCAGTTGTGTTCATGCAGTTTATGGTCTGATGATCAGTGAAATTAAAGTTAATTTAGGTAATGCTTCAAAATGATTGCCCAATGAAATGTTACCAAGACTCCTGTTGAAGATCAAGATTTGCTTCTAGAGCATCCTTTTGCACTGTTTACGTTTTTTTTAAGTAGTTAGAAAGTGGTGATGTTGCCAAAAGTGAACATATTCACCTCATTTTGAACTCCATTTTATTTTTTTTGACTCCAGTGCAAAAATAATCCTAACTTATCTTATGCTGAGCCTTCATCCTTTTTCTTCAGTGTGTTTCAGATATACACTTTAAAGTCCCCTTAAGCCAACAAACAAAGACAAAACTCATCTCCAAATGTAACGTTAACACAGTAGTTTAGGAAGAATCACATTTTTGCGTGCAGTCAGTGGGAACAGAGGCTCTGTGTCAGCCTCCTTGTGACCGTAAAGCCATTTTCACACATTAGTCATTACAGGCCTGCACTTTTCTAAACTCCACCTGACGGAGCTCCATGTGAGACTGCAAATGTCAAATCAGACATCGAACAGTCTTTATGATTGCTGCCTGAGTTAGAAATTGCTAAATTAGACAGCAATTATTTGCAAACCTTCAACAATCTCTGAGAGTGATTGCAGTCAGTCCAAGTCAGACTGCAACTGTTTGCAGAAAGGTTGCCTCCTCTCGGGTGACCTGTGGAATGCAGAGTGTGAGAAATTCAATTCAATCAACTGGCAGCCACTGATTATATATTTATTTATAGAGGCAAATACGTTGCAGTCCTATTTCTTTATTGAGCCATTAGCTTACTCTGAATTAGGAGGTAGCATTGACAAGCCAAGTGTGTCCAGTGTTGGATGGTTTATCAGTTGAGCTGATTTAAGTTTACTCAGCTAACACTGTCTCAGGATGGTGGTGCATGAAATGAGCCGTGCTGTTTACAGTATTCCCAGAGTATTTTGAGTTTATTTAATAAAATATTGATATTTGGTGTGTCACCACACAAAAACATAGCTATACTGTGCTGTATTGAATTTTTATTCCAACCCCTCACACCTACAAGTTTACCAGGTTTGGTGTCATGGTACCTTTACAGAGACCAAAGTGAAAACCTGCGCTGAGCAAGTATTTCCGGCAACCTCTAGATCTCCCAAAATGATTGACTGTTCCTTTTAATACTGTGTTAGGTGGCAGCATACAGTGGCTACAGCCCAACTGTCTTTGTGGTCACCATCAAAGAGATATACTTGCTGTTGTGTTTTGAGTGTACTCCTGTATGTGTGTGAGAATATCCCTCCATGTGTGTCTATAGCTGCAGGCGCCCCGAGGATTTCCCCTCTGCTTGTCATGGTCTTCCTGCCCTCCTCCTCCTCCTCCGCTTCTCTCTACTGCTGTCCTTTACATTCCTTTGTTTTCCTCGACATGCTCTTCTAATCTTCACTCTCTCTGCCTGAATCACATCAGTGTTTCCTCATCTCTGTGTGCTCTCTTTCCCACCTCCTCCCTCCCAGCTCTCAGATTGTCCTGGAGTCCTATGGCGGGAGTGCTGCTCCACGGCACACACGGGCCCCGTTTACATGAGAACGATCCAGTGGAAACAGTGTCGAGTTTTGTTTTTGAAATAGAAGGAAACATTATAAAAACAAACACCGTTCACATGGAAATGAAAGAGAAGTTGAAAACACTGTAGTTCTCGTGCTGGGCCACAAGTTGGCAGTGTGTGGGGATAGGAGTCGCAAGTATAGTACGCATGTATGGGAGAGCTGTTTCATTCAAAATGAAATAAATAAATACTGCTATTGATAAATTATTAATAAATATTCCATGAAATAAATAAATATCCCCATGAAATAAAACAAAATATTTTTAAAATCAATTTTTATCTTATTTTATTTTAATCTATTTATTTATTAATGTATTTATTTCATAATGGAGTTTTATTTTGTGACTTTTATTTTGTAAAGCTATTTTATGTATTGCAGTGACTTTTATTTTTTAACCCCGTTTTTCATTTGAAGCTCTTTTTAGTTCATGTTCTTATATTCAAATGAGGGGGCGGAGTTTTATCTGTGGGGCGGTGCTGGTCAGGAGTGGCGGACTTGGGCCAGAGCGGAGGATAGCGGCAAAAAATGACTGTTTCTGTGACATAAAATAAACTTTTAAGATGTTTTCAGGCGAGAATATAAACGTGTAAGCTGCAAATATCAGCTCGTTTTATTGAGATATCGCTTAATTGCAAAGAGTGCTCTGCTGTTTCCGGAGCTGTACTTTGCCGCTGCTCTACCAGCAGCTCGCCTCGCTAGCTGTCTGCTGACCGGGCTATCGAGGACTCGCTTTAGGGGGACAGAACATCCGACTACCGCCGCTTGCTTTCGCCGCCAAGTGGAAGTTAAGCACAGATAGAGATCATCTGAGTGAGTTATAACGGCTGATGTTTGGTTTGTTTCAGTGTTTCATTTGTTCCTCAGCAAATTGGTTTGCCTGAAATTAAAGTTAGGCATCAAAACTGGATAGTTTTATTCAACACTAATGTCTCACTTAATATAGTTGGAAATTAATCATTCGCTCAGCTGGATTCCTTGATGTTGGAATTTTCTATGCTTGTTTTAAAAGCTTATTTTGAATTAAAGATTTAAAATTAAACCACAAAAAGAAGCAAAAATTTGTTCTCCGTTTAACCAGCTGCTTTTACATAGCTGTGCTTCGCGCTGTCACGGTTGCTATGCGATATGAGCTATGCGGAGGTGAAGGCAGGTGACGCTGATATGAAGGCTAGACCAGGGGTGGCCAAACTTGCGGCCCGCGGGCCTTCCCCTCCAATTAAGAGTGTTAAGCGAAATGTCAAAAAAGTAACTTAAAGGGCCAAATTGTATGTTATTTTTGACATCAATTCGCAGACCGGAAGTGGGCGGGGCCGGAATTTGCACTCGGGCCGCAAGTTTGGCCACCCCTGGGCTACACTGTCCAATTTCACAGCCGCTCACTTCTAGCCTTTGCGGTCTTCGTGGGCTGCGAAGGACCCGGTTTGCTGCGCTACCATTCTGTCAAGACGGTTAGCAGCTTCTCTCAATAAGTCTGAGATGCTTCTGTTTTCAGACATTGTAAATCAGTTGAATAAATTTAGAAAGATCAGAAACATTCTGCAAAAGGCCACCAAAAATTGGCATCAATTCTTTTCTTCTTCTCCTGCTTCTTCTCCTGTTCGATATTTTGCAAGCTAGTTCCTGTTTTACTCCCGTGGGTCGCTGACGTCTGACCAGCGCCGGCCCACAGATAAAACTCCGCCCCCTCATTTGAATATAAGAACATGAAATAAAAAGAGCGTCAAATGAAAAACAGGGTTAAAAAAATAAGTCACTGAAATATGGAAAATAGCTTTACAAAATAAAAGTGTCACAAAATAAAAGTCCATTATGAAATGAATGAATGAATAAATAAATCTTGAAATAAATTAAAATAAAATAATATTTCTATTAAAAATATTTTTGTTTTATTTCATAGGGATATTTATTTCATGGAATATTTATTAATAATTTATCAATTGCAGTATTTATTTATTTATTCATTTATTTATTTATTTCATTTTGAATGAACCGGTTCTCCATACACATGTGCTAGCACCCCGTTTTCAAAAAGTAGCGTTTTTGCCGTTTGCACGGACCGAAGAGTTTTAAAAAACGCTCCACTTTGGAACCCGTTTTCAAATTGTATTGTTTTCAGGGACTGGAAACGCCATTCTCGTGTAAACGGTGGGGGGGGGGGGGCAAGCGCATCAAAACTTTACCGTTTTCACCTGTAAACGAGGCCACAGATGCAGCATTTACAACTGGAGCGAGTTTGGCCTTTCTTTCACCCTGTCAACTCCCCCACCCCCTTCCTGCTGTCCCCCTGAACTCAAAGCTTCACACACAACTTTAAATCTTACTCTGCCCTCTGTAACCACTTCCTCTATTTATCTTGCAGCTTCACAAACTTGCATGCTTGAACATTTAAGTGGTGGCAGTCTAAATTAGCAGGGGCTAATTGGGTGAATGGGTTTTACTAGGGCGGTCTGATCTCAACCTGCTGTTGATTATTATAACCTGCATCAGGTATATTCTGTACAGGAAGGCTAAATTCCTACCAGTTATCCATCACTGCATGCATGGATGGACTGGATGATGCACCTCAAACCTTTAAGTTTCAAAAACCTAAACAAAAATCCAACAGAAAAACAGAAAAGAGTAGAATACAAAATAGGTGTCAGTATTCAAGCCGGCACATACAGTTAAACCAGTGTAAGATTCTAGAGGTAAAGGAGGGGGGTGTCTCTTTTGTTCCTTTCAGGCTTGTATTCCTCCAGGGTGACCACACACTATCTTCTCATGCCATTTAAAGTGGCTGCTTTGACTGGTAATATGAGTGGGAAAAAATAAATGCTTTCCTCTGATTGATTGTGTGCAGTGAAGCTATAGTTTTGATGTTCTTTTTTGGGTTGGAAGTAAATTGGATTTCACTCCTCTACTGTTGGATAAAAATCCTTTTTTTTTTTTTTTTTTTTTTTTGCATGCTGGTGCAGCCTAATTGCACTGTACCACTGTTTCTGTTTTTACTGCCTCTTCCTCCGCCTCCTCATCCTCCTCTTCTTGCTTTGCTCCAGGAGTCAGGCCTCTGCTGGTGTGTGCCCCTCCTGTCCTGGACCTGGCCTGCTGCTGCCCCCCAGGCTGTTCTTGGCCTACATGGCCTACGCTCATGCTCCCCATATTCATGCACTGTGCTCTCGCCAAAGAGATCTGCTTGTTCCCCTCCTGCTTCTGTCTGTGCTTTGAGGAGGAGTTCAGCTGAGGATATGTGGGAATAAAGTGTCCTAGTTCACAGGGTTCTTCCTGTAAACTCTCAGCCTGCTAATTACACTCCCATTGGATGGACTGCTCATTTCTCTCAGCACCCCTCTCTGTGATCGCGCTCTCTTTATCTCCCTCTGACTTTCACTTTTCCTCTCTTCCTCTTCTCACTGTTTCTCTGTCCATCTCTTGTCTGTTTCTGTCCACACTTTAGTAAAAGCTTTCTTTTCTCCTCCTCTGTCTTAGATCCTTTCTTTTAGCTCTCCAGCTGTCTCCATGTAGATGCTGTACAAGTTTCAAGTGGTTTTCTAAAGTGTTGGCAAAATAATAAGCAGGATTAACCAGTAAATTTATGTATCACACATTTCAGCTGCTTGTGGCAGATTCCTGCAACTGTGACATGCTAGTTGTTTTCTTTGTTGGTATTTTTTGCCTTCATTTCTCAGTGTCTTTGGAACCTGACCTGATGGATGCATGCATAGATAATTTTACAATGGATTTTATTGATTATTCTGATGATTTAATTAAGGAATCAAAAATTTGTGGCAATGGACTCGCTGATGAATGGATTCAATTTTGTGCGTAAATTTGGCATAAAAAAACCAAGCCAGGCAAATGACACCTTGCCATTTTTATGGCAACTAAGCAAGCAGGAATAACCATAGCACAACCCAGCACTACCTGTGTGGCATTGGAGGAGAGTAAGTGTGTGTCCATGTGGGTGAGAACATTTTTAGGTTGAAGGTGCTCCATCCATCCATCCATCCATCCCTCTTCTACTTATCCAATTCAGGGTTGTGGGGGGGCTGGAGCCTATCCCAGCTGCTATAGGGTGAGAGGCAGGGTACACCCTAGACAGGTTGCCAGTCTGTCACAGGGCTAACACAGAGAGACAGACAACCTGCACTCACATCCACAGCTATGGGCAATTTAGAGTCACCAATTAACCTAACCCCACTAACTCACATCTTTGAACTGTGGAAGGAAGCCAGAGTACCCAGAGAGAACCCATGCAGACACGGGGGGGATGTGCAGGGTCATTACACTAATTGTTAGTGTGCACCTCTGCACACAGCAGGAGAGAGAGAGCCAGAGAGAGAGGAAGACACAATGCACTGTTTCCCCCTTCCAGCATGACATGAGAGTAATGTCTAGAGCACCAAATCATGTTACCTACAACAATGAATGATTGTTCAATCAGTTGCACAGATTTAATGCTATTGTAACAGTTGTCTTTGATACCTCTATATAAACTGCTTTATAGTTTGTTTGTTTTTTTCTCCACACATTTTCATGTCTAGAAATGGTTAATAGTTGTAGCTTTTTGTCTAAAAGCATAAGCCCAGCAGGGTGTCAGCTTAGGCCCAGTGGGCGACTGTGTTTGTAATAAACTTGCAGAGACCCTTCTCTGAAAATACTGACAGATTTAGTTCAGTTTTTATTATCCTCCCACCCGATACAAAGTGGGAGAATATTGTTGTAATAACCTCCATCCGTGAGGTTTTAACTTTCTGGTCTATAGACTCCAAAACCACAAGGAGTTGGGCCGTGACATTTGGCATATGTGTTCTTCACTTTTCAAAGATGTGCAACACGATATTTGTCTCTCCGTCTGTCCATCTGGCAAAAATAGTTTTGCAGAAAGTAATCAGATGTCTGCTGAAGAGTTTGCTGTTATGAAATGAGCCTGTAATGTTATCCAGACTTCTAAATTTATTTTGTTTTCATTCATGGTTGGAGGTTATCTCCATCAATGATGGGTCTTGTTTATGTAGCACTGAGCAGGATGCTTTTCTTTGGTCTCACAGTGTTCCCCGTGTTTATATAATTAACTTCAATGGGCTGACTGTGTGAATTAGTTGCTGCTTAGGTCAGTCCTGTGATGCATTTTAGAATTTGTCATTTTATATTTTTTCACACTATATGAGATTGATTTGCTGGTGAATAATCCCCTTGCTCTTACTTTGAACGTTCAGCCGTTACTGTCCCGTGTTCTCCCTACCAGCTGGCGTGCAGGCCAGGTTGCTTTTTTGGCAGTCAAGCGATGTTCCATAAGAGTTTGGTTTTAGAGTCCACAGGAAATCCCTGAGTCACAAGGAAAGCATTTCTCTTCACCTTGTTCTCTGCCAACATTGATTGTTACTGATTCATATCTCCACTGCCCTTCTTCTGACTCCTACTCAGGTGACTAGAGACATGTGGGCTTTGATCTCTTTGACATGAAATTGTTTTTTCTTTTTTTCTTGTTCTTTTATCTTAGTCAGTCTTGTCTTTAAGTTGACTGAGTACGTACACCCTTTCTCAGCACTGACCTTCATTCCTCAATTTGTTCTCGCAAGGGCAAGACTACTGCAAAGCCCCAGATTTGTACTGTTGGCTGCTAACAAGCTCTGTTGGAACAAGACCGAGGCACCTTGCTCAAAGGCACCTTGGCAGATCGTCCAGCAGTGGAATTCTTAGTCAGCAGATGATTGTTAAATTGAATTTTACCGTAGACTCTGTTCTCTCATTCTCCAAGTCGTGGCATCTGTTCCACAAAAACTTTAATATAGGTCATAACTCGAAACGACGTGATCTAGGATGTTCAAATTCACACCATAGATGCATACTGTTGAAACTAGACCCATCAACCTTCACACACTTGTTCACTGACTTTATTATTATAGCACTTTGACCCCCGTTACAAATCCAAAACAGCTGAGCATTGGCACCTATTCAGCAGTGCTCTTGTTGTAACCTGGCCTGCACAGAAAGGCCAGCATGGCACGGCTGGAGGCACGCGTCTGCTAGCAGGTCAGTCTCTGCAGGGATCTCTATGAAACATAATTGCTGGAGGTTAAGGATTTTTAAGGACAGGGATTGCTGTAATAGTTGGGAAGTCCAGCTGAACATCTGATCTGAGGCTATATTTTTCTTTTTTTTTCTTCTTTTTTTTAGCACCAACATCAGTGTTTTTTTTTTTTTTTTGTTTTTCTTAATTGTTTAACTTCCTTGGCTCTTTTGTTTTTCTGTATCTCGTACCCTCTGGCCTGTGTTTGTCTTTCATGTTTGGTATTATTGTCGGCCCTGTTGTTGTTTTAAAACATGCTTTATAAATGAAGTGGTATGGTATGGTTATGGAGCGATGACCAGTGTGCTGACCCATTTCCATTGTGATATCAGGCTACCTCTATTAGACAGCTCTGTGGTCCTCAGGGCATGTCTCACTTGCTGCAGACATGCTCTCCCCATTGTGATTAATGTGAGTGATGCACTTTGGTTCATGGAGATGGATTTTTACTCTGTGGGGGTCTTTGAGAGTCACCCACATTTTCATTTGCCTGTTGCAGCATTTAAGTGTGCGTGCATGTGTGCACCAACCTCAATGATGTGGGCAACACAGTAACCCTAGTAACAGTAGATGTGGTGCAGCCCAGTACAGTGTGGACCATGTTCCTGCAGCCTCACAGCTCAGTCCTGACAGTTGACACACAGGTTTGTAGTTTACCTCTTTCAGCTCCACAGTGCTCGTCTTACATCCTTAGACACCAACGGCATCTGTTTACCCAAACCACAGAATCTGCCACACAGATTTAAACGCTACTGAGAACGTTTTACCGCAGTGTGTGGGGAAACGGATATTGTTACTTGTTTCGGCTTGACACTTGTTGGGTTAAAATGTTCATAGAGCGTCATCTTCCAGGGCCTACAAAGCTAATGTAGTCTAAGTACAGTGCTGTGCAGTCCTTGAGCATGTTCTGATGTATGATCAGGTTTCAAGCCCTTTGGCCACCAGCATCCCTTCCAAAATCCATTTGCTAACTAGTAAAACAGAATTTTGAAATGGAAACTGTGTAGGTGCAGCACAGCCCTTTATTTCTTGTACTAAAACATAATGATAGTGTTTCCCACAAATTTAGCCACACACGCTTTCTTGAATGAAATTGAATGATTTGTGACAGAAACGCCATCTTTACTGTCTTGAACTGCAGCTGGCTGCGGTAGTTCTGCTCTGCACCCTGGTAGTTCTCCAGCTGCTGCCAGCTCTGCAGTGGTCTTCCAGCTCACAGCAGATCTCCAGAACAGAACAATGAGAACCGTCACCATCTTAAGCCAGTGGAAATGCAGTCAGCCCAACTGCAGGACAAGATGACTATGGAGAGGAAGCTGAATGATATTAAGGGCTGCCACAGTTGGAACTTTGCCAGCTGGTTAACAAGGACTAAAGTCAACATAAGAACATGGAGCTTGTCCACTATTAAATTGATTGGGATGGCATTGTTCTTTCAGATGGATAAAGACATGAAATAATGCTAAACTATACTACATGTGGGAAATATGGATCTTATACAATTTCAGTAGCACAGTAGGTTAAGTTTGTGCCGTTGGATGATCATCTCCGGGTTGGGATTAATGATGGTCCGAGTGGTTTCCAGCAGCTGGCCAATCAAGGCAACTCTTTTTACCTCGTTTTCTCATTAATGAGTTAAATTAAGATTAGATTCTTATTAAATGTAATCTGCCTTGTTACCGTTTCATGTCAGCACACCCAAATTCATGCTCGCACATCTGGTGTCTTTGGGTATGTGTCGGGTGTGGCTACACTGATCCACCATCATCTCAAAATGAGAGGAAACTGAAGGAGGCTGTTTCTCCCTGTTTGATGTGAAATGGAAGCTTAATGTAATGCAATGTGTGTTTGCAGACGCTTGTTTGTCTCCTCACCTCAGCTTTTTGTTTCACCTGATGTGTGTTTGGCAGTGAATGACAACTGAGTGAAGAGTGAGGGAGAAAGGTGAGCCTTTTTATACATATAAAAACAGATTTGAACAGTAGAACTTTTTTTGTTTTGTTTTTTTCCATTGGTATAGCTTATGTCCTTTTAGATATTTATCTGAGAGTTTCACTATCTTGTTTTATTTATTTCCTTCCTTCCTTCCAAGTGCTTCCCCTCCGGTTTCAGCTTAAAGCTGCACAGGACACAGCTCAGATTATCCTCCAGGAAGCTCCATGTCTCAGGTATAGCAATAGAAAAGGTAGACATGGATGGAAATAAAGCACAGAAGAGAGCAATCGGCTAAAGAGACTTCACTTTTTGTAGCGATGTTCACGATTGTGAGGTGGCTTCATTCTGTCAAACACACTGTTTAGTACTTGTAAAGTGGGTGTGGGGTTCATAAGTCTTGTCTGGTTTGATGGGAATGTCATTCACATTTTCTTTAAAGGTTAAAGGTTGCACATTTTCAATTCATTGCCAGAAGAGAAGCCCCATTATTCTCTTTTTTTCCATGCCATCGCTCAAGTTGTCCATCCGTGCTTTTGATCCATCTGTGACTCAGTCCAAATCTGTGGAGTCTGCTGCCTCCATCTGTACTCTGTTCCCACCAGCAAGGCAGACACACAGGAATCTTATCAGGAATGAATGGTGGGAACCGACCGGCACAATTACATCATACGTGGGGCAACATTTTCCTTGTTCATATTTATAACAATCAATATAGCTTTGCTTTGTCTGCTTAATAAAAGGTCTTGGATGAAGTACCTTCCAAGTCACCGTCTGATAAGCTTCAACCTGTCTGCTCAGGTGACTGGCTCTGCTGTACCGTCTGTCTCCTCAGCCAGGGAGACATCGTGGGTGAGGTAGCTGGCATAGAGGTATCCGCATCTGTCTTCCAGCAGGCTCAGCTAGAGTGATGGGGACATGCTGCCTACAAAGTGGTCATTAAAGAAAAGTGGGAAGCTGATTCTGCTCCCTGTCATGAAACTGGGGCACAGGATAATGGATTGGTTGGTGTTGACCTGCCTGCCCATAAGTAAATTTGACTACTTTTGTGAGAGGGTTGGGGTTTAGTTTTGTCTGAAATTACACTGACTTTACTAGGGTTGTTTTGCAATTTCAGGTCTTACCCAAGGCAGGGAGTGAATCGTGAATAGTGTAGGGCATTGCCACTTTTTTAGCTCTGTATAGCAGATCTCAGACAGTTTGTTTGGGACTGACCAGGCCAGCAAGTCCTCTCTTCTCAGCCCCATGCTTGTTGCTCAGGCATGCAGCCAGGACAGTCCTGGCTGTACAGCAGTGGGGAAGGCCCACTTATTTGTCCAGTTAACAAAGCCCAGACACAGCCAGAGAGGGAACCTCACTGAGCCAGATGGACACCCTCTTAGCAGCTCCCCATAATACAGCATAAATTGTTTGGGAGATTCTGTGTTAGTGAGTCATCATTGTGCAGCTTTAGTATAAGGAAATGGCCCTTTGAAAGTAAACTCAAACATAATATTCAATATATTTTTTTTGTCTAGGCACAACCAGCCACAGGAAGAAATTATTAATGGTGAATAGTGGTTGCCATGTAGAAGTGGAGTTTACTTGCAGTACCATTTAAATGTGCTGTATTACATTTGAAATTTGATTAGACTGTAATAAGCGCCTTTGGCCTATAGTTCTGCACCCCTTTAGGACTCTGGCTGCTTTTTTTAAAATACCTTTTCTGGCTTGCAGTACTTAAAATATCCACAGGAAAGTAATCAAACTCTGTTCAAGACTGTGTATTGTGAAGCTCCACAACTGCTACATCCCCAAAGGGATTCGTGTCTCCTCCTGGGATCAAACCGGGGCTCCTTTGCCTGTTAGGTGAATGTGTAAACCACTACACAATTGAGTCCTACAACACCTTCCTGTTGGGCATGTCAGTTACTCTGTTTTCATTGAGTAATGACTTGATGAAAACAGTCAAGCGATCAATTCAAGCTTTCAATGTGAATCCAGAGCAGAAAGTTGGGGGTTGGTTGGTGTGTGGGCATTCTTCCTAAGGACAATGCATGTGAGATGTCATTGTTTTAGCCACTGGCTCTCTTCCACAGCATGTCTTTTGTTCTGTCTCTCTCCCCTCAGCCCCAACTGGCTGCAGCAGATGGCTGCCCCTCCCTGAGCCTGGTTCTGCTGAAGGTTTCTTCCTGTTTAAAAGGGAGTTTTTCTTTCCCACTGTCACCAAGTGCTTGCTCATAGGGGGTCGTTTGATTGTTGGGCTTGCTCTGTAATTATTGTCTGGTCTTTACAATATAAAGCACCTTGAGGTGACTATTTGTTGTGATTTGGCGCCACATAAATAAAATTGAATTGAATTGATCAGGTTCTGTGTTAAGTCTGAGCTGTCTGTTCTGACTGACAGTTTGCTGTCCCACCCCCATAGGTTCATTTGCAAAAGTGATGAGTTGCAGATGGAGAATAAAGGGAGGCCGGCTTTTGTGCCTTGTCTGTTCTGACATATATTCCTGACGTATATTCTGATCTGCAGTATCACCACTTTGATTAAAGGACAGCTTTTCTCAAATACCATTTTTGAAGCTCTGAAAAGTGATGCTCTTTGAACAGTACAGGGAGCAATTTAAACTCTAGAGTGAGCGCACGCAAGAGAGAGACAGTTGGTAAGCCCAACCAATAGGTAGCTGCTGTTGCATTAATAAAATCTGATTACTTGCTTTATATAGGTAGATGGGGCTCAACAGCCTGGAAGTCCAGGGAAGTATCTGGAGCTGGATTTTCAAAGGTGGTCTGCTGCTGGTCTGTGGTGACACTGCTAATAACGAATATCACAATAGTTTAATATTTGCCCTAAACTCTGGTACATGTTGTTTTCTATTTGTGTTGCTGCTGATTTCCTGTCAACTCTCTACCCTTTTGGACTGCATCTGAATTAATGTTTTAGCTGGTGTTTTCATGATAGAAGTTGACTGATCCCCATTTACCACAAGAGCGGAACATATTCTTGACTGTGAAGTGCATCATTTCATCTCCTCCTTGGAATAATGCTGCCAAGTTTTTGTTTTTTTCCCCAGAATTTGCCCCTTAGCTCTTCACTCCCACTTTGGCAATGCTACAGCCATCATTAGCAGTCAAATTAGAGTGGCTCTCACTTTCTTCTGACCACTTGAATTAAGTGTTTGAATGGCCCCCCACTGGGAACTTCAGTTGGTCCTTTTAGAGGACTAACTGCAAAGTAATGAGCTTGAATGATAAGACAGGCATGTTTTTGTTTTTTGGTATGTATGATATGAAAGTATCCCATATGTATTCTCTGTAAGATTGCATGTCATTAGTGTGTTGAACCGTGTTTGTTTGCTGTACTCTGTAATGCATCAAGCAGGTGGGAAATGTGCTTCTTCATGCCAGCACCAGATCCTTGTCTTGGCAATGCATTTTTTTTTTTTTTGTTAAAAATACAAAGGCACTTGCCTTGTTGTTGGTATTTTTTGTAAAGAGGAAAATGGTGTAAACATATAGCCGCATTTCCATACGGAACGACTCGGCACGGGTCGCCTCGACTCGCCGCGGTTTGACGGCGTTTCCATTAGTAACTGTAATTAGTTTGCAGGTACTTTTTCGTACCCACTCACCCGAGGTTCTGAGCGATACGAGGCGATACAAAAATATGACGCGGAGGACATCATGCCACTGATAGGCCAGGGAGTGTCGTCACTATCGGAGGCATGAGAGCGACTCCTTCACCAGAATCAAGCGTGCCATTTTTAAAACCCGACAGCAAGAAACTGGAGGCACGCAAAGCACCGGTTGAATCCCCAGACCGACAGTTTGCAGCAGTAGTTTTGCAACATGAGAGCCATCTGAAACGCTCACACAGCATACATATTATAACACTATACTGCCGGGCGATCTCCGCTGAAGCACCATTACCTGCCCCTACTAGCCGAACAGCTGGTTAGCACAGAGCCGGTGTTACACCAAATTCTGCGACCCATCATATTCTGCGACCACAGGGGGCGATAGCGTACATCCCTCTGCATGTACGTGCTGAATGAGAGCTGAGCTGGGTGGCAGAAAATCTTATAAATCGTTTGAACCCCTTCCCAAAAAAGTGCTTGGAAACATTTATTTATCGTTTACCAATTTATTGAAGGATGGGTAGTAGTGGGTTTATGTATTTCAAACGATAGAATAAAAGCATTCAATGCAACGGTCCGTCCAGCTGTGTTCAATGTCAAATAAAAAAAACGCATTTCCTTCGTCAATGCGAACGAAATAATATTCCGTAAGGTTTATAATCTCCTGTTTTGGTGCTTACACAGTTTACGTAAATAGTGTCCTTCTCGCTCGTATTCAGCACGTACATGCAGAGGGATGTACGCTATCGCCCCCTGTGGTCGCAGAACATGATGGGTCGCAGAATTTGGTGTAACACCTGCCAGCGGTCTGATCAAAGGAACTTTGAGTTACTGTAATAACGCGACCGTTTGTCCTATCGGAAAAATTCAGTTTCTGAAAGCTGAGAAACTGCACTTCACACCCAATTTAGGGTATTACTGTGGTGTTATTGCGGTAATTGTTGCCGTAAGTCCGTGAACGGCGGCTCTTTTGAAGTACACTGAGCCAATTATGTTCGGGGGTATAGGGTTATAAATAACAATGATAACCTTCATCCATTAAAACATTGTATGGGGGACTTATGCATGATGATTATATTAAACTGGCATTAGCTGTTAGCTTGCCTCTATCTCAATATTGTTGTGTTGTGTTTTGAGCCGCGCACGAGTCACGTCATGAGACTACTGCTGCTATATCGACTCCACCCACACTGTGGTGGTCCTCAATTGCAATGGAAAAACAACACGACCGTGCCGAGTTGTGTTGACCGAGTCGTCCTGTATGGAAATGCGGCTATACTTGTATCTGCTTACTGTTTGTCCTGTGTCATCAAAGTTGCAGTGGCTCTCTGACATTGATTACTTGTGTTTTGTGAAGGTGTTCTACAAAAGCATTGTATCATTAATGCAGTTGTGCACATGTATTGTTGAGGCAGCAGACTGTGATGTTCAGCTCTAAATCGATGTTGCATCTGGCACAAGAACCATTCAGAAGTCTTTATTGCACACTTACAGCATTTCCTCTGAAAGTCCTTCAATGAAAACTGGATATAGAGAGTTTAAAAGCCTCCAGCACTTATCTTTACTTCCATTAATTGCAAACAAACACAATTGCTGGAGACATGAAGGAAAACTTTTTTTTTCAATACTGTAAATTATGTGTATTATAAATTCTGACAGTATTATTGGCTGATATTAGCTATTTGCTGATCTTTAAATATTTGTAATGGCCAATAAATGAAAATTTAAAAAGACTGGAGAAACACCCTTCAACCATGTCATGAGTGTTTTACTTTGCATAGTTTGTCCTCCACATGGTACTCTGGTGTCAGAACAAAACCAAAACAACGCCAGGGAGCACAAGAGTCCAAAAACAGAATGACAGTTGTGGGGGTTTCCCTGGCCATGGGGCAAGACAGGGGAGATGTATCAGTGTATCAGTTCAGGGGGCCTCCCTGGAGAAGGGAGACGAGGGGCAAAGGCGAAGCAACTCGGGGGCTGGCTAGGTGACGGAGACACTCCTGTGTGTACTGTCACAGTCTGCGGGATGTGAAGACTGAGTGTTTGTGTAGAGCAGGAGTGCCCAATATGTCGATCGCGATCTACTGGTCGATCGCAAGAGGAGTGCAGGTAGATCACACAGAACCTCCAGTGGAGTTGGGGGGGGAAAATGTAGATCGCATGGCATTAAAAGAAGTAGGAAATGGATGATAAACTATCATCTATCCGTTTCGTTACCACCCTAGGCACGTGCATTTAACCACACTAGCTTTGCTAGTAGCTCGCAAGCTGAAAAAGCGTGGGCACCCCTGGTGTAGAGGATCTAAATGCTGACACAGAGAGGCAGGCTGAGGTGAACTGAGAGTGAGTTTTATTGACTGATGGTTGGTGATCTATAAAGTGCAAAAAAGGGGAAGACAGAAAACTAGAAATCTATTACTAGAAAAATTCACTGACTGAAATATAACTTCAAAGAAGACACACTGGGAACAGAGAAACAGTGGGGTTAGGGGGAACGGGAGCGGACACTCTGACAAGGGGCAAGGGAAGACAGACAGCTTGCCTCTGGAACTCTGGTGGCTTGGACGGGGACCAGCATTGGCAGAAAGCCCCTGGAGGGCAGCGATGTAGGCAATGGGACCCTTCTGGAGAGCAACAACAAGACACAGGTGAACTAAGGAGCTCAGGGAACTGCTCACAAAATAAGGCAGGAAGTGCAAATTAAACAGGGAGAATACAGACACTAAATACCAGAGACTTGACACAGGAGGAAGGAACACTGAGGGAGGGAGTAAACTCTGCTGCAACAGGGGACTAAGAACAAATCCTAACACACTATATAAAAAGTAAAATATAACATTAAACTAACTCAATCAAATATTTACCAAAAAAGCTTTCTCCGTTTTATGATGGTCCTCTGTTGATGCTCGGTGTAGTAAATGCAGAGCAGCATAAAAAATGAACTGAACACATCGATCCTGTTGTTACAGATACCCAATCTGACTGATATCTATTTTAAATATCATAAAACATTTGTGGTCCTTATTCCTTTACTCTGGTTGTGATGATTCTAATTTAGAGACTTTGCATTCTTATGTGTACATTTATTCTTTTCCTTTATGAATTCAGAGATTTATTTACATTATTTGTAAAAACATGCAATCCAGCTTTTTCCAGTTCTGATCTGATACTGAGACCTTGGCTTTGTGTATCCATTTATACCAGGTACCGATCCGATACTGGTGTTAAATTAATAATCTGTATCCATCACTGTGAGGAAAAGAGAGGGAATTATTCTTTTATTTCTAAGGACACAGCACAGCCAGCAAGCTCAACTTGAACAGATTTCCTAAGTTTGTAAAAGAAAATGTAACAAACAAATGCATCCATGAATGTAAATTTATTGAATTATTTATTAGTGAACTAATAAATGGAAATAAGGCCCAGGATGAATGCAGTGAAAACATAATTTAACAGTTCACCAGCAAGTGTTACACTGAACCAACGTCCTTCTAGCTTCTATAGGGTCATTTTTTTTTTGTCTCACTCCTTCAGGTTGATTGGCCACATGTACAGTATTGAAATCTGCGAATGGGGAGTAAATAACAAATGAGAGTGCAGGGGGAAGGTGACCGACACAACCAGTGAGAACCTTAAACAAGTGAGAGCGAGAGCATTGCCATTGTTCTTGTCAGTCATTAAGCTCAGTTTTACTACAGTTTGCGGTTAAGTAAAAATTGTTTGCAACCATACAAATAGGATAAATAGCAGCTGTTGGTGTATCAGCCTGAAATTCCTCCAAACTGCTGTTCCTTTGCTTTTAGCTTCCCCTATGCTACTTTAGCTGGGCTGCTAGCTGCTGTTGTAGCGTCAGGAAGTAAACACACAACAACATACAAGTGAACTGAATGGACTGGACCATGGATCATCTCATTGTTAGTCAAGCTTTTGGGTGAGTATCCGACTAATATCTGATCCAATATTGGATTGGTGCATTCCTAATTTACAATACCCAAAAATTAGATTTATTAAGTTTGTGTGTGTTCTGGACTAATCAAGCGTGAGCTGCCATGACACTACTATATAGGCACCCTACTGGGTATGAGGTTTATATCATGTGTCAGATGTAGGTTCAACTAATAGTATATCTTACACCACAAATATACAAAGTAGGATCAATACAAGTACCAAAAAGTATTGTATCAGTACGCAATATCAGTAACGTAGTCTCTTACGTAGTGTCTTATAAAATCCCAACAATGCCAATCCCTGCTGTACTATAAGTATTATTATGTTAATGTTGTGAACTGCGTTGACTCACCATCCACTCCTGCATTGAATTCGTTAGTGTGTCTCTTTGGTCTCGTGTTCACTGTTACCTAATGGTGATAGAGAAAGTGGAAACATTGCAATCAGTAAACGTTCGCTTTGATGGAGCTGTTCAGTGTGCGTGCATTCTTTGTTGTCTCCATTTACCTTTGCAGCATGTTTCTAGAAACTACCCATCTACAGCTAGGGCTTGAGTTTGCAGTGTAATAAGTAAATGAAGGGTATCTTCCATCCTTCTTTTCCAATGAGTTGCCATTATTGATGCAGCATTTTAGTGCAACAGTAGTAGCACACCATATGAGAAATGTAAGCACAAGGGTAGCCTGGCTAATGTCTTACCTCAAAATTTAAGGTAGAAGTAGAACATAACTGCTTAACTGTTTTGTTTAACAATAACTAAAGTAACTTTGTAACTCTCAGGAGCTGCACAGTATTGTCACATAGTAAAACTGAAAAATATTTTCTTCTTGGGATGTTGTTTTGGGTCAAGCTTTTTAACCATTTGCTTAAAGCCCTCCTCTGCATCCACAGTTTGCTCTTCTGTCACATGTAATGTAACTAGTGAATGCTCCAGCGATGTTTGTTTATTGGTGATGAAACAAGTCTGTTTCCCCCTTAACCAGGAACATTTTTCTTGCATATTTTGGAACGTACTGTGCTGCATTGGAGGTTTTTTTAAAGCAGCTCCAGTTTCGGGTCCTAAATCCTCATCAGTGGGACCCGCTCTCCTACATGCCCGGGCTTACGTCGTCTTTGTGCGTACTAGGGAATGTAAACACACGTGTTGCTATAGCAATGATATTGCGATATGACATTTTTATATCATGTAAAATTTTATGCCAGTAATTAATGTGGATGCTGTGATGTGGCATAGCTGTACTGCTCATCTGTATATTCCATCTCCTATGTTCTCTCCAGGAGTTAATTTTAGGAGCAGATGATGGGAGTGAGTCCATTAAAAAGACTGTGATTTAGCAGGTTGTCACCCTCCTCTGTTCACTCCCCTTCCTCTTATTGCAGTCTTATTGCTCTCCTCCTCCTACACATTCCCCTGGCATCAAGCCACGTGCTGTGTGGCTGTATGTATTCCTGCATGTTTGACTGACATTTCTCTGTTCCTCTGTGAATTTGCACAAAGGCTTACTTCAAGCATAGTAATATAGGTGCTGTACTCCACTAATCTTCCCTGGAATCAATTCAGAATGACCTCCAACACCATACAGGGACATAACCGTCCACTGACAGCTGTCAATACATTAGAATAGTGGCAGTGAGCATGAAGGTTGGTGCCAGTGCTTCTACGCTGGCTAAGAAACCATTGATTAGCTGTGCTTGTCGTGTGGAACGGTTATCTCTGTGTAGAATGGAATATATTTATTCATTTGTCGGGTAATGGCAGTAAAACATCGAAATATTTCTAATTTCATAGAAGAATTATGTGTTGGTGGAGGCTGTCTGTGTTTTCCTGACTACTTCCAGTATCTGAGAAAGAATTGTCCCTGAAAGAACTTTTTTTTTTTTTTTTTAAATGTGTATGTTTTAGTGTAGCTGTGTTTATAAGAGTAGTCACTGCAGTGATAACAGTTGGTACAGAGAGCCATCTATCTTCCCTACTGTACTGTCTATATTCACTGCAAGTTCTTTTTTTCCCAGCTGCCATAGGGCGAGAACATGAACAGGTTGCCAGTCTGTCACAGGGCCTCTCTTGCCCCGTGGCAGCTGGGATAGGCTCCAGCCCCCCCACAAACCTGAATTGGATAAGTGGAAGAAAATGGATTGATGGATAATTGTATATTGTATAGTCAATTGGGGTCTATCTGTATGTTATATGTAAAATAAATTTTTTTTTATTTGTTTGCTATCTAATTCCTTTCTGGCCTCATCTTTCAGTGTTTGAAACTGAATTTGGTCAAGACGTGTGTCCTTATCTACCAGTGTGGGGCTTTCACATTTTTCAAATTTATTAAATAAATTATAATGGATCAACCGTCAGCTTTCCAGGAGTCACTATACTGTTAATTGTTCAGATTGTATTTATTTTTTTCTTTTATTATTAATTCTCCATGTTGTAAGTTTCCCTGCTTTTTCACCATGATAAGGATACTGCTGTTTAAACCACAATAGACTCCTGTCAGCCTTGTCAGCAGATAGTTTAATGTATTTAGCTCTCAAAAGAAGCAAATCTCTTTGTCTTGTTGGCTCATCCCTTTCATTTATATCTATTTACAATTATTTTATTTGCTTTTCCAGATTTTCCATTTCTAATTTTTCCCATTTCCCAATGCAAGTTACATAACGAATGATTTCCCCTCTCCAATAGGCCTTGAAAGCCTCCCATCTCACAATAGCACTGGTTTTTGAGCTGTATTCAGCTCAAAAATAATGAATTTTTCCCACAAACTTAATGAAGTCTGGTTTCTGTAGCCATCTAACCTGCAATCTCCAGCTGGGAGGATTATCTGTCTGAATACTTAGTGATATAGTGTCCTGGTCACTTATTACTATGCTATCATACCAGCTGCTTTTAATGTTTGATAAAAATCCCCTTGAAACACGAAAATAATCAGTTCAGTAATGGGATTTATTTTCATTTGGTTAACAAGAGAATATTCCCTCCATATTTCTGCTTGATTCAGATTCATAAAGTACTGTTTCAGCAGTCTTCTAGATTGTACTTTGGAGGTATCACAGCCAGTGCACAATCCTTTGCTGGATTTAACGTACAGCTAAAGTCTCCTCTAATTACATATAAGCCTCTAAAGGTTTATAGAGTAAGCAACAAGTCTTCAAAAAAAAATTTGGCTTACCATTATTTGGGCCATAAACACGTTTCCATTAGCCGCGTTTCCATTAATACCTACTCAGTGTGGCTCAGCTCGGCATGGTTTGTAAGCATTTCCATTAGTACCTGGTACCAGGTACTTTTTTAGTACCCACGCAGCTGGGGTCCGAGGCAATCTGAAAATGTGATGTCGAAGACCAACATGCCACTGATTGGCCGGTGAGTGTCGTCACTAGTGGAGTCATTAGAGCGACTCCTTTACTAGGAGGAGTCAGGTGTGTTGAAGCAGAGACACATCTAAAAGTTGCAGGACGCTGGCACTCGAGGCCTGGACTTGAGAATCCCTGCCTTAGACAGTAGCCGGCACTGTGGTGTGGTGGTTAGCACTGTTGCCTTAAAGCTAGTAGGTCTGGGTTCAAATCCACCTTGGCCCAGGCCTTTCTGTGTGAAGTCTGCATGTTCTCCCTGTGTATGCGTGGGTTTTCTCCGGCTACTCTGGTTTCTCCCCACAGTCCAAAGGCATGCAGTTACTGGGGTTAGGTTAATTGGTCACTCTAAATTGCCCATAGGTGGGAATGGTTGTCTGCCCTGTGACAGGCTTGCGACCTGTTCAGGGTGTACCCTGCCTCTCACCTTATGACAGCTGGGATAGGCTCCAGCCCCCCCGCGACCCTGAACAGGATGAGTAGAAGAAATGGATGGGTGGACAGTATAAAAAATGGATGTAGCTACTGTGATGTCACCTGTTAGTTTCTGAAGTCACGATTTGAAGCCTCGGAATGAGCATTCCTACCATCGTCCTCTTGGTTGCAAAAACGTATGGGACAAGGAGGGGCGTGTCTGACTTTGAAACAGGTTGCCCATTGGCTAAAGACAAGTTCTTAGCCAAAAAGTGAGTGGAAAATATGAATAATTTTCCTCTTTGAAACATGATATGACCAAGACCATAACCTCAGCAGGAAACTGTTTAGAGGTCAAGATAGAAAGCCATTTTCCCATTGACTTATATATGACCTGAAGTCTTTTTGCAACCATGGGTCTCACCATCTAGTGGTCTTCAGATAGAATGCAGGCTCAAGGCACTACTGCATTGGCTTCATTATTACGACGAGGAAGCTTTGCCCATCTTTTTTATACTGGCTATGGATTCACTTGGATACAAGACACTCGAAATAGCAAAGTGTAAACGGGGCATACTTGTCTTCACAGTCTTAGTCAATCTTCTGATCTGACTTTCTGATCTTATTCTCTTTCTCAAATAAAAAAAAAAAGTCCATCACAACACATCTTAAGACCAGCATTAAATCTAGTGTTGTGAAACATGAGTGTCCTCTGTACCACAGACTTGCTTTGCTCCTCTCCGTCTACACGCCTCCTCTCCCTTGCTGTCTCATTTGTTTGGCGCTCTGCCAGGCTGCTCAGTGAGCTAGAGACTGACTGCCAGCATGTGTGTTTTTGTGTGCATGTGCATCTGATTAACTGGCCTTTTATTCTCTCGCCTTTTTTTTTTTTTCCCCCTCTCAAATACATGTGTCCCGCCCCCTATTTGGTCACCAGTGTGCCCTCAGAGACCCTGTTGTGAGTTCTGAGTTCAGATTAAAATCTTTGCTCAAGTACACCTCGATTAAAGTTCCCAAAGGTGAGGGAATTGTTATTTTGTTTGTCGTCTTCTTCTTCCTCCGTCGTCATAGTCGGGAGCAGCGAACACGTATTCTGCTGTTCTGACATTTTCTCTGCAGGCGGTGGGAGTGCTCACTCAGTCCTAGATTTCGCACATTTCTCTCTGGGCTTTTTTTTAATTAATACCAGCACTGCTTTTAGTAATGTCTTCTCCCACTCCTCGCAGCAGCAGCTGTCTGTATGATTACAGTGTGAGGCTAACTGCACCCACAAACTGGGGAGTAAAGATTGGGGATCAAAAAAATGAACACTTGCAGGAAGAAAACGGTGTCATTATGTGTTTTTTCTGTTTTGTTATCCTTGTGGCATCACTTAATTCGCCCCACTTAAAGCCATGTTTTAAATGTGGTTATTGATTATGGATCTTAAAAAAATGGTTTGTGGAGAGCTTTCAGGTGTATAAATGTGTGTGCGGAGGAGAATGTTCCTGAAAAAATGGCACCAGTACTCACCAAGCCCACCTTTTATAAATACAGGTCTGTTCTTTCTGTTTCTCTGCTTCCGCAGGCACTCGTGTATTTTGTGCTCAGAAGTGATGCTTGTAACAAGGGTGGGAGATTTGATGCTGCTTCTGCAAATTGGCTTCATATACATGCACATTTTACCAGCTCCTCAGCAGTGACGTAAATTCACCTATTTGTCCTTCACCACCATCAGCGACTGGGTTTAAATTTTTACTAAGAAATATGACTGTTTTTCCTGTAATTGGAACTGAAGGTTCAAATTGGGGCTTGTTAGCAGGGAAAGCTGCTGAAAATGTAAACAGACTTTTAAGCCAAAGGAAAAAGTTACCAGTATGGCTGATGGTTGGTGGAAATGCGGCAGTGCCAGAGGTTTCTTGGGCTTATATGACAAAAGTACACCACTGGATCGCAAACATCTTAAAAAAAAAAATTGGATGACTTTAAAAAGCCACTTATCTAGATGTGAGGTGCACATGATTAGACATTAAATGGTCTTTAACCAGCCAGTTCCCATGTACAGAAACAAGCATCAACACCTTTTATAGCTAAACTGCTTGCTGGTCATTTTACTGTCCCAGCAGTAGTGCAGGGCTTCAGTGCCAATGCTGAGTCATAGCTGCAGTGATGATTACCACAAAGAGGCTGGGGGCTGGGATGAGAAGAGCTTGGGGGGGTGGGGGGGGAGGTCGAGCTCCTCTGTCTCAGCACTCCTGCCCCCCAAAGATAAGGCCCCAGAGCTATCACAGCCCCTCCCTCCTGTCCTCATTCACAAATCCTCAGCAGGAAGTGAGATGGGAAACAACACATTTGGCTGGGAACAGCTGAGATGTGTGGGAGCTGTCACCTCATCAGCAGTGCAAACAAACTTCCTCAGTGCTTCTCTCTTTTTAATATCATAAGTTGTGTACCTTTGGGTTTTGGTCATGTCAGGCTTTTTGAAGATTTCAGCTTGAGTTTAACATTTGAAATCTTACAACCCCAGAAAAGCTCTTCTTCAGACACAGGCTGATCTGAGTGGGAGGAATCAAGCTTCTGCTGCAAACAGCAGCTGTGTTTTTCAGGAGAAAAATGAACAAGCCAGATATGACCAGTGGACAGACTGTTTATTGTTATAATAAGGGAAGTGTACAGAGATACCTGTTCAGTCACCTGCAAAACGCGCCTAGACTCTACTTCAAATTACAAATCCTTCTTCTCTGCTTTCTGTGCCCTGCCTTTACAGATGCCAGTGTCAGGACATCTGGATCTCTGGAGATAATAAATTGATTTGGTGAATCCTGATGATAAAGTGATTTCTATGATGGCTGATTGACAGATTTTGATTACCTGTGAGCAGGTTTTGTGCTTCCTGCACCATTAATTGGACAGCACTTTAATGTAGCGGAAATAAGCAACAGTGTGTCTGGAAGAATATACCTCAGCACAACATGATGGGGCAGCACGGCACTGTTGCCTCACAGCAAGAAGGTCCTGGGTTTGAATCCACCTCGGCCGGGGCCTTTCTGTGTTTGCATGTTCTCCCCGTGTTTGTGTGGGTTTCCTCCCACAGTCCAAAGACATGCAGTTAGTGGGGTTAGGTTAATAGGTGATTCTAAATTGCCCAAAGGTGTGACTGTGAGTGGTTGTCTGTCTCTGTGTTAGCCCTGCGACAGAGTGGCGACCTGTACAGGGTGTATGTACCCTGCCTCTCGCTCCAGCCTTATCCTGAAAAGGATAAGCAGAAGAAAATGGATGGTTGATAACATGATGGGTTGTTGATCCTCTTGTCAGGTTCACAAAGTTCCCGATTAATTGCTTAAATCTGTAGCACAATAACAAGCCATCCACTGGAAGCAGCAATTGTTCTTTGTCTTTGAAACCCTGCTCAGCCCTCTGCTTCCGGTTGTGCTTATTTTTCTCTAGTTCCTCAAAACCCTCATTCCTTAACATATGCACACTGTCTATAATATCTTTTTTTTTATCTTACAGCTCTCTTTCTGCTGCATTGTATTCTTATTTTTCTCATTTCCCTGCTTTTTTCTCTCCTGCAGTCACACACCTCTGTCTGTCAGCTCTTCTCTTTTCTTCCTCAGACACGCTCACACTCCTTCTCCCTCTGCCTCTCTTTCTGTGGCCTGACCAGCTGGGTGGAAAGAACCACTTGTTTATCTCCCCTGCTGCCCGTCAGGGGCTTTTGCTTTGCTGCCACCGTTGCCTAGCAACTGCAGCAAAAGTCGGCATTGGCTGCTTTTACTGTGTGTGTGTGTGTGTGTGTGTGTGTGTGTGTGTGTGTGTGTGTGTGTGTGTGTGTGTGTGTGTGTGTGTGTGTGTGTGTGTGTGTGTGTGTGTGTGTGCGTGCGCGAGCGAGAGAGCGAGAGTCAGACTCCATGTTGACTCGGCAGGCTGAGGACAGACACGCCGCTCTCGCCACTCCCTCACTGCCGGAGTGGCCGCCAGCCTTTGTGCGACTCCCCGAGTAGTCCCTCACAGACACCTTGGCAGTGTTCGATGCAGACACACAACCACATGGTACAGACAAGACCAAGACTTCCTGATCGCACTGTCTGTCTGCATGCCATGAGCCGCCACTCCAGGTTTTCATTAGTGATTAATCAGTTGTCTTTTTTTGATGACACCTCATTCCTTGGATAAAAATATACATAAACATAGGCATAAAAATGGGAGTCATAAAATACTCCCATTTTTATGCCTGTGTTTTATTTTGTTTCAAGATCACAAAATATTTGATGTGAAAACTGCATTTAAAATGAACCTGAAGTACAGAGGCTATTAAATTTGTTATTACAGTCATAAATGTCTTCAGCACAGTAATCTGTGAAATTGGTGACTTCTTTCTGTCTTCCTAAGGAATGCTCATGTCTCATATACAAACATTTACTCCGTGTCCCAGGATCAAATAGAAGTACCGAGTTAGCTCAAAGCATAGAGGTATGTAAAATATGAACTCCTCTAGCATTTGAAACTATACACAGTTTCTTCCGGGCTGTAAACAGGAAAACATCATCCCTAAACTTGGACATTAAACATTGGAGTCTATAAGGATTGACTTGCTTTGCAATTAGTTTGTTATAATGTGATATGTGTGTGACTATAAATAGCATTTTAAAGCTTGTGATTACACTGATAAACATTAATTTATTGTCCTCATTAGAACCATCACATCATATTTTTAGTGGCCTAGTAAGGTTAAACATGTCACCATAAGTAGGATGTAAGTAGCTTTCAAAATACTTGAATCCAAAAAATAAGAACCAACAGTTTAGTGACAGAAGGTTCCCTCATTAAAGAAAATAAGATTCATTCACTGGAGGCTCAGAGTTGAACCACTGCTCATCTGCATTAAAACAGATCAGTTGAGGTGGTTCAAGCGTCTGACAAAGATGCCTCGTGGACACCTCCTAGGTGAGGTGTTTCCCTGGGCAGACCGAGGACACGCTATAGAGAATTATGTCTATCAGCTGGGTTGGTAATGCCTCTGTCTCCCAACTGAGGAGCTGGTGGAGATGGCTGTGAAGAGGGGGATCTCTGCTCAGACTTCTGCCCCTGTGTCCCGGATCTGGATGCATGGCAGAAGATGGATGGATGGATGGATATACTGTTAACAATGGTGAATGCTCCCCAACATGAGGACAAACACCAAACATGATCAGGGTTTTGTTTGGTGAGATCAGAGTGTGCAAACCCAAAAACCTGCTTTTCAAACTCTCTGCTTATGAGGGGCATCCAATTAGAAGAAAGCTGGCTAACATGGAGGAGAAATGGAGCTAAAATGGGTTGTTTCAGATGAGGATGACCTGAGGGACTGCACCAAGGCCCAGTATAAGATACATTTGGATAAAATACAGAACTGAATATGATCTCAGTAGGTATAGTTTAATCTTAATATTTTTTGTTGCTGATTGATCGTCTCAGATTTCCTGCTTTGCTGGACAAAGAGCAGAAATTTACAGACTAGTTGTCTTTAAGATTCCTAACAGTCAAGTAACTGATAAATCCACTAATTGTTGCATGTCTAATCAACATAACGGCAAACAGTGAGGGCTTACAAGCGTGACAGTAAACACATCAACATCCCTGGTCATTATGAGCAAAATAAGCTGACATCAGGCACACCAATTGGTTGATGTCTACAGAAACACTGGCTAAAATAAATACACCAGGAGGGACTGGATCAGAAATAGTGAGCAGTACAATTTTCTGCATTCATAGTGTTCAGCCTGCTTGTTTTGTGCAACTCATGGATATAAAAACAGCAGATATCCAGCTTAAGATGACAAAAAAAAATAGTTTGTGGTTCTGTCTCCTCAAATATTAGAATCTGCTGCTTTTTAAGTTCAGTCTGTTATCAAGAAGGAAAGAAAGTGGCTCTTCCACATCGGCTGCTTCCCTCCATGGGAGCAGCTCTACCTGTGTGAGCTCCAGCATCGACATACAGTAGATGCCTGATTCAGGCACGTTCTGAGGAACTCATTGTCTTTCAGCACCTGCTCCATCTTGCATCACCCTCTCTTTTCTGTTCAGACGCCCTGCCGTGTTATCTTGGTGCAGAAATGCTGAGAATATTTCTTTTGCTATTTTGAGGCTCCACTTTTTGGGGTCTCAGCGACGGTGCCCTGGGGACTGCAGCGCAGCATCATACACGGCATCTGTCGCTCCATAGCATGAGGATGGAGACTTGGCAAGCTGTGGGTTTATGTGTGCAGGGTGGAGGAAGATTGCCAGAAACTCCCCCTTTTTACTCTCCTATCTTCTCCCGGTGGTGATAGTTGGGAAGTCTCTGGGTATGTGCAGACAAGTCTGGGCAAGAGTCAAGCTCTCGCTCAGTGCTGCCTCCTCCTGTCCAACTGCCTGTCAGCCTGTCACTGGTGCGAGATAAGTAGAGAGGAGAGGCTTAGCCTGGGCAAACCTCACCACCTTCTGCCTTTGATGTCCTAATTTTCACACCGCTGTTACCATCCTCTTTGTAAAGCTTCCGACAGCAGATAAAAGCTCGGGCCCAGGCTGATAATCGCGCTGAGAGAATGAATTGGAGCTCGGTAGTGGTGTCTGCGGTACAGATCACCTCAGATGACTCTTGTGTGTCGTCTGTCTGGGAACGGCGTGATGTCACACCATTAGGAATACTGTATCCCTGCACCGGCTGGCCTGACTTCACATCACCCTCTGTGCTCCTCCCATGCTCTGTTTCTCTGGAGTTGTTCAGCTAATGGTCTGCATTTACGCTGCATGCGTGTCTGTCATGAATCACAGGAGTTCAAGCTTTCCTCTGTCGCACTCATCCGTCTGTGTTGCTCCACAGTGATCAGTCAGAAAGTGTGTGTGTGTAAGTAAGTGTATGTGTTTCAGGGTGGTGGTGGTGGGGGTACTAGACCCTCTGCACAGTCCATTTATCTCAGTTGCAGCCTGTCAGTAGTTTTAAATGTCTGTGTAAAGGAAGTTGTATGAAAGACTAAAAATGTACAGCATGTGTGTTCATATTACAGTGTTGCACAAGAGATAATGGCGAGTATTTATTTTTTGCCTTTATAAAGTTTTAATAGTTGGAAAACTTTATAGTTAATATTAAATTGTATTATATCCTTTCATATTATGAAAATATATTTTCAGACTTAAGAAACGCGTCTGCAAAAATAATTGATACATAAATGTAACCTTTTGAGTAGCTTAATATATTTTGTAGCTTATTGCAGTTGACAGCCAAGAATTCAAACCCAGTTTTTCAAATTCATGAAAAAGAGGTCCAGCTACTGGTGCTGTGTTTAAATGTAACGGGAGCAGAAGGAACTGGACACTGAAGTAGAGGCTTAAATATAAATATGATGCAGTTGGTCTCCCTGTTTCATCCATAGACGGTATAGAAGATGGACGTAGTACTGTGGCGTCACCCATCGGTTTCTGAAGTCCCGTTTTGAAGCTTTGAGATGAGCGTTTCTGCTGTTGCCGTCTCGGTTGTAAGAAACCGGATGTGATGCGGAATGGTGGGTCTGACTGGAGAACCTCATTGGCTAATGACTTGCGATCGATTAACTCATTTGTCAGTGAGGTTGCTGTTGCATACCACAGATAATCCTCCATTTTTGCAACATGACCACGATTTACAAAACAGACAATTTTTAATTCAGTATGACTGAAAATGAGGGTCACGTCACCCATAAACTGAGCAGGAAAGTGTTTCCAGAGGTCACGTCAGAAAGCGACTATCACTATTTGGTTGACTTCAGATAGGATGCAGGTTTAATGCAGCTTCATTTCTTCTAACTCTGAACTGATGCACCAGTTTTATTCTGTCTATGGTTTCATCCCACCGTTTTATATTATGGTACAATTGTGACTGAAAGGCTATCAGCTGAGATGGAAAGCAGCACACTTGATATGAATAAAATGGTTTCAAGGTGGTGCAAGTAGCTTGCAAGTGCGGACAAAACTGTAGATTGGAGAAACATGTACCACCCACTTTAAGGTTTCTTTAGTATAAATGGGGTTCCTCATGGAATTTCAAAATGGGTCTAGCATCCAGCCATATTCCAAAGTATTTCTAATAATCCTCAGTTTTACTTTGACTGTGAAGCCTTTACATACGGACAGTGGGCTGTATACTCTTGTTCCAGTAAATAGCATGCACTTGGCATCATCCAGATTTAAAACAAGGTTATATTTGAGTGCTTTCTGAAAGTGCATCAAAAGCAGATTTGCAGCCAGTAAATTCAGAGAAGAGCAGATGGCATACAAAATGAGCTCATAAAAAGGCACATTGCAGTTTGGTGGCAGAGAAAAATGACATTAAATGTAACATTAAAAAAAAAAAAAACAGATTCTTTTGTTGTTGTTTTGCAGGCCAGAAGACATGTCTCCACCTCCACGGTGTGTTTCCCTATATCTATGTGCCATACGACGACTGTGGGCAACAGCCAGAGCGCTACCTGCGGCAGGTGGCCTTCAGCATCGACAGGGCCCTCAATGTCGCCATGGGAAACCCCACCTCAAACAACCAGCATGTCTTTAAGGTGGTGCTGGTCTCTGGCATGTAAGTGACTCATGTCTGCTTTATTGTAGTGACACAACTGAGCTGAGATTTGCCCCAGAAAGCAGTTTAACTGCACGCCCTGTTAAAGGGGACCTGCAGAAGCCGATTTAAGTGTAAGTAATCAGTCTTAAAACTGCTCGAAACACTCACTCTCCAAGTTTCAGGGGTTTTTTTTTCTTCTCTTAGCTCAGTATGATGTCACTGAGTGCAGATATCTCCAGTACGGTCATCTCAGGCACACAGTCTGTAAGCACAGTAGTCCCACCCACAGTATGCCGCTGAGTGGCATCTGTGTTCACGCGTCACACCGTTGCTAATTCAGTTACACTGGCTCCCCATCAACTTCAGGCTGCACTTTAAGATGGTCATGTGATCAGAGCCTACTGGCTGTGCAGAATGCAAGGCAGAAAACTAAGTATCATGTCACATTTGACCTTTGACCTCACTTTTACATTTCATATTTGCCTTTCTTTCGAGTTAACCCTACAGTGTGTGATATCTTTAAGGAAAGTGTTGTCAGGAGAAAAGACATTCAGCTGCCTAGTTAGTTCGGAAGATACTGTAGTATAATAATTAGGGGTGGGACTCGATTTAAAAAAATTAATCGAATTAATTACAAGCTTTGTAATTAATTAATCGAAATGAATCGCATTTTAATCGCATTTCAATATTTGACATGAGAAATATTAATTTAAGTTTAGTTGATGAATGAATCAATATACATAAGCTTAAACTTCAAAATTTTGTTCATTTTCCCACCAGTCTACTACACAGACCAATGAAGGGTGGAAGTGCTCCTGTGATAAGCAAACACCTGAAATTAAAGTTAAGCATCATAACTGGATAGTTTTATTCAACATTAATGTCTCACTTGTTATAGTTGGAAATTAATCATTCTCTCAGCTGTATTCTTTGATGTTGAAATGTGTTATGCTTGTTTTAACAGCTTATTTTGAATTAAAGACTTAAAATTAAACCACAAAAAGGAGAAAAAGTTCGTTCTCCGTTTAACAGCTGCTTTTACACAGCTGTGCTTCGCACTCACGGTTGCTAGGCGACATGAGCTACGCAGAGGTGACGGCAGCTGATATGAAGGCTAGCTGCTCACTTCCGGCCTTTGTGGTGTTCGTGGGCTGCGAAAGACGTGGGCCGGGTCCTTTGCAGGATGCAGCCCCTAATTTGGACATTGTGCGTCGATATAATCTGTATGCCTGGAACTCGCGCACTGAGAAACGTTCCACGGTGCAAAGTGCGATTAAAATGCGTTAAAATTTTTAACACGTTAATTTCCCCATAATTAATTAATCGAAATTAACGCGTTAAAGTCCCACCCCTAATAATAATATAAAATAAGCTCAAGTTATTCATATCTAGTTCAAATCATTACCTATTATCCATGGCCTACTCCTACATAATGTTTGTGTAGGCTCCAGCACCTTTATTTTGAAAGGTGCTGTGTAAATACATTTTACTTATTTTCCTTTACTTAAAAAAAAACATAAAAATATGGAGTCATGAGTGATGTAGGTTTAAATGTTGAATGCCTTTTTTTCCCCTTTCAGGCCTTTCTATGGTTTTCATGCCAAGGAGAAGCGCTTTATGAAGATCTATCTGTACAATCCTCAGATGGTCAAGAGGTAAGGTTAATGCAGATCGATGTCGTTTAATGTGAGCAGAGATCACCCCAGTCTCCTGTTGTTTGAATGCCACACTGTGTGCGTATGGGTTTGCCAGCTTACTAAACTGAAATCGATTGCTGCGTATTCAGCTGTGCTCATTGATTGGCTGAGTGTGTGTTCGTGCATGAAAGCACACGGGAACACTGTGAATTATTTGCCAGAGTGATCAGTGTTAGTGATGAAAATGTGAGTGAAGCTACTGATATGGTGCTTGGCAGAGAGCAAGTAACTCAGAGAGGGAGGGAGTGACAGAGGCTGATGTATAACCAGGGGGGTAGGAGAGGAGATGAGTCTAAAATTAGAAGGAAGGTGGAACAGAAGAAGGGCAAGTGGCAAAAAACAAATGTTATTGAAATCCTGAGGTTCAGGGTGTGTGTGTGTGTGTGTGTGTGTGTGTGTGTGTGTGTGTGTGTGTGTGTGTGTGTGTGTGTGTGTGTTAAAGAATAGAAAAACCTCAGCCACTCGTCTCTGATAAGCCAGTCCATCAGTCAACACAGGACTCCTACCTTTTAAAGGGGAGACACGACCCCGGGACAAATCTGAACCATTCACGCAGTCAGCTGCTGCCCATTCATCTTTGTCTCGCCGGGGTAGACGAGAGCAAAACAGGACGGTACAAATTCTGATGGGATGTTGGCAGGTGGGAAAAAATATTGATACAGCAGTTTATGGTATTTTTTTCCTTCTGCAATAGATTGTCAATACCCAGGCTTCAAATTCCCCACTAATTCCACTTGCCTGAGTCATGTTGCTGTCATCTGTGTAGCGACATGCAGGACAAGGAAGCACACTTGCAAGATAACAAGCTAGTGAACAGAATGGGCCCCAAACAAAGGAAAGTTGATAGTAAAGGTGGATGATTTGGGAGCATTTCTTTGAGAAGCATGTATAAAAAAATTTGCTACGAGACAGTTTTTTTAAAAGAATATTATTTGCATTGTTATTTTTACCAATTACCAACTTTATGAAATTGTAACATTTATTTGTAATCATATCTGTGTGTGTGTTAATGCATGGATTTAGGCTTGGTGGTTAACACTGTTTGGCTGAGGGAACATTTGTTTAATTATGTATGAGCAGTTTTTTTTAATGGAACAATCTGTGTTTGTTGCAGAGTGTGTGAGCTGTTGCAAAGCGGAGCCGTGATGAACAAGAGTTACCAGCCCCACGAGGGCCACATCCCTTACCTCCTGCAGCTCTTCATAGACTACAACCTGTATGGCATGAACCTGGTTAACCTGGGAGCTGTCAAGTTCCGAAGGAGCCGGAAAAAAGGTAAGGGATGTGGATAGGGACGAGCTTGTCCTCCTCTCTTTTTTTTTTTTTTAAAGTAGGATTTTCTTCCGTTTTTTTTTTATTGCAGTACTGGCACCTTAGCACCTTTACCCAGCATTAAGAGGTGACAAAGTAGAGAAAGTATACAACACCAAAATAGTGTCTCATACATGGAAAAAGCTAAATTAAACCTAGATTAAATCTGGCATATGCCCTCACCTCCAACCTCCTCTCTCTGGGGCAGTTCTTAGTCTGCTTTAGGATGCATGACAGACTGCTGTTTTTTCATCTCTGTTGGACAGTTGGCAGTGCCGGCTTTCTTTACTCTTCACTTCATTGTTCCCTCGTTGCTCATCAGGGATGAGAGCAGGCCAGGGGAAGGTTGCCATGCCTCATGTCATATTGAATTAGTCCTGATCTCCCCTCAGCCTCAGGATGCCTCTGTTGTCTTGTGAAAGCTCTCTCTGTTTTCATCCCTAATGTTGTCCTCACGCTTCCCTTCACATGTTTTGTCTTGTGGTCTTTGCTCTTTTCTCTCTCTCTGAACATCCTTTCTCTGACCTCTTTGCACTTATTTTGTCTTGTTCCTTTCGTTAAGGACCAAAGGTAAAATACAGAGGAAGCACACCCCCACCTGACAGTAATTCAGGAAGCTTTTCAGTCAGAAAGTGTGAGGACAGAAATGGCAAGCAGATAATGGGGATCTGCAGTCTGCAGACTCTGTCCCTTGTATTTGCCTGAGCTTCCTGAAGTTGAATCCTGTGGAGCTGTGTCACATCTACAGAGTAACAGTCTAGACACCCAGTGCAGCTTCTCTAGGTATTGGCTTCAAACAGTCTGATTTATAAGGTGAATACACACTAAATGTTGGACATGACGGTCTGTGAACAAAAAATATGTAAACAAAACATGGGAAGCACCTGTCATGTTGTCTTTATCTAATTTTAGCAACTCTGTAAGCAGCTGTATAAAAATAAGTCCTCTGCCATGTAGAATTACAAGCTGCAGTGCTATCTTCTTGGCTTCTTTCTTTCTGTCTTCTTACACATTAAGCTGACAGGGAGCACCATTAGTCTTGAAGTGGCGTTTCAGGCAGTTTGACCAACATGAAACCAGTATTCCCTCCTTTCTAGCTTCTCATCACCAATTACCAGAGGAAATGTGTGTCTTTACCTGCTGAATCCTCCACCGTTTTGGCCATTAGGTTTGTCATTAAGTGTTGTCTGTTTGCCATTTGTTGCTCAGCAGGAAAGTACATAGCTGAATGATGTGGTGGAAACTGAATAATTCATAAAAAAAAAAAAAGATTTAAAAAACGGTTCCTGTTGGTTTCTGCAGTCTGCAGATGAGGACTCAGTGTGAGCATTTTCGGTGCCACAATGTTTATTTGTTTGTAATTTTTTTTTTTTTAGAGCCAGAAGTGACCATATTTGGGTGATGTGCTAAGTTATCAGCTAGTGCTAGGATTTCACGCATTAAAACTAATACACAGCTGCTAGGTTTTGGCTCATCCATAAAGTTTTTTGTTTTTTTTAAAGCCCTGGAGTTTGCGGCTCAGTCACATTGTTGCCAGGAGACCCCTCTTTGAAATAATATTGTCTTCATTGAAACAATAAAAGAGACTTTTGCTCTGCTCACTAGTCACAAGTTTTTGGTCTAGTCTTCTACTATAGCTGACAGATTATGGTATGATTTATAGTGCCTAATGTAAGCAATGTGTATGTGTAGATATTGCTTTATAACTGACATTAGAGTCATTACTGATTTTATGACCTTGCTCTTCTTGTGCTGCTATTACACTATGAATTATGAGGTCGTATGTAGAATATTTCATACAGTATCCCCCCCCCCCCCCCCCCCAAAAAAAAAAAAAAAAAGAGCGAGAGGTAACCATACTGTATCTCACCAGGTTTCATGCTGGAGCAGGGAGCTATAAAAATGCCTCCTAGTATGTTGTCCTTAGCATTCTGATGCACTCCTTTTGCTTTTATGTATGTATGTAGTATCTGTTGGCTGCAGATCTTTTTTTTTGAATAAGCTCAGCAGGTAGAGCAGGTCACCTATTGATCGGAAGGTAAGAGGTTCGATTCCCGGCTACTCCAGGCTACATGCCAACGTATCCTTGGGCAAGATACTTAACTCCAAGTTGCTCTCCGACGCAACCGTCGGAGTGTGAATGTGTGTGAATGTTAGCTAATTAAAAGCACTTAGCTTAATTAATCATGTGCTTGTATGAATGGGTGTGCATGGGTAAATGTAGAAACGTGTTGTATAAGTGCTTTGAGTGCTCAGACTGAGTAGAAAAGCGCTATATAAGAACTAGTCCATTTACCATTTACCATAAGTAACTTAAGTGAAACTGAAGCTACAACAAATATCTAAATTTGTCTGTTATTGCCTACCAATAAGGTTTTACTCTGTACGTCACCAAAGTAGATTTAAATCAAACCATCGAGACTTTCAGCTTTAATTTATGGAACATAACAAAAGTATTACATTAATTGTTTAGGAATTACAGACATTTTATACACGGTTTCCTATTTTCAGAGCCTCAATTGTAATTGGAGAATTGACTGTAAGCAGTTTCATGACCCGGTGAGACCTTTCCCCTATTATTTCATAGCAAATTAAGCTGATAAAATAAATGGAGTTCAATGGTTAAGAAAAACAACTTTACAACATCTAACAAATTCAAAACACTCTCAAGGCCATATCACTGTCAGAGTCTACAGTGAAGAGACACCACCATGAATGTTTATACAACACGGTGTAAGCCACTGGTTACACTCAGGAGCAGGACGGCCAGATTAGACTTTGCCAGAAAACATCTGAAAGTTCAGAGTTCTGAAACAAAAATGTTTTTAGATTAAAACCATGTTTAACTTGTACCAGAATGATGGGAAAAGTAGAGCGAAGGAGAGAAACAGCTCAGATCCAAAGCATGTCACATCATTCGTCAAACATGGTGGAGGCAGTGTTATAGTAGAGTCATGTTTAGCTACCCATCGTACACTGCTAAAGCAATCTAAGAGTTTCTCAAGGCAAAGAAATGAGATGTTCTTAAATAGTGAAGTCAATCACCTGATCTCAATCCAAAAGAGCATGCTGTTCAGTTTCTGCACATAAAACTGAATGTAGAGAGACCCACAAACAAGCAGCGACTGAGCGCGGCTGCAGTAAAGGCGAGCGCATCAAAGGAGGAAACATTGCATTTGTTGATGGCCGTGGGTTCTACTTCAGGCACTTACTGACTGCAAAAAATGTTCTTCCAATGATTAAAAGCAATCTTTATATTTAAAATTATGTTAACTTTTTCCAATTACTTTTGAGTCTCTCAAAATAAGGGAATTTGTATTAAAATGTCTGTAATTCCCAAATAATTCCTCATAAATTCCTAAGCAATAATTTTGTTAAACCCCTTCAATTAAAGCTGTATTTTTCAGTCACGCCTTGACTGTTTCATGTCAAATCCACTGTGTTGGTATACAGAGGCAAAATTACAAAGACTGTGTCACTGTCCAAAATCTATTGGCCTGCCTGTTTCTCCTGCTGCAGTGAACTGAACTGTTGACATGTTTTAATGTGTTTCACACGTGCTGCAACTCCTGGAGAGAGATGAGCGTGTGGGCTTGAAGTTTAACAGTCTCTTGGGCCTCACTGCTGTAGTGTCACACTAGGGGTTTCTCTTCAGATCTTTGGTGAACCTTAACCAACTCCTCTCCCCCCTGATAGAAACTAAACCCCCCCCCCCCCCCCCCCCCCCGCATCCCGCCCAGCAGGGCCACCTTCACCTGCGAGGCCATTAAAGATTCCAGACAGGAAATTCCACACTTGTTCTTTTAATAAAGTTCTTTTATAAAAGTCCTCACGCCTGACTCTCCTCCAACAAAAGCACAGTTCCCGTGTTTGATCCACCTCTACAGTGATGCAATCAACGGAAAGAAGACTCCAATGCCCCATACAACAAAGAAACCAAAATGCTCTAATAATTGGTACACCAGTTTACATTTTGTGCTCCCCTCAAAGTCTGACTTGAAAGCAAGTTCCTAATCTGGGATCAAATGACAGCCGATAAAGGAGGCTGGGCTGGTAAAATGGGCGAGTTCAAGATGAGTGGAACCCTTAATGTGTTTTGAAGTCCATTAAGCAGCTTGAACACTCTCCTCTTAAATACTGAGATTTAAAAAGTGTCACAAGTACCAAAAGAAGTCTCCATGTGACAAAACAATGGTGTTTTATTGTACCTGCCTTTGCTGCAATGAAAGAGGATAATTATGGCTCATTACACCACAGATTCTCTAACAGTGTGGATCACAGTTTAATTACTAAGAACTGAGAAATGACACGCTGGCAGCAGTTAGCAAGTCAATCAGTCAAGGTGTAAATGAATGCCCCCAAGTCATCCGAATGTATTTGGAAGGAAAAATACTGTAAATTATTACCCAATCTGTCTAAACACTGAGCATTAGGGTTTAATCCCGGGATCCGGGATTCCCGGGAAATGCGATCAGAACCATTTCCCGTTTCCCGGGAAACGTTAGACGGGAAACCGGGAAAAAAGTCGCGCGCGTCGATTTGACTTTCAGAAAGAAAAGAAAGCTTCAGAATGTTAAATTTAAGGAAATATTGAGAGAAGGGTTCGTTTAATGCGAAAAGCATTACTCTTCATTTCAGGCACGTTCAGCCTCCGTTTAAGGCTTCAGCCTTCATCTCAAGCGTTTTAATAGAGGTATTAAACAGTTGTACTTTTTTCCTCTTTAATTTGTTGAAATCGTAGGCAATGTGTTTACCCTAAGGTATTTTGTATTATATAATTTTATATTATTATATATTGTTATATTGCATTATATAGCCTATAAAATATGCCTGCCCTGAACAATAAAGAAATATCTGTTTAACTTCGAGTGTTTCTTTTCCTCGTTTGCAGCCGCTTACTAACAATCATGAATTAGGATGCGGGCCTAATGTGTGAAGAAATTATCATGAAATAGATTGCTTTAACATATTTCGCTTTTAAAATGGAGTTGAGTAAAATGTATATTTTTTAGGCTATAAGGATTGGCCAGTTTTTCAATAGACGATTCACAGCGAACCTACTTTAACCCTCAGACACGGTGTTATAAATTTGCTGTTGCCAGAATGGCAATGACCAAGTCGTGGAGCATTACTCAAGGCCCTGTGTTATGCCATATTATAGTGTAGTACGGTAGTTAACTTTTCAATGACTATTACAGCGTTCCACTGGTGGAGATATAGCGCAACAGATGTCGCCACGACAGCGTGGCTGAGCCATTATCAATGCTGTGGAGATGAACCGTATTGTTTTGCACCAGCAGTTGTAAAATATCTTGGTATAATTCCATGTACAATGGAGGAATATTCGAATTATATTTGTTAAGGGAGCGTTGAGGAACGATACAACACCGCATATCTCGAGCACTCGAATGTCGAGATGTAGGTTTTATTGCGTTAATCAAGCCGACGTTACCCCCTACTGGGCATAACAGGACATAGCTGGAAAGCTACCTCTACAATATCACAATAGGTTAAGGCCGACACAGCCTACAGAAGGCCTAATTAAAATAAAAAAATAAATAAACTTTTTCCCGGGATTCCCGGGAAATGGCTCGTCATTTCCCGGGATTTGATTCATGTCATTTTCGGGAAAAATATTAAACCCTACTGAGCATGGTTTTATAGTATAGTTAACCCAGATTTTGGAGTGTGCAGTTTTATTCAACCTTTTGGATGTGGTTATTTTTGGTTCTGAAACGTTCCATCCATCCACCAATCCATTTTCTTCTGCTTATCCTTGTTTTTTGTCCCGCCTGTCTCCCCTCACCTCCAACCAGTCGCGGCAGATCCCCCCCCCCCCCCCCCCCCCCCCCCCCCGGTTCTACCAGAGGTTTCTTCCTGTTAAAAGGGAGTTTTTCCTTCTCATTGTCACCAAGTGCTTCCTCTGATTGTGGTTGTTTTTTCTGTATTTTCTGAATATTGTCTTTACTATACAATATAAAGGGCCTTGAGGTTGTTGTGATTTGGCACTATAGAAGAAAAAGAGTGTATATATGAAAAACAAGTGATTATTCTGTCGTTTCTTTTGATCAACAGAAAGTTAGCAGGCCAAAAACACAACTAACAGATGTCCTCGGAGTATGGAGGTGCTGTATTCTCACGTGCCTACGTGTGTCTATATGTTTTAACAGATGAAGCAAAGGCAGACTCAGAAGGATCTGCTTCCAGCAGCATCAGCCCCTGGAAGATTCCCTGTGCATCCAAGCTCAGCGACAGTACCATTGGAGGCACGTTCGTCCGCTGGGAGGAGAACGCCCTACCCTGGTGAATCTCTCCTTCATAGACTGTGCTGCTCAGATCTTAGTCTAAGCAGAAGCTGCATCCAGTGTTTTTGGCTTATTTCAATGCTGCAGAGAATTGAAAATCACAATTCTAGAATTTTATTCATTAATTTTTTTTTTTACTAACTCTTTTTTTAAAAATTCACTCACTATAGCTCTTTAGTCCTGGATGAGGTGGAGAAGCAGAGCACCTGCGAACTGGAGGCTGATGCCGCTGCTGTAGATGTCCTCAACCGCCTCGATATTGAAAGTAAGTATTGCAACCAGTGCTGACACAAATGTAGGAAAGTAGGTCACACTTTCACAAAATTCAAGATACAGCACGGATGAGTGATTGAATGTTGCTCAGACCTCTACCCTTTGAGAGCTGCCACACATCAAATCCATTAGCAAGACCCCAACAAAAACAATGCCTCCCATCACAGGAGAGATGAGACAGGGGGATGAAACAGAGCAAGGCCAATAAAGCAGATGATGTTGCGTGACACAGCATTGTAGCTCCAGAGCAGATGCAGCGTTTTGTTTCCATTTAAATCCCACACATCTGGATTTGTGTTATTTTAGAGTGTGAAAGAAAGAAAGCTCATTCTTGTACTTGCATTGGTGGGAAAAATTTGAACGAAGAGGAAAAAAGAAAGCAATAATGAGGCATGGGTTTTAATGAAAAATAAGTCAATAAAATGTTCCGGTCTTTTTTGTTTTCCCTTCTCCAATCTGGGAACACATTGGCTAGTCTACTGGCTTAGCCCCTGGGAACAGGACTTTCTTTTCCGAGTGCTGTCTATCGGCTCCTCCCATGGATTGCACAGAACCAAAGCCTGCTCAGATGTGATTGTCAATACAACACAGACTAGAAGTGGACTACAAATATAAACCAGAAAGCTACTGAAAATCTTATTACCTACATATTTGGCATTTTTACTTGCAGGAATCTGGTTTGTGTGTCTGGGATGCTAAATATCTTATATGTTTTTAGGTTGTTGGTGTTGTCATCACACAGTATCAATTTTTTGTCCCATTCATTAGCCAGGGACAAACTGGGAGCATGGGTAAACACCAGGGTGCAGTTTACTGATATACGTGGATGTCCTGGTCTTATAGTCAAACATTTTTTGAGTGGCTGTTTGTCTGACATTCAAAGCCACATGTGTGCAGGGACTGTTGTTGGAGCTTGGGCCTCAGGTAGGCTCAGCAGTGCCAGTTTTGCTGAATGCTGTGCTTGTGTGTTAAAGACTGTACTTCCATCTGGGCTGTAAAGATACCATGAGTTTTATGATTGAGATCAAACTGGACTGAACAAGATTTAACCACACAGAGAGTCTGCCTGAAAAGGAAAGAAGAGGCCACTATAGACAGCAAGTGCATTCTTCTGAAGAACTACAGTTTGTATAGCCGGACCGTCAGGGAGCTAAAAGATTCCTACTAACCTTTGTTTGTGCTTTTAGAAAAACAGTAAAAGTTTTAGGAAGTTCTGTGGAAAGTTGTAACAATGTGAAGGAGCTGAGTAAGAATCTGTGTTTTGAAATCCTCAGCGATCCACGTGCCGATAAAGGTATTACTGTGCCACGCGTGTAAATGTGTGCACTGCTCTCGATCTTCCTGCTTCCTGCTGGTATTTATTAAAGTCAGATGAGCTAATCTGACTCTCAGCTACCTGTGGGCAACTCACACCTTGTGTACAATCTCAAACTTCTTTCGGTAAGACCTGAACAGCACATTGTAAGAGTCAGACATTATTCACATGAATAGCTGTATTTTGACAGATGTTTAAATATGTTACATAGATCCAGTAAATTTCCAAACTGAGCCCTGCACTTCTTCTGACAGCAGTTATTTTCTATTGGCCCAGACTGTTCTAAATCCTCCCTTTAGTTCACCCGCTTAATAAATGCAGCAGGCAGATTTACATCTGCACTCACTCTGTCTCTCTTTTCTGTCCAATCTGTGCTGGATTTGCATGTCTGTGTAATGACAGGTACACAGAGCAGAACTCCTACAGGAGATGTTCCTGCAGTGGGAACATGTATAAAGGTCCAGGCCACCCAAAAATAATGTGCTCATTCCTGGAGTTGAAAATGGCTTTATACTTTGAAGTTAAAGTTAAAGTCTTTGTTGGTAAGGACAGGAAGAAAAAATTGATGGTATTGAGTTGACACCTTTTGTGCTGTGATTCTCTTTTTTTGCCCAGATCAGATTGGCAGGAACCCTGGCTTGCAGGCCATCTGGGAGGATGAGAAGCAGAGGAGGAGGGAGAAGAACCAGCCCTCCCAGATGGAAACTCCTGAGTCACAAGGTGCAGACATCCACAGAGGAAAATCTGAGCCTCATCTTAATTTATTTCTCTGTTGTGAATATAATGGATAAAGATGTTCTTTTAGTTTGGAAGTAGGACAACATATGCCAAATAATAGCAGACGAATTGTCATTATGCTGCAGAAGTCATAGTTAGAACAAACAACAGGTCTGCTGCTGATATTGGTAATGAAGTAACATGTCAGTCAGCCAGTACAACAGTGTGGCTCACTGATGTTTTTAATAGTTTTTGGACAATAGTGGAGCTCACATAAAAGTGCTGTGTGGCTTTTGATACACATATTGTACGTGTTACAAGGAGACATCCATTGTTTTGGGTCTTTTTGTGGTATGATAATAAGACTTGAGGGTTCTGGGCTCTGGGAACAAAGGAAAGTTAGCCTGCTACAGGTTCGTGAAGGCCCATAAGGAGCACTGATTATAAAGTATGGTCATAGCCATTGTGATGTCACCCATTCATTTCTCAACTTTTCAGTTTGACTGTTTGGGCCACTGGTTGTTTGGGGCCAGATGTAACCAATTTTGGATGAGAGGGTGAAGTGCTAAACTATCAACTAATGCTAGAAAGCTTGGTTATCAGACTGGGAGTATAACGTGTGCAACACACAGACACACGTACCTGCTAGTTAGTGCTAAGTCACAAATATGGTAATGAAATACAAGAGGTTACACAAAAGCTTAAGCACTTGGCTCAGATAGTTTCATTAACACAGCATGTCTTTTGTCCTTTCTCCCTCCCCACACCCCCAACTGGTTGTGGCTGCCCCTCCCTGAGCCTGGTTCTGTTAAAAGGGAGTTTTTCCTTCCCGCTGTCGCCAAGCGCTTGCTCATAGGGGGTCATTTTGACTGTTGGGTTTTCTCTGTAATCACTGTATTGTCTTTACCTTACAACATAAAGTGCATTGAGGCGACTGTTGTGATTTGGTGCTATATAAATACAGTTGAATTAAATTGAATTAACAGGCAGCAACAGCACAAACATGGTGTAGAGGTCCAGCAAATGGAATTAGCAGAGGTGAGGCAGCTTTTGGCTACAGAGACTCTGTTGGCACGTCTGTCGGTAACAGCAGCCATAGGAAAGAAAAAACCCATCACCCACCACCAGTTGTTTTAACATAGGAGTCTGTGGAAATGGTTTCATTTTTGGAGGAGAAGCTTTTAGAGGAATTTCCCTTCTTGGTAATTCCTTGATCCCACAAAAGAGCTAGTGCTGAAAGCCTAAATGTTGGCTATTGTCAGAACACAGTGCATCACAGCTTAATGTGTATGAAGCTGCCGCAGACTGTCACGGTGCCCATCCTGACTCCTGTCCACCACCTAAAGCAGCTGTGAGCGTCAGTGTGACCTACGAAGCAGTGGCAGAATACAGACTTGACTGATGAATCTCGTTTTCTTTGACATCATGTCAAAGGCCGGGGGCACACGTGTCAGTTATCTGGAGAAGAGCTGGCAGCGGGATTCACTTTGTGAGCAGGTGAGGTGACAGAAGCAGGATGATGCTCTGCAACATAACACTTACCTAAACATTGTTACAGGCCACCTGCTCGACTTCCTGGAAGCTAATCTAATATTCACTAATGGCAGGTGGTCTCAACAGGATAATGTGCTTTGTCATACTGTTCAGGAATGGTTTGAGGAACAATTTCTCAATCCAGAGGGGAGGGGGATGTTTTTAAACATTGTTGATTTAGATACAAAATTCTTCTGTTCTAATCTGAGGGAAGCGAGTTTCATTTTAATGGCGTCAGTCTTTCTGGTTATTGTTCTAAGCATGTCTGGAAGCAGTACAACCTCTTCTGTGGCTAACTGTGTCGTTCTTTCATGTTAAGCGCCTTGTTTGTGCAGCTGTGGTGTTTTAGTTTTGTTTCTGGAGCCTCTTCCACTGGAAGACAGTGTTTACATTTTCCATTACCTCCACAGGTCAGAGTCATCATTCAAAGAGCTGTCCGTGTGATCAGTGATGAAGCATTGGCTTTTAGCTACAAACCCTTCCAGTCTTGCTAAAGTCTGAGTTATTCTCCCCACACACACACACACACACACACAGAGCTGTTATGGAAACGTGCTGATAAATAATCAGAGGCTGAGCCACTCCTGCGCTGTGATGAAGAGTTTGTTCTGAGGCCAACATCCAAGCACATGGGATTCTCAAGGATTGAAAAGTGGAGCGAGAGGGAAATAATGTCCACATATTATTATAGCTTGTATAGAGCAAACTATAATAAACAAGTTATGAAAGACCCTGAGTTTCAGGCTTGCTACAGAATGCAGAATTGCAGCCACATTTTATTACTGACTGACACCAAATTTATCTAGCTAACACCAACATGCTTAACGGCTCTTACTGACCAAAATGTTTTAATTGAAGCAAAGAATTCCACGGCTGGAGTCTAAGCGACGACTGTTTCCAGGTGCCAGAAAGTGCAGTGTTGAAGTTGTTTGTCTGATGTGTTCCAGATCGTGGTTTTGTCACCTCAACAGAGAGTGAGAAAATCTTCATGAAGAGAGTCAAGGAGATCCTCAAGGACAGCGAGTTTGACGTGTAAGTTCCTCATCCTTCCTCTGATTTGGCTTGGTGATGTGGGGACCTGCACTACTCTGATAGTCTTTTTCAAAAAATACTAACAGCAGAGAAGCTTCATAATTGCATCGCATAATCACTTTATAATGCCTCCACTTCCCTTAGAAATGGTAGAACTGTACAACTGTCTCATCAGCCAGTCACATGTCAGAAACTTAATGCATTTTGGCATGTAGACGTAGTCAAGAGAACCTGCTTGAGTTCAAACATGGATCAGAGTGGGGAGGAAAGGTGAATTAAGTGACTTTGAATGTTGCGTGGTTGTTGGTGCCAGATGGGCTGGTCTGAATGTTTCATGAAACTGTTGATGTGCTGGGATTTTTCTACACAGACTCAATAGGGTTTACACACAATGGTTTGAAAAAGAGAAGCTATCCAGTGAGCGGCAGCTCTCTGGATGCCTTGTTGATGCCAGAGGTCTGCTAGTACAGTAGAACTCTAAGTGGAGGATGATCACGTGGTGCACGATCCTGTAAATGTCCAAAAAATGATGAGCGTTCTCTTGGTTTCCCTTCTCACATGATGCACTGCCTTCGGGCTTCGGAACTGTTTTCAGCTGAAAACTGCTAACTGGAGATCCAGATCTTATCACCAGTGATGACCCTTCACACACAACTTGGAGTTGAAGTTTGGATTTGACTGATAGTTGCTGTCCGTGTAAGTCTGAGGTCCAGGGTGAAATGGCAGCATGCATATCTGATCTGTGTGATGTGCTAGTTGCTCCTTGCAAGATTCAACACAGATGTCCTAATTTTGTTGTGGTGTGACATCTCTAAAGGGTCTTTGTGCATGTTGACTTCAGTCTTTCAAGATGATTTTCTCTTCTGATTTTGCTTGCCTTTCTTTAATTTATTTATCCCTCTTATTGTCTTACCGTAATCTTAAAAAAATACGATGCCCTCAGGAAATCCAGGCTAGCTGGCACAGAGTTGGAATTTATGGAAAAGAGAAACGGTGTTTGAAAATGGGGACAAAATGCTTCCAGCCTTTGTGAGGAAATCTCCCACAGTCTGGCAGACCACATCAATAACAAGCTCCTCTCATTTTTAGTTCTTTGTATCGAGCAGCAGTGAAGCTGTTGTGTCCTCAGTTTCTATGTGCCTCAGTGTCTCTTTCTTCTCAGGGCAGAGAGAGAAGCAGTGAAAGCAGATGTTGGATGGAATATAAAGAGAAGGATGGAGAAAGTGAAGTCACAACAGATGTAGTGGAGGGGAAAAAAGGGTGGGAAGGTGGTGAAACGATCGCTCCCACTCCCAGAATGTACAGCCAGAAAGTATTTCCTGTTATAAATAAAAGTACAGTTGGCTCAGCAGGCGTATGTGCTGCTGCATCACATCCAGATGGCTCCTATTCACTAACTTCTGATATCAGACTGGAACAGAAGGGAGGGGAGAGCGGTGCACGGTGGGAGCAGTGTGGTCCTTCGGTGTACTGTCGGGCTTGTCTTAAGCAATGGAGCACTCACACACAGTTCACTGGCTGCTTTCCCAATGCCTGGTTGTCTCACTCACCCTTTCTGTTAATACTCACACACAGTCTGTCACTTCCGGTCTGCTGGCTCCCGCTTACTCCATTATGCACTGCTACTATTGCTGCTGCTTTGTCAGTCTCACTTGGCACTGTGGGCCACTTTGGAAATGTCTTATTTCCCCCCTCACTCTCACGCTTTTCAAATATAGTGATCTCACTTTTTCAGTCCTTCTCTCTGACATGCACTCTGACATTTTGCTGCATGTTCAAATTTCTCAGGTTTTTTTTTTTATCTTCTTTTGTTATTTTCTCTCTCTCTCTCTCTCTCGCTCTCTCTCTCTCACTCACACACACTCACACACACACACACACACACACACACACCTCAGAACGTGAGCAAAAGATCTATAACTAAAAACACACTGGCTCCGATGTTTCCTGCTGTTACAACACCCCGCGTCAGTGTTTGAGGAATCAGGACATACTGATGTGAGGTGGGCTGCTGGAATGCTTCTATACCAGCCAGCCCAATGTGAGAGGTTATATGCAATGTATGTGGGAACTACAGATTAGTAGAAAGATCACTGAAACATCCATGATGACCAAGAAGTACCTGGTAGCTCAGTGCAGTAACATCACTAGAAGACGGCTACTATTGAAGCTGGAGATCCAGAGGCTTATAGCACATTGGGAACAATAGTGAGCAGTATGGACGTAATGAGTGAACCCTGGTACAAACCGGATTCCAAAAAAGTTGGGACACTAAACAAATTGTGAATAAAAACTGAATGCAATGATGTGGAGGTGCCAACATCTAATATTTTATTCAGAATCGAACACAAATCACAGATCAAAAGTTTAAACTGAGAGAATGTATCATTTTAAGGGAAAAATATGTTGTTTCAAAATTACATGGCATCAACAGATCCCAAAAAAGTTGGGACAAGTAGCAATAAGTGGCTGGAAAAAGGAAATTGAGCATATAACGAACAGCTGGAAGACCAATGAACACTAATTAGGTCAATTGACAACATGATTGGGTATAAAAAGAGCTTCTCAGTGTCAGTGTCTCTCTGAAGCCAAGATGGCTTCAGAGACTTTCAAGTTATCATCATCAACCGTGCATAACATCATCAAAAGATTCAGAGAATCTGGAACAATTGCTGTGCGTAAGGGTCAAGGCCGTAAAACTCTACTGGATGCTCGTGATCTCTGGGCCCTTAAACATCACTGCACCTCAAACAGGAATGCCACTGTCAAGGAAATAACAGAATGGGCTCAGGAATACTTCCAGAAAGCATTGTCAGTGAACACAATCCACCGTGCCATCCGCCGTTGCCAGCTGAAACTCTACAGTGCAAAGAGGAAGCCATTTCTAAGCAAGCTCCACAAGCTCAGACGTTTGCACTGGGCCAGGGGTCTTTTAAAATGGAGTGTGGCAAAATGGAAGACTGTTCTGTGGTCAGATGAGTCACGATTTGAAGTTCTTTATGGAACACTGGGACGCCATGTCATCCGGACCAGAGAGGACAAGGATAACCCAAGTTATTATCAACACTCCGTTCAGAAGCCTGCATCACTGATGGTATGGGGTTGCATGAGTGCTTGTGGCATGGGCAGCTTGCATGTCTGGAAAGGCACCATTAATGCAGAGAACTAAGTTCAGGTTCTAGAACAACATATGCTCCCATCTAAACGTCATCTCTTTCAGGGAAGACCCTGAATTTTTCAACAAGATAATCTGCAGCAATCACAACATCATGGCTACGTAGGAGAAGGATCCGGGTACTGAAATGGCCAGCCTGCAGTCCAGATCTTTCACCTATAGAGAACATTTGGCTCATCATAAAGAGGAAGGTGCGACAAAGAAGGCCCAAGACGATTGAACAGTTAGAGGCCTGTATTAGACATGAATGGGAGAGCATTCCTATTTCTAAACTTGAGAAACTGGTCTCCTCTGTCCCCAGATGCTGTTGAGTGTTGTAAGAAGAAGGGGGGATGCCACACAGTGGTAAAAATGGCCTTGTCCCAACTTTTTTGGGATTTGTTGACGCCGTGTAATTTTGAAACAACATATTTTTCCCTTAAAATGATACATTCTCTCAGTTTAAACTTTTGATCTGTGATTTGTGTTCTATTCTGAATAAAATATTAGATGTTGGCACCTCCACATCATTGCATTCAGTTTTTATTCACAATTTGTTTAGTGTCCCAACTTTTTTGGAATCCGGTTTGTAGAAGAGAGCAGTGGAACTGAACCAGATGATGCCCAGCCACCTACAATGGCAGTTGCATCTAGTAAGCTGAGGATGAAGATTGTGGCCAAACTCAAGGTAGTCGCCCAACTGGAAGCACGACTCCACTGGATCAGAGGAGATGCTTGTTGATGTGAACACTGCTCTACGCACCATTCCCACTACCAGTATCACTAAAACCAATCACATATGTCACTGCGAGAGTAATCCTAGAAGAACTTGGGTGTAAGATCAAGAATGGATGCAGAGAACGCTACCTGTGGAGAAGGCTGGAAGCCAGAATAAGTGAAGCCTGGAAGGATGTTAGTCGGCTACAGAGGGCGTCATGAGAGACAAGTCCTGGATTAATAAGAGGTACAACAAGATGTTCATAAGCCAGGCTTTAGAAACCTCCAAGAGAATAAAAAGCCTGTTCTCCAAAGATGCATCCAGGATATACTCTCAGCTACAAGGGGAAATGGCACAAGGGCAGACCCGCCTAGAGATGAAACTGAGCAGTACTGGAAGAACATCTGGGAGAAAGAGGCGTCTCTCACAACACCAACGCCAAGTGGCTGGTGGACCTTAAAGCAGACCATAGCAACTTCCCAGAGCAAGATTCTGTCAGCATCACAAACACAAACGTCCAACGATGAGTTTGTGGAATGAAGAGCTGGACAGCACTAGGAGCTGACAAGATCCATGCCTACTGGCTGAAAAAGCTAATGGCACTCCATAATCGCCTGGGAGCACAAATAAGTCGGCTACTCATTCAGACGAGCTAACACAGGGCAGAACTATCCTGATCATGAAGGATTTCCACAAACGTATAACACCATAAAACTACTGACCAATTACCTGCCTTTCCACAACAGAGCAGCTCCTCTTAGGCATCATAGCAACCAAGATGAGTTGGCACATGAGTCAATATACAGATACAGCCACTTAAAATGGCTAGCTGGTCCTTGACAGGGCTGTGGTGGGTCCTTGGCTGGTCCTCAACTGGTCCACGACCGTAATGAGATCCCCCGCATGTGATGTGGACAATGCAACCACGAGTGGTAACACCCTTAAATAGCATTTAGGAAAACTGGTGGAGGGTACTGCACCTTGTGGCTGTTCATCTTATAGCCAAGTATCTCCAGGGTCACTGTTTCTGTGGTGTAGATCAGCTGGTGGGTTTCAGTGATGATCATAGTAGGGATTGTCCATGGTGTTGCATTCACATCTTCTAGTAGACTTTCAGAGGGTACTTCACGTAGTTTTAGTCATCGGCCGCATTTGTAAGGAAAATGCGTTTGTGGGTTGAGCAGCAGAGTTGAGTATGTGAGTTGCCCCCAAAAACTCGCCAAATCTTCTCTGCCAGTGTCAAACAGCTTTTTCTGCTATTGACTCTTGTTTTGGGCTTCTGGTACCCCAGGTGCTGACAATCAGATGCCTGACTGGTGCCTGATTAGCAGCGTGTCTGAGCATGGACGCTGCTACAGTGGTCAGTTGTTATCTGCTCCAAGATTCTGCCTATGGCAGTTGGATTGTACGGTCAAAGTGTGGAGAAGATGGAGATAATGCTATGCTGGTTGCTGCACTGATGGGGTAACAGCTTCTGGTGGAGGCAGTGTGATGGTAGGGAGCAGCCTCTCCCACACTTGAAACGCAAGGCTTTTCATCACTGGGGGCAATTTCAATGCAGAGAGATGAGATTCTGCAACTAGTGGCATCTCCACAGTCTGTGACTGAACTCTATCCTCCAAGATGACAGCGCTCACCCCCACAGAGTGGGGTTTATCAGAGACTAGATCCAGAATTTGGGAGTAGAGAAGATGGAGTAGCTTGCCTGCAGTCCTGACTTCCGCCCCACTGAACACTTGTAGGATAAGCTTGGATTTGCTGTTCGTGACTGAGTGACCGACACAACAACCTTGGCTGACTTGCAAGAATTGCTGGTTGGAGAATGGGATACCATCCCACAGCAGTGTGTGACCAGCATGGGGAGGAGGTGCCAGGCTGTTGTGCCTGCTGTGTGTGGTTCTTCCACAGGCTACTGAGGCCCCTGTTTGTTATATTAATAAATAGTTAAATTGCCAATATGCCTTGCTTCTTTAGACACATACACACACACACACACACACACACACACACACACACCTGAAGCAAATTCTATGAATCGGTCTCACATTCTGCCTGGAAATTTCCTCCCACTCCATTGACCTTTTCCCTGTTCTATCCCATTCTTCATGCAATGCTGTACGAAGCAGAGATTTTGTTGAATTTTTAATGTTTTAAAAGGAATGAGACTGAAGGACTGCAGACTCTGTAACCTGATTGGTAGATCCATTCTCTGTCTGCTGTGAAGCGCTTTATACACATATATTTGCATCATCCTATGTGATAGTGAGCAGATAACAGGAAACTGCAGTGCACACATGCCAAACTGAAGCAGTTTTCACACATTAACTGCAGCTCTGAACGTCTCAAAACGTCACCCTTCAGAACTGTGAGGGAGAGCCGAATGTCCGAATCGCTTGGATGACGTACAAAGACCAGTGTCCCATTGAGGCCATGTGAGAATATGTCAGGTAATAATACGGTGAATGGGATGTCATATTTCCAGCCTCCTGCGTGCTCTGTCCTGGTGCCATATTGTTATCTAAACTAAACGAAGAATTTGGAGACTTTTCCGCTGAGTGTTGTGTGTTAGAAACAGAAACTTGGACAATGCTCGGACACATTGCCAGGAGTTAGTACAAGTCTGAGAAAATTAACAGTTCACTAGATAAATTACTAAACAAAGGCATCGTTATCAAGTCTGTTTATGTTAAAATAAGTATCAGCACATGTAGTATGGTGTATTTAATTTTTTCCAGCTATCACATACTAATCTCAGTGTCAGCCTCACTGTGAGTAAACAAAGCAGTGCCTACTTGCATCAGCCACTTAATTCAAATATTCATTTAATTATTTTCTTTAGTTCACAAGGCTCGAAAGGTGTATGGAAACATTAGAAGAAAGGAAAAAAAAAAATTCCATTTATGAAAGCCATTTTAGACTTTTCTTCTAGCCGTCTCCCAGTTGGGATTCATGCGTCTGCATCATTCAGCATGATGACCTAGAGGAACTGCTGGGTCATGGAAACTCATGCCAAGAAGCTCTCAACGCACAGTTGTGGTGTTGATGTTTGTGCCAGAGGAGGTTTGTAACTCTGCAGTTACTGAGTTGCAGAGTGTTGGTGAATTTTACACACTATACGCCTCAGTGCTCCACCACCCCGTTTTCTGTTCCTCGTGCTTCTGCTTTGCAGTAAAACACTTAATATCAATGAGAGAAGATAAATGGACTTCATTCTATTGCGTTACCACACCTGAATCCAGTGTTTAAAATGGCCCGTTCTTTCACAAATGTTTGTAAAGGCAAACCATGGCTAGGTGTCACACCTAAAAAGGCCCGAATTCAAAGATTATCATACTTTTGTCATTATAGTGTACTTTTTAACATAACTGGTTATTAATAGAAAGTAAACAAATGGGTCAGAGCCTTGAACTGCTCTGCTCACTTCAGCTCTTTATTTCAGCACAGATTTCAACATGTACAAACATTACAGATATCCAGTAACAAGACTTTGGTAGAAGGTGATCTTTCCTTTCTCTTTCTCATCATTCAAACTCTGCCTCCTTCACTGACAGAAGCAGGAGGGGGGTGTGGCTTGGTGGTAAAATGTGTTCATCACTGCAGTAATCTCCTGATGCCTGCCAGGCTCCCTCCCTGGCCGCCTCTAAAGTCGTTAGCTGGCAGACTAATTAAGAACAAGCAGACAGTGGCACGTGCACGCTGACTCTCTGGAGGCCCTTCATCACACGGCACCAGCAGAAGAAAATCTCTGCAGTGCAATCTCACTGACTCTTAGCCTAAGCTCTGAGTCTGGAGTAGATTTCATATATTTACAGCCATGTTGTCTGAAAACCATTCATCATTTATCAGCCTCCTGCCTGCTGCTGCTCATTCATCATTTAAAGTGAGTTAGAGGGTGTCCATGAGGCTGTGATTCAGAGTCTAGTATTCTGTCTCATGTGTTTGTTGTTTATTTGTTTCTGTCTGGCCCAATTCCACATGGCCATTTGTGTTATTCCTCTGAGCCGCTGCCGGGCTCCAGCAGGGTGTTCTGCAGCTTCACCTGTCCGTCCTCAGGGTTTCCAACATATTACATCAGAATGTTTATAGAAGCTCGAACTTATGCTGCAAAAGATGACCGTGCATGCTGGCAGTCAGAGGAGCAACAGGGGGGTCAGTCCAGTTACTTGAGGGCTTTTTACATGCTCATTGTGGTCATTAAACCTGCAACCTCTTAGGCTTCAGACTCTAATGTTCCAGCTTAAGCAGAACTGAAAGGCTTCCTCAGGGCCTAAAATTGAATTTTTTTTTTTTTTTTTTTCTTTCTCACAACCGTTCCTGTGAAATTTGTTTCACTTGTGAGCCGCGGCCGCCTGCCTGGTCTACATTTCAATATTTCAGAGTCACTAAGTGGTGAGTTGCTAGGCGATGCAGTGGGGGCAGCGTGATTAAGGGAGCGTGATAGGCAGCTTGTGGCTGAGAGCGATCCAGAGGGATACAAAGCCCAGTTGGCTGCCTGCCCGTTTTCCATTCATATTCCCTCTGCCAACACACAGGCACACACCACTTAGCTGTACACACCCATATACTTACACACAGTTCCCAGACAAGAGACACTCTCCACACTCGTCACACACACACACACACACACACACACACACACACACACACGGCTCTCACCCAGTAAACAGAGCACTTCCCCTGATTAAGACCCACAGTAAAGAGATGCTAATAAAACATGACTGCACGAGGTCAGATACCAGAAGGTCCTCTGCTCTCTAATTCAGGTAAAAGCCAAACACACAGCACTGTTGAAGCTCATATTTCAGTAAAAAGTCAAACTTTGCAAATGCAACGGTGGAGAGTTAAAATTAGTTCCATGCGCGATGTGATGTGATGTCTGTTTAACCCCTCAGGACACAAGATCTGTCTGTCGGTGATGGGGAGAACCAAGAGGATTTCCCCGGTGAACTTACGCTTCACTTTGACCCCCTGACCCCAGACGGACTCCTGTGTACGCCTGCTAATGCTTTGGAGGTGCACAGGGACTCACAGCCAGGTGAGGACAGTTGTTGTAGGAGCTGAGTTATTGCTCAGTGTAAGATTTCACAGGCCAGCAGCGCCGGATTTCGCTTTGATCGTGACAGGATCGTTCACGTTTCTATTAAAGACCAAAGTTATGTTCTGATTTCTTCCTTTACATTTTTCGGTCAGTGGCTGGTTGAAATCTCATCAGTCATTTTGCACCAAATGACTACTTGGTAGGAGGTATTTGTCAGCTTTTATTTAAAGTCCATCATATTACTTCAATTTATGCTCTCAAAATAAAGACAGTAACTCTCAGCAGTTCAGTAAACAGACTCAGTCATTATTGAGTGATCTGGTTTGTGTTCCTGGACACAGACCACCCCTCTTCCCCGTTTTGTTTGATTCATGTCCATGTACACAAAGTGAAGTTTTTTCAGGTTTAAAGAGCAAACTAGGACAGCGTTTCTTTCTTAATCATTTTTTCTCTGAGTATAAAGCCAGTGTGACAAATGAAGGTAGTTTTTATGCATTTGTTTCAGCCACTTAATATTCTCCCATTCTGGCTGGATATTTGGCAGGAGAAGTATTTGTTTTCCCAAGTCAGGGGTTGAAAGTGTGACATTAGGTTAATCTGCAGGAATTCTCTGTGCCAAGTCTCCTGCGGAGGAAATAGTACCAGTCAAAGTTTGTAGACACTCAGCTAAGTGTCTACAGACTTTGACTGGAACAGGAGAAACTGCCAGAGATGGGAGTAACACAAACACACTCACTGACCTAATGCTGACCTGTGCGCTGTTGCTGTACCTCTTTGTTTGTGTGTTATCTCAGGGAAGCTCTGTAGCCAACAAAGTGTGGGATTTACATAAGGCTAACAGTAGTTTTCTTTCTCTCTGTTGCTGTCTGCAGACCCTGCGAGGAGCGCTGCGAAAGTCCCAGAGGAAGCTGTTGTTGATGAAGAGGCCATCCTGAGTCTCCTGGAGAACAGTCAGACTTTTCTCCCACACTCTCAGGCATCCAACCACTCGCCCCTCTTAGGTAACAGCCTCTTAGCTCTTGTCCTTTCATTCATGCATCTTTCTAATTATCTGTGCTCATTCATTCCTCATGCTTCAGCTGTAATTTTAGGTGATAATTTAAGGCTGTCTTACACTCGCAGCATTTTAACAATGCCGCCACAGATGCTCAGTGTTCAGGTCAGGACTTTGACTCCAGAACCTTCAGCTTGTGTTTCCTGAAGTGGATTTTGAGGAGTGTTTTGGATTGTCATCCTGAATAGAAGCCAGCTTCTTTCACTTTCCTCACTGACTGCAAGACACTTTGATCTAGAATTTGATTAGATTTAGTGGATTATTTTCTCTATACACACACATGGTTCTTGTCCACCTGACTGCTACAACACCCTCAAAGTAGAACATTTTCAGCCCCGTGCTTCACAGCCATCCAGGTGTTATTCTTTTCAGATGCTGCTCTTTTTTTTTCTCCTCTTCATTTTAAATTCTTCTAAGATAGTGGCCAAAAACTTGTGAATAAAGAGTATGTAAGCAAAACATATCTGGGGTTTAAAGTTTAAAGCTGATTTCTAGCTTTGATTAACTGATTTGGAGACAAAGTTGTTGCGTACAAGTCTTTGATGTCTTTTGTGTGCTTAATTTTCACCATCTATGCAGACAGCAGCCAAGACCACGCCATCATTGATTTGTTGGCAGGCTTGGAGGACGATGGTTTCTGCAGGACCCCCGCTGGGCAGAATTCCCAGTCCCTTTCACTCCCTGGTGCCATGAACTACCACTGCAACAGTGATGAGGAGGAAGCAGGCCCAGAGCGGGACAAGGAAGAGGCAGAACTCAGTGTGATGATGTCGCAGCGGTGGGACAGCGACCCTCCTGGGAGTGCTTCCTCTCAGAGGCAAGTTTCTCTGCATTACTTGAGACAAAAACATCAGTTTTCTTGTGTTTCCTGTTTATAGTAATAACTAGACGTAAGTGTGTACCTTTCTGTCTTTTGTACATACATGAGTGAACTTACACTTGGTGAACACGAGTGGTGTTGGTTGTCCCCAGTGAGCCCTGCCTGGGCATCTTTTGATTTGGTACCTATCATCGGTGTGTGTTGCACAGACGCTGCATGAAGGAGACAGAGAACTGCTTCAGTGACGTGCAGCAGGAGTCCTCCGACGAAGACGTGGAGTGGAGTGGAAACAGCTCTCTGTTCGCCAACCTGTCCATCCCACAGCTCGATGGGGCAGCAGACGAGAGCAGCGGTGAGTCATCTTATACTGAGACGGCACTGAAGTGTCAGTTTGCTTGGATGCCCATCTGACACCCCCTGCTGATTCATGCTCTGTCAAGGGTGTCAGGAGAGGGATTTGACAGCTGCTACAGAAGAAAAAAGTTGGGATGCTTCTCATTTTTGTTTCTATGATGTGACAGTCTTCAATTTGATGATGCCAAAACCCAGGATTATAGCTGACTCCCTGGGGTTATCAGTTAACTGTTAAGTTTTTAGGGGAGGTGTGAGTTTCATACTCATTAGTGGTTCAGAGCTTGTTGGGCCGACATCATGAATATTTTTAGCATTTGTGCTATTTTGTTTTAGAGCGTCTTTGGCATCCATATTTCAAATTCTTCCTCCAGCCTGCAACTCTTTATGTTCTAATAAAACTTCACAGATTGGCAATAGAGCCAGTGTGCCTTTTTAAAATTATACCAGTGTCACACATAATGAAGTGCAACAGATGTGAATAATTTGAAATCATCATAAAATGTCTGCATAGCTGTAAAAATTTTTTAAAAAGCCCTCGTCAGTAATTTACAACGTAGCCTTCAAAGGTTAATCGCAACAAAACGGCCTCTTGAAGGATGTTTGTTTGTGTGACTGCATCACTTATTCTCTTACAATGTTGCTCATGTCTGTGTCTTAAAAATAAATACAGGAAGTTTAGTGCAGCAATGGTGGATTGGTGGATCTCAGTGCCCCAGTCAGCTTTATCCAATTTGTTCTTGCATGTAGGGTGCATTATTTAAGTTGTTTAAGCGCGCCCTCCACCCCAGCTCATCATTTTATGCAATTTCTCACTTAATCAGTATCGTATCCGTTGTCAGTGATGCTCCGGTCTGTGGTCTTGCTGCTGCTGTTCTCCCTACCGCTGACATTCCTCGTATTGCACATGGAATGGTGTAATGGTCCAGAACAGTCATGTTGCCAAATATGAATTATTGCAGATGTAAATTTTGAAATTTAGATGAAATTTTAGTTGAATTTCATGCAGCTGTGGACTCTTAACTGAAATGCTTCTTCTCATATGTCGTATCCATAGATTCCTCCTTAACAGACAGTGGCTCCATGACCCAGTCTTCGCTTACAGCTGCAGAAAAGATGTTGGGTAAAAGAAATCCCATCCCTGGAGAGACAGTCCACCTGGAGCCACCGTCCACTGCAAAGATCCTTTTGGAGTGCAAGCATCCCGAGCACAGACCAGTTCATGTGCTGGATACAGAGCAGCCACTCGACAAGCACTTTCAGTTAAAAAGCAGCCAGGACAGCAGCAGTGAATGTTTGACAGGGTTCAAGGTGAATAAAGAAATCCCCTATATCCAGCCGGTCAAGCACCCTATCCCCTGCATATTAGCCAATCACCCCGAGGTGTCTCCCATCTGCATGGACAAAGAGGACCTACGACCTTTGTACACCTATGACAAGAAAGCCTCTATAGCTTTGGATAAGGCAGATCTAGAAAGTTTCCCATTTGGTAATGGAAAGGTCACCAAGAATAGGAATAAGTATGGCAGTATAAAGAATGTAGAAACAAACTGTCTGAACATTCTTCAGAACCACATTCTCTGTTATTCTGAGCTGAGAAACTGCTCAGCAAAATCTGACCTGGAACTGAGCACAAAAGACAGTAAAAGCCCCCTTCTGAGGAACATCGCATCAGCCCCATCGACCATGAAGGAGGATGAGTTCTTTGATCCTCACGAGAACGAAATTGGTAAAGACAGCGAAGAGGGAGATGTTGGTGAACTGAAAATCAGGTACGAGGACTATCAGGAAAACAAGACTGAGAGGACTATTGTCGCCCAGCAGGAGGCACACTACAAGTTTTTCCCCAGTGTCATTCTCTCCAACTGCCTCAGCAGAAAGAAAGCTGGAAACAAGAAAGTGGCTGACACCTGCAGCAAGCTGGAACAGGCCCAGCCTCGCAGGTCTAAGCTGAAGATGAATAAAAAAAAGCTAGGTATGACAGGACATAGGAACAAATTAAAGACGGTCCAAAGCTCTACCCCTGACAGCCAGATTAGCACTGGTCTCACCTCAGTCACACCTGCTAGTCCAGTGACTACAGACACAGAAATGCTGGTTTCTGAGGATCATCAGGATTTACAAGAGGCTGAGTTCATTAAAGATGAACCAATCGGAGAGAAGGAGCCCGCTGTGAAAAAAGAAGAAAGTGAGGAGAGGTCCATAACTGAACAGGCAGAACCACATTCAGCACCCCTTGTCTCCAGCTCTGCCACCAACTCCTGTTTTTCTGAGGAAACTAGAGACTCTGCTGAGGATAAGGTAAGCCCACTGCAGGATTTGTCCACTAAAGTCACGTGTACTAAACCATCAGCACTACCTGGTAGTAAATACACCCTGAGGGCCAAACGAAAGATGAAATATGATGCAGAGGATGGGGAACACTCAGGTGCTACTTGTTCTAAAAACCTAGCCTCTGTCAAAGAACGGCTCAAGGATGGCGATGTCTCCAGTGGGCAAGAAGTAAAGTACCAGAAAAGACGCAAAAAGGAGCCTCCTATCATCATCAAGTACATTATTATCAACAGGTTCAAAGGACAGAAAAACATGCTGGTGAAAATGTCCAAAGTGAATGCAGCTGAGCAGTTGGTGGTGTTGACGCCAGACAAGCTAGAACACTACAATAAATTGGCTCCACTGAAGGATTTCTGGCCAAAGGTGCCAGAGTCCACTGCCATCAAGTTTCCTGTTACTGAGCCAAAGACCAAAAAACATCACAAAAGAAAGGCAAAAGTTAACTCCACAAATAAGAGAATGATCAACAACTCCTCCAAACCTCAGATCAAACAGGGTGAAAGGATTAAAAGGACTAAAGGCTGTCAAAAAGGCCCAATTCTGCCCTCTCTGCCACCCCCTCGGCCATGCTACTGCGAGCTAGCAGATGACCATGATATTGATTATACAGATGTCATGGTAGAGCTGGGCTACCTCTCTGATAGATCCCAAAGCCCTAGAGACTCAACACCTCCACGTTGTTGGTCCCCAAGTGACCCCCTCATGTATACCAGGAGTTCAGAGGAGCTGATCAATCCGTTCAGTGACCCCTGTCTTGGTTCTGCTTTTCAAACGCCACATAGATTATCTTCAGCCAAAGGAGCACATAGTAAGCGTCAAACTGCCAAACCCAAGAGGCTGTCAGATGCTAAAAGGAAATCTAGCAAGTCTGCTTCCAAGCCTCCAGGAGCAGAACAACCCAAAAATGAGAAATCAAAACAAGGTAGTACTGCCACTCCAAGGCAGAGGAAGAAAGCTGAAACTGCTGTCAACAGCTCTGCAAACACTACAAGACCTAGAAGGTCTCGTAAAAAGAAAACTGAGGAACCCAAAAGGCGTGACTCAAGTAAAGGGAGCTCCCAGCTCCTTTTCCCAGAGGATGAGTTGCCTCTTTCTGAGAGCTCCTCGCAAGAGGTTCCTCCATTTCAGCAGCCTGTGGGCAAAGACAGCCAGGGCAGATCCCAGACTCCATCTACACATGACTGGAACTCAGTAGCCAAGTTTATCAAACCAAAGGTTGAAGACTGTGAGACTTCCATCATGGAGGTCAACCAGAGCATTTCAGCACCTGCTCAGATGAAGCAGCAAGCTTGCCAGACCACTGTGGTTAAAGCAGAAGATTCACAGGACGAGCGCAGCGGTCCTCTGTCTCCAGCACAGGAGCATAATAAAAATGCCCAGCTAGAAGAAGCTCCCCCGTACTCAGGCCCTAAGAACGGGGAGATCCTCTCTCTCTCTGAGACCCCCTCTGGCTTGGCTGTCCTCAAGAAGCTTCTTCAGACGAGGCAGCAGGAAAAGGCCCTTCCTGTACAAGTTGTTGGTACAGCAAGCCACTCTACAGCCATAGCCCAGGCGGCAGCACTTCTAATTCCCACAACTAAACCTTCTAAACCCAGAAGAGCCGTCACCCCCACTTCTCGGAAACCCAAGACCCCAAAATCTACGACCGCAAAAGAAAAAAAACCCAGAAACAGGAAAAGCAAGACAAGCAGTACTCAGCCAAATCTGTCAGTAAAGCAGGAGGGTAGCATGTCAGATGAATGCCCCCTGTTCCTGTCAGACCCAGGACTGGACAGCTGCAACTTCATAGAGGGCAGCTTGTCACCGGAGCTCCCTCACAACTATACCTTTGATATAAATGCTATCGATCAGACAGAGTTCTCCAGTCCATACAGTGGCAGTCAATTTGTTTTGACTGATAAAAACTTACCTGTTAAGTTCCTGAGTGATATCAGCCAAGATGCTGTGTCTGCTCAGACGCTGGGCTCTGAAAATAAACTTGATCGGCCATTTTGTTCTGGGGAGGATCTTCAAAGGGGCTCTGACTGGAACAAAATAAGGCCCGTCAGCCCCGACCTTTTAGATAGGCACGAGAACCGGGAACATGCATCAAACCTCGCTTCACTCGACGCCGAGAAAATCAAGAGCAGAGAGTGGGACTTCTCTTTAGGTAAAGCCCACACGCTCAGCCCCTTTCAAGACTTTCACTGTGAGAGAAAAGAACTGCTCTTTTCAGTTTTCGACCCGCTGCCTTTAAGCTCCGTGTCATTCGTTGACCACGAGGGCTCGCCAACAAGTGAGCTCCTGGAGGGCATCGATGGGCTAACATCCACCACACCCAGCAGCTCTCCACGCTCCATCAGCTCACTCTCACAGGTGAGGGCAAGCCAGCTACAGCGAGGCGCAGGGGGAGGAGCCCACATTCTCAAGCCCCTCATGTCCCCTCCAAGTCGGGAGGAGATCCTCAGCACTCTGCTAGATCTGGAGATGTCAGAGGCCACCTTCCAGGAGCCTTTCTGCAGTGACCCCTCTGATGCCCCAGGGAAGCCAATGTAAGACTATACACCAGCAGCCATAATAATTCCTTTTACACTGTCTAGCAGGCAAATCCCCTTTAGTGGACTAAATGTACATAGATAAGTCTCTCAGTAAGACCCAGATTATGATGGTTGATATTGGCTTTTAGCTTCACTCACAGGCTTTGTAATTGTATTGTCACACATCTCAAACCAGAAAGTATTGCAGCAAATAAAGTTGAGGCGTATTTTCTGATATTGTGACACCAATAATTTAGGAAAAAAAAAAAAAAAAGGGAGAAAATATCTAATAAATGCGAAGAACCTCTGTAGGTGTACAGCAGACTCCAAAGGATCCTTTTACATCAAATGTCTAAAACTGCAAACAAAAACACAAACAAAGTCAGTACTGGTCTGGCTCTGTTTTAATCTGTCTACAGGGCTTCCTTTGATAAACACATTCTTGGTGATTCGACACTTTTTGCACAATTCCACATTTGTGGAGCTGTGATGATTTGCAGTAATTTATCAAACGTAAATGGATAAACTGTTCACATCCTTTGTCTTTTATCCAGGGAGGTCGGTGGCCGTAAACTAACAGTGGGCACCCGATTAGCTCAGGAACTTGCAGAGTTTGGTGGAGACCTGTCTCTGGAGGGCCTCCATTTCTGGAAGACGGCCTTCTCAGCCATGACGCATCCTGCCGCCACTGTTATCTCATCTTTCCAAGGAGCAGAGGCTTCAGAGACACATAATCAGCAGGCAGATCCTGACCCATCCTCAGCCAATGATAAGAAGGTTGTCCTTTTGCCCTGTAAAAACCCACCAAGCCGCAAGCATGTGCAGCTTTGGCTGAAAGCTAGAAAGCAGTATGAGAGTTTACAAAAGGAGAGGAGACAGTCGGGGCTGCTGAAGACAGAAGGGGCTGGTCTGGAGGTGGAGGAGGAGGACGGGGGCCCAGAGAGCACTGACCTGCCAGCTGCTGGCAGCTGCTTGAAGGTTGAGCTGTGTAGGAACCTTTCCAGTATCAGAAGTGAAAGGAGAAAAAAACAGAACCTGTCCTTAATCCTGTCTCCCCTGGTGAATACAGGCTTGCAGTGTAAATCCACAGAGGTGAGTCCAGTTTCAGATAAAGGCAGCATCTATCTTAAAAAGGAGGACAAAGATAAAGATGACAATGATGACGATGATGATGATGATGAACCAGTCTATCCAGAGTCCCCAGAGCTGCCAACATGGCAGCAGTCTCATCAGCCAAGCCCCTCTGATTTAGAACATCCCAGTGAGAATAAGAAAGCTCAAGACTCTCCAGAACCGTTATCACCTGGGCTCTCTAATTCCCCAGAGCTGCTAAGAGGGAACCACAGTCCCTCACTTCTCCCTGTCAGTGGAAGGGATGAGAGGGGAACTAGTCCCCACCTCCTTCACAGCACCCCGTTCTTAAGGAGGCGGTGGAGACACGAGAAGGATCTGGATCCAGTGTGCAGCACGCCCATATCTCAGGGTAAGGAGAGCAGTTTCATTCCAGCTGTAATGTGCATCTGTCTCCTCTGATGTTTTGATATCATCCAAAGCAGTCTGCATTGACAAATGTGCCACAGTGCTTTTCAGCATACAGTTCCTGGTACTAACATTCACTGTTCTTCACTTCTTCTGTGGTCTTATTCCTGCTGCAGAGGATCCTGTTTCTCAGAGACTCCAGCAGAAACGGAGGAGTCAGGCAGACCCGCTGAGAAGAGTGTTACTTACCACACAGATGAAGGTCAGCAACTGATTTTTCATTTTAGACTTTTTAAAACAAAGACCTCACTGGTCAGAGAACAACAGTCTAAAACAGTGCATGTAGGAGTGTCGTCTCTCAGGTCACTTAGTTCAGGTGATTATTCAGTTTCCTGTTCATTTGATGTCCTGATTCCAACACTTTGTTCATTTTACCTCCACAGAATCAGTTTGCTGCTTTGAATGTACCAAAGAAAGATAACTCTCAGATTGAAGGGCCCAGTATAGCCAACTCCTACGGCTTTAAAGTCAGCATGCAGAACCTACAGGATGCCAAAGCTCTGCATGAGGTAAGTCAGGGGCCAGTTCTCAAACAAATAGATTCTTTCCTCTGGTCCAAATCAGTGAATAAGTGATTTTGTCCAGCTTAAATGTTGTTTTTGTTTTGTTTTTAAGCAAAAGGACCCACCTCACCTGAAAGAAGGTCCTATCTCCCCAGATATCAACTTTTTTATTTTTAAGCAATAAAGCAGTCTTGATGACCTTATTAATCTGATTATCAAAACATTGTATTGATCATTGTGTTTTCGAGACTGGGATGATAAATATGAACAAATTTTCTGTCTCTGACTGGCTACCAATAAATATCTGTTTTGTCTCTGTTCAGTTATAAAGGTTTTGAGACATCCACCAGTTAAAATCATCAATGCAGCTTATTAAATTGTGAACAGAGGTTAGTTCATCATAGGAAAATGATAGATACAGCTGTGTATCATCTGCATTAGAATGATAGGATCCATGATGATTCTTTATGATAGTACCAAGCAGAAGCATGTAAAGAGTAATGGACCAAGGACAGACCCTTGAGGAACCCCTGATTGAAATGTTATTTCTGCAGCTCTAAAGCCAGCATATGAAACATAAAAATGTATACACTTTAGATATGATGAGAACCAAACCTGTTAAACCAACAGAATCATGAAGTCTTTGAATTAAATTGTCATCATCATCAGTGTTGAAGGCAGCAGTGATATCAAACAGAACTAAGACTTGAAAGGCGTTGATCTTCAGCTCATTGATGACTTTAGTAAGAGCTGTTTCTGTGCTCTGATTGGTTCTGAACCCTGACTGATACTAATCATAACGACTGCGAGATGAAAGATATTCATTCAGTTGTTTAAAAGCATTTTTTCCCCCAAATATTTTGCTGAGGAAAAAGATTAGGAATAGGTCTATAATGATTAATTACCAGTGGATCTGATTGCAGATCATTTGAGAGAAATGGAGAAACTGCCAGTCTGTAAAGAGCTGTTGATAATATTAAGTGTTGTATAAAACAATGAAATACAGATTTGAGCAGTTTGGTAGGAATGGGATAAAGATAAGGGAGTTTAGCACTGATGTCACATGACTGGAATGTCCACGTCTCACTTTCCAGTTGTACATCTTTACATCAACAATCGAATAAAGAGAGAGTTTAAAAAAAATGTTGGAGTATGCCCTCCTGTGTTATTGGTGGTTTTTGTCAGATTCAACAGGAATGATGAAAAATAATAAAACAAGCCTTCCAGATCTTCACTCACAATGAATTTGTTTGTAGTTTATTCTGTAACAGAAATTGTGTTTCTCCCGAGTTACATTTTTGATGTTCTGGGTTGAATTGCCTCCTAAATTCTTGGAAAAACTTCAGTATCGCTTTGCTGAACCTGCTGTTTTTCTTGGAGAAAGATGAGAATAAGGGAAAGTGGAAAACACTGGAGAGGTTTGGCACATAGTTTCAGACCGAGCAGATTCAGACACTGGGGTAGCTCTGGAATGTGGATGATTACACCCCCCCCCCCCCCTTTTTTTTTTTTTTTTTTTTTTTTTTTAATGATTGAGCTCATGCAGTTTATCAAGATTCAGACTTTATATTTGTGATGCTCTTATCTTCAGCTCCAGTTATTGGTTTACTCAAATAATAAGCAGCCATTAGCATGAGGTGAAATGTTCAAGGCCACGGTAGCCTGCCAACATCTCTGCAACTAAAAATATGATCAGATAAGAGAAGCGGCTGAAATTATAATCTGGGCGTGCTGCACGCTCAGGAATTAGTGTGAGAGCAGAGATGAAAGCCTGTGGTTAAAGGCAGAGAGTGATGTGACGTGCTGCTTCTGAACATGAGTTTTTGGTCTGTTGAACCACAAAGATATTGTTTTGTCTCCCCCTCCACTTCAGGTCCAGCACCTGACACTGATGGCCATGGAGCTTCATGCAAGAACCCGCCGTGACCTCGAACCTGACCCAGAGTTTGATCCCATATGTGCCTTATTCTACTGCCTCAGTTCAGATTCTCCCCTGCCTGATGTAGACGGTACCCAGCTTACGGGGGCCATCGTGGTGGACAAAGACCATCAAGGTGGTGGCCAAGGTGAAGCACATGGGGAGTTTTTCCTCTGAGAGTGTGGGGTTAGATCACTGGTTTTAAAGCTACATGATCACTGGCTGTTTTTTTTTTTTTTTTAATTACCCTCAGCAGGATCCAGAGGAAGAGCGCCGCTGCTGGTCAGATCAGGTGTTTCTGGGCTGCAAGTGATATACGCTACTGATGAGAAGATGCTGTTTGATGAGTTGATCACCATCATGAGGAGGTGTGTGTAGTTTGGGGTGGCTGTAGCTCAGGCTGCATGCCAAAGTATCCTTGGGCAAGATACTGAACCCCAAGTTGCTCTCTGACGCAAGCGTTGGAGTATGAATGTGTATGAATATGAATGTTAGACAATAAAAGCACTTAGCTTAGTTACTCATGGAAGTGCTTGTATGAATGTGTGTTAGTGGGTAAATGTAAACATGTTGTATAAGCGCTCTGAGTGCTCAGACTGAGTAGAAAAGCGCTATATAAGAACTAGTCCGTTTACCATTTTATTAAATGGAAAAGGGGGGAGTTGCTGGAGCTGTAGTGCATCACAGGTGGTGGGAGTGTGATTTGCTTTGAGAAATTACCACCTTGTGCTAACACGGTGTGCTCTGTCAGGTTTGACCCGGACATCCTGGTGGGCTACGAGGTGCAGATGCATTCCTGGGGCTACCTCCTCCAGCGGGCCGCAGCACTAGGAGTGGACCTGTGCCAGCAGCTGTCACGAGTGCCAGGTACAGCCAGCCTTTACCTGATTGCAATTTAGCTGAATTCCCATTCAGGATCATCTTTTCATGCACCTCTGATCCATTTTCAGAGCAGCTGCACCCTTGCCTTCCCTTTTCCAATGTGTCAAAAATATTTCTTATTTTATGAAGTCACAGGGAGCCAGATGAGTTTTCATTGCACTGCCAGCACGCAATAGTCTTTCAAGACCCCTCAAGTAAAACTCCACACTGACATTCTTTTGGTCCTTCATAGAAAGAAGAGTCCAGTATTATAATTGAAGACTTAAATCACATCTTTAGCGATTAAACTCTCAAAAACCACAGTGAGATCCATTATCCACAAATGGAGAAAACTTTGGAACAGTGGAGAACCTTCCCAGGAGTGGCTGGCCTACCAAAATTACTCCAAGAGTTCATCAACGACTCATCCAGGAGGTTACAAAGAACCCAGAACAACATTTAAGAACTGCAGTCCTCACTTGGCTCAGTTAAGGTCAGAGGCATCCGTGGGAGCGCTCCAAGTTAAAACCACTGCTGACCTAAAAGAACACAAAGGCTCGTCTCACATTTGCAGCTTTGCTGCTTCAGGACGACTTGCTGTAATTGATGAAACCATGAATTCTGCTCTGTACTAGAAAATCCTGAAGGAGAGCATCCGGTCATCAGTTTGTGCCCTGAAGCTCACTTTGGTTATGCAGCAGGACAAAATACACAGCAGGTTTACCTCTGAATGGCTAAAAAAAACCAAAGCAAAACCAAATGCCAGTTTTGACTAATCAAAGTCTGAACTTAAATCTATTTGAGATGGTTTGTGTGACCTTAAACAGGCCGTTCATGCTGGAAAACCCTCCAGTGTGGCTGAAATAAAACAATTCTGCAAAGAAGGGTGGGCCAAAATTCAAAAAGTGTACAAATATGCAAAAAACTAAGAAATCAGGAAGAGAGCGAATAGTTTTTATGGCACTGCATGTACAACAGCAGAGCTCACTCTGCCAAGTTTCATTAGTAATTCATAGTTTAGTTGTGAATTTCCATCTTTAAATGTGCTGGTGACTCATCAGGGTGAATCCATAAATAGAAGCTGGTACTTGGTAAACGTCCAGCCACATATTAAACATGTGCAGGACTCTGTATCCCTATCTGCCAGTGTGAGTTTGGCTAATGAAAGCAGACTGAGGGTGCGCGTGTGTGCGTGTGCGAGCGAATGTGTGGCCTGGTTTTTGTGTGAATGAGTCTTGATACAGCGCTGTGTGTTTGTGCGTGTGTCTGTATAAGTATGTGAGTGTGTGTGTGTGTGTGTTTGTGTACTCGAGCTGAAAGGAGAGCCTCTGGCGGCTTCCCTCCTCTGTAATTGGCTGTCTGTCTGGCTCTGTGCGTGTCCTCAGGTGACTCCAAAGAGAACCGCTTTGCTGCAGAGAGGGATGAGTACGGAGCCGACACCATGACGGAGATCAACATCATCGGACGCGTCACTCTCAACCTGTGGAGGGTGATGAAGACTGAGGCAGGTGTCCCAGCATGACCCCCACACGCAGCTTTAGCTCGTGACCTATTTTCATTCCACTTGTTTTTCCAGCACAGCTTCCACTGTTTTTCTGTGCCTCTTCATTTTTTTATAGCATATCAATGTTTTGAGTAAACTATGAAACAAAATCTTTACATTTCACAGTAAGAATACCAAGAATACACGGGGATTCCCTCAGTCAGTCAGCACACTGCTCTACAGTGGCCACTGCAGTGTGTGATCAGGTTATAACCTTATAAAAATACTTGACTGGTCTAATTTGACCCATTTTTAAATAAGCTTTTAAATAATCTTTGAAGTGAAAATTTTTCCATGGAGTAATATGTGAGTGGGTTTGGGACTGATCCCAAAAAACCTGAGATGTGTGTAGATGACTGAGGGCAATAAGGCCTTTGCATCACAGCTCGGTAATAACATGGTGATTCAAAGTTAATGGTTTGAAACTGATGTTTTTATTTTTATTTTTGGTGGGATTGTGACTCTTTTATTGTGTTGTGGATAAAACAGTAGCCCCGCATGAATCGGCTTACGGGGCAACAAAGTTTCAGTTCTGTTAAATAAAGCAAAACCAGAGCTGAAGTAATGCCAAAATGATTCAGCTGGCATCTTCTCCAAACTTTAGAAACAAAGGCAGCTAATTCGGGCAGGTGTTGTCGTTTCTACATCCACGAGTAAGCGGGGTTACGTCTGGGTCCAAGGATCGGGCAGTCGCCTTCAAGCATTTGGTGACAGCGAGTGCAGACGTCCAGGAGCGTTGCAGTTTTAGCTGAAGGACCGATGAGTTTATGCAGTGTTGAAGCATCCGTCCTTCCACAATTCACAAGAATCGCTGTATTAATTATTGGTCAAATTTAGTGAAATGAAATTAATTTGTCCTCAGTGGACTTTAATAGTCAGTTAGTGAAGCGGTAACCAATGACAACAAGCCTTACAACTGTTACAGTATCCTGTGGATTAGGATGGATGGGCCGCTATATCATTGAGGTTCTGGTTTGCTACCACACAGACTCGTCCATGAGACGCCACAGTTCACTAACGATGCATCCGTCCTTAAGGCGGGCTTGAACTAATACAACAGGAGGGACTGCTTGCCTGTGCAGCAGTCGGTGTCACAGCTGGGTGGAATCCGTCACTGTCAGTGCACCAAAACTATTTTGGATTTCATTCAGAATAAATTTTTCTAGAACATTACAGTTTATCCTAATTCACCCAGTTTGCACAGTCTGCTCCTGCTGGATGTTTCAGACGCCTAACGTTAAAGGAGAGGGAATGGATTCCTGTAAGCGGCTAAAGAGCTTCAGTTTCTTGATGGGTTTGTGGGTTCAGAGCAGCAGATATTACTGATTTGAATGCATGTTCTTAATTTGGGTTTAACAAATTGTCTTCCAGCCATTTTTCTTCAAATCTATAAAGTATCATGTGTGTATGTGTATATAGTGTCCTCAACAACAGCTTTCATTCCTTACTTAGCAAACCTTGCAGCAGTCTTATCCTTTCACAATTTCTCCTGATTGATCAGCGAATCCATGTTGGCGCTCTGTGTTTGTTTGTTTTGTGATTAATTGTCTCGAGCTTTCTGGTTTCTAAACATTCTTCGAAGTTTCTGAATCGAGTCTGTGGTGAAACTGTTCGCAGCTCATCCACAAAAAGGCCAGAATGTGTGATTAGTGGTCACATGTAGACACTTTAATCCTAAGTAAGCGAAACGTCTGCTGGAAGAGATTCAGAGTTTTGGTTTAAACAGGGAAAGTTTTACCCTCTGTGCTACTCTTTAACCTGCTTTAATACACGCTGTTGTTATGAGTTTGTAAAAGTCGTGGAGATGCACTTTTGAAGAAAAGGTCTAGAGAGCAGTTTTTCTCTTTCTTCTAGGTGACGCTGAACAACTACACCTTTGAGAACGTGGCCTTCCACGTGCTCCACCAGCGCTTCCCTCTGTACAGTCCCCGCACGCTCTCTGACTGGTTTGACCACAACACAGACTTGTACAGGTTTGTGCCAAACACGGCGACCTTTTTTTTTTTTTTTTTTTTTTTGGACACGTTCTCCACATTCTGTCCGTTTTCACTGGAGCCGCCGAGATCTGCTGTGGTTTGAACTTAAAAGTGGATAAACTGAGAATCAAACTTAATAGCATGCTTCAGTTAAATGAAAAAATGTAGCAGAAGGAACGTTTGAGTTTCTTATATAATTTGCTCTTTCATTGAAACTCCGTCTGTATCTCTGGCTTCCAAACAGCTTTTTATAACGATGCCGTGTTTGTCGCTATAGGTGGAAGATGGTGGATCATTATGTGAGCCGTGTGCGTGGATCCATGCAGCTTCTGCAGCAACACGACATCATTGGCAGAACCAGCGAGCTGGCCAGGGTGTTCGGGATTCAGTTTTTCCACGTTCTGACTCGAGGATCACAGGCATGCGCGCGCGCACACACACACACACACACACATTATTCAGTCATTTAATTTCAGTTGTCAGATAGCCGAGTAGGAGACGCAGGTAGGGCATTTCTAGTAGAACACCTGTAAAAAATAAATAAAAATAAATAAAAAAATGAAAGAAGTTCTTGGGGAAAACAAATTCCTGAACTGTTTCATAAACAGCTGTACAAGTTTGTGGTTCCATTTGAATCAGCTGAGGTGGATCTATGCTGGTTGGCTAATACTCAAATATTCAGGCGGATGAAGTCACTTTTGACGTTCTCCGTATGAGGTAACTGCAGATTTCCACATTTGCACTATGACTCCATATAATTCAGCACTGTGTTGAACATGTTTGCCGTGAACATCAGGAACGTGGTTCAGGTCCTTCAGAGCAAGCCTTAGCATCAGCTGCTCACTGCTGTGTGAGGAGTGTTTTTAACCATCTGCTCCTTTGGAACCTGAACAGTAGACCTGGAGCAATCAGCTGTTTTTCACTAAAGGAACTCTTACACAGTTTTTGGTGGCCCATTTTTATATGTGCTCCCACCACAGGATCCTCCCCTGTAGGGCTTAACCCCCTCTACCTGAGACAGGTACTTCTCATTATCCCTGAGCTCCTGTGTGGAACTGAATGCTGATTGGTTCAAGTCCAAGATGACCACGTTATCAGAGCACAGTTCAGTGTGCTGCAGCATGAAATCCATCAGTGGGCTACAGGCAGTAAAACTGATGAGTCTCTTCATGTCAAAGGGATCCTGAGGAGTGAGTTAAGATGCTCAGAAAGCAGCATCAAAGCATGTTGCAACGCTAAAGCTGCACTGATCAACATTTGGGTGTCAACAATGGATCAAATTAGTGTGTGTAATTTGAAAATTGTCAGATAATTATCATCTGTGGAGATCTTTTTAATCCTCTGTTGGCTTAGCATTAGGCTGACTGTAGAAGAGCCAGAGCTGTGCCGATTGCATCACTGGTGACCGCCGCACAGATTTCTGTACAAACTCATCCTGACTCGCTCTCACGTCATGCAGTCGTAGCCTCAGAGCATAATGGGAACCTGTTAAAGGATCAGGTTCACTAAACAGTATGACATTTATACTGTTAACAGAATAAATGTGTGGCTGACGGTGATGTTCATCAGTCAGGATATAATATCACAGTTCTGGACTGTCTTGGACTGTTGTGATTTAAATATTTCCCAACACAAAAACAATGCTTATTAGAGAGTCTGCTCTGCAAACCGAGTTAATGCTGCGCCTGTGTAACATTTTAACAGGCTGCAACCTGATACTGATAACACTAAATCAGATAACCAAATCAGAATCGGCTCCAGCAGGATATGAGTGTTTCTGACTTCCTGCACCGACTGAATGCAGCTGGAATCTGTTCCACTTGATTGCAGCTGCTTCACCTGCTCTCAGACGCTTTCCAGGAGAGCTGCAGACTTTGTGTAGTCTCAGTTTGAAGGAAGGCAGCGTAGTCCTTATTCTTATTGTTCTCTTTTTATGAAAGTTAATGAACTATATTTAGTAATATATTAATTTTCAAAATGATATGCAGAACAGAGAGTGCATTTATGAGTACATGGAGAGAAAAGAGGAATAGACACAGACCATGTGACCACTTATGTCAGCATCAGATGAAGCAGATGAATTATATTTTTTTCCCTATAACAATAACAGAGAGACTAAATCACTGCAGCTTATGAACTAAACAGAGTTAAGCTCTGGGTTTACTCCATCGTACTCAAACACATGACTGGGGGGGTTGGTGGTTCAATCCTTGGCTGCTCCAGTTTCTATGCCAAAGTATTCTTGAGCAAGAGATTGAACCCCAAGTTGCTCTCCATTGGAGAGTGAATGTGTGTGAATGTTAGAAGTCCTTTTCAAACTTTCTTCTTTTCCTCCTCTTGTCCTCAGTACCGTGTGGAGTCCATGATGCTGCGCGTGGCCAAGCCCCTAAACTACATCCCAGTGACCCCCAGCGTGCAGCAGCGTGCCCAGCAGAGGGCACCGCAGTGTATCCCTCTGGTGATGGAGCCCGAGTCACGCTTTTACAGCAACTCAGTGGTCGTGCTGGACTTCCAGTCGCTCTACCCTTCCATTGTCATCGCATACAACTACTGTTTCTCCACCTGCCTTGGCCATGTGGACAGCCTGGGAACGTAAGGACATGACAGGCCCACACAGCTACAGCATGTAGGGAGCTCGCTCAGGCTGCACGTCTGCCAGGAAAATCTCCCTCTGGCAGCACCTTCCTCCCCTCATTATTTTTAATGGAACAGACACGCTGAGAGCTCGGCATGTTGTTCACAGCTCAGGGCAGCAAGCAGCGCAACTTAAGGCTGAGCTCAGGTTTTCAACAGGATTTGTGTAGTTGCATAGCAACAGCAAGGAGCCATGAACACTTCTTTCCAACATGCATATGTCTGCTACACCGAGGGAACACAAAAAGAGCGGCGTCTGGCAGGCGTGCACGGGCTTCATTCTCAGCAGAGGAGAAATTGGCAGATCAGCTCAGAGGGGAAGCTGTAAAATGCAGCAGTTCAGTTTTTTACCTCACAGTAGCTTCTGTTTTACAGTAAAATTCACTTCATGAGAAAAAAATGTTCTAAGTGATGGTTAGGTGCCACTTTGATAAAGGATGAGAATTTATTTATTTGTACTATTTTTTACTATTTTTATTCATTTTCTGTCTCAGGCCCGATGAGTTTAAGTTTGGCTGCACCTCCCTGCGAGTTCCTCCCGAGCTCCTCTACCAGCTGCGCAACGACATCACCGTGTCACCCAGCGGCATCGCCTTCGTTAAGGTACAGCACCCTGTGACCCTCCTTGCATCCTTGTTTCTGATGCTGCCACACCAGCAGGCTGCAGCAGAGAACCGCACACTCGCCACCACACACTGATAGAACATCTTCAGCATTTTACTGCAGATGTCAGGAGATCTTAGTTTTCTAAACAAAGAGAAGCTCCGCCCCTTTCTGTGCAGTTCATCAGTCCGGTTTAATATCTAGGAGATATTTATATTTTGTTGCCACCCCACAAACTAGAAATCCTTTTTGCACATGTCAGTGTGGGATCGGTTTATCACTGGGGAAATGTTCAAAGATAGTTTGATTGGGAAATGATCTCATGTTATGTTTTATAATGATTTCTTTGTTTCCCTGGCAACAAAGACAAACGACAACCAAAACAAAATGTTAAAAAAAAAAAAATTTTTACCCGTTGGAATCGAGTATCTACCAAACTGTTAAACAACAGGATGAGAGTCATGGTAGAATTTTGGTGCATCCCTCGTTTGTATTTCTGCATTGTAAACATTTTAAATGGGCGGAGTTTTCTTTGTTCCCAGTCTTCGGTGCGTAAAGGTGTCCTGCCCAGCATGCTGGAGGAAATCCTCAACACGAGGATCATGGTGAAGCAGTCCATGAAGACCTACAAGCAGGACAAAGCCCTGCTGAAGCTGCTGGACGCCCGGCAGCTCGGACTCAAGCTCATCGCCAATGTCACTTTTGGATACACCGCTGCCAACTACTCCGGACGCATGCCCAGCGTGGAGGTAAGCTCGTCAGCAGCTACTGTGAGGTCTCTGCACCGTGCGCTCCCAGTAAGATGCTGTAATCCACTAAAATGTGTTCTTTAAAGCAAATCTCAGTGGAAAACTGTGATAAACTATGTGTTGTTCTTTGGGAGAAACACAATGGATGACACCACAAATGAATGTTGCTGTGAATCTAGCTGTAACCACTCTGTTAAAAGTCACTGCACCAATACTTATTAAATCTGCTCTGACCAGGTTGGAGACAGCATTGTCCACAAAGCCAGAGAGACCCTGGAGAGAGCCATCAGGATGGTTAATGAGACGAAAAAATGGGGAGCGCGTGTTGTGTACGGAGACACCGACAGGTAAGCAATGTTACGAGATGATATTCAAAAAAGTTTCTCTAGGATGTAAATAAATGGTGCGTGTGGCCTGTGTAATATTTGCTAAGACCTCTGCGAAGGCGCCGCTACTGCAGAAGAGTAGCAATGCCAAATGGCACTGTGGCAGACAGCAGGCTGAGTCCTGGCTTGTTGCAGTGCAGACCTGCCACCCGTTACAAACCAAAAACACGACCGTGGAGGTCCTGAAGTGTGGAGCTGTTCTAAGCAGGGCGGTGAAATCATTTTGCTTTGAAGAAGAACGTTTTTTTTAAAAGAAAATTTCACATTGTCAACATTTAAATTGTTGTCTTTTTCCTGTTTTTATTAAATATAGACTTTCAATAATTTGCAAGTTTTTGCTTTGTCAGTTACATTTTACACAACTTGTTGGGCACAGGCTCGTCATACTCGTGTGTATCCTCACTTTGGAAATCTATAGTCACCGTTCAATCATCAGCACAACAAGCAGGGTTACAGGTTGTCAGAGTTTGTTGACACCTTCGTTGTTGTTCGTTGTCACCTGAGGAGCTGTTGCTGTATTTGGCAGCAAATGATTCAGATAGTTTCTACTTGCAGAGTCTCAGAACAAGTGTGAAGTTTTAAACTGCACAAACCAACTGTTTGGCTCTTTTACACTTTATGAAATTAAATGGCTTCAGCTGGGAGATAAAAGAGTGGTGTGCTACTCGCATATTTGACACACTTTCTTCCAGGATTCACTCCTCTGCACAGGATGTGTTCGGGCTCAGAGCCAAACAGGCAGGTTCGCTGGTTAATGCGTTTCCATTATCAGAGCTCTAATGGCCGGCTCAACATTCATCACACTCATCAACTGACAAATTCTGCCACTGAAGTAACACTCAGTATGGATTGTTTGATCAGAATTAGTAATGAGCTCTGTGTGTGTGTGTGTGTCCCTGTGTGTGTTTGGCAGCATGTTTGTTTTGCTGAAAGGAGCCACCAAAGAGCAGGCTTTCAAGATTGGCAAAGAAATTGCAGAGGCAGTGACCGCAACCAACCCCAAGCCTGTCAAGCTCAAGTTTGAGAAGGTATACACACACACACACACACACACACCCCTCTCTCTAGCAGCTGTTCACTTTGATTTAGATTTGTGTTTTGTATTTTCTTTCTCCATCTCCACACATTAGATGTAATTATTTATCTGGTGTGTGTGTGTGCGTTTGTGTCAGGTATACCTGCCCTGCGTGCTGCAGACAAAGAAGCGCTACGTGGGCTACATGTATGAGAGCCTGGACCAAAAGGAGCCCGTGTTTGATGCCAAGGGGATCGAGACGGTGCGCCGTGACGGCTGCCCTGCTGTTTCCAAGGTAACAGGCAAACCGTGCTTTCCCCTCATTTTCACTGAGCTTTGCACCAATCAGAGCCGTGCCACTCTTGTTCCCGCTCTCGTTTACTCAGACCGCTTCATGTGTATCAGGCAGGGAAAAGGTTGCACACAGTCAGATTATCACAACAGGGTGACTCACACATTAACACCTTCCTTATATTTCCAATAAATCATTTTATATTTATCCTCTGGTATGTTTATTCTTTTACTCATTTGCTCCTCAGATTCTGGAGCGTTCCATCAAGCTGCTGTTTGAGACACGTGACATCAGCCAGGTGAAGCAGTTTGTGCAGCGTCAGTGCATGAAGATCCTGGATGGCCGGGCCAGCATGCAGGACCTGACCTTTGCCAAGGAGTACCGGGGCAGCGGCTCATACCGGCCTGGAGCTTGCATCCCATCGCTGGAACTCACCAGGTGGGGTTCTGTGTGTGTGTGTGTATATTGCCAGAATAGAGGAAACGTCAGGATTATGGCTTGGATGAATGTTTGCTTGTTGGCTCGGTGTGTGTGCGTGTGTGTGCGTGTGTGTGTGTGTGTGTGTGTGTGTGCGTGCGCACTTGCGCTGCAGAGAGCAGGGTGGTAAGTAAGAGCTTGCTGTCAGCTACAGTTACAGTACTCAGTGTGAATCCAATTAGTCCTTCCTCACTGTGCTCATTGTCTGGCTGCACTAGCCTGTACAGTACCTGAGTGTTGCTAGGCAACCCAGTTTTTAACGGGTGGAAAAATAAAAGTGATTTTTAGATGCACAAGGAAGAAGCAGCATTTCTGAGGCCTGCTTCAGTTTGTTTTTTTTCTCAGAGCAGCAGACGTTCTTTCTGCGTGTTACTCCATCAGTTCCTGCATTTGTGTTTTGCTTCACCTCAGACGGATGATGGCCTACGACCGACGGCTAGAGCCGCGTGTGGGCGAGCGGGTGCCCTACGTGATTGTGTACGGAACACCCGGCGTGCCCCTCATCCAGCTGGTCCGCCGGCCCACCGAGTTGCTGCAGGACCCCGGCCTGCGCCTCAACGCCACCTATTACATCACCAAGCAGATCCTGCCGCCGCTGGCTCGCATGTTCCAGCTGATCGGAGTGGACGTGTTCAGCTGGTACCAGGAGCTCCCCAGGGTGAGCAGGACAACTTGCAGAAACGACCGGCCGTTGTGATTTTGTTTGTGTGTCGCCACTGCCATCATGAAGCAGAGCAGCAGCAGTGGAGACAATAAATACATTCCTGTGTACCACACAATAAAAACCCTCAGAACATAAAAATTAAAGGGACCATTATAACGACCCAATCAGCTCAATATGAAGTTTGGAGAATTCATTAGATTAATTATCATCTAGCTTTGACTCACTGTGGGAAGTCAGGGTCGCCCTTTGCTTCCACTCATGTCAAACAGCCTGTCGTTCAGAGAGAACAAAGGATAAAGAGAGATGTCTTCTGCTTCCTGCTGATGATTAACTGCCTCAAACTGCAGCGCTGCTGCCTCGGTCTTTGTTTCAGTATGAAGTCAACTTCTGTCTGACAAAGCACAAGCGCCATCTGCTGGCCGGGCAGCTAATCACAGTCAGGAGCATTAACGGTCCTCGCTGTAGTGCCACTGACTTTACTTATTTTATTTGATTCTTTTTCCAACAGGGTAATCACATAGGCACACAGACCCATGTGTGTGTGTGAATGTGCATTATAGAAAGTAACCTGGCATCTTCAGTCTCTGATTCTTCAGCATTCTGTTGATGTTTGGCAGGATAACAAACCTCTGATTGATGCTCAGCTCTTTTTTTCCTCCAAAGCATCAGGATCATGTGGTCCACATTGTTTTGATAAGGGTGCTGCACATACTTGCATCAACTACAGTTAAAGAGCATTTGTATTCAGTCCATGTGTCTGCATATAGAGCAGCAGCAGTGATCAGTGTTTTGAGCATCGCTCTTTCCTCTCCAGATCCAGAAGGCGTCCTGCTCCTCTGCAGTGGGCGGGGAGGAAGCAGGGAGGAAGGGAACGATTTCCCAGTACTTCACTACGCTTCACTGCCCCGTGTGCGATGAGCTGACCCAGCTAGGCGTTTGCTCACAGTGTCGTGCTGAACCCCAGCGAGTTGCTGTGACACTCTATCAGGACATGAGACAGTGGGAGAGTCAGCAAGAGCAGCTGCTGAAGGTGAGAAGTTGAGGATACACAGATTCTTATCAGCTCGTTGCTAGTCTTCATTAGTTGTTGTCACAGATATTACACCATCAGAACAGCATCTTCCCTTCCAGCTGGAAGAGCAGGTAGCAGCAGTTAGTGTTTCGAGGATGTAAACCATAGCTCAGCCTCACTGGTAACTGCTGTCTCTGTTTGTGTGCAGATCTGCAGGAACTGCAGCGGCTGTGCTGAGCGCCAAGTTCCCTGCGTGTCCCTCGACTGCCCCGTCCTCTACAAGCTGTCCCGAGTAAACAGACATCTCTCGAAGGCCCCCTACCTCCGTCAGCTGCTGGAGCAGTTCTGATTGGCTCCACCTGCTGATTTGGTGCTAATTGGTGTGTCTCAGCCTCCCATCTTAGTGTTTGTCCATTTGGTTGTAACAGTTTCAATGGTGCTTTGATTGAGCCCTGACGGGTTTTCTCATTTTGTCTCGTAAACTGTTATCAAAGTATTTTTTTTTTTTTTGAGTATGGAGACTGTTTATTTCAGGAACTCTTTTGGGGAGGCCGTGTGTTCGTCGTCATGCTCATTTGCTGCCATCTCCATTAGCTGCTACGGGCCGAATGAAGCCGATCTGTTTGAGGACAGCCACAGACGGCCTGTCACAGAACTGAGTGCAGTCCAATCAAGGACCGTGTGTCGTACCGTGTATCCGCTGTAGCTGGTTTTTAAAGATCTTCTTATATTCAGAGACAAACTACACTCAAACCACTAACTGACTCTTTCTCCTTTTTTATACTGACTGCAGTCTTTTGTAAATAGTTCCTGTACAGCTCCATCTACAATCTCACTGTGCATTAAAACAACTACAGCTCCAGCCATGAATGCAATCAAATCAGTTTCCTGTGTTCTCTTGAAGGGTGCCATTTTTATGTTCCTTTAACTTTCGCTGTGTCGATGTCCACTTTGGCAGATTCGACAGTTCATACTACAGAGTATGGGAACTGGAAAGCTTTTTTTTTTTTTTTTTTTTAAATCTGGGACTGTTGCAATACTGTATTTTGATAATTTATGTCATGAAGAGTATTATTTCCTTGTGCATATATGGTTTTGTGTACGTTTCCAAAGTTTACTGTGCAAACCCGTCTTCATACTACATTGAAATCTGATCGTCAGCTCCTCCCATACATACAGCCGTACACAGGATCTGTGGATTTGTAAAACTGTAAAAAATAAAGGAGGAGGTGCTTTTTGTTTGTTTTTAATGGATACTGCTGTGGGTGAAGGTTTGAGATTGATATAATAAAAGAAATCAATGTATGAAAATGCCTTCTTTCACTGACGCAGGGGTGTAAGAAAATTTAGAGGAATCACAGCAACAAGTGACACGACACATTACAGCATGAGACCCAAAACAAAATGCAGTCTTAACAAAAGTGCAACAGAAAATAACCACACACTGTACAACTCGGCTCATCGCACATCTGCAGTGCAAAATGTAATGAAATTTAAGGGCAGGGGCTGGCTGCTCCTGGTTCAGCTCATTCACTCGACTCATGTCCTCAAGAAAGGCACTGAATTCCAACTGGGGACGCACCAATCCATGTTTGTCCAGATCCAGTTTGATACCAGTAACTCAGCTTAGTATGTTAGGCAGAGACTGGGAATGAATCACCAGGTTAAACCTACACCGTGAAACCAGATTTACTGAATTAGTATTTATTAAAATAATGACAAAGATAAATAAAATGAAGCACGACAACAACCACCTTAAGACTGAGGCAACATTCAAACCATAAGAAGTATAAAAACTTGTAAGCTGCTGTTTGGTCTGTTAGCTTCCTCCACGCTGCGCTCTCCTGCTTGTAATTCTGCTGATTGAGTGGCGTGAACCGTTCAACCTGCCGTAACCTTTAGCCGAGTCAGGATAAGATGGATATCGGATCCATGTACTGGATTGGTGCATCCCAATTTCTCACTAGCACTGGGACTCCTGTTCACCAGCCTAGCCTTACCTTTCACCTAACAGTGGAAGGGATCAGGGTACAATAAAAATAAATACAATGTTAAAACATTTATAACAAAATGGCAGCAGTTCAACACTTTTTAAAGATACACTGAACTGAGCTGATGGTGGGTGTGCATGCTTTATAAGCTGCATGGCTTAGACGGTACCTTGTGTTTCCTTCTCTGGAGAGCAAACAGTAACTATATTGGAGTTTCCAGGTCATAGACAACAAACGAGGACAGACATGTTTAGGTACATCTCATCGAGATCTACAGCACTGAGCTGACATTCTCAGTCTCTCTTCTCTCGGTCCAGAGAGAGCAGCAGCGTGCCTCTTGGTGAGTCTCCTACCAACGAGATGGTCTCTGAGAAAGCAGCCCCACCTGCGGGCTCTGTCAGCTGTGTGTTGGGGGCTGTGGGGCTGCCTGTTAGAGACGTGACATCGGGAGGAGAAGACATCTTGCTGGGTGAATTCATAAGATTCGATGTATCATCCATTTCAATGACCTCAAAGTCTGCATCGTTCCACTGGTCAGCCTCATTCTCCTGCTGCTCCTCATCCTCCTCCTCATTGGCTCCTGAGTCCAGCAGTGCCTGTCGGTATTCGCTGTCTTCTGTGTCTCGGTGGCCCCTGCTGCAGGGTTTCCTGCTTTGGCTGGTGGGCGCCGAGGCCAGCTTGTAAATTACTGGGAAGAGGATGGAGGTGAAGGTGGCGGTGATGAGTGACAGGTACATGAGCAGCGGGTGGTCCGGGAACTTCCCATACAGGAAGCCCACGAGTGCTGGCAGCACCATCTCACCCAGCCCTGCTCCCACCACAAAAACTGCTGCCGTGTGGGCCGTCACTGTGGTGTACTGCTCCAACCAGGAGATGCCACTTGGAAATATGGTGGCCATGGATGCCCCGTAGATGGCAGTGCAGAGCCATATGGTGACTAAATTCTTGCTGAAGAGGCAGAGAAGCAGAGAGGAGATGGTGGTGATCACCAGGCTGACCAGGATCATGGTGCCCGGGTAAACGCAGGCTGCAAAGAAGATGGCCAACCCACGGCACGCTGCAAACGTCCCCCAGAACACTGAGTTCAGCCCGGCTGCCTCTGCCTGAGGCATGTGGACGTAGTCCTTAGCAAAGGTAAAGATAAAGGAGCCGTATGCTACTTCAGCACCTACGTAGGCCAAGAAGAAGAAGAAGAGGAGGGCTACAATAGCTGTGTGATATTTAGCCACCAGTGGTTTTGCTGAGGCCGTGCGGGCTTTGTCATGTGATGTGCTGCGCCGAGAATAGAGGATGAAGAAGAGGAAGGACATGAGAAAGACAAAAGCGCCGATCACGATGTAGGCCCACGTGGAGGTGAGGGTGTTGCTCGGGACTCCGAGAGTTTTGGGGGTTCTGGTCACCTGGTCTGTGGAAGGCGTGACAGTCGTTGGTGCCATTTCCCCAGTGCCTTTCCTGTCAGTCCCAAACACCAGCTTGGCTATGATGGGAGACACAAAGGCCCCAGCAGCAAAGCTGAAGTGCAGCGCTTGCAAGTGAGGGCCCGCCTGCTCACCCCACGTGTTCAGGATGAGCACGTTTCCACCTGACATACAAGAGAAAAGTGGAATTAATTATAATGATTTGATATTCTGTAGCAAATTTAAACTGATTTGTTTTCTAATCTGTGGGCGATGTGTTGAAATTATAAAAACACACACTCAGCAGAGAACCTACAACACAAAGAATGTCTGAAACACTGAATATAACCTGTTCTGGAGCTGACAGGAAAGCCTCTTTCACCATTTTAAAAATCAAAATCACTGATTTTTGACCAAACAATAACAAAATGATGAACTGCACAGTATTTCATGCTTTTCTTTTCCACACGACTGTAAAGTGAAGCTCTTTGGATTCTGGACAGTAAGTCAAACTAAAGAGTCTGTGGATGCCGCTTTGAGTTGTGGTTCTGACCCGTTTATGATCCGAGGTTCCCATCAGCACGATGCAAGCCTGCGGCACACTGGCTTTGCCACTCCTATCTGATTAATGACACTTATTGGTATTAACTGTTTCTAGTCATATTGCTTCCACTTTTGGTCAGTATCTACTCTGGATCATCTGCTCTGCACTATCATGATTTCTTTTTCCTAGATTTTCCACTAAAACCTGTCTGATGCTGCTGTGAGCGTTCTCACTGAACTGTAACAGATGATCCTTTATTCCATTAGCCTAATGCTCATGTAACCATATGTTAAAATAAATTCATGTACGCTATAACGTGTTCTTACACTCTTTAATTTGCAGTTCGGAAACACAAACCACAATGAAACCAGTTCAGCTTATTTGGTGCAAATCAAAGTGACAACAGGTGCACTGAAGAGGCAACAAGACAACCCCTAAAGCAGTGTGGAGGAGATACAAGCAGATGGGCCATTACACGAAGGCAGCTGAACTGAGCCCCAGAAGGGCATCAACCCAGCAGCAGGACTGGTATCTGCCCAACGTCCCTTAGTGGGGCCTGTCTTCACAGCTCTACACCATCCAGTTTAACTGCCATTCACCCCTTCTCTTCACAGATTCAATCCAATTTTATTTTTATAGTGCCAAATCACAACAGTCACCTCAAAGGGTTTTATCTCATAGTGTAAGGACCCTACAAAAATAGAGAGAAAACCCCAACAATCAGATGGCCCGCTATGAGTAAGCACTTGGCAACAGTGGAAATGAAAAACTCCCTTATAACAGGAAGAAAGATTAATGCCAGCCAGAGTATGTATCTGGTTAAACACCTTGTTTCTAAGAATTTTAGGTCTATGATAAGCTCAGTTTTGTGTGAGTTTATCGTAGAAACTTAGAGGTCAGGCATGATTTAAAGACCTTTGTGTCTTTAAATCATGTCATCTGGTTTCATGGATAGATGAAGCTGGGTATCATCCACATAAGCACCTCCTAACATCCACACACTCACACTGGATAATAATCGATAAACCCCTGCAACTCAGGGTTCAGGACACTTCTGCATGTGGACTGGAGGAGTCAGGGATCGAGCCACTGACCTTGTGAATGGACGACCCACTCTACCACCTGTCTACCTGTGACATGAAAGAGTCTGAAACGCTTTTGCAGGCTTTGTTGCTGACTGCAACACCTTCCAGCATGACCAGTTTGGTAGTGGGTCAAGTGATCACACATCTTTGGCAGACAACAACAGTCTGTGGCCACTAGTTGTGAAACCGTTCCTTTTTTTGTTTCTTCTCTGGTGCGCTTGTTGTCACTTTCATTTGCACCAAAGCAGGTGAAATGGATTGACAATGGTTTATGCTTCCTAACTGTACAGACTGATACATAAGTGCTACATAAGTGAATACCATCTCCCTCAAACACTACAAATAGGAACCCGCTATCATTTCTCCACTCTGCTGCAGCTAAGTCATGTCCTCATGTAAACATGCAGCAGCACAGCAGGAGGGAGAGAGAATGGAGAAAGGCAGAGGCTAAAAAAACCAACAGCCACTCATGACTGTGAGCCCTGCTGTAAATTCATCAGCTGAGTCTGACCATTACAAATCAGTGGACTGGCCACAGATACAGTGCATTTCCACAGTTTACATACCTGTATCCAGAACACCCATAGATATCCCAATGCTGGACATGAACACAGTGAGGAGTACAGCCTGCCTACAGTATGGGATAGCACACATTCCAAATGCTGTGAGCAGCATGGACAAACCTAGAAGATTACCAGATGAGAAAGTATTATAAAATCAATATTATATTGTAAAATGACTGCAAAGGCCAGCAAGCAAGTACAGTACAAGCTAGGTTACCTAGTAGGAGATGGGGGTTCATGCAGTCAAAGAGAATGCCTCCTAAAAAGGATCCGCCGATGTAGCCTCCAGAGCGGCCAACAAAGATGTAGGAGATGTTGCTGATGTCCTGGTTCACGTTCACAGCCAGGTCTTCCAATGTGGGGCCAAGAACTGAGATACTCATCCCCTAAGAAAATAAGACTTAGAGCGAGTTACAACTGCAGGATATACGTTATAAATCACTGGTTTTGGGGCCTGCCTTAAACTAACATTCTAGTCCTGTCCCTTCTGGTCATTTGCACAAAGTGATTTAACAATTAACAATTTTTTTTTAAGGATTTAGCGAATACCTCGGCTTATGCATGGTTACTGTTTGTGGATAAACTGTTCTGTTGACAAATCTCAGGTAGAAGTGATGGTGCAGTGGTCTGAGTGGCACAACTGAATGCTAAATGCCAGTAAAACTCAGGAGTGTATTAGAGATCACAGGCTGAGCAGGAAACCACATTTACGAACTTTTACGCCACTCACACCGTCATTTATAGTGGGCTCATTATGTGGAGTGTATGTGTTTACAAAGTAGCCAGAGTTTGCACTTTTTAAGAAGGCTTATGGTCCATGCGGTGGATGAAAGCGCATTGTGTTATTATTTTATAGGGTAACTACTGAATCTATTATCTGTTATGCTATTGCTCCGTGGTTTGGTAACCTGCCTATCAGTTCAGATCACAGATTCAAAATCAGGGCCGGAAAGGTCATTGCCATGCTCCCTCCATTTTCCCCCCAGGAGATATCTGAGAATTACTATAAATATAAATCACATAAATCACATCATTCATAAAGCGTATAAAGCTGAAAACTTCAGGAAGAAGGTACATGATTATTTTATGTGATGTTTTCCCTTAACTGTCAAAGCCAAATTTCTCCTGAGGGAGACAATAAAGGCTAATATAATCTAATCTAAGGTGACCATTGGAATCATAAACCTCAGAGTGCATCAGTCCCTTCTACCAATGCTGGCATGCTTTTCTAACAGTTCCACACGCAAAAAAAAACAACAACAACAACAAAAAACTATTGTCACTCATGACAGTGCAGCTTTTGCACACCTGAGTCACATACAAGCCTTTTCCTCCTCTGCCTTCTACACCGAGTTCACATTCAGAGACAAGAATGACAATGAAAACCTCTGTCGGCTAGAAACAACCCCAGATATGCACCGGGATGCACACCAAGGCCCAGAGGCAGATCCAGTGTGTCAAATCTGCCCCGGGGCCTCCTCCACGAACACCTCACCCAGGAGGCACCCTGGTCAGATGCCCGAACCACCTTCGATGTGGAGAAGTAGCGGCTCTACTCTGACCCCCTCCCGAATGACTGCACGCCTCATCTCCCCAGATAACACGTGAAGAAGAAACAAGTTTGCATGGTCCCATGTTCAGCTCAACCCTCAGTCCCAGTGGAGGAAGAAAGGCTACCATTACAGTCAGCCCAGTGTGTGCAGATGGATTTCTGTGATCTGATGCGGAATGAACTGTTGAAGAGCGAGTTTTACAACTATGAAAATCCTGCCTGTGCAGGACTCTGCTGCATTCACTGGCCTATTATAACATGCCTCATTCCTCACTATTCCATAGTAATAAGCACACATGTCCCGCTTGTGTACGTATATCCGCATGTTGTTGCATGTTTATAACAGCTATAGTGGATGCAGGTGATTCACACTTGAAACCAGTCAAAAACAACCAACGAAAAACAGATGCAAATCAAATTCAAAGTCTACTTTGCTTAAAACGCTCGATTGCACTACGACACGCCATAATGCACCATAATATGGGACTATATCATTAACTGAAGGTCTGCTTACATTTCAGCCAGTAGACTTGAGGAAAAGGCCAAAAGGACCAAACTGAACACTGGAGCGGCATTAATATAAGCTAACAGTTTAGGACTATAAACTGATGTCCGTTGTGCTGACATTAACAGTAGCTAACCGACGGTAGCTAGCGGGCTGTTGTAGACACCCTGACCAACTTAAGAAACCTATTTGGATGCCTCGAGAAATTACTTCACACGTGACAAATTAAATTTAATTAAGAAAAGGTCCGAAAAAACTCAAGAGCTGCATCTAATGAAGCAATGAGCAGCATAGCCCAACATTTAAGCTAACGTCCCCCCTCCTGATATTTACCAAGCCCAGAAAGGATCCACAGAGCACCAGCGTCACCATCCAGCCGCCGCACGCTGCTCGTCCAATCCTTCCCCCGCCGGCCACCTCCACCCGGCCGTCGAATTCCTGTCTCTTCGCCTTCTTGCCCGCCTTCAGCGCACTCTTCAGTTCTCGCCCGGCGTCCTTCCTCTTGTCAAACAGGGTGTCCTCCTCCTGGTCATCGTTTTCGTCGTCTTCCTCCATGCTGGCGAAACGGACGTGCTTCTTTTTAACGTCGGTGTCACGCGCCACGGACGCAGACATAGCTGTCAGTTTCCCTCGGAGCGTGCCGGGCTGACGGTGCGCAGTCGGAGCGCCGTAGAGAGAAGCAGGTGACAGCTTTTATGATCTCTTCCGGTTCTGGCGCCCCCCGTTTGATGGCCGCAGCTGGTTAAATACACCGATATTCGGAGTCCGTCATCTCTAACAGGGCAGTGACAGCAGAGGACCGCCGCTGTAGCCGCGGGATCGCTCCATATGTCAACAACACCTACTGCGTGTCTGTAGCTACGAGGACGGATGCTGAAGCCTTGCGAAGATCATCTATTATGATTGATACTCACTCCGTGTATGAAAAGACACCTGCATTCTGAATTGCCTGAAAACTGTAAGTGAATTCACATTAATTATATGAGTCAGCAGAACCGGATGTTACACCTGTGCGTTCTCCTGCTATGTCGGCTCAGTGAACCTGAGACTGATGCGATATCCAAATCAGAGGCAAACTGCCGCGTGGCCCAACAGGCGACCACCTCAGTTTGCGTCTGAGCTTCTTAGTATCCTGAAATCACGGCAGAGTGAGACCTCTGTGTTTCCACCGGCTCTTCTACGCTGACGCGTTAAAAAAAAAGTATCCAGGGCTACCGGAAATAGTAGTAGCCTCTTGCATAGCCTCTTCGGCCTCCGGAAAGCCTTGCAGTTGTGAAAGTAAATGGCGCCATCTAGAGTTTGCACCAAAGGAAAAAAGAAAGAAAACAATAAAAAGAGCAAGAACATTTGATAGAAATGCGTATTTTAAGATAAGTTATTTGTCAGCAAAGGCCTAGTTAAAATGCCTTTTTCGACAATAAATATTTCAAGTTCATGTCCAACACTTGTTCATAAGCCCTCAGTTAAATGCATTAGTACATGTAAGTATTGTATTTAATATTATTTAGGCACTACAGTATATAAAATCCTATATTTTCTTAAATTTGTAAGTATGTGTTTAATCTCCAAAATAGCGGTAACAACGACTATCAGCTAAAAAGCACCACAAACCTATAAAATTACAGTTACTTGAATAACTGCACTTATTCAGTAAATTCCTCCACTTTAAATGAACTTTTTGCGATTGAAATACTGACATGTAGAGCTGGTCATCTACTAATCAAAAGGTTGCTGGTTTGATTCTGCATGCCAAAGTGTCCTTGGGCAAAATACTGAACCCCAAGCTGTTCACTGGTGTATGAAGGTTTGTGTCCGATAGATAGAAAGCACTTAAGTGTAGAAAAAAGGGCTTTTGTGAATGAGGCGTGTTGTATAAAGTGCTCATGTAAAGTAGAACCAGATAAGATGGAACCAGTCCGCTTAGCACTCTCACTGTGGCTCACTGTGGTGTTTTGGATTAAGTAACAAGTAGACTTTGAAGTAATCATATAGGAGTGACTCTTGCAGTAATTGTAATTGTAAATTTATCAGGTCCTGCTGTGCACTTTATTTTATAACATCTGTACTGTGGGTGTGGTGGCGGGGTGTCGTTGGTGGCTCAGCTGTGGGAGGAGAGAGGGTGGTTCAGGGTGCAGTGCTGGGGAGACTGTGTGGAACGCTTCTTACATATTCCCTAATCATTTTCCCCTATTCATGCAGTGGCACGCTGGAACCAGACAGAGAGCAGCATGCAACGAGGAGAGCCGGCTCCACCTGAAAACACAGATTAAATGTGCCAGGCAGAATCGAGGCACACCGTGCCCAACAAGGACTGTACAAAAATAAATAAAGAGCACAGAAAACTCTGCAACAATTGTGCCTGCGTGTGGTATTGGTATTCCACAGTGGTTCTGACTTTTAATAGTGAACATAGTGTGAGTGCAAGGGCAATTGCACGTGAGTAACAGTATGAATCCACAGGCTCCTTTTAATTTTTTTAATGAAAGTGACTCGAGCCACATGCCCTGCCAAAGCTGCTTGTCCAGTTCATGTGCTCTGGTGCTGGGGGGTGTATTTAAGTTGGATAAATTAATAAAAAATAAAAATTTCACACCACCTTTTGACCCACACTTTCCCCACATTTACTGCAAGTCACTTAAAATTAAAATATGACTGAATATATTGCTTTGTTAGATTAAAAAAACCAAACAAAAAATAGAAAAATAAAAGCAGAGAGTGCATAATGGGAATCTCTCTCTTTCACACACACACACACACACACACACACAGGTCAAGAGATGATAACGATCATTAATTAGTGGAAGATTAGGAGGAAGTGGGTTCAAAGGTATACAATGTTGTTGTTCTTCATATTCAGTTTTACTGCACTTGACTTTAGCTGCTGATTAAATGAATGTCAGAGCTTTGACGATGCCATAAATGAAAAAGTTCTGCTGTGTCACACTGTACCAGCCACACACCCACACACAGATAAATCAAGAGAAATTCTTTTTACTGTTCCAAAATAATTAAAATGATTGTGTTTACATACATTGCATATACTGTAGTTCATCACACATCCTGCAAACGGAGGAAATGCATTTAAGAACACTTTTGGGGGTTGAAGTTAATGCACATCAAAACTGAGAATACATGGAAATTAAGACCGAAACAGGACGGAAGCAGCAGATACAAACAGATGCTCTGAATGAAGCCAGTGGCTGGATTGGACGCCCAAAATACCAGCAAATAAACAATAAAATGCAAAACTGTGTGTAAACTCAGGCAGACTGTCCCAAAGATTTTGGTCTAAAGAAATTACCAAATAAAAATCATGCAATTTAAAACAAAACACTCCTTTGATCATTTCAAGAGGCACATATGAAGGAAAAGCTAAACAAAACAAGTACAAGCGCGAACAGAGTGCAATGAATACATACAACAAAGCATTCATATTCATATATGGCAACAAGCAATGACTCGAGGCTCTCACAGATGAATAGCACTATAATGGCACTTCAAAATAAAGAGTCATGCACATCATAAGGAAGAGTCACATGATTTAAGCACAGTTACGTAAAAGCTGCAAAGTTTCAGTCACTTCTTGCATAAAAAAATGGCAGCACATTTTTCACTAAAGAGCAAAGATAAGACTTATTCTCCGTGACAAGGTAACAGGGAGCAGAGTTCTACTATCATCTGAGGTAGCGTGTCACAGGTCTGCAGAGGAAAAACCACTGATCCACAGCATTTCTGTGATGGCGAGCCATTCCCCCCAGGGGTCTGAGTTTTCCAAAGAGGCAGTCCATCGCTGTCAGCAATGGGTGACATGCTCAGATGGTTCACTGGCACTACGTGGGGGGCTTTGGGGAGGTGCACGAGGGCGAGCAAACACACTTTCATCGGTTTTCATCTTAGCACAGTCAGTTAGTTTAAGGCTTTAGGCAAATGACAATCTCCAAAAGAAGTGAAAAATAAATAAATCATAAAACAAACACCTTTCTGTAAAGGTTGCTGAACTGGACCCACAGTTAAAAATCGATGGAACGGATGGTCACATAGTCAATCATTAGTTACACTCATGTCCACAGTTCAAATAGAGAAGACTGGTTCTCTGAAACGATTCCATACAGAGGGTAAAAGTGTCACAGCATTATCACACAGAGGGGAAGGACGACATGCACAAATGCACCTCATTTTGTGGATTTTTGGGCCGTTTATTAAGAGGTCATGTGACCTGAGCCGGGTTAATTCCCGTCCTAGCTAAATGAATGCTGCACAATTAAAGTATGAGCTCAAAATGTTGGCAAAAATAAAGAAAAATGAACAAAAATGGTTCTCACCGCTGTTTTAAATGAAATGCTGCTTAAAATCTTAACATGTGCCAGATCACTGGTGACCCAGGTAGGATTAGCAGTAGGCTTTGGGTTAGATATGTATGAGGCTTCTTTTAAAAGGTAACATGTTCTAGTTTCTATTTAACATGTTGCTAAAACAAAACCCAAGCCTGCCGATAACCCTAACCTGGCCAGTGACCTAGTGGGTAATGTCAGCAGTATCAGCAGTTAATATTAGGGATGCATCGATTGTGAAATTCTGGGCAGACAGCAAACGGTTCCTTCATCTTTACTCTTAAAGGGCTAGTTCATGGAGACGGCAGACATAACACGCCTCGCCGTCTGAACGTCATACACCAAATTCATCCTCTCCACATGGCATTCTATTTAAATTTCCCACCTCTCCCTCTGACATGTCAGTGCTGCTGCTGCCCAGCATGTTCAACCCCACCAGCTATATCAACCAAAAACATGGAGGACGTTTGATTCCAAGCAGCCTCTTTGAATCAGTCACAGTCCAGATTGACTCATGGTGCAGCTCCAGGGGGCTCTACAGAACCCACCCTCTCCACATCACCCCCATTCTTTTATGTTTGTATAATGTAATCATTAATAATCTAAGAGTAATAATTTTAGAATGATACACTTTGCAACATAAAGTGAATTAAGAAACTCTGGGATCCTCCACAGCATGGGATCAAGAGTGGATAATAATAAAGGCATTTCCATAAGGACTCTATCATTTCACTTTATATAGTACATGAAGTGCATGCAGGCTCAGCGTGTTTAACATGGAGCCTTTAGGTGCGTAGCTCTGCTTGGTGGGTTAAGCCACCCTGCGTACTGTCCAGTCTTTAAATGATCTGATTTCCTGGATCCAGCCTGGGAAGAGAGGCTGAGTCAGCATTCCTGACAGGATATACCTCATTGTGCTTCTGAAAGCTGCATCCTTATAAGCACCGTTACAGCTCAGATTCCAGAGTCGAAAACAAAACCCCAGAGCACTTCTCTGAAGAGATAGTTACTGTGTCCCTTTAAAATACAAATCATTGATTAGGGATGCACCGACTGCCAAATGGACCAATACCAGTACCAGTACAAATATCAATGGCAATACTGATATTGGTACTGACACTGATACCGATATCGATGTTTTAACACTTTGGTAGACTGCAGATACCAGAATATTTTAGTCTTTTTATCTTTTTATTTCATTCTCAATTAGTTCAGGAAAACAAATAAATCTTTTTATTTGTTTTCAGCTCTAGTTAAACTTTAGCCAGGACAAAACTGATGTGATTTAACAAATAAATATCGGCCACTGACATCAGCACATGCCACTTTATTTGCCAAAATGCTGATATCGTTCAACAGAGCCAATACCGACCAACATCGATAGCGATATCAGTGCATCCCTAGAACAGATTACCTGACTATTTATAATTGTGCCACACTTTAAAAATGAGTGTCCCTGTGTGACACAGGGACACTGGAGAACATAAAGACGACAGGGTACAAGAGAAATCTTTGGCAGGCTGGTTCACTATGAACTGATACAAAAAAAGTGAAATTAACACCGCAACTGGCTTCCTTTGTTGTATAATACAATATGTTTTTATATATGTTGTATAACACAATATATTTTGATTCTACATTTAAAACTATGGTAGTGCTGAAAAGTGAATGTTAAGATTAGCGTAAGCCCACTGAGAATGGCTGCTGATAGTGTGGATCTTGGAAGAGACACAGTACTGCATGCCTCATTCCTCTTGTGATGAAAATCACATGTCCAGTTTTCCCCATTTTCATGTAAAATTTCAAGCTTGATGTAAGATTAGTTCAGTCGGATGCATAGTTCTTCTTCAGGATCACATTCATGTTCAGCTGTACTTCGACACATGACTCTGATATGTTTCAACGATTTGGCATTTTCTCCTACTGAAAGCAGTCTTTAGTTAAACACAGATAGTACACACTGTATCTTAATACTGCCAGTGAGCAGCAGGAGCCTCAGTCTGACCCCCCCGTGTCTCTCAGTCTCTTCAGGGGACACTTAGAGGACAGACTCTCCTGCTTTGTGTTGCACATCTTCTTGAGCCTTCTCATGCTCTATCATCTTCTGGGTGGCCTCCTGCTCCCCTTTCAGGGCTTCCTTTTTCTCTCTTCTCTTGCGCTTGGCTTCTACCCAAGGTATCAGACACAGCAAGGCCCCTCCAATGATTGGGGGGACTCCTGCCAGGTAGAAGGCCATGTCATAATATCCCATTTTGTCCCTCAGGTAACCTGCAACCAGATACAGGGAGAAGAAGAAAGAAAACCTCAGGAATGTTATTATGACTCCAACTAGGGTCAGAAAAAACACACCTAAAGGTGGAAGTTTAGTGTAACATCTAAACACAGAGAGAAACACATGCTTTATAACTCATAGAGGTCACGGTTTATTAGCTGTGGCTGTGCAAGATGGTTCACCAAATTTACAGGAGCAGGAGGTTCATGACAGCACGGAGCTGTCATGAACCTCCTGCTTTTTTGTATTTTTATTGTATTTTTATTGACATTCAGCATCCAGAAAATCAATATACATCTATTTCCAACCATATTGCCACGTATCTGTCTGAATGTCCCGTTTTTTGGGGAAAGTAATGATAGAATTAAAATTTAAAAAAACCCAGAACTACAAAAAAGGTAATAGTACAATGAACTATCAAGAACATGAAGGCATGAGGAGAGGGGGTGGTTGTTTTTGTGAATCATGCATTAAATAAAGTTAACCAAAGTAGTATCAGGCCTGCGTGATATTATATAGTCTATCCATTTCTCCCATCGTGAATCAAATAGATCTGTCTTAGGATTTATTTCTGCAGTTATTCTCTCCATCCTGTATATGTCCATTATAATGTCCATCCACATATTCAAAGTTGGGCTTTCCTCAGTGAGCCATTTCTTGGTAATAGCCTTTTTACCAGCCACTAGTGGGATATTAAACAGATATTTGTCTCTTTTCGGCCATTCTTCGGGCACCAGTCCAAAGAAAAGAACTTTGCTCTCCAACGGCAGATGACTACCTAAAATGTCTCGTATTGCATTATGTATTCCCTTCTAGTACATTTTAATTGTCTGACAATCCCAAAATATGTGATAATGATTAGCATTCATGCTTCCACAATTTCTCCAACAAGCTAGAGAGTTACAGAGAGCTACCTTTGTACTGAGATTTCTGGTAAGGTGTGATAAAGTATCTAATCAGGCTTTTCCAGCCAAACTCCCTCCAACTTAGTGAGCTGCTGCATTTCCATTGGTACTCCCAGATTGTTATCCATTCTTCCTCCGTTATATTTAATTCTCCCTCTATTTCCCATTTTGTTTTTATATAGATGGTCGAATGTGTTTTCATGTTCCTAAGCCCTTTATATAAACCTGAAATAATACCTCTGTCTTTGTTTGAATTATATGCTCTTTTAAACAGCTGTTTGCTTGATTCTGATATCCTTTTTATTTTTTCACTGACAAAGTGTCTCATCTGTAGGTAGCAGTAGAAATCCTGTGTTTCTAATGAGTATTTTTCTTTAAGTATTTCAAAACTTAATAGTGTATTTCCCTTCATTATCTTGCATAACGCTGTTAGTCCTTTATATGTCCATTCCTTAAATCTTGTTTCTAACTTATTTGGTGTAAACTGTGTATCATATGCGCACCACTTAAGAATCACTATATCTTCTTCTAATTTGAATTTTGTTTTTATGGTCTTCCATATTTTAAGGGTCTGCTTGATCCATGGGTTTTCTATATTTTTTATGAAGCTTTGTAAATTGCTATCCGCTATAAGTGCTTCTATGGGAATTGGAGTCAGGCCTTCTTCAATGCTTTTCCACTATATCATTGGTCTTAATTGTGCTGCCCAATAGTAATCCCTGAGAGAGGGAAGGCCCCACCCTCCCTTCCTTTTTTCCAGCTGTAAAGTTTTAAATCAGCTCCTAGCCTTTTTTCCCTGCCATATGTATCTGGACAGGAGTTTGTCCCATTCATTGAATTGTTTTTGGTCTATTTGTATTGGCAAGGTTTGGAATAAGTATATTAGTTTGGGGAGAATACTCATTTTTATAGACACTATTCTTGAACTAAAGCTTAGATATGGGATTAAATTCCATCTTGTTATATCGTCTTTAATTTTCTTTTGTACTGGTGAATAATTACGTTCAAATAGCTCTGTGAGATTTTTTGATATTACAATTCCCAAATATTTAAGAAATTCTGTTTCCCATGCTAATTGATATCTTTTCCTTATTTCTTCTGGTGGGGTATAGTTGTATTTAAGCAGCTGTGTTTTACTTATATTAATTTTATATCCTGATAAGTGGCCAAAATATTCAAACAATAGCATTAATTTAGGTAGAGAGCTTGTTGGTTGACCCAAAAAGACTAAAATATCATCTGCATAGCAGGCTAATTTATGCTCTCTCTCCCATGGATGTTGATGCCCTTTATTTCTTTATTTTGTCTTATATATTGAGCTAATGGTTCCAGATATAATGCAAATAAAAGTGGTGAGCATGCACAGCCCTGCCTTGTGCCTCTTTCCAACACAAAACTATCTGATAGACCGCCATTAACTTTAACTCTAGCTGTGGGTTCGCTATATAATGCCTGTATTGTTTTAATTATTGTTTCATGTAGCCCAAATCTATGTAGTATTCGATAGAGTCGCTGAGTCGAATGCCTTTTCTGCATCTATACTAATTACCATTGCTGCTATTTTATTTTATTGAATGTGACTAATAATTTGTAATGTTCGTTGTATATTGTCCTGCGTTTGACAATCTCGTATGAAGCCTGTCTGATCATTGTGTATCAATTTAGGCATGAGCTTTTCCAGTCTGCTGGCCATGATAGAAGTAAATAATCTGTAATCTATGTTCAAAACTGATATTGGTCTGTATGATCCACATTCTAATTTTAAGCTACAGGTTTAATGCCAGTTCTCACCAAATAGGAATCTCCATGGCTGAAAAATTAAGTGGGGAAATTGCAGTTCTCCTAATGGCCACTTGAGGCAGGCTCTAAAAGTGAGTCAATCCCCATAGACTCCCATGCTAAAATGTCCAACTATCTCTTTGGATAGGTTCCCCGTATATAACAGCTGCACACTGGATGTTTTTTAACTCCATTTTTTAAAACTCCAACTGGATTTAGATAAGGCTTAAAGTTTGGGTACTGCTGCTTTGATTGACAGGTGGTCCAACACAAACAGCTAAAGCTGGCAGCAGTCTGCTAGGCCTCACTGTCATAACGCTGTGTGTCAGGCAGGAATTTGGACCCCAAAGCAGGACTGGCAGAACAGAACTTAACTGGAACACTCAGGTTTATTTCCTGGTCTGCTCAGGACACAAACTAAATGTGTATTGTGCTGGTTGTGTGCCAAGAAAACATAAACTCAGGAATCACTAGGAAATAAGGAATACAGATAACACAAAGCAGGCAGGAGGCCACTGACAACAAATGACGCAACAAAGAACTGAAGAACACAGAGACAATGTATATATACACAAGAGGTAACGAGGGGAGAGTGGAAACAGACAAGGGAAGGGAAGTAAAACTGAACACAAAGCACACGGAACAAGAGACTGGCAAAGTAAAACAGGAAGTGTGTAAACAGGGAAACAGAAACGTAGACTTGACCACTGAAACAGAAGTAGAAACTCCGAACTGAAACACTAAAGAAACATTCAAAACTTCATAACCTACAATAACCTCAGAATCTAAATCATAAAAACTAACATGACTGAAGGAATTTAACAACAACAACCTCAACCTCAACCTCAAAAAACACAAAACACTGGGCAAAGGGTCTGGAACCATGACACTCATGTCAGCTTATTGTGTCACTAAACTTACCATGGTAAAACCATGGTAAAACCATGGTTACTGCATAAAAACCATAGTTAACCACAGTGGATTTTCGTAAGGGTAGTGTTGTATTGGTCTACTCAAACTTTGTGTAGAGTGATGCTGAAAAGCTAATTCATGCATTTATTACTTCTAGGCTGGACTATTGTATTTCATTATTATCAGGCTGTCCTAAAAGCTCCCTGAAAAGCCTTCAGCTGATCCAAAATGCTGCAGCTAGAGTACTGACAGGGACTAGAAAGAGAGAGCAGATTTCTCCCACACTGGCTTCTCTTCATTGGCTCCCTGTTAGATCCAGAATTGAATTTAAAATTCTTCTCCTCATATACAAGGTTTTGAGTAATCAGGCCTCATCTTATCTTAAAGACCTTATAGTATCATATTATCCTAACAGAGCAACCTCAGACTGCAGGCTTACTTAAGAGTTCCTAGAGTTTCTAAAAGTAGAACGGGAGGCAGAGCTTCCAGCTATCAGGCCCTTCTCCTGTGGAACCTGAGACTAATACCCTCTCTGATTTTACAACTGGACTGTAAACTTCCTTTCTTCATGAAGTTTATACCCAGAGCTTGATCAGATGAGCCTAGGCACGCCACTCTTTTTTCACTCCCCATGTTGCATGTCATTAACTTTTGTCTGCTGGATATTGCCGATTTCCTGCATAACTTAGTTCTTTCAGTTTCTTTATGCATGTAAATATTCTTAATGAGGATGAAGCTGCTTAAGCAACACTTAGCCTGTGACCTTTGGGGAGAGGCAGCCCAACAAGTTCAGTGAACGGACACACACACACACACACACACACACACACACACACACACACACACACACACACACACACACACACACACACACACACACACACACACACAGTGTCTCATTCTAATCAAAATGAATTCCTTGTCTTCCAGGCAGCACTTTCCACATGAAGCTCACATGGTTTAATGCACATGCTCATATTGTTGTAAACCTATGAACCTCTGACTTTGCATTCCAGTATTGAAAATGTTTTGCCTTTTTCCAGATCCACGGCATATGTAAACAGCTTTGGCTAGAAACAGCTTTTAGTATACACTCACTGATTAGCCAACATTAAAATCACCTGCCTAATATTGTGTAGATTCCCTGTCATGATGCCAAAACAGCTCAGACCTATAGGGGCATAAACATCAGGCATCAGTGACTGATACATCTGCAGCAGATCCTTTATCCTTGTACGAGGTGGTGCCTTCATGGATGGGACTTGTTCTTCCAGCATATCCTACACATGCTTGTTCTGATTAAGATCTGGGAAATTTGAAGACTGTGAACTATTTGCCATGTTCCTAATTATTCCAGCCCATTTTAATAGTGTGGCAGGGGGCATTATGCTCCTAAAGGGGCTGCTGATATCAGGGAATGCTACTGCCATGAAGGGATGTTTTTGGTCTCCAGCAATGTTAAGGTGGGCTGTGCTTGTCAAAGTAACACTCACATGAATGTTTCCAGCAGAACACTGGCTGACAAATCCCACTTCCTCTGTTGACTTGCCCTTTTTCTGATAATGCACACTGCTGCCATCTCTTTCCTGTGTTCTGTAGATAAGTGCGCTCAGGCACTCATGTGATGTTAAAGAAAGCATGATTCATTAGACCAAGCCAGCTTCTTCCACTGCTCCATGATCCAGTTCTGACACTCACTGTAAACTTGTGGACAGGGATCTGTAGTGGGAACTCTGACCGGTCTTGCAGCTACAATCTCATACACAGCAAGCTGTGATGCACTGTGTTCTGACATCTTTCTATCAAAGAATAACAGCATTAAGGCTTTAACCAATTTGTGGGGCATTAGCTTCTTGTACAAGATGGGCCAGCAGGTATATCAAAATCACACAGCACAATATGATCACATGATTAGGCTAAGCCAATCAGGCACGAGAAAGAGGTTGCATCTCATTAGCATATATTGTTAGCAGCCTGAAATCCTCCATGCTGTTTACTCTCCACATCACGTAAATACAGCCAAAGTGTTGTGACATCATTTCTGGTACATGCCATCGTTCAGAAGGATGACAACGATGAGCATAAACCAGACTTAACAAATCTTATCCTTAACAAGTACCAGTGTAAGAAGTTACTTTACCTGTGTGTTGCTTTAATGTTGTGGCTAACGGCTTATTTGTGTTACTAATTTCCACTCTGAAAATTCAGGATCAAAAATACTGTCGGCCACCAGTGATACCACTGAGCTTCCTGGCAGCAGAACCTTTAGCTGGCTCAAATCCCCCAGAAGTACAAGTTCTAGAGCAGATAATTACCAGGTTTCTGTGGATCCTAATGGGGCTGCACATGAGCCCCAGTGGCTTTATTCATCATATCAATTCAAAAGCAAATGGCTAAGTAAGAACCAGGAATAAGAAATGCTAAAATCATAATAAAAATAAACCACTGAGAATACTGTCACTTTCTGTGATTGGCATAATTATAAGAACTAACTCGTGCACGATTTTTAGTAGATGCATCTGTGGTAGCAATCTGAAAATCCTAGGTTATCAAGTTAACGTGTTCACAGAGTTGAAAGTTGAGTGGGTGACGGCAGTACCCAATCAGCCTTTTTAGGCTGAGCAGTAAAAACGTGCCATGATTAACACTAAAATGGGCAAAACACCCAGGAATATCTGAGTGAAATCTGTGGATCGTTACTAAAGGCTTAATGAGAATGCTCAATGAATACTTCTGGCTGACATCATTTTCAGTATAATTATTAAAAAATGACCCCTTCTATACCCATGATAAACAGTACGTTAATAAAGTAGGTTTATCATAGATTGTTGCACCAACAGATAACAAACTGCTCCAGCTGTAGATCTTTGGACTTGCTTGAAATTATTAAGGATCTTTACAAAAAATTATGGAAAGACTGATCTTACTGGAAAAAATGACAAAATTGATAACCACATTACTAAAATATATGACTAAAAGTAAAAACAAGTGGGGGAAGAAAATCTGCTAAATTTTTAAACCTAGTTAAGACCTGGTAAAAAGACTCCAAACTGACTAAACTGCCATATTATTATATCATCATTATAATGTGAGCACACGTTTTATATTCAGGGGCTGACGGAGCACGTTCACAAACTTTATTCCTGCTTTACCTGCAATAGGGGGCCCCACAGTCATGGGCACGGACATCAGGCCCAGCAGGAAGCCAATGGCCTGGGACACATCTTTGGCTCCAACCAGCTCAAAGGCGATAGGCGCCATGATGCAGATGAAGCAGCCGTCAAACAGTCCCATCAGCAGGCACACAGCGATAAGCCCACCGAACACATGGCACACAGGGATCATCATGGACATGAGGCCGATGACAACGAAGGAAGCCACCTAGTAGGCAGATTTTTTTCTTGTCAGCTTTGTGGTTTCATGCTCTCTATGTATTCATATTGGATGAAAAATCACCAAGAAAACCCTAAGTTTGCTTTTGTTTTAATCATGCTCACACATTTCCTTTTCTGAAATAGTTACACATGTTAATGTTAAAATCTTTATCCCTAATTTTGGTCACCCTCTTAAAATAATGGCCTAAGTCATTTTTTTTTTAGAAGAGACAAAAAAACTGAACCAAAAATTGAAAATATGATGATTTAAGCAAAACTAGCAATTTTGTTAAATAATAACTTATTTAAGAGGATGTTGAGACCTTTAACCGCCATAAAGTTAAATGTCTCATGATGGTATGATCCTCACACCATCACTAAAATGCTGTTTCAGAGAATTTTTAGTGGTTAGAGCTTCTGTATTCAGAAAATGTAAATTTGCTCAGATAACTGCTGAGACCCACATACTCACTTGCAGGAACACTTTGTTGACTCCACTAATGTAATCTGCCACTATGCCGAAGATCAGTCGGCCGATGCAGGACGTTATGCCGATGCACATGAGCAGAACTTCTTTATTGGTGTCTTTTCCAAAACGCTCCTCCACGTGTTTCATCTGTGGACAGGAAATGAAAGATGAGCGCAGCAGTTTACTGCAGTCACATGATGGACAGTACATTTGAAGGCTTTTCGTGTTTTAAACACGACAGTTTTTTTCACACAATCTGCTATTTAGCCAAGAAAACAGAATTCTTTACCTCATTGATTGCATTTCTTTTCAGAAACTTCACAGCACAAACTGCGTAAGTGCAGCCACACAATGCTCTTTGCTTAGTCATTGTAGGTTTGTGTGTGAGTTGCATAAAGATGCTTGCTTGAGATCTGACCTCACGGGACACTTTATTAGGTACATCTTTCTGGTACTGGGTTATACCTAATGTACCATTTTTGCATTAGAACTACTTTAGTTCTTCATGGCATAGATTCAACAAGGTGATGGAGAGATTTTGGTTCATGCTGACATGATAGCATCGGATTTGTTGGCTCCACATCCATGATGCAAATCTCTCTCATCATATCCCAAAGGTGATCTATTAGATTGAGAGCAGGTGCCTATGGAGGCCATTTGAGTAAAGTGAACTCAATGTCAAGTTCAAGACCAAGTTTAAGTTTCAGACCATTCTCTGTAAACCCTGGAGATTGTGGGAAAATGGAAAAATCCCAGTAGGCCAGCAGTTTCTGAAATACTCAAACCAGCCGTCTGCCACCAACAACTACGCCACATTTAAAATCACTTGAATCGCAGTTCTTTCTCATTCTGATGCTTGTTTTGAACTTCAGCCGGTCATCTTGACCATGTCTACATGCTTAAATGCACTGGGTTGCTGCCATGTGATTGGCTGCTTAGTGATTTGCTTTAATGAGCAGATGAACAGGTGTGCATTGTGTCTGAATACTTCCATTAGGTTGGTGTAGCTTTGAGTCCAAAATGAGTGTGGCTGCTTGGTCCCCTTTAGAATAGCTTGGAATTCTACTTCATGATTTAATGTCATGGTTATTGTCAATCCCAGTATACCCAGATACCTCCTCTTCAAACTAATGGGAATGTTGAGTTAGTCACCAAAAGCAGACTCTAACTTTAAAAAGCTTTGAGGTAGAACTACTGCTTAAAATATTTCCTTTTGTATACTCGGTACAAAAAAGGGTTATTTTAAAGTTGATTGTCTATTCATTTGTTATCATCATTTTGACTCTTGATGTCTTTAGTATAATTTTCCATAAAATCTAATAAACAGAATGATTTAAAAAAAAAAGAGGTTATTTTAAATTTCTGACTAAACATTTTTTTGGAGACCAAAAACAGCAGGGGGCTCATTACTGAACCTTGTGGGACACCTTCATCAGCCACCTAAAATAATCTGAAACAACAATTTAAACTATAAAGTTATGAGAAAATGACCATTTGAAAAACTTTATGCAGAACATGTAGAACTGCCATTAAAACAAAGGAATGCTAAATAAAAGTCTGTAAAGCTTGAACGGATTGTTTATGAGTTTAGCAGTTTCTTTTTAATTAAAGTTTGTTAGCAGTATATTGCTCTCCTTTAGAGGCATACAGCTGTGAAAAGTGGAGAGAGTTCACTTATCTTTTTGTACTGAGGATGTGATACTTAAGCTGCAATGTTTTACTCAGCATTCTGCATACGTTTGCAGAAATCGGGAGTTTCAAGGGTTTGGCAAAACTGAGGTCAAAGGAAAAAATGTCCACTTTTACCGACACAATTATGCCTCCCCTTTCTTTATACTGCCATTTTTCAAGCAAGAGCTTGTTGTTGTTATCATGTCATCAGCGCCTTTTATCCAGCTTGTCCATATTTAATTTGCTCATTTGTCTTTCACTGTTGCTGCCAGAGAATGCTATTTTCCAGTTTACACTGTCCAGATGTTGGTTTTCCAGATTAGCTGTTGCCATGTCCCTCCTACTCCAAAGCACCAATCTGTGAGGACCTAAGAGAGAAACAAGGGCCTGCTGTGTTTCTACCTCCAGGCAGTGTGCAGCAGTCCTCAAAAGGCCTGACTGTCTGCTGATCTATAGACCCATCATTACCCCCTCTGCCAGGCATACGTCCATCTGTAAAGACCTCTGGAAGACTTACAGTCTTTGTCAATATACAACACCATGCTCTGTGTTTAGGAGGGTGTTCTTGTGTCCAAGAAGCAATGCTACAAACATGTGTGTGTGTGCGTGTGTGTGCATCAGGAGATTATCTTATGATACACACACTCAGTTGAAGCCCACCGGGGGGGAGTTAGATGTATTTTGAACTTTCCCACCTGGAATTCTGCTTCACATGATAAACATGCTGCTCCATCACATTATCAGGCAGAAAGCAATGAACAGTTCATAATCAATGATATCTCTCTCTCTCTCTCTCAGGTCATAAATAAATGGTTCCTCATTTGTTATACTGTGGTGGAATACCCCATGCTGATGGTGTAAGTAGGGTTCGGTCAGGAACAGCAGACCAAGAGGATCATGTAGCAAATATGTAAGATAATATGGGAGCGCCTGCGTTATGACCTAGCGAGGAACGCATACGTACACGCCAAAACAGCTCCTACTCACTACCATGATGTGATACCAGCTAACCATCACAGACAGTCCCTTTGCTGTGATGCTTAAAAAATGATCCCTTGGTCATAGCTACACATTTGGTAAACGATCCTGGATTTTTCAGACAAACACACAAGGAAATTCCCTCTCTGGCTCATTCCCACATATCCGGTCAGGTTACGGTATGTATTCAAAGCTTCCTGCTCCGATTCAGATAAATAAGTGGAAAGAAAAACAAAGCGCTTCACCTCTTACTTCAGTAACATTAGCTGGTCAAATAAATCCCCACGCTGAAAACGGGAATTTGCCCCCCGTGTCCGAACAACCCTGAAACCGACTAAATCTAAATATGACACTAACAAATACCACCTCACTAATTTTTAAAAAGCATAATGTACCACTACTCAAAGATCCCACTAAATTAGCTATGTGTGCCTTTACTGCATCTCTCAATAACAATCGCTGACTTTTGTTTTGTTTTTTTTGTTGTTGTTTTGACAAATACATGTGTAACTGATAACATTACTGATTGGTCCATTCCATTTAAGAGTAACAACTACAGAGTCATCACTGAAGTTATCAGTAACACCTTATGTGACTAGCCCAAATCACTGCTGTGAAAAAGGAATGTGTAGTTGGCAGGTTTAATATGGCATGCTAGGTAACAAGCCAGAGCACTTTATGCCAAAAAACAGTTCAGTTTCAGGGAGAATTTCCCCCTTTAGAGCCCCACTGAGCCCTACCCTCCCTCAGATGTGGAATGATCATTAAACATCCAGGCCTCTTCCAGCTCACACACCGCAGCCCTGCAGGTGCTCCTCATTAAAAACAATGAAACAAGCTCATTTTAAAACTAGAGGGAGCTTTCTGAAGAAAGGCACTGCTCTGAATGCTGCTTACAGCATTCTGTGATTCAGTCATGTTGATTCAGCAAAGGGAGGACACGGGTTATCTGTCTTGATGATAAGATCAAACTTTCTAATGTGCCGTCCTTCAGCAAATTGCATAATTTTCCACATTCACATTCCTTTTCCACTTTGCACTTGGCAATGCACGAGCACACTTTTTATCAAGTCATTTGCAGAGCAAACAGGAGGGCAGCGTCTTCCTCCAAATCAGCAACATGTAGAAACTTGGACTTTACTCTTTAAGCGCCTGATAGGTAAGTAAGAGGAAAAACAGCACAAGGAAACACACAACATAAAATTTTTTTTTTTTTTTAAAGTATGGACCGGGCAGGACTTGAACAATATTGCTGTATGATGTATGTGTTTTCTGCCTTCCTTTTTCAATACTGTCTCACAAGACTTTGGGGCTTTAAGCGTGGATTGGGGGGAAGATGGCTGCTGGAGCTTTAAGGCCACGGGTGGCGCTGAGGCTACAGCCGGATCCCTGTGGTATCCCAGTCTGAGTAGCAGACATGAGACGTGTTGGGAAAACACAGGCAGGGATCCACACGACACTCTGATCTCCCTCCAATAACAAAGTCACCATATCCAAATAAACAGTCGCCTCCTGAATCCATCCAGTACATCCAGGCTCTCCTCTCTGCAGCCCTCCCAAGACGATTTCTCCAAACTCAGTTTCCTATCTTATAGCTGAAATAAAAAACTATTTAGGGAAAGTAACACCTGTTTACGGAACTGCAGATTACACCCGGCCCACACAGATAAAGAAGACAACACATGCTGCCGCAGAGGAACCGGGCAGCTGCTTCAAAGAGGTTTGAATTTTGTGTTTCAGCGAACAGTTTTGGTTTTGGTTCTAACACTGTAAAAATATTCTACATGGAAACATTTAAAGAGCCAGGCTACTCAAACTACAAATCAGCTGATATCGGACTGATTTTATTAAATCATGTTTTTTTTAATATTCCTGTCGCTGAGATTCTTGTCTCCTAGCCAGTGCTATGGAGGTTAGCTGAATTACGTTTGTGCTGCTCAAAGCACTGAAAAAAGTGTCATTGTATTAAAACAGAGGTGAATTGCTCTTTTAGTAGATAACTATACATAAAACTAGCCCCAAATCAACCAGCAGTGGTTAGGCAAACAGGTTAATATGACACACAGAGGTCTTTATTAGATTAAATGTCAATTTATAGTTCAGTGAGGACCACAATGTCGTTGCGTGCAAATCAATCAGCAAATGACCATTCTTTATTATTTATTTTGGCCTTATGTGCATTTTAATTGCATACAAACTCTCCAGGCTTTGGTAATTACGTCACACTGATGGACCTGTGGCTCTGCAGGCAGTGCAGGTCATTCACTGATAAGGTTCAGTGGTTCGATCCCAGTAGGCAGGATAAAGAACACAAAAAAACATTAATGTATCACTGCTGTGTGATAGAGAACGTTCTGTATATATCAAAATAAAAGGGCTATATGAACATGTATGTGATTGTGGTTTGTAGTGCAAATCGCTAGATAAATGCAGTCTGTTTAACCTTACGTAATAACAATGTAATAAACTTCTTGTGATCAATATTTGTGAGGCAAACATACATGAAACAAGTAACTCTACTGTGATTCAAAAACATAAAAACAGGGGTTCTGAGTAACAGTTATCCATTGTGCAACTGAGCTCTATTTTGGTAAATAGTTTGGGGTACCGCGCACACTAAGCCGTTTAGCTTGTGTTTAGGTGTTTTGTCCTAGGGATGAACCAGTTTTTGTGTGATGGTGATACTAGGTCTGAAGTGCACTGGGATGTTGCGCTCTGAGAAGGTTTCTCCAACAAACCTTCCACATAAAGGACAACAATGTTGCGTCTGTTGTTCAGTCTCCCTGATTAATGTGTGAGGTTCTTTTTCATGCCTCTCCAGTTTGGATAACCACATGTTTAAGTGCGCTCGTATTGTGTGTGTGCATTCCTTTCCTTTCCCCTCTGCTTTGGAAGAAACGTTCCCTGTCTGGTGTGTAAGGCCATGATAACCACAAGTCCAAAAAGAAGACCTGGATGACTGAGAACCTACACAGACACAGCAGATATGACACTGGTATGTATGGAGGAACTTTGGGAATGGTCTCTAATTAAGTGTTTTCTTTCTCATTTTGCATCCTGTATCCTGGTAGAGCAGGTCGTCTGCTAATCGAAAGGTTGGCGGTTTGATCCCTGGCTGCTCCAGTCTGGATGCCAAAGTATCCTTGGGCAAGATACTGAACCCCAAGCTGCTCTCTGATGTGTTCATTAGAGTGCGAATGTTGGGCATAGAAAAAAGTGCTTGTATGAATGAGTGACTGAGGCATGCTGTATAAAGCACTGTGAGCGCTCACATAGAGCAGAAAAGCATTATTTAAGAACCATTTATTGTCCTCCATTAAATAAAATTAAAAATTTATGACAGTTGCCGTGGAGAGCCAACTTTCTGTACTCCATGTTCCTGAACACCAATAAACTAAGAGACAGAAACAGTGAATGTCTGGAAAATTCTGGCTGTGGTTTCACTTCCCTTCTTCTCACCTTTCAGTTATGTTATTCACATTGCTGGTATGTTTGATAACTGTATTGTTGATGCTAGCTAATCTCTCACCCTTATTCTTGACCAATTACACCAAAAATCAGACCCAAAACTTAGGAGTAGGATAGATGCAAAGTCACACCTGGAATCTATCTGTCAAATCGATCTTTGCCTCATAGGAAGGGAGCACATGGCCTGGCCCATAAACAGTAAAAACGAATGTCAGCATAACCAAATATCATTAACAGTGCAGATGAATGAATTGATCAGTACAAAACAAAAACTTACCAGATGAACATAAGGCACAAAGTAGCCATAGAGCGCAGCGGGGATGCCGAAGGCCCAGATGCGATATCCCCATGACTTCCAGATATTGACGTTGAAAACCTGTTTTAAGCGCGAGCTGCCTGTTTGGGAGTCTTTGGGTTTGACCGGCAGCAGTGGCTTGTAAGTCCAGCCAGCCAGCATCAGCACAAACATGAGGATGCAGAGGACACGCATCGTGTTGTAGAGGCCCACTCTTTCCAGCAAGCCTGACAGCAGAAAGGGCATAATGATAGTGAAGACGCTGCTGCCGGCGGTTACAATACCGTTTACCAGACCCAGGCGCTTCTTAAAGTAGTGGCCAAGGATGACCAGGCTCGGCTGGTAGGCAAAAGAGCAGCCGCAGGAGAACACAATGCCGTAGGTGAAATACAAGGGGCCCAGGGACCTAAGAGGAAATAAATAACATAAATGTGTATGTTTAATTCAGAGCTGACATAAATTCATCCACAAGATACTTTCCAGAAAAGAGTCAGCTAAAGGTCTGCTTTAGCTCTTAGTGGCAGTAGCTGTCAGGTAAGACATCGAACCTCTTTAAAGGTCAAAGAAAGCCTTGTTTATATAATGCTCATTGTGCAGTGATTCTTGATTCAGAGAAGCTCTATCAACTAGACAACCCCTTATGCAGCTATTTGAGGCTGGCTCGAAAAGCTAATCAGTCCCCATAGACTCCTATGTTAAAATTTCCACAGCATTAAAAAGCATCAGCATCATCAGCGTAACTCAAGGAGCTCATCGCGGGTCACTTTTTTAGTGTCGTTTTAGTGAACATTGTTTAAGACTTTGATTAGAATTTTTTTTCTTTACTAAGCTTCTCTCCAATGAATCTGATGGTTCTGATAGCAGCTTGATCATGCCCTTTCTTTCTGGATGTTGTTACCGATGGCTGAAGGTGATTATGACGAGGATATCTGCTGTTTACCTAATGATTGTATTCCCTCAAACCAACATCCAGCTGATTCCACTGATTCTGCCTTAAAATGTATAACTGCATTCTGTTTTGATTTACATTTTACTCAGAGTCCCAACATTTTAGGAACTGGATTTGTACACAGTGTTTCCAAATGAGTTTCAAAGTCCTTTTTAGTTTAAATAAATATCTAAGTGCCAACTTGCCAACAGTAAAATCACGTAGTAAGTTTGCACCTTGTACTGCCCGCTGAAGGACTCGGCTCCCTGACCACAGATTCTGTCATTTGATAGGCTGTAATTCAGCTCTTTTATTGCTTATTCAAACTGATAAAGTGTGTGCGATGCACTTGATACTTTACTTGAACCAGATATTTTTGTGAGACTGTTTCTTCACACGTAGACTCCCAACTGAAACCCTTGAAGTAAACATACACTTTTTAGTTCTATATGTGCTATTATCAATTTATGACTACTTTATTGTATAACATAAAGTATTAACATGTGCTGTACATGTGTATAGACAGCTAGTCCAGTCCATAGGGAATTTTTTTAGTCTAACAATATATTGCTATGGTATGCTATGTAATGAGGCATTCATTAAGTTTTATAGACATCAGTCAGCACATGGAGTTTGCCCACTCTGACTATGTGACATGTTCAAGTTTCTATTCTGCTGAGCACAGGAAGTTGGCTGGTTGTAATAGACTGGAACAAGGTCATGTGACAACGTGAAACGCACTAAAACAGCCAATAAAGGGGTTCTGCAGCTTTTATGGTGACAGCTTTTCTGAAAGTCGTGACTTTGGGCAAACATTATCAGAAGGCTTGACAGTCTTAGAAACATTAACAGTGCTTGCAATTCTGTAATAGATACTATTATGTGGACTGAACTGAACCGAAGCTGGTGATCTCAGCAGTGATCTCATTCTTACTAATTGGTGACTTTGTGATCAAGAATTAGCAACTTTGCAAACAGCTGCAGAGAATCTTTGGCTCTCTCTCAGTCTCTGTCAGGCTGTCCATTTATTCATATGATATAATTGTTATAATAATTCCAGTTATTATTTTTAAAATCTCAACTTTTTCATGCTTCTTACTTAGAGCAGCCATAATCACGCCTCATTTCACCTGTTGAAAACGTAACTAATTCGATCTCTTGACTATGTTTGTGATATTGGTGCTTTTTGGAGCAATTTTGGAAACATTAACAAATAATATTGTGTGCTGTGAGATACAACCCATTCAAGAAGTTTGTGCTTGAGTTTAGATGAGTTAATGTCTGGTGCTTTATTAGTCTGTTACCTAGCACTAATAAGCAGGTGTCTGTGAACTTCACCCTTATAGTATATTGATGCTAAACAAAAACATGGTGCCCAAAATGCTAACTTGAAGTTTCTAACCAGCAGCATCCAAAACCAGTGAATACATCTGTGTGTCACTATGCTTAGGCTCACTGAGGCTGCAGAGCACTAAAGGAAAGACCATCTCAGTCTGTGTAACTTCAGAGGGAGGATGAACTTATTAGATACACTGCTGATTATTTCCCCTTTTTTTAGATGTGAAAAGAATATATGGTATTATCCATTTATAATAATACCACACAAATTCAATCTAATTCTGTGGACAAAATATGCATATTTTTTCAGATGACATCATGGTTATAAATTGCTCAAAAATGGTAAGTGGGACAGACCTGACAACCTATAAGAATAAGGTTTAGCTTCTAAATGCTAATTTTAAATAACAGTTTTAAGGTGCGACCCATGATGCTACTTGAGTTGGCAATCTTCCTTACGTGACAAAGGAGCTGGCCAGTAGGCCGACCAGGCCAACGGCAGCGCCGCCCACTGCAATAATCCTGCAGCCGAGCATGTCGGTGAATATGCTGACGATGGGCGAGCAGAAGAAGATCATGCCCATGGAGAGGGAGCCCACCCATGCTGCAGGAGACACAGAGAGAAAAGACAGGATGAATGAATGAGACAATCTGCTACACTAAGTCAGTGATACTTCATAACAAAAGCAGAAACTGAAAAACACCCTGAATAACGGTCTCCAGGAACATGCTTTACACTACAGATACTAAACCACAAAACAAAGGCTCATGTTGCAATAACAGAACACTGTTTTTCCTGTATCTATGCACACACACACACACACACACACACACACACACACACACACACACACACACACACACACACACACACACACACACACACACACACACACACACACTGTACCGCCACCTTGCTTAGGCAATTAGTCATCAGATTCCTTACACATATCAAGAGCTGCCTTTTTTACATCTTGGCCATTAGTCATACTGTACATTGTATTTACATCTATTTAAGTTGCCTTGGAGAAATTAGGTCTTTGTAAAAGCTAACGGAGACACCACTTGACTCTACTAGACCAAGGACTGAACAAGCAGGAAAACACAGGCCTGAAGATTAGCTCATGGTGTGAGCAGGCAGCTGAAAGTCAGCGGCCTGGGTTTGAGTCCAGCCTGTGGTCCATTGCTGCATTTCCTTTTCCCTTCTTTCCTTTTTACTCTTCACTATCACACCATTTATCTTACACTGCATCATTGTGCAAGCTCTGCATGAAATGCCCCTCCCTGTATGCTAAATGTCTTCTGATTGGCTGCCCCTCGTAAACAAACGCCTTGACTGGCGACTGAGCAAGGCCCAGAGGCGAAAGTAGTTTTAAATTCTTGCCGGTACTGTGCCAAAAACATATAGATAGATAGATAGAATGCTCAACTGAAATTAGTGAGAAGGGTTACTCATAATATGGTCATCTCTGGTCATACCCCCACTCACCTGCTGTTCTCTGTGAGAGCCAGCCAATCAGAAGAAAGCTAATTTGAATGGAGGGGGAAGGCAAAAACAGCTTGTTTCAGACAATGAAAGGAGTATACAAAGTCCCAGCACAGGGTAAATAAGGATTGCTGTGAACTGTAAATTATACGAAGCTGTTCTGTTACAGTTAAAAAAAAAAAATGAAGCTAGAAATGAGTGTGTTTCTTTTCTATAGGGAAAATGGGGAAGCCAGGAATGACATGTTTTTGCAGATTTCTATACTCAGACTGCTGGGAATATTTTAAGGTATCTTTAAGACATCACACATGCTATAACAGTATAGGTAGACCAGATATGCCTCCAGGTGAACAACAGGTCAGCACATGTGACACAAGGCATATAAAAAGTTGTTGCCTCTGAAGCTAGGTAAGGTGAAACTTGTGGGAAAAGCTGGAGTTGGAATTCCTTTGTTTTCTGTTTTTACATGAGTAACAGGAAACCCCTGAGTCATATTTCAGGGTTGTTGCTGTGGTTTTATTCTCTGACTCCTCACCTCACCCCATGCAGGCAGAGAAGCACACTTGGGTTATAATATAACAGATGCCATGAAAACAGCAGCGTGGTTGTGATTTCAGGATTAATCAGCACCACTTTCACCTGTTTCTCAAGTCAGACTTGAGAAGATGTGTTTGTTTTAGAGCAGTTTACAGAACAAAGTGGATAAAATGGATAAACGGTTGCACCCACAGTTTTTTGTTATCTAGCAGCCCCTGTGAAATATTCCAACATTTTTTTATTTATTAATTTATTTGTTATCATGGCCATTTGCTTGCAAGGTTAACGTGGCAGTATTTTCCCTGTTAGTTTTCATGTAAGGATTAATATTATTAACACGAAATGCAAAGCACTGAGGACGTTTATCAGTTTTACAACCGTTTTGGTCATAAACCAAAGTACTGAACAAATGAAACTTTGGCCCAATAATGACGATGGACCAAAAGTCAGAGGATCACAGCTGTGTTTACAGTTCATCCAGGGGGGAGCATGAACAACGGCACCAAGTTTAATTAGCGATTTATTCAATAACTGTTAAGATATTTCACTAAAAAAACAAAAAGCAATGACAATCCTGCAAATGAGTTAGCTGAAAATTTGAAAGATTATCCAAGTCAGTAGGTTTCATCTTCTGGGGACCATGAATATGGAAGTTAGAAATCTATTTCTTTCAAAAGTCAAGAGATAACCAAATTCATTTTCTGGGATCACTTATATCTAAATAAACTAAATGGTCATCCATTTGTGGCAGCAGTAAGACCCAATCACAGAACAGAGCAGTTCACGGCACTGAAGTAAGAACTGGGTTGGATATGGGTTGCAAAGCGGCTTGCAGATCCACAGCAACAGCAGCTGGCCTACATAAGCAGCATGCCCATAGTCAACTAGATGTGCAGGAGTGTACCAGCTGAGATCTTAAATGGTACCTTCTGGTTTTGTAAGAAGGCTAACAGAGCAGTTCAAACAGTTTAAACAGAGTTTAAACTGCTTGGAGCCCTCTGTCAGCGACCCCTATTTCATTAGGGGTAGATAGATTTTGGAGTTGTCGTCTTGTCAGACGCTGCATGTACAGATTGCCGAGCTTCATATGCATAAAAACCTTTACTGGACATAGGCCACTGGCCTCACATAGTGAAATGCAAATGTAAAAACACAGATGCTGTCATTTCCCAGTGTGAGCCAACAAACTGTCAAAGCTTCTTCAGAGCTATCCCAGACAACACAGTAAGTCAGAAAATGCCCACTCTTACATTTGTGCTACATAATGTAATAAATGCCAGTGAATAAGAAGAGGAAGAATCCCCCAAAGACAACAGGAAATTGCTGTTGTAGTCTTCTGGCTATCTTGATTTAAAAGCATTTGTGCTTCAGACAAAAGAAATTCCAGATTAAAAATAATGTCAGTCCCAGTGACATCCACCTCTAGCTGCGGGCGCTGCTTGGACACTGACAGACAAGGCAGAGTTTCCCTAAGTCAGCTGTCTGCTTTGCTGGAAACCCCCTGAATCTGAACCCAGTAACCTCACAGCAACTGAGCCTACAGTAGAGAAACCTGCATAACACACTTCTCATCCACAAAAAATGGATTTGAACTGCAGATTTCTACACTCAGAAAACCTGCGTCCTCTGCAGCTGGGTGTCATTTGCGTTAACTGTCTTGGGCTTTCTTGTCTAATCTGCCCTAACAACACCCTGAGGTGACCCCCAAGAACCTCTGTATTGACACCACGCACCACATGTTATTTTAAACAGAATCATTGGTTACATAAAAGGATCTTTTTTTTCTACTTTTTGAAATCACTGAAAAATTATTGGAATTTTGGATCACGGTTTTTGTGCTACGGTCAATTTTTAGTTTATTCATTACTTTACGATGATAGTTTCACATGTTTCTGAATTGCTTTTCAAGTATTACCTCTGTTTACCCATTTATTATAATTAAACATATCCCTTAACTTTTGCTAACTAGTTAAGCTAGTAGTTTATGCCATCAGACCAAGTATTTTTAATCCTAATTTCTATGAAATGTCATCTGACCAACTTTATAAATAAATTCAAAGGGCTCGCATTAAAACAGCTGTCTGAAGAGTTATCTATTAACCAAAGTTAATGGAAAAGCATCTAATGGATGGGTCATTTTGCAGTATTTGAGGACACCACTTTCCCAGCTTGGTCAAACAAACAGAACATCTCTATGGCACATTCTAGGAAACTGTTGACCAAAAGATGCTCAGGTGCTGCCCATGTCCACTTCCAACATGGAGAATGAAGGCAGGCTTCATTTAACACCACAGACCAACTCACCCCAAAGCCACTGTATTCAACCAGAATGAACACAAACAGAAGAAAAAAAGGGCTTAATAAATAAACTGCTCTCACTGCCAACAAACCGAAGATGTCTCCCTGAATGACTCCATCAACACAGCACCATGCAAAGGTGCAAAGGTCCTCATCTAACAATCAGTGTATTTCTTTTCCAGTCAAAGAACTGTGGAAAAGTGATTATAGGTCAAGTTAGATGTCAACTGAAAATGCCAAAATAAAGCGCGGCTGCTTTTAAAAGTACTTTTTGGAATTACCCTCTGCTAAAATTTTCACCACCGGGGGGCAGCATTTTACCAGAAGCTTTTAGCGTAGTTATCCGAGCCTGTAGTAAGAAACGCAAAAGTGCAGTATTTCTGAGATGGGGGCAGCAGCATGGTACAGTGATGAGCACATTCACAGCACAAAGGTTTACTGCGTATGTGGCCGGTCTCTAGCATATACATAAAACGTGATTAGGTGGACCGGCGATGTCATCTCAGCCACTCTATTCAAGATGGCGGGGCAACATGGCAGCTTCCACAAACGCCTGCTCCAATGTATTTTTAATGGATTAAGTCAAGCCTATTACAATGCATCTTCACTGATCAATGTATATTTATGAGGACAACATTGTTTTCTATGAATAACCTGAAGATTTACTGTACATTTAATTGCTGCACTTATTACAAAGTAAATTATCACAGTAATTTATTCCTCCTGGGAGACAACATCCAGACCACAGGTCATCTGCTCCAAATTCCAAGACAGAATCATCTGCAAAGGCAACTCAGTGGGAATTGTCAATAAAGGTGCGATCTAACATCCACACAGCCACTTCAGTCTGATTATATTAGATGTTGGCACAATGCAGTGGGTTCAGAATTGCTGGCAATGAACACCTAGGTTGTCACTGTAGTGTTGTTTTCCCACCAGGCTCCCTGGTCTCTGCAGACAGAAGAAACAACAGAGAAGAGCACTGGTGCTACTGCAGCAGTCTGTGCACAGCAGCCTCACAGCCAACTCACAATCAGACTTTTAGACCCACTGACCGGGGGTCGTGAAGTGGACCATACTGTACTGAACTCACAGCTGGCTCCCACAAGGCAGAGCACATTTTTCTCTGATGAAGATATTGAGTGCAGGGGAAGAAAACAGAAGTTAAGAAAATCCAAGTAAGAGCAGTGAATATGTTTGGTATTTCCCAGCTAGAGCGTACTTGGATCACATCCTTCCAGCTTTGCTTCCTAAGGCTAGTCTAAAACCATTCTACATCTAAAACAAACAAACAAAAAAAACAGCAAACAATTTTTACAGGACAGTAAGAGATTATTTAGTTGTTTTTTTTTTCAATATCTAATGCCTTATATAACACATTAGCTTTGTAAAACTGCTTTAACAAATATGGACTATAATGTTTCTTAATCTGGGTAAGACTTTGTTCTAGGGAAAGCACTGCTTGCGACATTTGGGGTCAATACTGCTGTTAAGATCTTTTTATGTAAATATATTTTATTTTTGTTATTTATTAGCCTTTTGTTGCAGGGAAACAGAGATCTTCATTCTAAAAACCATCCTATGACTTTTCTTAAAAATTGCAGTCTAGGATTTTTGAGGCATGTAAAAACACTGCAGGGACAGAATAACAGCCACAAGAGCCGCATTTGTATCACTTGACAAGGTGACTGACAGCAGCACATTTAAAGTTCTTCCTTAGTTTCTGTCACAAATACTGTTACAGTGGTGATTTCTTTTTAATATTCAAGTAAGCAAGTAATCCTGTGAGTCAAAAGCTCAGGCTTCAGAGTGCTGTAGGTACTTGGTTTTCAACACTTCTTTTAACTTCTGTATCTGTATGATGTCATCAAGCCAGGGTATCCTCAAGATGGTTGGGGGGCATCCGATCAGATCGTTGGCCTCAAAGGGAGAAGAACTACAACCTATTTCGGACAATGAATGAACCCAGGATGCAAAACTACTCTAGTAGAGTCCACAAATAAAAATATGATCTGCTTTTAAAACCACAGAGGTGCTGAAGTTAATGTTGGCCTAAACTGAAAGTCATTTAATCTGTTGATTATTTTGTCTGGAGTGGGGGTGGTATGTAGTGTAATAGCTCACATCCATGGTTTTAATCCCTGCTACATACATATGATAAGGTTTTCTTTCACAACAATAGGTTGCACACTTACTGGATGGTATAAAACAGAAATTCCTGGAAGTGAAGCCTAAACTTTTCCACTCCGGGGAAGTACCAGAGGAAATTCTTGCTGCTATTCTCATCTTAAACTTCAGCAACTTCCCAGGCTGATCCGGAATCAGAGGAACTTCATTAAAGGCGACAGAGAAATTCACGTGTAACAGCTGCTCAAGATTGTGTTTTTATTTTTTATTCTTTTTATTATCCTGTTAAATGTATAAATTAGGCTTCAGCAAAAAGAGCAGGAATTATATGACTGGATGGCCACAGAGATGAAGGGTCTTCCTATAACTGCTGCTGGCTTAAAGAGGTCTTAGTGTGTAATACTGCTGCAGTATGACTTTTCAGCTTGTGCTGTTCAGTCACAAAGACCCCAGTCATAAACCTGATCAGGACCTCTCAGAGCTGCAGTCACACATCTGGGTCTGCAAGGAGTAGTTCCAGTTCCAGTTTACAGCAGCTGGAAGCCATTTGTACGGGGCTGCAGGCCCCACAGCCTCCTCCAATGGAAGTTGAGGAGAGGGAGCGGCATTAGGAAATGTGTTTTTTTGTGTGTTTTCTGGCCTCACACTGCAGGAAGTGAAAAAGTCTGTCTGATGACACAGCAAAAAGTTGGGGAGCAGCCGCAGAGTAATTTATGGCTGTGCATAAAAAAGCACATCATATGCATGCCTGGAATGACTTCTCTCTCCACCAGATGCTAGAGGTCCATATGAAAAATGTTAAATGGGGGTTGTGTTTCATGTTAGAGGCAAGCAAAAGGGGCCGTGTGTCAGAACAAGTTGGTGATTGGGGGAGACCTTTTGTCCACCCCCCTTTTTAAGCTCACTATATAGTGTTGCAAACAACAGAGTGGATACAGCCCTCACTGAGCCTCCTTATCTCCAGCTGCTTGTCTCACGCAAACCTCAAGTCTAACACTTAACCACCAACCATGGCTTCAGAATGTATCCATCAGTATGCCTATTTTGTTTAACACAATGTATCTTGTGGCAAAGCAGAGGATTTTATGTACTTGAATATTTATTTATTTAAATAAAATAGTCAATACTTATTAGAACTGTTCCGTATATATTCAGCTCAGTAATATATATTGATCTATCAGTCAGGCTCCATATTAGAATATATCAACTCTCTGCTATTGGTAGATCAGCACTTGTTTTGGGGGGCAATTCCTTGGATGGATTATTCTTTTGCTAATTTAGTGGTATGTCTCTTTGGGAATTCACTCTGGTAAGTATTCACCTTGGAAAGGGCTTTGGCTAAACAGCACCGCAAGGTTCCTTTTTATTGGCTTTGAGCAACACAATGACAGAAATGGTCATCGCCTATGAAAAGCTAATGTGGTGTCGTGGAGACCTGGCATTGTATGGTCAATGTGGAGTACTTAAGAACAAAACACCAGCCTGGAAGTCTCCACTCGAGTGTCAAACAAATTTGTGTAATAAAAAGCTATCCCAAAGTTCATGCTGGGTAAGCTAGCTGCGTGTTGCTTGTTTTACCATCAATACCACCACAAGTTAACACGTGGTGCACCCAGATCATTTAATAGCATACATTATTCCCATCTGTTCAGGAAAAGGCTTACAAGGTATGCCTTCTTTGTCTGAACGCAGGCCTCACTTGGCTCAGTTAAGGTCAGTGTTCATGATTCAACCGTAAGAAAGAGACAGGGCAAAAATGGCAAAAACCACGGCTGACCAAAAAGAACACAAGACTCGTCTCACATTTGCCATAAATCATCTTGATCCCCAAGACTTTTGGGTAAATATTCTGTGGACTGACGAGACAAACGTTTAACTTTTTGGAAGGTTTGAGTCCCATTACATCTGCATAAAACTAACACAGCATTTCATAAAAAGAACATCATGCCAACAGTAAAACATGGTGGTTGTAGTGTGATGGCCTGGGGCTGCAAGTCACTGGTTCCATCAATGACTTGCTGTAATTGATGGACCCATGAATTCTGCTCTCTACCAGAAAATCCTGTAGGAGAATGCTCTGAAGCTGAAGTGCACTTGGGTTACGCAGCAGGACAATGATCCAGGAAACAGTCCAGCTCTGAATGGCTCAGACATATAGTATACATACTTCACTTTAAGTTGAACCCAAATCAAAAATATCTGACGCCAAATAAAACTTGATCTAAATGTTTTTATTGAAATAAAAATGACCAACATACATGCTTACTTTTTGTAATGATTAAAGAGAAAACAGAAAAACAAATTAAAATCCTCCTTTGAGAAATACATGAGCACTGTGATATAATGGACATGGTTACCACGGCTGTATAGAGACACACAGAGACCGGACCAATCATGTATCTGTGAATCTTGTTATCGTAGCAGTGTGGTTTTTGCATGGTGCTGCCTGTGACGTTCAGTGTGCCTAATTAGCTCAGAGCTTTATTTATATAGCACCAAATCACAACAACAGTTGCCTTAAGGGGCTTTATCTTATAAGGTAATGACACTACAATAATACAGAGAAAACCCCAACAATCAGACGACCACCCTTTGAGCAAGCACTTGGCGAAACCCTTTTACCAGGAAGAAACCTCCAACAGAAACAGGCTAATGGAGGGCCATCCATCTGCCAAGACTTCTTGGGGGAGAGGGGAGGGAGACAGGACAAAAGTCATGCTATGACAGAGCGCCACAGATTAATAATAACTAATGAAACAATGGGGAAGCCCCCCAGTAGCCTATTGCAGCATAACTAAGGGAGAGTTCAGGGTCACCTGATCCATCCCTAACTATAAGCTTTATCAAAAAGTAAATGTTTAAACTACAAACAGGCTACATTAATTACAAGTATTGTTACTGCTAAAGTAGGCCGAGGAGTAACTAAACACCTGACACACAGAGCAGGAAAGTGCGGGAGCCAAGGGCGTAGTAATGAGTTTACTATTGGGGGGGACACATCAGAAACCTTACAGATCATTAAATACTCTGAGCAAAGCTTAAAAAAATGCTATTTGATCTTTTACTTTCTTCTATTATTGCATGTATAATTTACATATGTATAAGTTTTTATAATCGTAAGATGTGGGCAAACCACCAAACAAAATGGCTTGAGTCTTTTATCAAGCATAATGACCATGTCATTCCAGGGCTGTATGCTTACTTTATCAGGTGGCTGCACTGGTACTAGCAAGCTAAATATTTCAGTAGCACAAAAATAATTTAGTAGTACACACGCAAGTTCAAAGTTTGATATGTTTTATTGGTTGAAAACATTTAATACTGGTCAAAAATGTATTTATGTAGGTTGACTGGAAACAGAACTGGTTCTTTAATTAAACAACGTTCTGACATGAAAGAACCCTCATTAATAATCAGAGGTGGAAAAAGTACAGACATTCTGTACTTAAGTAGAAGCACAAATACTTGTGTTAAAAAACACTTTGGTAAAAGTCGACGTACTGGTTCAACTTCTTTAATTAAGTAAAAGTAAAAAAGTACAGGCTCTGAAATGTACTCAAAGTAAGAAAGTAAAAGTAGCTCTTTGGAGGACGTTTCTACCTGCTATTTTTGTGTAAAGCTAACCGAACCTCATTATATATTACACGAGAATAAAAATGTTATTCCAGTCTAAATTTTTATTCTAATGAATGCACTCAGCTTGACTCTAGGACACAAACTGAAAGGGAATTTAAACACTATTCTCTGTGTCCTCCATAGTAGAGGGTGACTGTGTCTCCACCTAAACACAAACATGAGGATACTCAGGGCTTACAGTGGGATTCAGAAGGTAGAGGAACCCTAAGATCAGCTGTAGTGGCTCTGCATGGAGAGAAGAATCACAGCTTTCTATTGTGAGCTGCAGCAAACGATGTTGGTGTGCAGGCTGTGATCAGCTGACCTGCTGCTGCTGCTGCTCTGAGGTTTACTGCTCTGTGTCAATGAACTGAACTCTCTTTTCTCTGTCTGGAAATACAGCGGCTCTTCTTTTAGCTAGCAAACACACTGTATGACAAACTGCACACACTTTGTGTGTTTGTGTAGTGCTAGTTAAGCTGTTTATGTCCCGCGAGCACAACTTACAGACTCGGTCCGGCCCGCTGTAACCCCTGATTATAGCGCTATAAATGGACATAAATTATATGTGTTTGTGTGATGGAGGATATGCCAGTACGATTGTCTCTTATCTGTTATTATTGCTCTGTTTAGGCTCAGATCGTTTGATGTTTGACGGCACACTGACCGGAAATGCAAACTTCTGTCTGACGTGTTAAAAAAGTAACAAGTCTGTTTTGAAAATGTAAGAAGTAGAAAGTTCAGTTACTTGTGTAAAATGTAGTGAGTAAAAGTAAAAAGTAGTCAGAAAAATAAATACTCAAGTAAAGTACAGATACCTGAAAAATCAACTTAAGTACAGTAACGAAGTATTTGTACTTTGTTACTTCCCACCGCTGCAAAATAATGTAATGAACAAATTATTTACTTTACAGCCCTGCATTTAATAACTGGCCAAATAGGTGTCGGAGCACACAAAAAAGGTTAAAAAATATTGGCCTAAGCAAAAGAGCCAAAATGTTTTTCCGCCTCTCATTTGCAGCCACAAACTGCTTGCAAATTGACTTCTTGTCCAGTAAGTCAAGTTTATCCTGTATATGAAAGTAAACTGACAACAAAACGTTATAAACAAGCCATATTCACGGCAACATTCCCCACAGTCCGTTTTACCTCATTCAGAAGAGTTTCAGACTCCTGCCACTGTCTCCGCCTCCTAAACACTCTGTTCAGAGGGGGGCGGGGGCATGACATGACGCTATGTTGCGCCTTCAAAATAAAAGCACGCGAGTTACAGATTTCAAAATCAAGTATTTTTTTTCCTCCGCGGTGTAATTTTTGTGTGGGACAAATGCACCTGTCTCCAATAATTGTAGGGGGGGGGGGGGCACGTCCTCCCCGTCCACCCCGGTTCCTACGCCTATGGCGGGCGCTAATAGCTACTCTATGCTAGTTAATCCCTAAAGACACGATGAGTGAATACTATGAATGTAATTTACATGTGAAGATTACACTAAAGATATGTAATCAATTGAACTACATAAAACACAGCTGTGTGTTGTAACAGGAACAGAAAGTAATGCAATACCGCAGTGAGAGCCAACACCAAGTGAGAGCACCACCCAAGAACTTGGGTGCCAGTTATGCAAACTGAATTTTATCCAGGTCAGTTTGTTGGTGTTTTTCATATTACGTAATGCATGGATGGATGCAGGAGAGAGTGAACAGTGTACCCCTTGCCACGCTTAGGCTCACAGAATGATTTTGATTTTGTTTCTGTTATTTATTCCGTCTGTATCAAAGACTGAACTGCAAGCTCACTGTCATGTATGCACTACATGTCTATTACATTACTGCTGGTTGGTGGCTCTAACCTTGATTGCTCCAGTCTGCAGGCCAAAGTATCTTTGGGGAAAATACTGAACCTCGAGTTCCTCCCAATGCATTCTTCAAAGTGTGAATGTGAATGTTAGCTAGAAAGCACTTGGGCATAGAAAAAAACTGTATGAATGTGTGTGAATGGGTGAATGAGACATGTTGTGTGAAGTGCTTTGAGTGCTCAAGTAGAGTAGAAAAGCACTATATAAGAACCTGTTCATTTACCATTTACATACCTCCACTTTGCCCCAACTAGATGTGGTTGAGTCGGACCATAAACACTGACTGTTTCAAATCCTTGTCTGCTGTCAATCAGCCTGACACTGCCTGAGAGTGAGGACTTCATGCCCAGCCTCTTGTGTCTCATGTGCAGGGGGCCAAACAATTTTTCCTGATGTCACTGAATTGGTTCTGCCTCCAGCATGTTTATCTTCTCGAGACTTTATCTCTTGACAACCTTCACCCACTCAGACCGAAGCTTACACACACGCCTGAGATCAAACGGCCCATCAAACATTAACCTGTGTATGATTAAAACTTGTCAAGGTTTTATGGAGCGATTCCATCCAAGTCACGAAGCTCCTGAATTTATATACTTTTTAGGTTAGTGTGTAAAATCAGTTGGGCATATAACATTTCAATCAACACAGAACAGTCTAATATGACATTTTATTTTTAAGTTTTATTTTTAACTGAAATCAGTCAAGGGATGCAAATTCTGTAAAGGAATATCTTTGCACAGGCAGATCCTTGGCAGCAAGGAAGCCGGTAGTTGCAGATACATATTCAATAGACAATCTTCTCATTAAACTCTACCATGAAGCATCTGGGCATATTTTGCCAAAATAAATATTCAATCAGGGATCCATTATCCTTAACCTTTTTTTGGCACTTAATTAAAAAAAAACAAAACAACTGAAAACAAGTCGTTTTCAACTAGAGAAACCTGACTGCTTCACAGTGCAAACCCTCACAGAGTTTCCTAAAAGATCATGGGTTGGTCTATGACAAAAACTAAGTACATTACTGCTAAAGCAGCAGTATAGTAAGAGTGAAGCCTGATTGCTGACAGAATTAACTCAGCATCAGCTGAACTTTGCCCTCAGTATAAGGCAGACAGCAGCCAAACAATGAAAAACTAGACAGCAAAACAGAAGGCCTGATGTAGAGAGTCCTCCCTCCATGTTCTGATCCAGCTTCAACTGATTCTGCTGCCCTTTAACTACTTTAAAGTTATAAAGACTGCTCTGGCAAAAAGCATGAATTATGATCCCTCATGACAAAAACAATGATCCAGCAGAACTGAGGGAATTACTGTACATCAACAAGATGCAAGCAGAGCCGTAGTTATTGCTGATTGATCTACTGTACCACACTTAAAAAACTGTTCACCTCATGTTGGCAAAAGCAGCCACACTGCTTCATTCTCCCAGGCAGTGATACTAAAGCAATATTTTCTGCTTCACTGCACTGTCAGTTTCATGTTCACAGTCAAAACGTCAGTCTCTATGTTTTCCTTTCACACAGAGTGAAAACACATAATGTCTTGTTATTGACGCTAATGTCAATCAAACACAGGGGTCTCAATTTACTTAAGAGCCATCAAAACAACACAATCAAAGTGTTGAAACTCTGCTTTTAGTCCAAAGGTCTTTGACAGGTCTGACAGTAGGCGACAGGCAAGTGGCTTTTGGCACGAGGCTCAAGAATAACCCCATCTGGCATTCCCACCGGGAGGGAACCAGAGTCTGCAACAGATGTGAAGGCCACTGACCTGACATGGAGGCCAGTATAGGGGCTCGACCTCCCCGCCCCAACCTTATGCACTGTGATTGGTTGGTTGCAGCTTACAATTTCCAAGCTTTGCAGTGCATTATCTTTGGCACCAGAATGACTGCCAGCTGATGATGATAGCCATGGCAAACTTGCTCTTTCTGGAGTATGTCCCATTCAGTATATTCATGACTGTGCAGCAGGTTATTTCTTTGGTTGGCGCTATCTGATAAGAGACGTGGTAGATCTGCCAGTAAAAATAAAAAAAAGTGCAGATAACACTGCAGAACAGTTCTCAGATCAGAAAGAGACGTACACAGTATTTTTTCAGTTCGTCCAAGCAAGGAACAGACAGCAACACTTTGGATTCCAGCAAAAATCCTTCAGCAACAACCAGGCAACAGTCCCTGACCACACCTGACCACAGTACCTGACCACAGTACATGACCAGAGTACCTGACCACAGTACCTGACCACAGTACATGACCAGAGTACCTGACCAGAGTACCTGACCACAGTACATGACCAGAGTACCTGACCAAAGTACCTGACCACAGTACCTGACCACAGTACATGACCACAGTACATGACCAGAGTACCTGACAGAGTACCTGACCAAAGTACCTGACCACAGTACCTGACCACAGTACCTGACCAAAGTACATGACCACAGTAACTGACCACAGTACCTGACCAAAGTACCTGACCACAGTAACTGACCATAGTACCTGACCAAAGTACATGACCATAGTACCTGACCACAGTACCTGACCACAGTACCTGACCATAGTACCTGACCACAGTACCTGACCACAGTAACTGACCAAGTAATTGTTATTCAGTTGATTTAGCAGGGCTGGAAGGATATTTCTGAGGGAATTTCAAATGCCACCACAAGTCAGCATATTTAAATCCAATGACCCACTATGACAAAGAAGAGTTGTATACACACATTTGAGCTTTTCCAATTACAATATACAGTGTATCACAAAAGTGAGTACACTCCTCCCATTTCTGCAGATATTTAAGGATATCTTTTCATGGGACAACACTGACAAAATGACACTTTGACACAATGAAAAGTAGTCTGTGTGCAGCTTATATAACAGTGTAAATTTATTCTTCCCTCAAAATAACTCAATATACAGCCATTAATGTCTAAACTAGCAGCAACAAAAGTGAGTACACCCCTAAGAGACTACACCCGTAAATGTCCAAACTGAGCACTGCTTGTCATTTCCCCTCCAAAATGTCATGTGACTCGTTAGTGTTACTAGGTCTCAGGTGTGCATAGGGATCAGGTGTGTTCAATTTTGTAGTACAGCTCTCACACTCTGTCATACTGGTCACTGAAAGTTCCAACATGGCACCTCATGGCAAAGAACTCTGTGAGGATCTTAAAAGACGAATTGTTGCGCTACATGAAGACTGTTATATAAGCTGCACACAGACTACTTTTCATTGTGTCAAAGTGTCATTTTGTCAGTGTTGTCCATTGAAAAGATATACTTAAATATATGCAGACATGTGAGGGGTGTACTCACTTTTGTGATACACTGTAAGGATACAGATTAAGTTCTTAAACTTACAGCTTCCTCCTGTAAACTGCAAACATATTTTTTCATGTTAGATGTAGTTCCAAAGCATATGCAGTTTGACCAGCATGTGAGCCTGAATGTGAGACAGAGAAGCGTGTTGCAACACGTGCGTTGGTATGTGGATGCATTTAGGTCTCCGAACACAGCACACACAGAAGGGGTTTCAATGCATAACTGCTTACATTTCAGCTCCACAGTCATCAAGTCAGAGGATTATGCACTTACTGTTTGTACTGCATTCTCCATGAAGAACAGCAGAGCAAAAGTGACTATCTGTAGACTTTAATAAGCAAGATTAAAACAGTAAATCAGCAACTACTGATTTGGTAATCTCTCGATATTATGTTGTGTCTACTCTGGGTCTTTTTAAATGTACCTTGTAATTACATCCATTCAGACTGCACCCATCTGGGATAAATCAGAGATATGATAGGAGAGAGGCATGGTACTCAAAGAGAATTCCACAGTAGTAAAGGAGGTGGTTAAAGTTAAACATTTTCAGCTTTTGTAAAAATCTGATTTCACTGGTGAATCAGTTCCTGCATTTTTTATATCCTGGTAATCACTGAAATAAAAGTTAATTTAGATAATGCTTCAAAATGAATGGCAAATAACAAAAACTAATGATGGCAGTCTGCATCCAGGAACTGTCCACTAAAAAAAAAAAGACTGATCACAAGAAAAAGAAAATGAGTGTTTATCACTTTTACGACAGTAAAATTGAATCATAAGAAAATTAATGTTAATATCTTAAGATTATGGAGGTCTAACCCATTCGGCTTTTTTAACTGACATAAAAAGTTCAAGTAGTATCACATCTGATCACCACAGGTCACTTTTATGGATGCACCACTCCAAAAGAGATGCTGGATATCATCAGTCCAATACTGACTCAACGTGTGTGTGTTTGGGTATTCGTGTAAAGAGGTGTGTCGGTGTGGCCAGAAAAGAAACTCAGTCCCCTGTATTTCTTTTCTGTAATGGGAAGTAAAACTGCTGTCTAAAGATGGACGGAGTTCAGACAAGTTAAGCCACATCTTAAGTAAGAATAGGGGAAGCAGTTCCTCTTTCAACACAGCCTGTGTTAGCAGTGTCTGTGGAAAGAAGGAACACTAGTGCCAAGGGAAATACTGACCAAGGCGCTGGAAAGTCTCAGTAAAAGTAAAGGACTTTGTATGACTACAGTAAAGGGTCTCCACAACCAAAGGAGACTATTTTTACAATCTGAGCAACAACACATTCAAGACCATTGCCGTTTGTTTCAGATATAAAAAATAATTTCACAGGACTCTATCCACTCCTGTTTCTATGGGTATTAAGAGATAAGCAGCAACCAGGTGCTACTAATTAATGCAACTGACTAGTTGATCATCAGCTAACGTGACCGCCTCTATAAAAGCACAGCGTCTGTCAGTTTGCTGGTCTGGAGCATTCAGGTGTGTGTTAACACAATGCCGTAGTCTTGCAGTGGATGTCCCAGCAAATTCACCCCATGGTGTCATGGATTACTCTCTGCTCTGCTCGGATCAGCTGGTTGTTATGTTGCCAACAGGGAACACTCATACCACGGTCGAATGGTATTTCTCTCGTCTCTTCTTTACTTTTTAAATTTTCTTTAGCGACCATTATAAATGCCAGTATTTATATATCAGCAAATAGCTAATATCAGGTAATGTTAAAGGCCCACCGATAGACCAGTTGGACTCTAATCTGAACACAAGATTTGTGGAACAATGTCCTTTGGACAAACAAGACCAAAGTGGAGATATTTGGCCATAATGCACAGCACCACATTTGGCAAAACCCAAACACAGCATATCAGCACAAACACCTCATTCCAGCCAAGCACAGTGGTGGAGGGCTGATGATTTTGGTCACAGGAACACCTTGGTCACCTTGTAGGCATTGATGACCATGAACCCGTCTGTATACCAAAGTACTCTAGAGTCATCTGTCCAACAGCTAAAGCTTGACTGAAATTGGGTCATGCAACAGAACACTGATCCCGAGCACAGCAGCAAATCTACAACAGAACGGCAGAAAAAGATGCTGCAATGGCCCAGTCCAGAGCTGAACCCCGCTGCAGCGGGACCTTAAAGGAGCTGTGCATAAACGAATGCTCAGAAACCTCAGCGAACTGAAACAATGTTGTAAAGAAGAGTAGTCCTAAATCCCTCCACAACAATGTGAGACACTGTTGAAGTCATACAGAAAACGATAACTTCAAGTTATTGCTTCTAATTCTTTGCCCGGCTATTGGTCTTCCTCAAAAATGACTCAGAAAGCAGACAAAGATGATCAAATCTCTCTAAGCTGAGTAGCATTTTAGAGCTGGTAACAGCAACTATGTGATGGAGTTTATTTTAGTATTCTCTTTTATCATGTCCATTCAATCCCATGTTTTCCTCCAGAGCTCACTCAGATAAAAATACCCATGTGGGAAAGAAGGGGATCCTATTCTAAGGATTTGTGATGTTTATCAAAACTTCCATCCTGTCTGTTATGGACGCCCTTTTCTAACATCTTGACACTTCCTCTATGACAATGTCCAACCTCCAAAACCACTCAACTGCCTCATTAATTCTTGTCAGCTCCGTTCTCACGACAGGAAGGAAAGCTGAAGAGTGAACGTCTTGGTCGAAGTGCTTCTGGGAAACAGGATCGGGAAAAAATGGAAAAGAATGGCCGCGCTCCATCTCACGAAGTGAACATAAGCAGGAAAAGCTTCACTAAAACTTCTAATTCAAGAATTTACATCCTGACAGTCAGCCAGTGTGTAATCTCAAGTGGATAGCAACATGACTCCAAAGGTTAGCCTTTGCAGTGTGTGTGTGTGTGTGTGTCAGATAGTGCTTAAGTGATTGTCACTACCCAAGCAGTGTACAATCTCATGCTTTATGCTGAAGGAAAACTCACAGATGCATGTGAGAAGAAATCACACCCAGTAATCTGTGGAACACATTTTCCATTTCTGTTCATTTCTATTTGTTTAAGCTTGTTGGCTAGTTTCTTAGCCCTGACAAAAAAAGTAAAAATAAAAATTATTCAGCATGCATGCATTGTGGCACAAGTGTACCAAGATTACATTATAGCTCACAATCCATAAGAAACGCTGACTATAAATTTAATATTTCTAGGGGATCAACCACAAGAAAGACCAGCTCATATCAAGTAGTTTTCCTTGAAGGGCTGCTTAAAATATAACGACACGAACAGGACATGGTGTCCTGCCAAAGACAAACTCACCATGTGTCTATAAGCCTCCCTGACCTTTGCACCTCTCTGAACCTCGGGCACATTACTTCAGGCATTTAAACTGGCTGCTGCCTTGATGCAGAATCCTCTAATAAGAACTGAAATCCCATCATTTCACTCAAGAAACCAAACTACTGAATCACACTCGTTAATAGTATCTGGATTGGCAGGTGTGAGGATTAAAATCCAGAGTTCCATCAGAGCCGATGTGGAAATGAAACACAGAACTGAAAGCAGCAGACATCTGTCAAAAATGAGACAACCGTGAAAAATAAGATGATAGCTCAGTTTCTGCTAAGCAGGAGCTTAGCAGAAACTGGTCAACCCAAGATCTGGATTCAACCTAAGACAATCTAATCTTGGAATACATCGAGAGGTCCTTGACAAGTTCTGACAAATTTCAACTGCCTTAAAAAATGAAAAGAAGTGGAGTCAAAGAGTAACTGTCGATTCCGAGTTTCATTGTCTCCAGTGGACATTTTTATTTTTACAGCAATAGCAGAACATGGTACATTTCAATAGTTACCAACATATGTGCGGGTGTTGGACTCCACCAAGGTTTCATAATTTTTTTTTTCTAAGCGTGACCAAGTGGTGGAAGGTGGCCCCAGAATCTCATCTCTGCTTTTTGTGGATGATGTGGTCCTATTGGCTTCATCAGGTGGTGGCCTCCAGCTCACACTGGAGCGGTTCACAGCCAAGTATAAAGCGGTGGGTATGAGATTTAGCACCTTCAAGTCTGAGGTCATGGTCCTCAGTCAGAAATGGGTGGAGTGCCCACCCCAGTTCAGGGACAAGATGCTGCCCCAGGTGCAGGAGTTTAAATTTCACAGGGTGAAGAGAGAGGGGAGTGGGAGATTAACAGACGGACTGGGGCTGCAGCTGCCGTGATGCAGATGATGCACTGGTCTGTCGTGATGAAGAGAGTTGAGAATAAAAGAGAAGCTGTCAATTTAATACAATTCAATTTTATTTATATAGCGCCAAAGCACATCAAACAGTTGCCTCAAGGCGCTTTACTGGTTGATCTATGTCCCTATAGTCATCTATGGTCACAAGCTTTGGGTAGTGACCGAAAGAACGCAAGTGCGGATCCAAGCGACAGAAATGAGCTTCCTCCAAAGGGCAGCTGGCCTCTCCCTTAGAGATAGGGTGAAAACTGCAGTCATTCAGGAGGGGCTCAGAGTAGCGCCGTAATTCCTCCACATCGAAAGGAGTCGATTGAGGTGGTTCGGGCGTCTGACTAGGATGCCTCCTGGCCACCTCCTGGATGAGGTGATCCAGGCGTGTGCTACCGGGAGGAGCCCCAGGGACAGACCCCGGACACGCTGGAGAGATTATATCTCTCAGGTTGCCTGGGAATGCCTCGGAGTTCATACATCCATCCATCAGCTTCCGCTCATCCTGTTCAGGGTCGCGGGGGGGCTGGAGCCTATCCCAGCTTTCATAGGGTGAGAGGCAGGGTACACCCTGAACAGGTCACCAGCCTGTTGCAGGGCTGCCTCGGAGTTCAATTCAGTTCAATTTTATTTATATAGCACCAAATCACAACAAACAGTCGCCTCAAGGCGCTCTTCCCCCGGATAAGCTGGAGGAGGTGGCTGGGGAGAGGGAGGTCTGGGTTTCTCTGTTTAGGATGCCGCCCCCCACGACCCGGCCTGGATAAGTGGAAGAAGATGGATGGATGGATGGATGGAGGAACTGCTACTTATTATAATACAATTTTAAAAACATGATATAAAATTAACACTAATCCCTGAGTATTTTCCTTTGTAAAATATCTATACATTGATCTAACTACATGCACATTACTGTGGTATAAAGACTACATCCATGTCAGAGAAAGCCATAACAGCAGCTTTCAAAGCACCAGCAAAATACTGTGTAGTTCACCCCTGTGGTGTCAGGCATCAGCACACTGGCAGCAAATCGTTTGGGTGTTATGGATTGCGGGTTGGCCTTCAGTGGATCAGGCTTGTTGCAGCACATCTCAAGGATGCTCAGTTGGAATGGGATCTGTGGAGTTTGAAAGCAAAGCCTTGGGCTCCTTAACAGTTGTGCTAATGAGGGAAGATTCTGCCATTGGGGAGTGCTGTTCCCATGCTTGATGAGCAAGCACATTTTGGCAGGTGGTATGAGTCAAAGTAGCTTCCCCATGATTGGCTGGGGCCCAGAACATTGCATTGGGCCAAAGGAAGCCCTGGGGATTAACTTTACTGGCAGCAACCCTGTAACGGTATGACTTGTGCATACGAAATCTTTAATTACATGCTTCAGATCGTAGAAAAAACACACAGAGCAAGCAGTGAGTTATAGTAATAGTACAAACCATCTTGTCTGCATTCAGTACAAGATGACTGCTCCAGCTGTTGAAAAATGATGCCTCAAACATCTGCTCCAATTTTGCTCATTACAGTAGGTTAAAGAGAATGCAATGCAGAATCACAGAGAGATCAGAAAAGAAGCCATTGAGTCAGTGAACCGTTGGGTCCCCCATGCAGTACTTTTACAAGCTCATCTGCCAAATATCAGCACCAACAACATGTGGTTACAATCACAGCGGAGCAGCACAGGGCCATTATTTAAAGCAGGGGTCTCAAACTCGCGGTCCGCGGGCCGCATCCGGCCACGCCCCCTACTTACAGTCCGCGATTTGATGTCCAACCCTTTAGGTCACTTTTTTGACATTTCGCTTTCCCCTCCAATTAAGAGGAGTTAGAAAAATGTCAAAAAAGTAACTTAAAGGGCCAAATTGTCATATTTTTTACATCAAATCAAGGACCGGAAGTAGGGGGCGTGGCCGGATGCGGCCCGCGGACCGGAGGGTAAGCCATCACTCTTTCTCTCTCTCTCTCTCTCTCTCTCTCGTACACACAAAAAGAAGAAAATTGTATTTACTCTGTGATGTTTTTCTTGACTGTGTGGCACAGCGTGGTTTTTAAAAAGCTTTCCTTTTAGATGAATGCAGAACAAGATGGAAAGTCTTACATGATTCAGATATACAAGTAATCAGACTTAAAGCTTACATGGTTGCTGACTAAACTGTGCCACAGGAAGCATGAGTCCATGGCAAAGAAAAAAGTACACTGATACACACTATGCTAAAAGAAACCACCACTTTGATTTTTGCCTTTTGTTTCCCTTTGCTTTTAGTAGCAGCAGGTGTAGCACACATTGGTCCTTCCAGGCTGAGAGCTGCAGGCTGCTCCAGCTTCACAAACCAATTCAACCACTTAATTTTTATGTCATTATGACCACATTTAGTGCCGGATCCACAACTTTGACACCAGCCGCCAAGCACGAGCGCCCAAATGCATATATTTCCTTCCCTTTCGCCAGGAAACGGCACATCATGTTACTTGCTAGCTGAACTTAGCTAACTTTCACTTTTTACAGTTGGCTAAAACGTTAATTCTACGATGCTGTAAAACTAGTTATTTACGTAAAAATGGTTGGCGCTTGAGGAGAGGTCGGCATGTGTGAAGGTTGTCGGTTCAATTCCCCGCCATTACTAAACTGTCCCATGAGCAAGACATCATTTGCTTTGAGAGCAGCTGTGGACACATCGCGCACGTTCTCATCGTTCACCTGACATAAAAACAGTTCTTGGAACACCTGAACATCCAGCCAGGTTAACCTGTACTCACATGTCCTGAACTGGAGGTCTTTATCTTTCTCGCTGCCAAATTCCCGGAGGAGGTAGATGAACATCACCCCGAAGGCGTTCTGGATCCCAAACACCGACCCGTTACACCACATGGAAGCCAGCATGACCACCCATCCCCAGCCGCCCTCGGGGTGCACAAACTCGACCTCCTCTTTGGCTCCGTTGTTTTTTTCTGGGATATCCAATGTGCTGTCCCCGTTCTCCTTACTCTCCGTCCTCTCCTTCTCCCCATCCTGCTCCTCCTCTGGACGCTTCTCCTTTGCGGGTTCGCTGCCGGCGGGTGTCTCATCTGGACCGGCAGTATCGTTTTCTGGCATGTTGTTCCCTTCTGTCATTTTTATAACGTCGGGTCTGTGTCAAAGAGGAAATGCGGCTTTTTAAGTATGGAGATATTTCAACTGCGCTGGCAGGGGTCGGAAAGATCCAGAGGCAGGATATGTCTGAGATTCCGTGTTACGGTGAAGTTTAACTCACCGTGGTGACAGTTTTGCTCTTACTGCAGCATGTGTAACTGTCATGCATCTGCTTGCACTTTATAAATAGACAGCGCAGAGGGGCGGGGCTGCGGGTATCTTTACACCGCAGCTGTGGAGGCGTTTCCAGGATTTCTTCAATGGGGTGCAATAAGGGGGGGGGCAAGAACAAGGTAGGAATGTTTGATCAAATAAACACAGTATAGAAAAGTGGCTCAGGGAACATATTAGGCTCATCATACAAGGGAAACTGGGACAGCAAGAGTTTAAAGATACATTTTGTAATCACACTCTGCACATTTTAAAGGTACAGTGTGGAACAGCTCACCACGGCTATCAGCAGATTTCAGTCAATTGAATTCTGTTTTCTTACCCCACCTATTTCAAGTGTATACTCCTATCTACAGTGGCCAGAGCAGGACAAGCAACTCTGGCTGCTGTTCATCTGTAGTGAGCATAGGCTGTCAGACAGCTGTTTACCCAAGCTGTGTCCACGCCTGTTTGCTCTGGAAGAGGCTGCAAAACTTTGTGAGTCCAATATGAGTTAATGAGTCAGTGAGGCTCGCTTCGGTCCAATGACAGTAATACTGAGATCAGTTATTGAGGATATCCTGAACTTTTCTTTTGGTAAGTGCTGCTGTTAGTCACTAGATGGTTATCCATCCATCCATTTTCTTCCACTTATCCTTTTCAAGGTCGTGGGGGGGCTGGAGCCTATCCCAGCTGTCATAGGGCATGAGGCTGGATACACCCCGGACAGGTCGCCAGCCTGTCGCAGGGCTGACACAGACAGACAACCATTCACACTCACATTCACACCTATGGGCAATTTAGAATCACTAATTAACCTAACCCCACTAGCTGCAGGTCCTTGGACTGTGAGAGGAAAGCGGAAAAACCCACACAAACATGGAGGGAAAATGCAACTCCACACAGAAAGTCCCAGGCCAAGGTGGATTCAAACCTAGGACCTTGCCGTGAGGCAACAGTGCTAACCACTGGTACCTGCTGCCCATACTAGATGGTCAATGAAACTTTAATTGAAGTTGCTTTAATTGAATTGTTGGACTCGGACACTGTTTAGCCGCCTCAGGAGACGGGAGGGTCGCATGTCCAATCTGCTGACAATAAGTAATTGCAGCATGAATAAATAACCACGCCCATCTTGGCGGCAGGGCAACATGGTGGCTTCCACAAACCGGTGCCTACTCCAACATATTTTTAAGTTTGTGAGAATGCATCAGTTTGTCAGAAGACGTAATTACACACTAATAAATGTATATTTATTATAACAGTATTCTTATCATGATCCTGGGTCCACGACCCAGCCTTCTAGATCTGGACTTTTGAATCCCTGCTGCCATTTCCTCAAGACACTTTGCCTCCTACCAGGATGCCACTGTTAATTTGAATGTGTTTTTAATGGCTTGTCTGGTTACATTGACTCACTGCACCATCTTGTGATACAAATTGTTATTATACAAAACTATGCCCCGGTCCTTGTTCAGTTTTAGTTGATATTTCTGCAGCACAATGCAAGGATGGACATCAAATTGGAGCAGTTCTTTCTTCTCATTCTGTTGATACTTTTTGGTCATTTTGGAAGGTTTTAAACTATTTTTATATGAAGAAATTTAGAAAAAGCACATGACTAATTTGCAAAGTGGCAAAATAAGTATTTAGACTCTTAAGTAAAAGTCATAATTGTTATCGAGTAGACTAATACTGCAAGAATATTAGTAAAGTACTTGAATAAATAAGTTCCATTCCACTACTGGACCTGTCCATGCCTCCACCAATGGCAAGGCTCACTGTAAGATTAACAGTAATATAGTTGAATGGCATTGGTGTATACAGCCCTGTGCAGCTCACTGAACACTGGTTTACTTTGGGCAGCAAAGACAAATATTGCTTCTGTGTGCGAGTTCTGGAGGACTTGTAATAAAAACAAATTCATACCGTGTTCTCCCCCTTCAGTGCCTCCATATCTACCGTTATGAAATGTCTGACTTTCGCTCTCTGGCTGCTAAAAATAGACAAACTGCCAGGCAAGCAGGGGGACTGACCTGCAATGAGCAGAAAATTAAAGAGAAAGACAGCAAGATGTGGGTGAAGATCATAAAATTGACCCAAAACTGTAATTTGGGAAATCCCACTTTCATTGCCTAGTTGAAAATAGTTGTTTTTGTAGGGGAAATACTTTTGTAAAACAGATAAATATACAATGATCTACAGAATTTGAGAAAAGGTATTTGCTTTTTTTTTAATAGTCTGGTAAATAGTGTTGACTAGCAGATAGAACAAATTAAAAATCAAAAGCATTTCCGCTGTGAATGAAAAATACCTGGCGCCAGATTACAGTCTGCATATGGGATTTAATTTCAAACTGAAAGCAGGCATGTTTGTAAATGCATTAGCACGGGAAGGACCGGGAACAAGGCCGGGAAATCAGAAAATTCTATCATCAATAAACACTCAATGAAACTACGTGAAACTTGGAAAATTCAGCAAGTTTTTATGATGATGAACTGCTGAGTGGCAGAAATAATGAAACACACATCCTAACCCATAACGCAGAAGGCCTCCAGCATTTTTGGTCTTCCAAATCCCTTGTCACAAAGTCAGAAAGGGATTTTTTTTAATGGTTTTTAAAGGAGGTTTGATCAGGTGTCTGAAATAAGATATTTAGTTAATATCCCACGTGTCCCAGAGAAGGAGTTTTCTAACAAGTGGCTGCAGATGTTTGGGACTTTGTGTCATTGAGCTTTGTGATGGTGACATTAAGGTCGTATGATTGTGGTGTAGTTTATTTCTAGCATCATCTTTGCGGTTTCCCTCTTGTTTCATGGCACAATTTCTTCAATTGTGCCATCAATCTGATCCAAAATTCTGCAGTGAGCACCGACAGGAAGCCGAAAGATAATTTTTCTCCCTTGTTAGCTCCCTGTTAAATCCAGAATTGTGATATTATCCCATTAAAGCAGTTCGCAGAATAGGAGGGAAGGCAAAGAGCTCTCAGGCTCCTCGCCTTTGCAGTCATCCTTCAAATGTTTCAGTGGACCCTTTCCAAGAAGCACTGTGGCAGCAGGAGGCCAGTGCAAGTGTCGAGTGCGTTTGTTATTCTGACCAAAGAGGCGCTCTCATTGTTACAGTGAAGACGTACCAACACTGTAATAAAGCTGTAGTTACTGATGAACCACCCTGAACCCTCACACTCTTCATATTTAATGCCATCACAGTATAGTCCAGGTCAAGACTTCCCTCATAATAAGTGTCTACACCAAATTTGAACTATAGCTGATCAGGATTGCATAAATAGTCTGACATAAAAAAAATATATATATATGGATGATTAATCAGAGACCAGTGTAGTTTTTAGGTTTACACTTGTTTCTGGAGAAAAAACATCTAACAGACAATATCAAAAGAGAATGACAAGATCATTCTGGAAATGCTGGGATTTATTACACAGCCACGTAGAACCATTAAACACTTTCCTCATTGCTACAGAGAAGACTGCTCTAAAATAAAAATTTTAAAAATCTTCATAACATCTATAACAAAACATACTTGCTGCAAACTTGTCTGTGCATGAAAGCAGTGGCAGGAGAACTACAGTCACTGAAATGAAATCTTGAATAGAAACCTGTGGTAGATATATAACCTATGGACCAAAAAAAGAACGGCTTTCAAATTGAATCCATGTGTGATTGTTGAGCCAACACATGTACTTTGCATGTACTGACTATTCAAAGTACATATTAATAAGGCTTTAAAATAACTGCCCAAACAACAGCCTGAAAGTGTTACAAAGACTACTGAGAGGTGACTTTGAGAGCATTTGTGTGGTGCTTTTGTCTCTTCTGCAGTTCAGACAGCTGCATCACATCACCTCCACCCTGAACAAAGGAACAGCACCTCACTCCTCAGACGTGTTCCACCATCTGATCTGCATCTCTGTGGAGGATAATGAGCCTAAACACCCGAAAGCTCTGAAGCAGTGAAAAGATCAAAAAGGAGTGCTGACTGCCCTCCACGGTCACCTGACCTCCACCCCACTGAAAAAAAAGGAGCAAGATTCTGTGACATCACAAGGAGCTCTTTGGAGCATAAATCATGCTGGATGTGATGGGGAGCTATATTAAATTCTAAATTAATGCAAAACATAAGCATCTTCACTTTTGGAGCCCACTGTCCTGTTAGATTTCATCTTGTAGGAATGGGGGCCTGTGTCTTGTTGAACCTCAACTTCAGGCACGATGTTGCCAAAGTCCAGGCTTCTTAACTATAACCAGCTTTAGTTTTTACACTGGAAGAGCAGATGCTGCATTCGGACTCAGGGCTGCTAAAGGGAAATCATTCAAACATGTTATGGATTTTGGAGAACTGAGAAATATAGTTAATCTAAACAGAAAACTTTTTTTTAAATGCCCCTCAAAAGATCATTTACATCCTGATATTAAATTTCCCAAAACACATTAAATTAACTGCACATGAACAGATTAAACTTTACAAAGTATTTGTAGAATTACATTTCGCTCTGAAAGGGTGAACTTTTGCTTACTCTGTTAAATTACTTTAGACTAACCTAGATGAAAACCTGGAAATGTCCAAAAATGTAGGAAAAGTCAGACTGCTGTGAACAGAAACAAACTCACTAAAAATCAGAGTATTTATTTCACATTTACAGCTCTAAAGAGACTCAACACCTTTAGAAACTTGTATTTCCTTTAACACAACTTCTTCCTGGGAAAATTTAACCTTTATACATTTAAATGTATCATAAAAATAAGTCACCCTGACTAAATTTTGGATAAATTAATGATGCCAATAGGTAACTTTTGTTGGGCTGATGCTCATGTAACTTCAGCTGAGAACTGAGCTGCCAGAATAATGAGAGTCAAGGCAAAAGTCATATGAGAGAAAGAAAAAAAAAAAAAAAAAAAAAAAAAAGGTAAACCAGGAACAACAGATCCCCTCTGCTCACATGCCAAGTCCTCGACAGGAAACGCTGGCAGTGACAGACACATGGGTCAGTCTTTGAAGTGATAAACATGAAGGTGTATCCACAGGTGGCCAAAGGCTGCCTCAGCTCTCTACTTTGGCAACCTTGGATGGCTGTCCCCCCTGCTCCTCCGCAACCACCTCGCCCCTCCTTTTCCTTAGACCCTTCATCTTCCGTGTCTGCAGCTTGGACAGATCCTGTTTCTGCATGTGCACGCGGCCCAACTTGGTGCCAAAGACATCGTGAGAAATGTTCTTCTTCTTCTTGGGCTGCAGAAAAAGAGATGCCAAAATATATTTTTGCATGTTTGAACAACGTCTGACCGCACAGCGCTCGCTGTAGAGTTAAACCAACAAATTTAGGCAACCATATGGGCTTTCCTCTGGCGCCATCTTCAGGACAAACACTAAATTTTTGCCAGAAAACAGGACCTCTGTATATTCTAAACCCCAACCTCTGCAATGTCCCGTAATATTTACCTTCAGGGCTTTGGGCTGTTTATGAGCCAGCTTGTACAGATCATCTGAAGCCAGATGTGTTCTTCTTAGAACAAAGTCAAATGACGGTCCGATCTCGTCCAGCTCGATGCGCGGTGTCCGGCAGCCGGATTTCTTCAACAGGCACCTGAAATGACACATGATCTCTGTTGCTGTGGATGTTGGCAGCCTGAATTTCTCACTCAGTTACAGTTTCAGCACCTGTAGCTGCGCATGTAGATCTTCCCATCGATGGCAGTGAAGTGCAGAACGTGTTCTAAACCTGCCAGACGCACCGCGGGCACAGTGGGACCTCTGAAGAAGTCTGAGACACAGGCCAAAGAAATGCACAGACTAATCAATTACACATCATTAACATCTCAAGTATGTATAGTTACTAGTGTTTCCCTACATGTACACTTTAACAGTTATATGAATGGCCACACAAGCATTTATCCCGATTGATTTTAGCTACTCTGTCCAAGAGAATGAGACCACGTGTAATAGACAATTTTCTTAGTTGACAATTCCTGAACTTTCATTTGGTAAGTACCATCCAAATCCACCATCCTGGACTGGAGCAGCAGCCTGTCTGCTCTGCACGGCTACACTAACCAGACCCTTCAGCAGGTGGAGGACTGGCTCACTATACCAGGCTCACCGCAGACTACTTTCAGCAACTACGGTCCAATTATTCATTAGTCAATAATCACAAAGTACATGTCAAATACAGTATCTGTACAGGTCAAACTTTTAAATATAGTTATTTATAATTTCTCTAAGAATAAGAATCTATGGGAAACACTGGTTAACACCTTCAGCATGCTGAGTGCGTACCTATAAGCAGACTCTTCAGACGCTTGTGCTCGTTATCTGTATCAAAAGCCTCTCCTGCAAACACCAGCATCGGTTTGGTTCCTTCAGGACATTTACCGCCCTAGAACAGAAAACAAAGATTTTATTTTTGTTGGGGTTTTTTTTGGCAGAGTTCACACAGACGCTGGCAAAAAGGGTATGGCACTACGGGGGAGTCCGAACTGATGGACACTGTGGAATGAAAGAGTCCCTTTTCCTGTTTGGATATTTAAAACCAGGAGCAGGCAGAGGACGAGTGCTGCTGTCTGAACTTGAGGGTCATCATTTGGTGAATGTGCAGTTATGACAGAAAGAAAGTACATCCTCTTCAAATTCAAAGGTTTTACATGTCAGGGTGTGATTAAAAAATAAATAAATAAATAAATAAGATCTCGTCTTTAGCAGGTCTTAAAAATCAGGTAAATACAACCTCAGATGAACAACAACCTATAACAGATTACACTGTGTCATTGATTACTGAACAAATATTGAGCCAAAATGCAGAAGAAAAACCAAGTACACCCTCACTGCTTCCATAGGTAATGAGTGTAAGTAGCAGCCAGGTCCTGATAATGAAATGTATCTGATTAACTGATCATCAGCAAGTGTGAGCAGCTCTGTAAAAGCAGAAGTTGCTGGTCTGGAGCGTTCACGTGTGTTAACACAATGCCACAGCAGGAAGTTTTATTTACCTCATTGTAAGACCTGCTAAAGTCTAGATCCTTTATTTATTTTGTCTTGAGAAATTAAACCTTTGAACTAACGGAGACTCGACTTTCTTTAGAGCCGTGAAACCAGTGAAAACCAGCACTCCCAGAACACCATTTGTCATTCCTGCTGCGTGGATTAAACCTGTATGACAGCTGTATGGTTTCACTTTCCTTTGTCCCTTTTGTCTCCAGTTTAACTATGAGGTAAACAACCAGCTGGTGAAATTACCCTGACTGTTGACCTGATTACAGACAGCACAACTGCAGCCATTACCTTAATGTCGCTCAGAGAGACATACTTCTCAATTCCAAGTTCAATCATATCCAGCACGTGGAAGTCAAACAGACGGCCTGCAAACAAACACGTGACCGATGAAACTAGGAAAATCCTGGAAATCTGCCCGCACATTTTCCTTGAACATTTTCACTGAATATGGAAAACAGCATACAGTGAGACACGGACAGTCCAAAGTAAAGCCTGGTGTTCTGGGGTATATCTAACTACATAACAGATGTTAGCTGCTGTATGCATGTTAAAAATACGGAGAGAAAGTTCAAATTTACCAAATATGAGGTTGTTGGGCCGTTTCTTATTGTGGGAGCCAAACAGGAACAGAGAGCAGTCCGTCTTCTTGGAAAAAAACTCCTAAAATAAATTTGAGATGATTAAAATCAGAAAATCAGCAAGAAAGGCAATATTCATGAAGGCCCGTTGTCCTCTGCACTCACCAGCGATGTCGAGTCCTCAAACGGTCGAGTAATGTTCTTCCTGCGGAGTACAGACAGGAAACAGACACTGAAGGGGACTTTTCATTGTTAGACTCGACCAGAGCAGCTCTGGATGATCAGTGTTTTATAACTGGGCTTTAGTGCAGCCCCTCAGTCTGCAGCAGGAACTTTTAGCTCCCTTTACGCCAGCTTTTATTCTGACTGGCTGCTCTATGTAAAAATAAAAGGTTTCAATAGCAGCTGGGTGGCGTCACTGTGCAGCTCTTGCACAGTGACGCTGCCGCTGGCAGCTTGTGGCAACAGATTCACACTTTTCATCGGTGACAGGAAGTCACTGGGAGAGGATGGAAAATGCTGCGATCTTTTAAAACACACATTTGTGTTATCACTTACTTCTTGTACAGCACAGCATTGGGTTTCTTCAGGGAATACTGTGGGGAAACAAATTTACTTACATGAATTTACGAAACTACTAAACATCATTTTTCACTAATGGCTGAAAAAAAAAAAAAAAAAAAAAAAAAAATCTATTGCTCTAAAAATATGCAGAGAACATCAGTCACACAGAGAGATGATCGTCCTAAATTTATGACACCGGCAGGATTTTGTCCCAGGCTGTGAGTAAATATAATCACCAGGATACTTTGTATATCGACAAGCCAGACAATTTTTGCCAACTTCCTATGAGAATAATCACTGTTTCTAAGCTCTGTAACAGTAACAGGTCTCTATGAAATCCCTCACGGCTCTTCAGTGACTTACTATATCCTTGAGGGCCTGGGTGACGGTCTGACTCGTGTTCCCTCCTTTCATAATCATGGCACTCTTCAAATCTTCCGACAGTTTGGGCGCTCTGCTCTCCAAGAAGCGCTTCGAGCGCTTTGTCTTGGGTTTTCTGCGGATACAATCAAACACAGGGGGGATGACAAACTGCCAGAGCTGAAGTGGACCACACAGGACAAGCTATCAGAGTCAGAGGCAGGGCTGGACTGGTAATCGGGCGTACCGGGCATTTGCCCGGTGGGCCGACAGTCCTCAGGGGCCGATGCTGTTGGATTTTTTTTTTTTTCCTAAGAGACGGGCAAACAATTCAGAGGGGGCGGCCCATTGATCCATCTTCAATATAGACAGCGAATGGAACCAATCAATTTATAGGATGAAAGCAGCCCCACCCTTCCTCAGCGTGGTGCCCTGTAACTCCCGCTAGTAGTTTCAGTGTTGAGCGCGTGTGTTAAAGGAGATGCAACATGGAGAAACCGAAGCGGCAGAAAGGGGATGAAGAGAATTTACGTGTGACGAAATTGAGGAGTGTCGCTGTAGATGCTACAAAATGTGCAAAGATCACAGCCATGTTCGCTGCTGTAGTCTCCACATCCTCTGTAACAGCAATGCTCCAGCAACAGCAGGCTGTAGGCAGAGCCGGCCCGAGGCATAGACGACATATGCGGCTGCATAGGGCCCCCTGACCACCAGGCTCGCCCACATTTGTCATGAAATGCTTTTGGTTTGTTTTCATTTTTTACATATGCCAATTTCCTAAAAGAAAGAAGAGACTATTCTAACTGTCCAGATTTGTACACTTGTAACAACACTAATTTAACGAGTAGGCTACGCTCTAATATTTCTGTCTCAGAGTGATGCTGAAAAGCTAATTCATGCATTTATAACTTCTAGGCTGGACTTTTGTAATTTGTTATTATCAGGCTGTCCTAAAAGCTCCCTGAAAAGCCTTCAGCTGATCCAAAATGCTGCAGCTTGAGTACTGACAGGAACTAGAAAGAGAGAGCAGATTTCTCCCACTTTGGCTAATAGTACCATATCACCCACTTTGCTCTCAGACTGCTGGCTTACTTGTGGGAGGCAGAGCCTGAAGGCTCTCAGTTTGGATTCAGGAGACAGACACCCTCTCTATTTTTAAGATTAGGATGACTGCTGGGTTTTCTCCATAATTATTGTGGGGTCTTTACCTTACAGTATAAAGTGTCTTGAGGCGCCTGTTTGATGTGAGTTGGCACTGTATAAATAAAATTGAATTGAAAAGGCAGAAACAATAATGCATCCTAAAAAAAATTAATAAAATTTAACCCTCCAGCATTAATAATGGTTAAGTTCAGGGGACAATGAAATGGTATGAAGGGGGTCCCAAATCAAATCTTGCTTAGAGCCCCTTCGAGGCTTGGGCCGGCTCTGCTGTAGGTGAAGACAGCAGCAGTGGACAGAGCGAGGAGCAGCCAGAGATGCAGGCTTTGGAAAGGGACCCCAAGGGACAGAGTGAGCAGGAAAGTGTGGTACATAAGCAGGTAGTAACGTTAGGATAATACAGGGACTTTGAGGTGATGGAGGCAACGTTAGCTCTATTACATGAGAATGATGAGCAGTGGCGATTGATTCGTATCAATATTTATTGGTATTTCCCAAAATCTGGCAGTCACGGCACCTTGATCTGATAAAATAGCAAACAGTCAAGGCTGAGAAGTGTTGGATGAGCATCCAGTGTCCATTTTAGGCTACATCATAGCATTTTAGATATTTAGGTTAAAGGTGTGTTGAAAGGCTGCACAGTAATTTGAATTTGTAGCCTCTATGCTGGTTAAACATGTTTTAAAAAGCACTCAAACAGGTGAAATAACAGATTTTAAAACTGCTAAATGATAAATAAAAGCTCTGTAAGTTAAGCATTACTAAACTAAGTGTAAAAAAAAGTATTATTAGTAAAAGGTATGCCCACACTGAATAAGAGTAAGACCGTGCCAAATGTTTTAATAGTTGCGGGCCGGTCTAAGCCAAAAATGCCAGGGCCGATTTTGTGTCCCGGTCCAGCGCTGGTCAGAGGACGTTAAAATTATTAACCTTGATGTGAAACTTCAAAACTTTTACTACAACTCATCAGCACCTCACTGAGGTCCTCAAGCTACCCTCAGATGCCACAACATGCAGGGCGTTTGAGGTGACTCCACGACCAGAAGCAGAGGCCCACATGCGTGATCTTGGTGGAGTTGTGGCTCCAATGCAAACCTTACAAAGGAGCCACAGCTCCACCGAGCACGTGTGTTTGTACACATGCTCGGTGGTCCGACCTCCGAAGGCCGCAGGGAGCTCACACAGCAGGAGCGGCATCAGAGGATGCCACAGTGAGGCAGCTTCCGCTCTCTATACACGCAGCTACAGTTCGCCGGCAGATAAAAACAGATTAAAAACAGTTCCGCGGTACCAGCAATGACACTTACATCACAGCGTCTAACTGGGTCATCTTCTTGTCTTATTTGCAGTCCTCACGTCCACGTGAACCTTCAATGGAGTTTTTCTTTCTTGTTGGTGTTGACAAGCTTTTTAGTGCCACCTGCTGTCCAGGGGTGTAAAGGGACTTGATGTTCTGCTTCTCCAGATTGCAATTTCGCAGAAACAGATGAAAATACAAAGAACCACATATACCAGGGATCCTCAAATCCAGGCCTCGAGGTCCGGTGTCCTGCAGGTTTTAGATGTGTCCCTGCTTCAACACACCTGAGTCAAATATAGAAGTCATTAGCAGGACTCTGGAGAACCTGGCTGCATACTGAGGAGGTAATTCAGCCATTTGATTCAGGTGTGTTGGACCAGGGACACGTCTAAAACCTGCAGGACACCGGACCTCGAGGCCTGGATTTGAGGATCCTTGACATATACATTACAAGTTTGAGTTTTTACGCTGGATCCCCTTCCTGATGCAACCCCAAAGGGATTTGTGTCTCCTCCAGGGGATGAACCAGGGCTCTTCTGCTTGTTAGGAATCTGTAAACCAAACAGCAACACAGAAAAGGCTGTATCACACTTTTTACATCACACCACGTGGTTACTTTATTATTTTTTCCAAAAAATCACAGAGAGGCTAAATGGAAAGCTAATCCGAGAACTAACAGGAAAATTATTATTTTTTTTTTTTTTTTTGGGGGGGGGGTGAAATTATATATATTATGATTTTTGAAATTACATTTTTAGATTTTGAAAATCTGTTACAGTGATTCTAAAGACACTATCAAACCCATCAAAGAAATGGAGGGATTGGGATGTGAGTCCCTTTACACACTCCTGTACAGTAGGTGGCGGTATGCACCAATGAGCTCTCTCTCACCCGCTTCATCAGAACAAGACCCCCGGACGAATCCCGCCCCTGAAAAGCAGACAAACAGGCAATAATAGTAAAGCAGAAACTGAGCTCATATTCATGCATTAGACAGCTTGTGACGTGCGAAGATACTGAACATAAATAGCAAACAGAAGAATCTTTTTTTTTTTTTGCAGTCAATGAGGTGGATATGTACTATGAAAGTCTGAGTGAGCTACAGTGAGCTACTTCTATCTCACTGACTGAAAACAGAAAATGATTTCATTGATATTCATAGATACAGCTGTTTGTTCATAACTTGCACCTATGAAAACTCATAATTCCTTCATTCTCTAAATGTTTAATATGACAGTGGATCGTTTTAGATCAGAGTTCATCATCAAGGATCCAGACTGACAGATCCCATCCCGACTCTGTGGTGTTAGTGGCATGCTTGTAGGCCTGCACTGCTGGCTTATCGTTTCTCCTTTCAAGTAAATAGTCAATTTTTTCATTTGTAATTTTACTCTATCGTTTTAAATTCTTCCCAGACATCAGTGGTGTGTCACTGCTGATCACATGAGTTACTGGTCAGTGAGTCAGCCAGACCAAGTTTGGGGTTTTGATTGGTTACCTGTGTTCCTGGGAATCAGTGGTAGTGAAGACAGTAATGGGTGCTCAGGAGCAGTAAAGGAGAGTGGGTTTCTGTAGTCGTTCACATTCTTTGAACATATGGATGCACAGTATATATATATATGCATATTATAGGTGCCCTGATTACCCAGGTTAATCAGTAGGCTTCCTTATTCATATCTTGTCTATGACTTGATCACCTCTTCCTTCCTTGTCTAAGTGGTAGGGCTCATGCGTTCAAGGCTGGGAAGGCACAAGTATAGGCACTGGACACTTCTTTTTCCTAACCACTTTTCCCTGAACTCGATGGAAAATGTCACAAGGTGATAGAAATGTGTTTGAGAATTGGGACTTTGGAAGAGATGCACATCCTGCAGATGTGTGACTCATTTGAGATCTGGGGAATTTGGAGGCCAAGTCAACTCCTCAGACTTGTTGTGCTCCTCAAACTATTATTGAACCAAGAGGCAGGGCGCATTATCCTCCTGAATAACTTCTGTGTCACTGAGATTTTGTACATACTGGCAAATACTTCAGAATGAATGGGGAAACCCATGTGCTTTAAGTATCTTTTATTGAAGCATCAAGCTCATAGCACAGATATTTAGCACATCTTGACCATCCAAAGAACAGAAAGAATGAATTAGAACAGCAAAGTTGCTCCTTCAGTACATCCTACAACTGCACCCTCTCACCCACGTGGGAGGCTTTCCTGGCTTCCCTTTCCTCAGATTCACAAAACAAAACATGATTTAGTCAACTTTGAGAAAAAGAAAAGAAAAAGAAAAAAGTCATCCTTCAACTTGGTTGGAACACTGGTTTCCAAAACACATCTACAACCAAAAGGGCAGAAAGGGAGGGGAAAAAAAAAAAAAAAAAAAAAAAAAAGATTGGTCCGCAGCAGAAATACAAAATATTTTGTATAAAATTCAGTTACCATTAAACTGCAAAATGCATTGAGTTCACCATATTAAAAAACCCACAACAACAAGGCTAAAATGTAGTTAATTCAACAGCTTGTAATAAACCATTTCTGAACAGTGCTAGATGAAATAATTAAAAAAAACCCAAAGTAATGGCAGACTACCATCACAAGTCATTTGACAAGTTGGAGAGGGGGGGATAGAAAAAAAAAAAAAAAAAAGCCCCAAAGACATGTAGCCAAACTAGAGGTCAACTTTCTCAAGTTCCAGTCCTTACATGAACAAATATACCAACTACTGCCTCAACTAGCACGCCAAGTGCTTTAGGTGGCGTCATCAAGCGCTGAAAGCGGGTTAAGACTACAGTCATGTGGGCACAATTCAAACTGCGTTCTCTGGCAGAAGCCAAACCTTGGATGTAGGTTATTAACAAATCAGAACCCCCACCCAGCTTTCAGCACCATCTGAAGCCTGAAATACAGCCCGAGTTAAAGGTGGGGGACCAAAAGAAATATTTTAAAAACCCAAAACAAACCCTTCCAATAAATTAAAAAAAAAAAAAAACAAACAAAAAAAAAAAAAAAAAAAATCAGGATGGGGTGGTTCCAACTGTCAGCTTGTAAAACAAAAGGAAGGTGATGCACACAGACCTGACAGAAGAGGAAGAGACAGCGCTACATTACACTGTCAAGCAACACAGCACTAGTCACATGCAGTGTGTCAGGATTCCCCCCTGAACAAAGGGCATTGACCCAAACAAAAAAAAAAAAAAAAAAGTGGGGCACAATAAATTTCATAAAATGGCAGTTTATGCAGTGGTTATGTGTGGAATGATCTGGGATCACCCTGGCATGCTCAGACTAGTGGGCCTCTATTGTGTGCTTACATTTCTGTATGGGGCGGAAAGAGACAGGATGGATATTATGTGGGGGGAAAAAAAAAAAAAAAAAAAAAATGCTTTGCTGGGCAACTAAAGCAAAAAGTGTCTGATTCATTATTTCCTTTCAGAGCTGGACACAGCAGGTGCAGCCAGGAGGGCTGGCTCTCAGTGGGTTAGGTCTGAACAATGGCTGGTCAGCAGAGGGCATTGTGAGCACCTTGTCTAGAGTCGTACATTCAGCTCAATCCTGTTCCAGGCTTTTTTCTTTTCCAGAGAAATGTACATTCGAAAGATGGCTGGGCAGGCCACTTTGCACGCCCTGTGCGACATTCGGTTTTTTCACATGAATGTGGAATTTGAATGCTGCATGATGGGGTTGAAAGTTGTAGAAGCTTCCTGTAGATACAGGGGTAGAGTTTAAAAAAAAAAAAATTTTAAAGCACAGATCAAAGTGTGCATGCTGAAGGTTTACAGTTTAAAGAAGCCACAGAACACAATCTGACCAATAAGATGAGAACTTTTGATCCTTTAGTGCAACATTAAAAGGCCAGACTGGCATTTCAAAAAGACTCCCAACAGTGCCCAAGCTCGATGCCACTGATGTTGTACATTCAGACTTGAAACAAGGGGATTTGCCTCCTAGTACCATGAGTAAACAGATTTTTAAAAGTACGCTCAGTAACTGGAGTAGAGAATTAATAATGCCAACTGTCACACCAGCTAGGTGGGTCCAATTTGACATTTTAACCAATGGACGAGAATTAAAGTAAGCTCATAAGAGGCAGACTGATCTGAGCACGTCAGGGACCTGGTCTAGGGTGGGCGGAAGCCTTGTCTGTGGGGGATGAGGGGGGACACCTGCAGGAAGGGACCGTTGTACTGGGCACAGGTGGACAGCCTTAAACAGAGCGTGTTTAATACCGCTACATGCACTTCAAGATCACAGCAAGAGTGGGCTAGAATATCGTAACAGAGAAAAGAGCTTTCATGCAAGGGATCTAAGTCACAGGTACAACAATGCAAACAACTCAAACTGGAGGTTAAAGTAGGGATGGCAGCACCGCCACCGGCACAATTCAAATGACGACCGCAGCAGTGAGGGAGGCAGGACGGGTGAGAGGACGCGCTCGATACTGGCGAAGGGTGGCAAAGCCGATCGTGACACAGGAGTGCCGAGAGGCCACGTTTTTTGCGCCTCTTCATCCTCAACCCTCAGCTCTGCTGCTTGTTGTTCTTGTTGTAGCTTGTGAAGAGAAAATTGTAATCATTGAATTGAGCCAGCTGGCGGTCGAGGCGCTTGTAACCCTCAATTTTCGGGGGAGTAGAAAAGACACTGCGACATTTGGAGTTCTGCAAACAAATGAGGGAAAACAAAGTTCACTGAGAGATCTTTAAAAATACCACCAAGTAAACACAAGATTGGCTCGTAAACACACCTGATTGACAAAAAGTGTAGTCACAAACTTTCCCGGCTTGAACACCTCCACAACCTTCCTGATCAGTTCATCACACGATGTCTGGGAGAGGTTCGTTTCGAAACTGACGTAGGAGAACTCTGGCTCTGGGGTGATGTGGATGGTCCAGTAGGTTCCCTATGGGAAACGGAGCCAAGTTGCATTACAAATTTGTTTGAGCACACGACACAGACGAAGATGAAATGAAGCACAACTCACGTCAGTCTTCATCCCATTCATTGAGTATCCACAAGGGTTGAACATTGTGGCGTCGATCACAGAACCTGGTATCAGGTCACGAATTCCACTCATCTGTAAGGACATGGGTTCTGATGTTCAACCACCAATGTGACTGGATTCTGGGAGCAAACCTATGTTTGTTCCTCACAACACAGAACCATGTGACCAGAGAAAAACTTACACGAGTGACCTCACTTGCAGAAACACCGTCTTTCATGTAGAACTGGTCCATGATGGCTGGATCGAGATCGCTCATCAGAACTTCCAGCGTCTGATCAGCGTACTTTTTCTCCCAGTGTTCTGGCCTGTCCACAGTGAACAGGTACCTGTGGGTGACACGCAGGGTGTTAGGTTTGGACCACCGTTGAATAAAGAAAGACACAGAAACCCGTAGTTGATCTTTTTACCTGCAGGGAGAGTCTCAGTCAGCTCACACCCGTGTGCGTGTCTGAAAGAGAGTCTGACTTCCTTCTTCCTGCCGGCTCTTTTATTTTAGCATCACGTGAGTGTGTGGGGGTGTGTGTGTATGTGTGTGTGTGTGTGTGTGTGTGTGACGTCAGGAAACAGGCGTTACCTGCTTTCCTCACCTGGAGGGTCCGGGTGTGCGTGAGCATGTTTTGTGCTTACAATCTGATGGTCATGTGCATGTTTATGATGAACACATTGTGATACATAGAAAAACAGTTAAATGTTTATCTATTCTAACACAGGGAACCATTAAACTGTTTCAAACCAGGGGATACATGGCGCTACCACCTACGGGAGGAAGCCCTGAACATGCTTTCATTTCATTATCTAGCTGTTACATTTGACCAGGCTCTTAGTTAAAAAAAACAAACACTCAGTCAAATCGTGGCCAAATCTGAATTGAAATGATTATTCATGCTTTTGTCTCCTCACGATTGGACTCAATAAGTCATCTTTGGATCGCCTGCAGCTGGTTCAAAAATGCAGCTGACACCCATTTGTGATCTTTGGCTCCTCAAAGCTCAGACTTCAGTTTAAGATCTTGGTGATCACTTTCAGACCTCTGCGTAGTCAAATACCTGCATACATCAGCAAGCTCTTACACCCTTATATAAACGTACAGACCACTGAGGTCTGATCAAAATCTGTCGGTGGTTCCTCGTTCTAGACCGAAGACTAAAGGAGACTGCATTTGAGGCTGCGGCTCCTAAACTTTGGAATGCACTACCATTATACCAGAGATCTGCAGACTCTGCTGAATCTTTTAAAGAGCAGCTCAAGACTTAATACAGGCTTGCTTTTAACCAGTGGTTTGTGTGTGTTTTACTGTGAATTACCGTTTGTGATTTTTTTTTTTTTTTTTAATCTAGAAAAAAGTGCTACACATGTATACATTTTAAGTCACACAGCCACAGAACAGGACTCTGCATTGCCATACATTTCATGCAGATAGTGACATTTACTAACAACTGTTTGACTTCAAAGACATCCATTTGATTATATCTGTAATTTAACAGTTTGAAAATAGTTTAATGCTTACCAGCAGTCAGAGTTCAAACGCCCCATACAGTAGGCTGCACCATCTGTAAAAGGAGGGAAGGAACATCACGGTTACTGTTTCTATTCAAATAAATCCAACGCATCAATCTGTCAGATATGCAAGCAATTCTGAAGTGGAACCAAAATCAGGCCAGTGATTCTTCAGGATCTGCCACAATGATATCATTAAGCTTTTTAACACGACATAGAACTGCAATTTAACACTTATTTCAGTGTCATAATAGCTGAAATATGAACAGTGCATTCCATTTTGTCAGTTCAAGCAGCATTAATTCTTAACGGAAATTATTAATAGAACAGCTTGGGCCCAGATAAGGAGCAGAACATGGATCGACTCATTTGAAAACAACTAATGAATTTGGATTCAACATATCGGAAACAGGGATGGGCTCGGCTCATCGACTACACATTTAAACAATGCGGAACTTGTCAGTGTCAAAAATACCAGTTGGTTAAATGCATCATTATTATATTAGAATACAGCGGCAGATGAGGAAGTAAACAGGTGGTAGCTGTGTTAACCTGCGCTGTTCTACAATACTTTGGTTTTAAAATGCTGAATGTTGGCTTTGCAAGATTAAACCACAATAAGCAAGCAATCAAAGTGGTGTGCAACCACAGTCTGCATCAGGTTGTCAATGCTAGCATGGGAGAAACCAAAGCTACTGCTGCTAGCACTGCTAATGTTATGGTTAGATTAACAAGTAATGTAATTAAGTCTTGCAGATGCCATTTACTTGATTCATGTATCACATACCTGGAAAAATCTGGCTGAGAAAGTCCACTTCTTCCTGGAAGTTCCGATGAGGGTACTCTTGATGGGCTGGCTTCATGAAGTTCTTGCGGGAGTAAAAGAAATTCTGCAAACAAGACATTAATGAACAAACCTGCATTGAGCTCCGTCAATTAAGAGCTACAGTGATTCATGCATCTGAATGCCGGCTTTGTTATGCAAATGCTACACGAGTCTAACCTCGACGTCGTCGAAGCCACAGAACTCCTTGGCGAGTTCCAGCAGAGGCTCCAGTGCTTGCAGTAAGAGGGTGGTTCCACATGTCTTCAAAATGAAACGTCTCTTGGAGACAAACATGCTACTCTCACTGTAAAGACAAAAAAAAAAAAAAAAAAAAAAGGTGTTAAACATTCAAACTGCAGCTGGATTTGTGTGTCACTATATCCTTTGATACATTATGATTGAGTACGCCTCGTGTCTTTGAAATGTCTGCCTAAAAATGGTCAAGGCTGAGCTAAAAACTGAGCTCTAAGCTACACATTTGTAAACAAATCTTTTAATATGGATGTGGCCAATAGATGGCCAGTGGTCTAAATTGTCTCAATTTGCCACACAGTTACAGCCACATGGCAGAACAGCAGATATAGGGAAGGTACAATTTCATTGTTATTTAAAAACCCAACAGCTAGCTGATGGAAGGTAGCTTTAAAGAAATCACCAAATATACATTTATTATCACCGCTGTATGCTCATCCTAAGTTAAGACACCAGAACAAGTGCCTTATAATTAGGAAGACTAAGTACAGAGCCAGCACTCACCTGAGTATATAAGCTTCCTGCTTGTCAGTCTTTGTCACACTTATGATCAAACAATGCACATTTTCCAAAAGTTTGTCCCACTCAAACCTGAGAAAAAAAAGGAACAAAGAAAAACCTGTTATTGTTGGGGCATGTGTTTATCACATTTTACATCCTTGTTTTCATTTTAAAGTGGCACCCACTACAGGAAATAACCATTTGTGTTGACAGTCATGGAACACACCCATCCTAGAAAGCAAATCCAGTTTCCAATGTCATCAGGATGGCACGCAGGTTGTATCTCAAATGGAAACAACAGTCTGAAGCTTTCTGAAGTCTTAAGCTGAAAATGTGCATGCATCAAACCTGAACAGTTCCCAAATATGGTGTGGACATTCAATGATATCAAAAGGAGGATGAAATTTCAATCTGTTTTCACCATGCGCAGACAGCTGTAGGGTAAAGTGGACTTATTCTGTTCCTGCAGCAAACGCCACACAGCCAGTGCCCCCCTCTTCTAGCAGCCACCTCTGCCTCCCCCTCCCAGCACCATCCAGACAGCTGTGTCACATTACAACCTTGGAAGAGCGGCTGTGCTCACAGTGGGGCCTGGACTGCAAGAGAAAGCTCGCGAGAAACGACGGGCTCAATGGAGAATTTACCAGCAGCCCCATATTGGATGGATTATGAAATCAGCTTTTCTAGGGCACCTCTGAAAAAGAAATGCACCTCAGTAACCAGACTGCAGCAGTGTGCATGAAAGCTGGCCAAGATACAGGTGTGATTGTTTTCTTAAATCAGGGCTCTGGACAAAAAAACAAAATAAAATTCAGTCCGGCACACTCGAAGCAAGATCCGGGCAATGCCAAAGTGTACTAAGGGATGCGGTATGAGGGCTGTGTGTACACAAAACCGAGTGCCTGCGTGTTGGCGAGACTGAGCTCCTGGGAATTTATGTTGAGTAGGAAGCTCAAAACTGTCATTTGTGCTCCCTTTTTCCTCTTCTTCCCCATAACTTTAACGCTGGTCACCATTTTGTTTTCTGGAGCCACACAAAATCAAATGTGAACGAGGCTGTTGTGAGATCACACGTGCACATTGTGAACAAAACTGGCCGTCCGGTGGTAGATTGCAAATTGAGGTGAAAATACTATACTGCAGAGATCTAGTGAGAGAAAACAAAGCAGTAAAAGGTGCGGCGTGCATGCCCACTTGCTAACTGCAATAAACGTGATAAAGTGCTCAGAGATGGAACTGGTGATACTGTCAGCCCAGCGCAGCACCGGGCGATCAACTGCTGGCTAGATCCCTGTAAATTATAAAGGGGCTTCATTTGTGTTCCTCTCTGCCTTGCGACTACACATGAAATAGAAGACTGTGGAAAATAGGAAGTGCATCTCTAGTTCAGACCTTTGCTAGACAAAGCATGAAAGGCCGCATCCACTGCAAGGTACACATGTGGCTCTGAAGAGACTAAATTCATGAAGAAAAAAACAAAACAAACATTTACACTGTACACGGCTCTCAACTTGTCCAAACTAAACCACCAACACATTTTATTACCTTCCAGCAGTGTATCCAGAGCCAGAACAGTGTCCTGACTGGGTGACAGGCTGACTGTTGTTTGGAAAGAGCTCAAACTACGAACTCAAACTTCATTTATGCCACAAAGTGACAGAATAGTGTTGGTGCAGTTTGCTAAAAAAGTGAAATGTGTCAAATATGTTCCAATATCTAATTTCAAACAAGGTGAACATATGGACAAGTAATCCCCATTATTCTACTTCCAGCTCTGTATGCTGTGAGAACAGACGTCCAACATGGTCAGGTTAGGTTTATAAGGTTCAGGCAACCATAAGAAAGGAGGCAAAGCGATCTAAAACAGCACATTTCAGAATTTTAGAAGACAAACTAACTAGTATAAGGAGGATCATTTAGAGTCCAGGACTCAACGTGCTTAGTTTGCCATTAAGGTCGAGTCTGATGAGAAAAGGTACCATCTACACTCTACTCAGGCATCCAATTTGCATTAAAGCAATGTTGGCAACAGTTTCTATAAAAAATGAACAAAAGCACCAGTTTCACCATTTTCCACAACATGACAGAGCTGTTGCAACATGCCGACTTCCCAGCTTCATACCAGAGGTGTTAGTGAGCTGTGCCAAGCTTCTGCCTCAGTGTGAAATCAACACCAAGGGTTATTTCTAGCGAGATCAGACTTTACTCTAAGAAGCAGAGTACCAAGCACGATTAGTTTCTCTGTACCCCAGAGATCTGGGAACACGGATGATCAAGATGGCACACATTCTTGGAATATCTGCCGTTCTTCAGACAGAAGCAGTCATTAACTGCATCGTTTGAAAGCAGGAAAGGCCACATTTTTCAGATGTGCAGGGGTGAGGATGCTCCGATCACTTAGATCAGTTTCCCGTATAACTGCTAGAAGCACTTCATATGCCATTTGTGAACCCTGAGGAGTGGTAGCAGAGGTAATGCGAGTGAGCTTCACATTTGTGAATCAGATGCCCTTGTGGACTTATTTGGACATTGGCTGATGTCCAGCGAGTCTGATCCACTGACAGTGTCCCTTTGAGCTGTTAATCTGTCCTCTGGCTGTAAAATTAATGCCAGCCTTCATTCACTCCAATGGCCACACATTTGTCTTAAACCAACACCTGATCTGGTTAATGACCAGTAAAGTCACCCGTGACTGGGAAAAATTTGGTCTCTTTGAACCAGTTATGGGCAGTCATGTCATGGAGTGACATGCTGCCAGGAGGAAAAAATACATTACATATATAGATATCTAAGCAGAGACAGGACACCAATGACACTCAGTTACTCTCATACCATTGCTACTTCTGAGAACCAGGCAAAGGATGACATAATCCCGGTAATTTTAAGCAATCTATTTGTTCTACTGGGCATAAGCTTCTCTAAAGCCTGGACCACAAGAAAGAAATGGATTCTGGCGCTAATCTAGGACAAAGGTCAAGCCTTTTTATTTTAAAACCAGCTACACCACAGGCTGCAAGTTTGTCTTTAAGGATGTCTCCTAGTTAACATCGTTTAGTCTGCGCATTATGACCCAACTAATTAGTTTTACTAGCCAGCTATAAGCCAACTTCTCCCAAGAGCACAGTCCACATGGATTTCTCTGAATAGTCTCTCTCCACCCCCTTTCCGTAAATGCAACCAAGTGCCTCGCAGGCGATCGTAACAGGCGACCCTCCGACCAATCACAGCAACTGCCAGGGGGTGCCTTGCATGGCTGGAAACGTGACCGGAACACAAACTACACGCAGTTTCAATCTAGTCAAACGTACAGCGAAAGCAGACCTGGGGACAGCCGTAGTGTGTTTAAATGTGCAGAGTGAAGGTTTTCCCATCAGCTATGGGAACCTTAAAATCAAAAACCCAGGAATGGGAATCATCTTTGACTTGAACCCATTTCCGTGCCAACAAGACTGCACGCGGTGACAACGGACAGCCACATGCCTCACATGGTCAGGAGCCCCCTCGATGCTGAGTGACGCAGGAAGAAATAAACCACATTTTCGCATAACAAGTAGTTTATGAAGCCTGATTTAACCGCAAAGATTAATAAATTTAGTGCATCAGAGCACGCTGCTCCGGCTCAGCTTTGCGGTATGTAACAACGCGCGCGCACACACCATTACATTAAATTATAGACATAGACGCGCCGAAAGCAAGTTGACAGATAACCACAATAAGCTCGTCACTCCTCCCAAATAAATAAATAAATAAATAAATAAACAGGCCATCTGAGTCATGCAGCGGCCGAGAAATCAGCTGCAGGCGGCTGGGAATTTTAATATTTTAGTATTCCCAGAACCACGCAGAGTAACGTAGCTCTAAATGGGTGGCGTCTACACCTTAGACAACTCATCAGCTCGGCTAAACAAGCGGGGGAAGGTGAATATATTACAGCTAACTCCCAGGGTGAAGAATGAATGACTCAGCCACTGTTAAAGGGGGAGGTGGCCATTTTCCAATGGCGACGCTAGCTAGCTCACTAGCGTAAGGCTCCGCGGTTATATCTGGCTTGCTTAAAAGCTTGCTGACTACCCACGGGTGATTAATAACTACAGGGAATACAGAGTCGACTGACTGTATGATATCTAAATTGGTTACACATCACAAAGTGGGGAATGAAGCCATGCATGTAGCCAGGGCTTCCGCCACCGGGTGGACGCTCCTGTTACCTAAGTGACACGCACCTTGGGATGGTACGGAGGTCCCCGTTTCCTTTGGTCTCATCCCGGCGAGAGAACCACACCTCCAACAGCTTCTCGGTCCCCTCGAAGAAATGTGCACCGTTATCTTCCATCGTGAGACAACAGACACCCAACAACAAAAAAATAATCAAACGTCTGTTGTAACGTTTACAGCTTAATTATTCCTTTCTCGGTCTGTTATAACTTAGTGAGGTTCAGTCCTTTAACCAATCCAGGAGTTGATTTGCTTGAGTTACCGTCTTCCCTTTAGCAGAGAATACCGTTAGCGAGCGCTAGCTAATATCGCCGGCCATACTGTGTAAAGCGCTGAATGGAGACCGCGCGGTGCTTTTATTTGGAAGCGGCCTTACGTCACCCTCACGTCAAGCCAATCTGATCACGGAGCTCTATTTTAGGATTTGTGATTGGTCAGAAACCTATCAATTATTATCGAAGGCGGATCTTCCTCCCTGATTTTTTTTAAACAGCCTACATGTATTTGCTCTGTAAATAAATTACAGCCAAATTTAGGTTTAAGGACCGCAAGTAATATTATCTTATAAAGCGAATATTTTGCAGCTTCAGTATTTTGACGTCTGTGGTGTTATAATATTGATATTAAACTTGGAATTTCAGCGCATTACCTTTCACACCCAGTCCGATATTAACAGCACACCTGAAGCTGAATCATCACCTTTGTGACAATGTAAGCAAAAATCTGAAAAGATATAAGCCTCTTAAATGAGAATATGGCAGAGTTTTTGGATTGGATTGCGTTCGTGTTGCTTTTGGTAAAAGTGTGTACCCATATGGATGAGAATAGAAAAAAAAGAGTAAATATTCATAGTATATTTTACAGGACCTGCATGTCTCATCCTATTCAGGGGAGTGGCGGCTCACACATATAATTCTCATACAATGTGATTAGAAGAATTAACTACAAATCACATTATCACATTGTATGAGGACACTCCTATAGTGGCCACTTTCATACCGTAAGTAAATTGTATTATATATTTTTCCCTTGTCCTCCAGTCTTACATATTTACACAATGACTCTAGTGAACAGGTCAACAAATCTGAGTTTCACAAGAAAACTGGCTTAAAAAGAGCCTGACCTACTGAAACCCTGAGATGATTATCAGACAGAACAGCAGCTAAAATAACAGCTGACAGTCAGAAAAAGGGACTACATGAGTATCTAAACACTATAAATACAACCATTTCCATTTATTTTTATTTACGCTCATAAGAAGTTGGAAAACTTGCATTCAAAAAAAAAAAAACCAAGAATAAAACAACAACAAAACAGGATATTTGTCCTTCACATCATGCCAGATCTTTAACTTAACGTCTTTATTTATTTTTTAAGTTCCATATAGCAAAATGTCATTCCAGCTTTCAGCAATTTGTAATATGTCCCATACTGACCCACACAAAATAGCCTTTGCCTCACATTTAATTCGTTGGGAATTGGTCACGCTAACCACATGAAATAAATACACTGCAATGCAACCATTTGTTTTAGATTCAGCTTCTTTCAAAATTACCACCACTGCCAGTACTGCTATTAATAATAACGTTATTATTATTATTATTATTATTATTATTATTATTATTATTATTATTATTATTATTATTATTACAGCAAGAATAAACCCACGGGGATCCGTTTGGTTCATTTACACTTTACGTGACGTTGAAAAGGTAACCTCAAACCACCGACAGCTGCATTTTTGAAGAGCGTTCATGAGTACGCGAAGTGCAACAAACAGCGGCGAGATACGCGGGTTGTAGTTTCCTGCACCTCGGCTGACGACGCGGCGAAACAGCGGCGCCTGCTCAAAAGAACTACCATACCCAGCGAGCCATGCGCGCCAATTAGAAACGTCAACGAGCCAGTGAACATTAAGCGGAGCAGACCAAAATCCCAAACAAGGAAATGGTGGGGGAATAAAACGACCAGATTATTTAATTAATGCATGTTATAATTAATATTTTATTTTATTGTAAATTAAGGCGTATTTATGGGTTAAAATGGATTACGACTTCAAAACAAAGCTGGCGGCCGAGAGAGAGAGAGTAGAAGATCTGTTCGAATATGAAGGTTGCAAAGTGGGTCGAGGCACCTACGGGCACGTTTATAAAGCTAAGCGCAAAGACGGGTAAGATAACCGTGAACGTTATTGTGTATGCTGATATAAAGCTAGAACCGCGGGATGCTTTTTCTGAACACACGCCTCGGTTATGAGCTTGAACGGGGCGTTCGGTTTGAACCTCCCCGAAGCGATAGCCCGTGTCTCTGTGTTTTTGTTTTCATGTAACGCACTCCCTCACTCACCAACGGTCCCCCCCTCCACCCCCTTCCCCTCCGTCCCCAACCCCACACCTCTCCTCCTCCTCCTCCCCCTCCCCAACCCCCCCCCCCCCCCCTCCAAACAACGCCGTAAAGCCGCGGAGCTGTTTGTTTTCTGACAAGTGTCTTGTTGGGGGTGGCAGCAAAGGTAGCTTGCTTTTTGAATGCACTGGAGGGCACTGGGATCGTCACTTCACGCGATAGTGACACCTCAGCTTCTTGTCTTGGCCCCCACTTTCAGCGCCGCGCAGTGCCAAACTTTTTTTTCCTCCCGCTCTCTGACACATATTGTTTTCGTTCTCCCATTTGCTCCTTACACTCACTGATAAGCATATGACAGCGTGTGATTGCGATGTATGTATCAGCAACAGGAAGGACAGATGTGTTCTCACATTTCTGCTCTACTGTGACAACGGTGTCACTGTTCCTTATTCAAACTGGCAAAATCCCAGTTCACAGTAACACTTTGCAGTGCACCGACTATTTCAATAGGACAAGTTTAATTTGTAAGATAGCCAAAAGGTTAATCACTCTGACCTGACAGCTTGGGAAGAAAATTACATTCAAGAAGAGCGCTTAACCAGGGGCACAGTGCATTAAGAGGTGATTTTTCTTCCCCTCCTTTTTTTGCTTTGTCATATATTTTTGTGCGTCAAAAGCTGAGATGTAGAAACTTAATTTTATGCAATAGATGGACTTACTGACCTTCTTATAGGAATCAGCCAGATTTGAATTTTGAATTTTTCTCATGTAGTACTCATTTTTTAAAATGTTGATACACTATATAGACAAAAATATTGGCCAAAACTTTTAATCTTTGAGTTGAAAGGGAGACAGTGGTGGTGTGTGTGTGTGTGGGGGGGGGGGGGGGGTCCCTTTAGCTAATCAGGACTCACGAGAGATCGTGAACCAAGCTGGCCCCTGGGCATTTACCCAGTTTGCCCATTGGATAATCTGGTCATGGGTACTGTGCTGGCATGCCATTGTTGTCCCCAGTCGATTTGTGAAATTTCTTACCTCTTAGAGAATACATGTCAGTTGTAAGTGGTGGTGTGTCAGTGTGGAAGCATTTAGGAACCGCATCAACCCACCACGTAATGTTACAGAGCGTTACAGACATCTCCCTGCACTCGTGTGGTGAGTGTTTTGCATTTAACAAAAACAAAAACCAGCCAATAAATTTAAAGAAGGATTTCACTGATTTTTGTCTGTATTACCATGATAATGCTACTGTGGAAGTAACCTACAGTATACAGGCAGGTCTAATAGTATTATTACAATTTTATAATCATTCTAGTACAATAAGATTCAGATTTACACAAGCTGTGATAGAAAGGCCTAATTGTAAGGTTGCCTTTACTATTAACCTTCACATACTTTGAGAATTGATGTATGTATACTATTGGCTGTTTTTCAGTATATCAGTGAAGATTGTGTACAATTATAACTGGCATGTAAAAGGCTGGCTTTAAATGACCCTTTTAAAATACTATTTCTAAGTTGTTACAACCAGCCAGTATGTGTATAAGTTGAAGCAGTACAGTATTATAATGTAATTTCAATTTGACTGATCCACATGAAGTGCTGTTTATTCTTCACTGTTGTTGATCTATTGAATTAAATCAAGGTGAGTCTCACAAGAACGTTGGTGGATGTGACTCTAGTTTAGCTAATGGAGTGTGTGGTGTAACAGAAGAAGAAAAAGATCCACTGGTACCGCATTAGTCAGCAGCCAAGTTCATGTAAAACTAAAATGGAATTGGTGCCTTCCAAAGTATAAAATCGTTTTGATTTGTCGCTGACATGCTGAATTGGAAAAGCAGTAGGCAGCATCTTGTTGTCTTCTCCACAGCGGCTGGATAATAGAGGTTTGATGTAAGGTCAAAAAGGGGAGCGCGGTCAGTTCATAGGCTGTCTTTTCTGCAGTAGTGATACCTGAGAGGCTGGGAGTAAACAGCTTCCTCGGTGGCATTATGGATTATTTGGTGTGTGCGCTTAATAAATTACAGAAGAAACGCAGTAACATGGCTGAAATATTCTGGATTATTATTATTCTTCATCGCTGTCTAATGCAGGTCATTGTGCACATAAGCCTTTGATGAAGAAAGAGAAGCTTATTAGTTGGATTTACTGACAAAAGAAATCATGATTCAACTAAAACACTAAACCATGTTGTTATTGATGTTTTCAAATCTATGGTCATAACAATGTAAATGCATCCAGATACAAAACTATAACTTCTAATGTTGTGGCTGCTCCTGTTCTGATAAAGTTGCTGCTGACAGCAGTTCAACTGAGAGTTGGATTGTACTCTCACAGGGTGCAGGCAAGGCCCTAAGGATACAGGACATCACAAATTCCCAGAGAAGTGAACCTGTTAATGCTTATTAAAGTGAAAACTGTGCCTCCTGTCCCCAGCACATAAAACGTTGCTCTTGAATTATCCCAGTTTTGCAGCTGAACATAAAGTAATCCATGATTTTTATTGATTGCTGGCTTCACAACTTAAGGTTAAGAAAAATGCAACTTAAGTAAGATAATACCAGCTGGAGGACAAAAGGACAAGCAAGCTCTGGTTGCCCCTCCTGTGCTTAAGCAATTAAGTTGTCTTTTGCCCCCCCCTTTTGTTGTGATTATGGACCACTGTTGGTGCTGATGTGGTGAAGTTATGGTGGATGTATGGATCGGCAAATCATTGAGGCTTCTTTTAACCATGACTGTTTGAACTTTTTGTCAGCCAAACATTTGCAATCCTGTGAGTCGTGTCCGTGGGTTGTGACACATGTCCTGTATGGCTGTTAAGAACAGAGGACTTGTTGGGACGATCTGCAGTGGGTGTACTGTGACAATGTTCCACAAAACGTTTAAGTCTTTCACAGCAGTTCAGGTCCAAAGTAAACTTTGTTCAGACATTACAAGTGCTGATTGTTTCTGGCGTATTATTATTATTTTAAGTGTAGAATCTGTGTGTAGACAGTCACCAGGGCATCTGCAGACCACACTGTTTCAAATTTGAGGAAGATTTGAACCCCGGAGACATGATGGCAGAGACAGACAACACTGCCACACACCAACATCACAAGATCTGGGTGCTGGCCTGAAGGGGTCTACAATGAGATTATAGGCCCTGTATAATGACAATAAAGGCATTCTATTCTATTCTATTCTATTCTATTTTAAGAGATAAACCTAGCGGATGTTGTAGGGCACTGTGTCACTGATTTGAAAAGGACTGAAAATCAGTGGTATGCTTCATAGAAACCAAAAAACCTCAGGCGTTTTTAAGAATATTAGTTCTGTTCATGGAAAAAAAAAATGGCTACAGTGCAAGAACTAGAGGGATAGAGCCTATCTCAGCTATCACAGGGCAAGGGGCAGGGTACACCCTGGACAGGTCACCAGCCTGTCGCATGGGCTCAGGAACACTTCCAGTCTACCATCCACAAATGCAGGTTAAAGCTCTAAGAAGAAGCCATACAGAACACGATCCGCTGTTTCCTCTGAGCTCGTTTCTTATGAACTGAGGCAAATTGTGAAATGTTAAATTCTTTTTTGGAAAACATGGATGCCGTCTCCTCTGTGCTAAAGAGGAGACATGTTTTCATGTTTTCAGCGCTCAGTTCAAAAGCCTGCATCTCTGACGGTATGGGGGTGCATTAGTGTCTATGGAATTGCACATCTGGAAAGGAACCATCACTGCTGAAAGCTATATACAGGTTTTAGAGCAACATATGCTCACTCGCACCCAGATGATGTCTTTTTCAGGGAGAGCCTTGCATATTTCAGCAAGATGATGCTAAACCACATACTGCGTCTATTACAACAGCATGTGGTAATAGGCACAGATCCAGGACTGTTGAGCAGCTAGAATCCTGTATGAGACAAGAATGGGACAATATTCCAGTCCCAAAAGTCCAGCAACGGGTCTCCTCAGTTCCCAGATGTTTACAGTGGTAAACGTGACCATGTCCCAGTGTTTTTTGAGATTTGTTGTAGCCATCAAATTCAAAGTGAGATAATATTTTTCATGAAATAGTAAAATGTATTACTTTAAATATTTTATATGTTTCCTGTGTTATATTATTCCTGTCAGATTTTCGCTTTTGTGGAAATATTTGAATTTTCTTGGGCTGTTTGGTTGAAAATTGTGCAATATTTGAGAAAATTCTTGAAACCTCAGCAAATTCTTCTAAACTCTTGAAATTTTGTGTTTGAACAATTAAAGAAAGATTTGATCAAATTGAATTTCTGCTACATCAATTTATTGCTATTTTTTCTTTTAATTGAACATTTTTACCATTTTATAGGCAGATCTGATTTTAACATCAGCTAACAGTCAAACAAAGATACCTCAACAGGTGTGATGGATCTCAGCCTGAGCGTAGCTACTGTGTAACAAATAACTGGGACTCTTTCTGTGACCGCTCAGCTGACTGAGGCCGTCCTCACCGTGCCTCTCTGGGTTGGGAATAACTGATAGTTCTGAATATTTCTTGAAGTTGCTGCTGTTGTGCCACATGCACATCAGCAAAGCCCTCCTGCTCCTGATGATGCATATATTTAGAAATCTCAGAGAAAAAAACTACAAACAGCCTCGTCAGTCAGTTAACGTGGATTACGCTGATTGATGCGTCTCATTAGTGACCTCTCGTATACAGCGCTAGAGCCACACACTCTTGATCAAGCATTTTTAGAATTTAATTTTAAATATCTTGACTAAATGGCATAAATACTCATTAGTTGCAGTTATTATTTTTGTTTCAAGTGAAGTCATGAATTTCACCTTGGACAGGAAAACTCAGTATAATAAAGCATGTCGAATATTTTAGCTAACATTCATAATTACTTCTGCAAACACAGAACTTCCCCACTGTGGTCACTACACCATTAATGTGTGTGTGGACTACAGTAGGCGCACACAGGAGTAATAAACATATTTGTTGATTATGTGTTTAAGAGGGCTTCCTTAATCTGCAAATAATCTGTTTCATCCTCTCAAAAATGGAGAAATTTTACAGAAACTCACAATTTGCAGCCTTATAGATTTGGGTTTGCAGTGTATGGATCCGTCTTTATGTGCTAAGTTTTGTGACTTTGTCCTGTTTTGCATTATGGAGTGGATAAACTGTTTTATTGAGTAAATTGACTATATTAATGTGCAGATTTTTTTTTATAGACTAAAAGATTAAATGTTTTGAGCTGTTTGAGCATCTGTGCAGCTCAATTAGTATTAGAGATGTGTGCCTGAGAGCTCCAGTTAATCCGTGACCATCTCCAATGCAAATTAGGCTGAAGAGTGTTTGATATTACCACCACGAGGACCTCTTTGATCCGTGCAGGCTGCTCGCTGAATGAAGTTGTTATTGGACACCACACCATCCACTGAGTGTATTTACATTTTAATCATACCTCTTTGCTTGTTTTAAACAGACTTATGAATCCTTTTAGCCCTTGTTTTCTCCACTGCGCTGTGTTCAGGCTGGGTTTCCTTAACCGGAACTCTGCTTATCTCAAATAATCAATATTTGTCTGCTGAAAGTGCTCGGCCCTGCAGGCTCACATTTCCCTTATTAACTAGTTTTCATGCACAAATGTGATACACGATGGCAAATGACTTGCAAAAAGAGGAAAACTGCCAACTGAGAGCTTTAGAAGTGTCAGTGTGTAGTTTGAGTTTTTGTCTCTGCATCAGGGGGGAGATTTCATTGAGGGCAATGATCCAGACCCAGGGAGCACTCCTGCAGGAAACTAATGGATCTTTGCTGCCAAAGGTTATCTCTAATAGCATGGATTCCTCTGTGGCAGTTGAACCACAGGGCTTTTTTATGCCCTCTGCTGTCCACATCCTCCTTCCAAAACACCTCCTTTATTAATCAAACCCTCAAAAACCAAAAGCCTTTTTGTTGGCCATCTGCTAATCTTGTTCCCATTTGCTCTTTTTCTCTCCACAGGAAAGATGAGAAGGAGTATGCACTGAAACAAATAGAAGGCACTGGAATATCAATGTCCGCCTGCAGGGAAATTGCTGTAAGTCACAGTTTTCATTATTAAGGCTGGTACTCCATAATCTCTTGACACCCACTAAGTCAGTGGTCAGTACAAGTTTAAGGGTTAAGGATGTTTTTGTTTTGGCCATATGCTAAATGGGCCAATTTTCAGAAACTAGAAGATGTTACATTTCACATGGAGCTGAATACATTCATTTTGGCAACACAGTTCCCAACTAGACATCCCCCTTTATGGAAGACAAAACTCCCATTAAAAAGGGATGGACCTTAACCTGACCCAAACCCTACCCCTAATCCTAAATGGGTTGCCAGCAACCTGGTGGATGTTAAGGTGACTTCAGTTGCTGCAGAGCCAAACATCTCTGAAACTCACAAAAGTTTTACTCAGTATTTTCCAAGTAGATTTTTTTTACACTGGATGTTTCTCTTAGTGTGATAATTAGAATAGCGAGTATCAGATTTTGTTGATGATGAAGAATTAATCCCTTAAGGGGAGTACAAACAGTAATAAATGCTAATCAATTTGGTCACAAAATGAAAACACATGCTGCTTTGTAGCTTCCCGTTTAGTTCCCCTACCAGGATCAGGTAGAACCTGTTACTAAAACATAGAGAGTCCAGAGTAAAGGTAGTAACGAGGCAACCTGCTACTGCTATCATTAAAACGAAGGCAGTATTGCATCACTTCTGTTGCATGAAATTTGGCAGAGCTTCATCTCAGGATATTCAGAATAGATTCAGTATGGTCAGTGCCACTTACAGATTTATTTAGGCTGAAGTAAAAAGTGTTTCTCATCCATAGAGCCCAACGTTGTTCATTTTGATCATTTCCTTTTGAAGTCGTTACCGCCTCAATTGGGGGATGTTTTTCAAGTGGAAATGAGAAAGGAATAGAATATAGCTGAAGTGGATAAATCATGTCTTTATCCTTTTATTTGATGCTGGCATTTCCTTGTGTTTAACTGCTCAGTGAAGTATAAAGGAATGTGCCCTTTACTCTTTATGCCTGTTTGTGGTGCTTCTCAGTCTTCTGTTTCCACAAATGTAATGCCTGTACAGATAAAATCCAGCATGAAGGAGATGAGAAGCCTTTTCTCTTCTCATAAGGAATCTCATAAGTACAACCTAATCTGCAAACTCTCAGTAATTAAAGAAAAGGGTTAAACAGCTCGGCACTGCTGCTGTAACCTTCACAGGACCTACTTTTATCACTGTATCTTGCACCTTATGAGACCTTGAGTCTTGAACTTTTGGTGACAGTTTTTTATACCTTAATGTAACTTGTACAATTTAAAAAAGCACAATTTATTTATATTATTATATACTTGAAATGTATTTTTACAGCTTACTTAAGGCTTTTCTTCTTATTTCTGCACCTGCAAATTAAAACCTTGCTGTGAAGTGACAGTGCTATCCTCTCCTCACTGCCATTCTAAGACACCTGCTGAATAATGTTTGTCAGAGTATAATAAATACTTTTTATTTCAACTCCACAATGAAAAAGTAAAATTAATATTTTACCTAATTTTTTGGGGGAAATTTGCCCAAACACAGACTCTGACACCGTACGTACACGAACATTTTAATGCTTAGGAACAATTAGGCAGTACATGTGTATATTGTAAGTGTATCTGTAGGAACTGTAATTGACTTTTTCTGCACCCCAGTTCCTGAGAGTGTATAATTTCTAAATGCTGTCATCTGGAAAAAACAAGCCAAGTTATTGTTAAAAATTCTGATTTAATTTTGTTACTAAATGCACACTGAGTTAAAAAATTCAAGAAACTCAAAAAGGGGACATGTTATGCTTTTCCTTATTTTCTGTAGTATACAGTAGTGAATACTCAGATGAAACATGGACAAAGTTTCAAATAATGAAGTCAATGTATGTACAAGTAATCTCTGCAAGCCTAAAGCTCAGGCTTCAGACAGTTTTTTTTTACTTTTGGTTCTGTATGATGCCAGTGAGAGTGGATCTCCCTAATATGGTCACATCAGACACAGCTGTGAGCACAGAGGCCTGTTGTTCAGAGCTTCTGTTTAAGAGGGGCAGCCCTTGAAAATTAATTCTAAGATTATTTATTGAAGTTTGCTCTCTTTGGTTAAACAGGATTATGATATCCTCTGGAAGTACACGTCACACTGCATCTAAAAATATGTGTATAATGTGTGTATGTTTAGAGTTGAGCGAGTTATCAGTCAGAGAAGGAATGCAATCTTCAGTCGTGGTGTGTGTGCGAGGGGTTAAGTACAGCTTCTATGAGCTGTGTGCTGCTGCTGCTGAATAGGACAAATAAGCAGGCCACACTGCAGGAGCTAACTTCCTGCTGCTTTGAGGCCACTGGCATGCACCTGTCCTCACATGATCATCATAATCACGATCAAAGCTCCACCGGAAAAACAGTGGAAAACCATCAGTGTTGCCTGTGAAAACTCAAAAGACACTCTTGTACCTTCATATCAAAATGTTTCCAGCGCAAGGTCAGATGGTGTACTCCCTGGTGCATCATGTGACCCATGTGGCAGTGCCAATCTCTCTGTCTGCAAAGTACGTTTACTGAATGACAAAAAGCTGTCACTTGGAGAGTTTAAGAACAGAACAGTGTTCACTCTGTAAGAGTGGCTTGGGTAGCCAGCCCTCACGCTTGGCTTTGTCAGGTTTGTGGAGGGGGAGGTGCTGTTGCTTGAGTCCAAGTCAGCGTGTCACTCAGCAAGTCCAGCTGATAGAGAAAGAATGTGGCCAGTCAGGCTGGTGGGGTATTATATAAAGATCTCTTGTTTCATGCAAGCATGCATAACATGGTCAGTCAGAGGGAGGCTGAACACCATATGGTGCAAACACAGTAAGTGACTCTGCACAAACATGTCCAGCAGTAATAACCAAACCCAGTTTAGTCTCGCAGTGTTTAAATTCACTCAACATGTTGGATGTTCTCAGTTCCTCTTTTTTGCCAGCGGATGTAGTGGGTGGCGCATAAAGAAAAGTGCTATTACGCAGCATTAAATGAAAGTGACCTGCTGAGGCAGTTGTGCAAACTGGTACAGAAAAGCTCAAAAAACCCCCAACTGATTTAAATTACAGGCAGTAGTATTACACTGAGCTTTTTTATTGGCTTGTAATCTTTAGTTCCTTTCCATTTTTGTGTCTCAGTTTTCAACGTGGAAAGGTTTTGCAGGATCTTCTGTGTATGCAGTTGGCTTCTGAAGTAGTGTGAGACAGCTTTCAAAAATAATAGTTCCTTTGCTCTGATACACTTGCAGTTAGTTTCTCATGGTAATCAGCAGATGGTCTCTCCTCATTCCCTTCACCCCTAACCAGCCATCTGATGGCTGCCTGAGCCTTGGTTCTGCTAGAGATTTTTTTTTCCTGTTAAAAGGGAGTTTTTCCTTCCCACTATCGCCAACTGCTTGCTCACAGGGGTTCACGTGATTGTTGGGGTTCCTTTCTAACATTGTAGGGTCTTTTCCTTACAAAATAAAGCACCTTGAGGGGACTGTTGTTGTGAATTGGCGCAATATAAGTAAAATTGAATTGAACTGGATGGTTCCCATCATTTTGGAGAATATCCTGCAGTAAGTAGTCCTTTTCAAATATGTGATACGAGACGTTTCTGGCTGTTCAACCTGTTAAAGCGGTGAGTCTCAAATATTTGCTGGCACGCCCTACTTCATAAACAAACAAAGAAAAAAAACAAAAAAACGTTAATGACCCAGACGCCACAGTTTCAATCATGAAGAATAAAGAAGGATCTAAGTTGAATTTTAGGGAATTCACTCCATATTTTTGCCATGGCCATCCACAACCCACCTGCAGTGGTTCTGTGCCCCACAGGCTGAGAATTGTTATAATACTGCGATTTTATCATTCAGGCTTGGGCCATGTTCTACATTAATGTTCTCATGTTTTCATTCAGACATACCCACAACACTGAAGCATGAACGTATGAGCACAATTACCATAGGCGAGAAATGTCAGCATATCGAGTAACATACAATACATGAGATCAGAGGCTTATTTTCTTGGCATTTGTATGTCTATTATAGTTACTAGTTAGTTAGATAACTGTATTATATGTCATATACAGACAGATCAGTTAGTAACCTGTAGCTTAGAAACAGGATCTGTGAAGTATGCAGGATTATCTGCTATTAGATCCTAATCAAACATGCAGCCATGTTGGGCATTCTTTTTTTAATTAATATTAATTATTAAGTAATTAATGATGCTATGTTGTTGTGCCATGTGCCTAAAAGCATAGCCGCAATAACTTTAAGTAATCATTTTCTGTATGACTTTATTCATGTCTCTCACATTGTTGTGGAGGAATTTTGAGTCACTCTTTTTTACATAATTGCTTCAGTTCATTGAGGTTTTGGGCATTTGTCAGTGCACAGCTCTCTTAAGTTCCCACCACAGCATTTCATTTGAGATCTGGACTTTGGGCCATTGCAGCACCTTGATTCTTTCCTTTTTCAGCCATGCTGTTATAGATTTTCTGGTGCAAGTCCTGTTGTCCTGTTGCATAACCCACTTTTGGATAGCTGTCAGACAGATGGACTCACATTTGACACTAGAATACTTTGGTATACAGAGGAATTCTTGGGTGACTGCAAGGTGTGCTGTCATGTTCTTTTTTTAGAGAGAAGAGGCTTTCTCTCAGCAACCCCTCCAAACAAGTCATACTTGTTCGGTCTTTTTCTAATTGTATTGTCATGAACTTTAACATTTAACACACAGTCAGCATGGTCTGACCCTTCCCAAAACTGAGAAAGGCAACACAAGTAAATACAAATGTATTTTTTAAATGAAGATTTTGTTTATTAAGGGAAGAAAGCCATGCAGGCATACCTGGCCATGTGGGAAAGTTTTTTTTTTTTCACCTTGGAACTCTCCCATGGTTGCCATTTTTGCCCAGTGTCTTTCTTATAGTTGAATCATGAACACTAACCTAAATTCAGGCAAATGAGGCCAGCAGTTCTTTAGATGTTGTTCTGGGTTCTTTTGTGACCTCCTTGTGAGTCGTCAATTTTGATAGGCCGGCAGGGCTTTCAAATTGTTTTGCAGTAGCAGGGGGGCATGCCAAAGTAGCAGGCGCCTTATGACCGAGACCGAAGCCAAGACGGCAGCAGATGATATGAATAGTCACATGGCAGTCGTGAACCAATCAAATGGCTCAGATTGCCACGTGCATCCACATGACGCTGGAAATGGAGACGGCGGACGGCACAAAGAGATTTTCTTTTTAGGAAAATTAAAAAGTAGACGGCGCAGAGTGGTGGAGTAGGTGGAAAATGTGCCTGCCGCCGGCACAATTTGAAAGCCCTGGGCTGGTCACTCCTGGGACGTTTTCTTCATTTGTGGATAACGGCTCTCACTGTGGTTCACTGGAGTCCCAAAGCCTTCAAAATTACTTTGTAACCCTTTCCAGAGTGATAGATGGTAAATTGACTGGTTCTCACATATCACTTTTCTACTCTACATGAGAACTCAAAGCACTTTATACAGCATGCCTCAGTCACCCATTCACACACAGATTCATACAAGCACTTTCTATATCTAAGTGCTTTCAGTCCAACATTCACACAGTCACACTCTGATGAGAGCATCAGGGTTCAATATCTTGCCCAAGGATACTTTGGCATTCAGACTGGAGCAGCCAGGGATTGAACCACCAACCTTCTGATTAGTAGATGACCTGCTCTACCTCCTGCCACCCCCTTGATAGATGTCAATGACTTTGTTTCTCAGCTATTTCTTTAGATCACAGCATGATGTGTTTCTTTTTGAGATCTTGTAGCCTACTTCACTTTTTAATCAGTGTATAGCATCAAGTCAGTTAAACATTGGGGATATTGATCTGGTCAGTTAAGTAGCAGAGGGGGTTGTTAATCAGTTTCAGCTGCTTTGGTGTTAATGAAATTAACAACAGGTGTGCTAGAGGGGCAACAATGAGACAACCCCCAAAACAGGAATTTTTTTTCACTAGTTTTGCATTTGGGTAGGGTCAGTGTTACTACTGGTAGCATGACGCGATACCTGGACCCTACAGAGGTTGCACAGGTAGTCCAACTCCTCCAGGATGGCACATCAATACGTGCCATTGTCAGAAGGTTTACTGTGTCTCCCAGCACAGTCTCAACAGCATGGAGGAGATTTCAGGAGACAGGCAGCTACTCTAGGAGAGCTGGACAGGGCCGTAGAAGGTCCTTAATCCATCAGCGGGACCAGTATCTGCTCCTTTGGGCAACAAGGAACAGGATGAGCACTTCCAGAGCTACAAAATGACCTCCAGCAGGCCACTGGTGTCTCTGCCCAAACAATCAGAAACAGACTTCATGAGGATGTCTCTAATTTTAGAGATATTGTGCAAATGCAAAAAAGCAGTCCTAAATATTTGTTCAATATGTACATTGAAGGACATATGGTCAAAAATAAATCCAAGATCCCTCACAGTGTTACCGGAGGCCAAGATAATGCCATCCAGAGTAAGTATCTGTTAGACACCACGTTTCTCAGATTTGTGGGGCCGAGTACAATAACTTCAGTTTTATCTGATTTCAGTAGCATGCAATTAGAGGCCATCCAGGCCTTTATGTCTTTAAGAAGGTCCTGGGTTCAAATCCATAAATCTGGCTGGGACCTGTCTGTGTGAAGTTTTTCCCGGGTACTCCAGTTTCTTCCCACAGTCCAAAGACATACAATAAGTGGGGTTAGGTTAATTGATGATTAATACTGGTTAACATTGGTGTGTGTGAATGTGAGTGTGAGTGGTTGTCTCTCTGCGACAGGCTGGCGACCTGTTCAAGGTGTACCCACAGCTGGGATAGGCTCCAGCATGCCCGCGACCCTGAAAAGGATAAGCAGAAGAAAATGGATGGATTCCCCTTTTACATGAACAAATTGGAGTCTATTAAATAGATGTGATTCAAATCACTGCAGCACAGCATATTTAATACCTATGGCATGCTCTATTCGAATCTGAGGTCTAGCAGAACAAGCATAGAGATGTCAGAGGCCATAAGATCATTTGTAACCTTCACTAATGCTGTTTCTGTACTGTGATGAATTCTGAAACCTGACTGAAACTCTTCAAATAAACTGTTCCTCTGCAGATGATCATTTAGCTGTTTTACAACTACTCTTTCAAGGATTTTTGAGAGAAAAGGAAGGTTGGAGACTGGCCTAAGCTGGTTCAAGTGATGGCTTTTTAAGTAATGGTTTAATTACTGCCACGTTAAAAGACCTGTAGCACATTGGCCATTAATAGCGATAGACTGATCATATTTAAGATCAAAGCATTATTTAATGTTAGGACTTGTAGATGTTATGTTAGCAGTCTTGTAGACCTGGTGGATATTAAGAGCTTTCAAACAAGGACACTTTTAAACTGGAGGAACAGAAAGCAATCCGCTGGACATATACAAGGATCGTTAGCTGATTGAGAGATTTCCAAGAAGAAATAATTCATTATGTGAATGTACTGAAGAGCTGTTGAAGATTTACAGTTTTTTGTGGGACCACAGCCCAGTAGTTCGTCATCTTGACACAAGATGATAAGTTAAAATGTAATCATCTTCTGACTAATAAATCCTTGTTTTTCTCTTGTTTTATAAATGAGTCACACCTCTTCCTGTAAATCGTCCACCTCTTCCATCCATCCATTTTCTTCATCTTAGCCAATTCAGGGATGCCCTAGGGCTAGAACCTGTCCCACCAGTCATAAGCTAAGAGGTAGCGTCTAACTGGATAGGACACCCATCCCTTGCACGGCTAACACAGAAAGACAGATAACTATTCATTCTCACAATCAATCTAACGTGATTCTTCCCACGTCTTTGGACTGTGGGAAGAAACCAGAGTACCCAGAGAAAACCCATGCAGGCACAGGAAGAACATGCACCTTCTTGAATCAACAATATCCATCTAGAAGAAGTAATACAGGTTTCTCTTAGGTGAATTTGTTGAAGTACAGCAGTCATTAACGTCTGCAGCTTCCTCTTTGGCAGAGGCGTCAGTGGTTGTTGGCTTTGGCTCTCTGACTCTTCTGTATTGTCTGTAGAAGTCTGCAGTGTAATCCTGCTGTGGAGGCTGTGCTCCAGCAGTGACAGGTGGTTGCCCTTGCAAGATGCGCTTCACAATCTATGTCCTCCACTATTGCCTCTCTTTTTTTCATCATTATTAATTTTTTTTTTTTCTTTTGGATTATATGTAAAGTTCAAGGAAATCCCAGTAAAAAACACTTTCATTAATTGCATCACATTTGTTAATTCATAGCTTTGTTAGGCAAGGAATTCACCATAATCTAGCAGTTCTACCCAAGAATGTGGAATATAGCCTTATTTTTGTAGCAAATTAGTTTATGTTTAACTGTTACCATCAGTCTCCATGTCACATGATGGTTTTTTTGGCTCTGAGGTGATATATATGCAATATACAAAACCATGACATAAACCAACTGTCACTGTATATCAAAGACACCAGCATCAGTGGTTAGATGTAGTAAACACACAGCTGTCATCACTGCATTCATGTTAATTCAGTAATAATTCAGGCTCATCTGCTAAGGGCTTAAGAGAATTAATCTATAATAAAGCTATACTTCATACTTTAAGTATTTTCATAAACCTGTCAATACGCAATCAGACAGACTTTTGAGGTTCTCACGGTGATTAAAACTGATGAATCCTGCTTCATAACAGATGGTAATCAGGCTTCCTCTTACCTGAAGGCTGTGCTTTTATAGCGGTCAATTCATGGGTTGACTTTGCCACTCAGTAATGATAGTGACTTAATTTATTATGCATAATTTTTAATATTTCAAGCAAATACAGTATTATGATATTATGGACTGAATATTAAGGACTGGGGTTTTGGGTAGAGCAAAACAAGACATGTTGAAGATATGGCCTTCAGTGCAGCATATTTTCTATTTTTCTGAGGAATTATGCGACATTTGAGGCTATGGTGACTTTGTTGTGCACTGTGTATACTGTATTTCTTTTATAGCTCTAAAAGTTTTGAATTAATTCTGATCAAACTTTGTAGGAGTGTCCATTAAAATGTGCCTTACATCCTCTGAGGTCTTCAAGGTCAGCTTCATGATTTATTGGTCCAAAATTCACAAAAAGCCTGATAACTTAGAAACCATGATTCTGTGTGGTGTGTATTGAAAACATATAGGCATATAGGGCATGATATATTGGGATTCTATCTATTACATTACTTTGGACCTCTGACCTCCTCTTCAAGGTCAAATAAGGTCAAACTTTCATAAAATGTCTTTAATCTTTAAAACTCTGCTAAAAATTCTCCTGCCTTTGCTTGTATTAGCAACATTTAGGAAATGATGCTGGGATATGGGGATTCTCGATATCACATTACAGTTTGCATTCAAATATCATGTCATATTTGACCTCTGACCTCACATTTACATTTAAAATCTGCCTTTTTTCAAGTTGAGACCAAAATGTGTTCTATCTTTAAAGAAAGTGTTGTCAAGATAAAGAAAATGAGCCGCCTAGTTAGTTAATAAATATACTGTAGAATAATATTATATAATAAGCTCAAGTTATTCATGTCCATTTATTTTCAAATCAATACATTTTATCCAACACTTAATCCTGTATAATCTTTGTGTAATCAAAGTAAACATCTGTCGTGTTATCTGATTTTTACTGCACTACGAACTTCTTAAAGTACATTTAAAACGAACAACGTAAACAAAACAAATATTAATAAAATACAGTTCTTTTCCCTTCGATACTGCCCAGAGAGCGAGCTGCCTTGGTTTGCACTCTGGGAGTGCGTCTTGTTTTTATGGTAGTAATGGAGAGAGACAGAATATCAACCAAAAATCCAGAAAAAAGAAACACATAAACGTTATAAATTGATTTGCATGTCATTGAGTTAAATAAGTAGGAAGAGAAATGCTGAGTGAGATCCAAAAAACACCATCCCCACAGTCAAGCACGGAGGTGGAAACATTATAGTTTGGGCTGTTTTTCTGCTAAGAGTACAGGATGACGGGGCCATGTACTGTAAAGTCTTGGACAAGAATCTCCTGAAGATGGGCTGTGGATGGGTGTTCCAGCATGACAGTGACCCAAAACATGCCATCAGGGCAACAAAGGAGTGTCTAAAGAAGAAGCACATTAAGGTCATGAGGTGGCCTAGCCAGTCTCCACACCTCAGTCCCACAAAAGATCTGCTTTGAGTTATGCACTGCATTTTTACATGTCTCCGTTTCTTACCCTTGGAAAAACCAGTCCTTTTTTGAGCATTATTTTATTTTGTACGTGTTTTCATTGCCACATTTTTAGTCCATCTAATCACAAATAGAAATAATATAATAGAAATTTTAAAAAAGCATTGCAAACAGGAGCTCAGGTCTCAAGTCACTGTGCAGAACGCCTTGTTCCTTTCTAGCTAAAGACCACTGTGTATGAATCTGGTTGCATATTTGAGCTCGTTGTTCTGCTGCAGAGTGAATTTGGAACATATCAGATAAATAAGGATGTTGACATACGTTGATATAAATTGTAAAACCCTTAAAATACGACAGTGTCAATGAGGATTTAGATTGAAATCAAACTGTAGGGGTGTGGCATGATATTTTAATCCATTTTAAGTGATGTACCCCCGGGATAGAAGGCTTATAAGATGCTCCAACACTGCACAGAGGTTTGTACCAAACATGAATATTTTAGAAATCTGTCAAAAAACTTAAAACTAAAAATTATGAAATTATTTGTTAGGCAAATAAACAGAATTCTAATTTTTCTACCCAAATTTGAGCTGGCACAATGGACTTCTGAAGTAAGAAATTAATCAAGCATAACATTCAACCACTAAAACTAGTTTTTCTGTTCAGGAATGCAAGTAAATAACTGTAATTTGACATCTTAGTCAAAAACTAAATGGTATGCTTTGATTTTTTTTTTTTTCAGCTTTTTGAAAATTCATGGATAACAATAATTATATTTTAGTATCAAAAATATCTTTTTGATTAAAGATCTTGTGCAGACTACAAAGATAGAAAAATATTTTTTAGTAATTACCAATACAGTTAATTTAGGGCAGCTCTGGCATAAATCTTATAATGGGTGGTGGTCTAATAAAAGTGTTGAGCACTGTATGTGTACAGGGGTTACCCGTTAAGAGGTTAAAACCCATTTAGTTTAAGACCGTGCACAAGGTCTGTGGGTACAGACCTTGTGCACGGTCCTGATTTACTTTTAGAGGGCACGTTGTTTTCTTTGGACTGTTGGTTGAATAAAACCAGTTGTATTTCTCTCCCAGGTGTCAGATTGTATGCCTGCTCAAAAAATCCCTCCCTCGGGTCCCGATTGTAGCCTTCCCACTTAAAAACAGGGAGTACAGGAGTGCATCACTTCCTTGGAAAGTTAAGTTGTGGTTTTGACGTGTGGTTATGATTGATGAGTCACACCAAAGATTCTCACAGATGTTGTGCAGTTTGAGGTGAAATAGGTGTTGTTAGAAACGCAGTTGTATTGTTCTTTTACTTGCAGAACTGGCTGCCAGCTCTGACCAGGTGTCATGTTTCATGCACAAGAGGAGAAGCTCAGTGGTTAAAGGCAGAGTTGCTTTGCTTTGTCTTTTAAGCTTTAAAAGAACAATCCTCCCCTTCATAATGCATCTGAGGATAGCAAAATTGCCCTGTTTTGGATGTCTGGGAAACTAAAAATAAATGTGTCTTTTTGTCACAGCAATCTTTTCCAGAATAATCAGATCAGACCGTAACAGTCTCTGTCTCCTGGGGTGAAGTATTGCTGGTCTGTCTTTGCTTTTCCACAGTGATGATGATGAGTCCTAACAAATCCTTATTTTCTGCTAATATCTACAATAGTCCCGTGCTGCAGTGAATTCTTAGTCTCAGAATGTGTGGGTCTTTACTAATGTTTTGTCAAAGCAAAGCTATTGTTTACCACTGCCATTGTCACTGCAGTATTAAGACTGGACTCGCCACATATTGATGCTTGGTTAGGACCTCTTGGTGTGATATTTTAACACAGTGGATACCATTATGAGTAATTTTTCAGGGTAATTGTTGTGACAGGCAAAATTTTAATCCAAACCACAATCTTTTTAAAACCTAACCACGTAGCTTTTGGTGCTGAAACCTAACCGAAAAAACTGAAACAAACTGGAAAAGACAAAACTCCAAAATGGGAAATGAACTAAAATCTACTGGTTAACTGTCTTAAGATTTACAGCTCTGCCACCCATCCTTTCTCCACATGTGGACTTTATCTTTCTTTTCACTCAGGGCAGTTTGCTCTTGATTTCCAGTGTTACCATAGCCGTTGCATCAAGGCACCAATTCAGTTTAATTCAGCTGTATTTATAGAGTACCAAATCAGAACAGTCTGAAGGCTTTGCCGCCCATTCTACTTTTAAATATGCAGGGAACCACAAGTAAGCCAGCAGATACTCCAAAGGATACTTTGTACTTCCCATTAAAAACTTATTGAAGATGACTTTTATGCATCTAAACAAAGACATCTTAGAAATATGTATCCCTTTATATGTAAAAATGTTAAAAATGAAAGTGCACTTGTCTTCCGCTGCAAGCTCCTCAGATGACCACAGGGTTGAATTCAGACCTTTCTTCCTCTGAGGTAAGACTGTTTAGAACTGCATTGCTGTACCACCCTAGAATGTGAGAACAGTGAACAGCTTCTGTCCAAAGGCTCGTACAAATAAGTTTACTATGCAACACAAAATGAGACATAACCTGCATTTAAACACAAATGTCAGCTGTGTCTGACGAGGTGGCCGAGTGGTTAAGGCGATAGACTGCTAATCCATTGTGCTCTGCACGTGTGGGTTCAAATCCCATCCTCGTCGGTTAGCTTTCAATAAAAGCATTCTATTTATGTGCAGATATCTATAAATCCCATTAAATGTTATTTTATTTATATTTTAAACTTTGCTGTCCAGAAATATTAGTTTCTGTAATTGTTTGAACATTGTGTGGCTGTCTAAACACAACATTTCACAATCCAGTAGAATGTCAGTGAAAGAAGGGCATTTTCCTTATTGACCCAACAGCCTGGTATGACCTTAGATATGTGCAGATGACTGTTAGGCCAGTGATCAACAGAAAATTGCAGAGTGGGTAAACACATGAAGTCATCAGTGAAAATAGTTTGTTTCATCTTTGTACTTGTCTGAAAATACAACTTTTCACCTTTCAGCTTTCAACCAAATGTAGACATAGATGTGATAGTTTTTCAGATTTAGCCAAGACAATAAGCACTACATATGCATGTCAGATACACCAGTGGCCTCTGTGGTCACATTGCTAAAAGATAACTCGTGCTTTACATAATATTATTGTATATTATTGTTAACTTTGCCTGCACAATATATCAGTATTTTCCCATTTTCTAATATTTGTGCAATACAGGAGTATGAGCTGCATATTTCTCACAAAATATCCAGCATGGTGGTTGTGTACTCTTCAGAATAATTCAGAATCAGGCTATAATCACTGGAGACTTTATTAGGCAAAACTTGTTAGTACCAGGCTGGACCCCCTTCATATTGTTTATGCCAAATACTGACGCTACCATCCAACTGTTGCAGCACAAATTGAGACTCATCAGACCAGGCAGTGTTTTTCCAGTATTTTGTTCTCCAATTTTGGTGAGCTTATGTAAGCTGTAGCCTCAGTTTCCTGTTCTTAGATGACAGGGGTGGCAATCGGTGTGGTCTTCTGCTGCTGTAAGCCCGTCTGCTTCAAGGTTCAACCTTTTGTGCATTCAGAGATGCTCTTCTGCATGTCTTGGTTGTAACAAGTGCTTATCTGAGTTACTGTGGCCTTCCTATCAGCTTGCTGACCTCTGGCATCAACAAGGCATTTTCATCCATAGAACTGCCACTCAGTGGATATTTCCTCTTTTCCAGACCATTCTCCGTAAACCTCAGAGACAATTGTGTAGATCAGCAGCTTCTGAAATACTCAGATCAGCCCATCTGGTACCAACAAACAAACTTTTCTTCTACCTTTCTTCCTCATACTCGGTTTGAACTTCAGCAGGTCGTCTTGACCATGTCTACATACCTAAATTCAATGAGCTGCTGCCATGTGAGTGGCTGATTAGACAGTTGTGTTACCTAGCAATCGAATAGGTGTACCTAACAAAGTGGCTGGTGAGTGTATGTTTTATCAACAGAATTCTTCCAACAGGTTTTGTTTAAATTGATGTGCATTGTGCCAATCATCATTGATCTTTGTATTTTGGGCTCTGTATAATCAATAATGCTTGATTATACTTTTCACCAGGCAGTGGACTTCAAGCAGACTTCAAAGAAGTAGAACAGGAATGACTGCTCAGCTTTCAGGTCTCCAGCTGTTCATGTCCGCTTCAGAGTATAATCAAGGCCATAGTGGGGAGGTTCCCCTGCTCAACACACTGGGAAAACATTAAAAGCACTCGACAGGGTAACTCAGCCAACAATATTCTTGTGTGGAGTGCAGTGTCAGATTCACTCAGGTACAGAAGTGAGGTCTGGTGTTATCTCTTTCTTGAAATAATCTCTGACAGTCAAGTACCAAAAATGTATCACATGTCAATTATATTTTTTTAGGCTTGTGTAGCTGTTATTAAATTGTTAGGATGTTAGAAGGGTCACACACTTCCTGTTGGATTCCTGAATCTCATCCTCCTTTTATCCAGCCGTTGAAACAAAAAGATTTGTAGTGTTCTGCCCTTGGCATTGCGGGAAAGCCACAACAGTTTGATCTGGATTTTTTGTTTTGTTTTGGTGACTGAATGTTGGTGCAGTCATGTGCTTTAAATGTAATACCTTTAAAACAGGTTTTAGAATATTCTGCTCCAACTAACTTACTTTCTTCATGTACATGAATGTAAATATAGCAAGTAGGAGAAAGTCCTTCACAACATTTATTTCTCAGTAGGGCAAGCCTCATGGCTCTTGTTTCCTAAAAGTTACCCCAGAAGTTTGTCTTGCTCAAAAACACACAAGACTTGCCCAGCAGAACAAAGGAGTCTTTGTGCCTCCCAAGCCACCACCTTGCTTCGTTTAGCACACTGTGTACTTCAACTAACATGCTGCATGAACTTGACTTGAGACAGGAAGGGTGGAGGGAGCCTGGTTTGGCTGCAAAATATTTCGGGTTTTGGAGCAGTAATGACCAAAATCCTTTAGATCTTTTCATGTTGATGTGCAGGTTTTGGATGCAAGACAAGAACAATGAAACCAATGTTTAAGTTTTCAGATTTGTTAAATTTGACCTCAAATGCTCTTTGGGTCTCTTTCCTAGTTGTGAGTTATCTCGTTTCTCCCTCCACTCCCGATGATCTGGGCACAGGGAAAGAATCAGGTTAGAAGCAAACCAGACAGCACAGAAAGAATTGCAGGTGTGGTGCGTGAGCAAGCCAAACTAACTCTTTCTTAGTCAACGATCCAACGAAGACTAGATGCCACTTGTCTGCTTAAATAGAAGTCATGATGAGCACATCAGGAACAGGTGCGTGAGCCAGCCTCCAGCAACAGCCGGCTCAGCGGGCGGAGACCAAGGCTAGCCCAGCCCAGAACCACAGGCCAGAAAACAAACACACAAACAAGCGAGAGAGAGAGAGACAGACAAACAAAACCCTGGCAGAGCAAACCCAGGGCCACCAAGAACCATGACAAAAACAGGGTCTGTGTGAAAATAAACCTAATAGATTAAAGCGGTATTAGGTGTAGCTAAAGTGAAACAGCTACTATCACTTTGCCGTTAGCGCTCTCCATGCTTAGCTGTCCTGCTAGCAACTGATATGTTGCTGCTGTGTGGTGGTGTTATAAAGAGCATACAGTACACTCTCTGTCAATTCTAAGGTTTTACATATCAGGACATAATCTAAAAATCATCTTGTTCTTAGCAGGCCTTAAAATTGGGAAAATGCAGCCTCAGATGACCAACATAACATGACATATTACACCGTGTCATTTTGTATTTTATAAAAATTAAGCCAAAAAGCAGAAGCAGTGTGTGAGAAACTAAGTACATCCTTACTATTTCCATAGGAATTAAAAGGATAAGTAGCAGCCAGGTGTTGCTAATCAAATGCACTTGATTAACTGAGAGGTTTTAGCAGTTTCTGTGGAATTCATGTGTGTATTAACACAGCGTCAAGGAGGAAAGACAGCAGTGATACAGTTGTTGCTGCATATCAGTCGGGAAGGGTTATCAGGCATTTTCCAAATACTCTGAAGTCCATCATTCTACAGTGAGAAAGATTCACAAATGGAAAACATTCAAGATAATCTTCCCAGAAGTGGCTATCTCAGCAAATTCACCCCAAGGTCATACCATGCAAAGCTCAGAGAAACTGCAGTAATTAGTGACATGGTATAATATGGCATGTGTTGTTGTTCATCTCAGGTTGTATTTACATTATTTTAAGACCTGGTAAGGACTAGACCAGTTTTATTATGTCCTGATATGTAAAACCTTAGCACTGACAGAGAGTACACTTTCTTTACTATGACGGTACAACTGAACTGAATAAATCGACTAAAGACACGGATCCAACTTTGCGAGTCTGGAATGGATCAATGTCCGGTTCAAATATCAGATCAGAACTTCCCTAATTTTCTTTGCAAAGTTTTGAAACCTCTCCCCCAAAAAGGGCACCAAGTGTCTTTATGGTTCGATAATGTTAGCTAGCAGTGTCTGTGTAAATACATGTCCAGCTAATGCTGGAAGTAGCATACTATCACAAATAGCTAATCCACGCTGGGTGTCGTTAGCTAACAACAAAGACTCAGTAACAATGACTCAAGAATTTGTGTGAGTACTAATACTAAGACATTAGATGTTAAAAAGTGCAGTATTTATAACATAAAAAGGAAGTACTACCTGAAAACTTGTCTCTGCAGGCATTGTTTTATCTTTGCTTGGCTTGATCACGAGGTAAAGTGAAGAAATAAAGTGCTCATGTTAGAAAGTAACATCAGAAAAGTTGGATGACATAACAGTTACTTAATTGTTGAGAAACAGGTTTTGTTTGAGAGATTCAGGAAATATGCCTCCACTCCCTATCAGGAATGCCAAGGATATGCTATGTTTCTATTCTGGATGACGAGCTGACGTTTAATAACAATCCATTTAGGTGAGGATCAAAAACCTCAGGAAATTATTATTGGAAGTAGGAGTAAACAAAGCAGGTTATACTGAAGTAGAGCAAGAAAATTAAATGTGTAAGTTTTACTCCACACAGTTTCTTTTCTTTAAGCATTGAAGCACTGAGTTCCCACACTCAGCTCTACATGGGCTGCAGGTTGCATAACATGGCACAGTAAGGTTTCACAGCCTTTAAACCTATGTGACATAAACAGTCTGTGTTTAGATAATGCTTGGACAACCTGGGTAAATCTGCTGCTCAGCTGTCAGAGACCATCTTTCCTGTGTCGGCTGAGTTCACCAGGGTGGGGCTTATGGATGGAGGTAGGATAGGGTGAAAAACAGGAACTCTCCATTTTGAATGGAACAGGGAACTCCAGACTGTCGACTGTAATGTTTATTTTGTTATTCAGACAACCATTGTCTTGTCACGCATTGTCTTGACTGTGCAGGGTTGGGTCAGGTTTGGTTTTGAACTATTTTAAACAGAATACCACTACTATTACGCAAAACTACTACAAATGCAAGTTAATGATTTAGTTCTTCTGACATTTCATCAACAACTAATGAGATAAATGTGGGGTAGAAGATATGAAAAGGAATCTAAGCCACATCAGATGGATTTGGTTGGATTTGTTTAACAAATTGTGGCAGGTTCTTATTTTCATATTTAGGAGCCATCATTATTGTGAGGTAGGCAGATATTATATTTACCCAAGTCACTGCTGAGAACCAGGAACATGGGCATGGTAGGCAGGCAAGCTTTAAGCAATCCAACCTTTTAGGGCAAATTATAGAAATCTCTTTGTTTAGCTGAACAACTGGGAAAGAACGCTCACTGCAGTGTTGGTAGGAATCCTTCATGGCACAGACAAACAGTGCAAACGACTTTTAAAATGTAAATTTCCAGCTCCATTTTTTTTTTATTCTTGAACTCTAATATAGTAGCTTTCACCATGCAAATTGGAGGCGGGTAGGGCTGCTGCGCTCACAGTCAGAGCTGCGTGCCTGAGATAATATAGAGCCAAGAGTAGAAAAAAAAACTGTTTAAACCAAGTGATTTAGGCTTCGTTGGTTGAGTGGGTCTGTTGGCACTTTAAGTTTGGTTGTCAAAACTAAACCAGGAAGTTGTCTGTAAACTGTAGGGACCTCCAAATGAAGCCAGCGAGATACTTCTAAGTAGGCTTGCTGTCTTCTTGTGTTGAAGGAAAAAATCATCAGCAGTACTGTAACAGTACAGAAAAACAGAAATTTTCATCTTCTCTCAAAATATGATTTTAGCATAGTAGCCAATGGATGGTTAAAGTGTATTAGTAGGACCAATAGTTTAGTTAATTCCATCTGTTTATTTGTTGTCTCAGTCATGTTATGTATTTCTCTTGTTGTCAGATAATAGCATGTCACCAGATAGGATAGCATTTATTGATGTCGCCTATTTATCTGTCAGTCTTGGCACCAAAAATGTAAAAAAAGACTGAAGAAAATATTTGTGTTCACTTAGGGTACAGGCCAGATGGTCTTTTAAAACATCTGTATCACAGTCCTTTAGAAAATATGACACAGTTGGTTTATTTTGTTTAGATTTCTATCAAAGTGTGCCAAAATTTGTCGTGGTTTAATTATTTTTGTGCGTTCACCCTCCCGCTTCTGTTTCACATCTGTTTTCTCCATTAAGCTTGACCCTCATGAATTGAGACATTGTTTATGGATTTTATTATTTCCACAAAATGAGTTGTTTTCCCTGTTGAGTCACAATGGCCTTTGTTTAGCTAAATGTCCTGCCCTCATAAATATTATCTTCTGGCATAGCAGCACTTGTGGGCAGGTACACGTAGACGCTGGCTCATATAACTGAGGGATGTTATTTTGTTTTTGTTAGCCTTCCTCCATGTTAAGATAAGTGTGCAATCGCTCACACAGCAGTAATGATGTACTCCAAGAAAATGACACAGTAATAAAGTATAATATTATGGGCTTTTATCATCTCTGACTACCGTATCCATGAGACGGGCTGTGTGTTTTCTGGTTCACATCATTGCCGTTCTTGGCAATCGCTGAGCAAACAGGAACATATTTTAGTTGTATTTGTACACGGCGTTGGTTGCAAAAGCTCATGGTTACTAGGGGCAAAATGAGCGCTGGTGGACGGGTTCTCAGACTCGTCTGACGAAATAAAATCTGGTAAACCACAGAACACATATGCACACTGACACCTGTTGCTCTGGTAAAGAAATGTAAGTGTCTGCATCATAGCTGCTTCTGGTGTGATGCATCCTTGTATTAACTCATAGTTGCAGCTGCATCCCACAGTCTAGTCAGCAGTATTTATACTGTAATAACTCCAAATGGCTGCTCCTCTGTTGCTGTACTGTTGCCTGGCTGAGAATGTGGCCACCACTTTTGTTCTTTGTGGATTGAGAAGGCTTGGTGGGTTTGTGCCCCCCCCCGGAGACAGAGTTGCAGTGTTTGTCTCTAACCAGTGGCAGGCACAGAGCAGCCTGCAGTGGATTTATTGGGCCGCTGCCTGCCACCTGCCCAAGAAAAGTTAATAATCAGTCCTCAGGAGCAGGAAGATCCTGGGCACAACTGCTTTTCTTGTGGGCTTGTCTTGTTTGCCAGACCTTCTGCCAGTGTTATGCACTATTCTGAACCCTAAAATGTAGCCTCAACAGGATATCTAAGTCAGGTAAAATCTATTAGATTATTCTGCTTTAGTCTTTTGAAAAAAAAAATGTGTATGAGTAAATATGAGTCATGATGTTCAGTAGTAGGAATTCAAACTTTCCAGTTCCCTTTAGCTGATACCAAGTACTGATACCAGCGTTAAATTAATAAGCTGTAATTTTCACTATTAGGAAGAGGCTGCTAATCATTCATTATAAGGTTTGATTTAAACACTGCTTTAATAAGTTTATAAAATAAAATGTAGCAAATAAATACATCCAAGAATATAAATGGGCTTAGTTAATATATCTTAGTGAATCTAGTCTCCCTAACGAGCATGTTTTGGTACTGTGTAGCTGCATGGGGACAACATGCTAGCTCCACGCAGAGGTCTCACCAGGAGGTTCAAACCAGAAGCCTTCTTGCTGTGAGGAGACAGGAACAGCCACTGCACCACTCTGCCCCCACGCTTGTAGGTAAAATGTGAAACTGAAAGTTAAGTTCTGGGAACAGAACAACAACACAGTGTTCTGGCCACGCACACAAAAAACATGGCAAATGAAAACTGAGGAAGGTAGGTTTAGAGAAACGAGCGTAAGCTGGTTGCAATGTGGTCTCAGCTACTGAGTAACAGCTGCACTGGTCTCTGCCAAGAAACAAAGCAGTGCTTTAATTCTGACTCACACCACAGAAAATCATTTTTAACAGCTGCCTTATTTTAGAGGTCAGACGTAGAATATGTGTAAATTCAAAGTGTAACGTGATGATCAGTGACCTGAACGCAGAGTTGGTTTCTGTGTGACCTCGTTTGAGGTGGACTGAATGTGGTTTAGCTCCAAACACTCACAGACCACTGGGCGAGGGCTTTCTCTAACTGAGAAGCCGGGCACACAGTCAGTTTTTTGGTTCTTTATATTTCTCTCTCCTTTTCCTATTTAGTTCACGCATATTGGTCAGTTTTATTAGGCTATATTATGTCATTTTTATTCAGATAGAGTTCAGATCAACAGAAAACTGTTCAGTATTGTGATGACATTAAGAAGTCTGCTCAGACGGTGCTCTCTTTTCTTCACTTTAAAAACGTTCCCACTGGATTATAGACGTGCGTGATTATGACCTGTGTTAGTGTTTTCCCAGGACTTGGTGTTATTCTGTCAACAGGTTGCCTTTGATAGTGGGTCAGTGAAAGGTGGCTATGGTGTTTGGAGTGGTAATGTTTACACCATCATCCACGTCTTTTACTCAGATACCTGCAGTATATCCTTACCTACAGCACAGGAGTGTGTTATTTTTGTCACACTTGTGTGATCACTGTGGGAATAATTGCTGCTATGTTATTCTGTCAGTGGCATATTGCAACACAGTGACATCACAATCAAGGCTTTAGACTTGACTTATAAGAAGACCTGATCATGAGATCAGTATTAAAACATTTTTTATCAGTCTCTAGTAACCATGCCTACTTGAACAGTGTTTGAACTCGCTTTTATGTCTGTGCGATGTGACTGGATTCTTTAATCAGGTCAGATTTCAGTCACCCATTAGGAGCATAAATATAGCACTTTTATACAAAGCATTTTAGACACATTCACGTGGTCCTTTATTCTATACAGCACTTTATTTACCTCGCATCAGCAGCCAATTTAGTATCACCAGTTTCCCTAACATGCGTAGCTTTGGTCTGTGGGAGGAAGTCAGAGTTTCCGCAGGAAACCAACATAGGCACAGACAGAACATACAAACTCCCAAGGGATTCAAACCCGGAACCTTCTTGCTGTGAGGTGACAGTGTTAATCACTGCATAACCATGGATCCATCCATTGTCTTAGCTGCTTTACCAACTACGGTCATGTTCAGGAGCCTAGCAATACAAGAGGTGGGGTAAACCCTGGGCAGGTTGCCAGTGGTTTGATGTATATCTGAATAAAATATCTCTTATAGAGGTCATGCTTTTCTTTTAAATTTAAGGCTTTATTAATCCAGTTTAATTTCATGCCTATTTTTCCTGTCATCAGACCCTCGAAGGACTAAGTCATCATCCATGATGTGAACTTGTGCAACCTTTTCTGTAAAGAAAAAACAAAGGAATTTCTTTTTCGGAAAAAAATGCAAATTATTTTTGATGTGTGTCAGAATTAACTATGTCTGCAGATTTCCAAGATTTAGGAGAACTAACAAGTGAGAAATCATGTGTTCTGTCAGCTTAGGGTTAGAGGTTAGAGGTTAGGGTTTGGGGTGCCGAGACCTCAGGAGGTTTGGTTCTCACTGAGGTATCGTATCACTTCCTGCCGGAGCACAGTGGTGTTTTGCTGTGTCTTAGCTGTTTAATCTGTGTAGCTCCATTAATCTAGATAACGAAATATTTCACAGTGTAATCTTCACATGCTTTACCCAAAGCACAGTTCCTGCTGAATGGCTTGCAAATTATATCCACTTATTATTCGCTTAGTGGGTTTTTAGGAATTTGCTAGCTTCGCATAGCTCTTAGCTTAGCTCTTAGCAGACTCACCTGCAGCACGGTGTCTTCTCCTGTCCCTCCCGCACTTGCCTGCTCTGTGTGTCAGAGGTTTAGTTACTCCTCAGGTACCGTACTGGGGTACCATATCACTCCAACAGAGCACTTTGCTCTCAGACTGCTGGCTTATTTGTGGTTCCTCGGATACTTAAGAGTAGAATGGGAGGCAGAGCCTTCAGCTTTCAGGCCCCTCTTCTGTGGAACCAGCTTCCAGCTTGGATTCAGGAGACAGACACCCTCTCTATTTTTAAGATTAGGCTTAAAACTTTCCTTTTTGATCAATCTTATAGTTAAGGCTGGATCAGGTGACCCTGAACCATCCCTTAGTTATGCTACTATATACCTAGGCTGCTGGGGGGTTCCCACCTCTTTTTACTCTGTTTATACCCCACTCTGCATTTAATAATTTGTTATTATTATTCTCTGTCTCTCATCCACAGCATGTCTTTTGTCCTGTCTCTGTCCTCAGCCCCAACTGGTTACGTTGTCCATGGACAAACAACTCCATGCATGAACTGAAGCAATGTTGTAAAGAAGAGTGGGGCACGTGTCCTCCACAAAGTGGAAGTCCCAACCGGTCACAGCAGATGGCTGCCCCTCCCTAAGCCTGGTTCTGCTGGAGGTTTCTTCCTGTTAAAAGGAAGTTTTTCCTTCCCGCTGTTGCCAAGTGCTGCTCACAGGGGTCGTTTTGACTGTTGTGTTTTTATTGTAATTATTGCAGGGTCTTTACCTTACAATACAAAGCGCCTTGAGGCGACTGTTTGTTTTGATTTGGCGCTATATAAATAAAATTGAACTGAATTGAATCAAGGTTAAAGGTAGTAAAAATAAAGTACCCCCATGCCATTTTCCTGTCACAAACATGTGCCAAAGTTTTGTGTACATTCCTTGCTACTCAACAGAACATGTTTATATGCTTGAGGGCTGACAAACACACTGGGGGCATTTTCTTTTTGTTCAAACAGTTCCAAAGCATATTTTTCTTAAGAGAATGGCTTGTGCTGTTTGCTAATCTGCATTGTTTAAATGCATGTTTACTTGCTTGTGGTGTTCTTCTCCTTCTCTGCTGACTCATTGCTGGGTTCCTTGTGTGAGTCACTGTTTTGGTTTTTTTCCAGCTGAGGGATGATGCTTGTCTATTCAAAACTGGTGTTTGTGTGGCTCAAGTTTCTGGTTGGAAAGCACAGTACACTGACTGGCAGTAGCTGGCAAAGTATGAGAAGAATGGGTAGCAAATATCTGCTCTACCCTATTGGCATTTGGGCTGGCTGCACATGTTTCTAAATAGAGATGATGAGACTCTGGAGTTAATTAGATATAATGAGTAATTAAACTTAGCACAAAAGTAAGGACGTTTGTGTTTTTGGTTGATTATTTCTTTGGCGATCCAGGTGAGGAGTGCACTCAGACAGCAAGCACACTTCAGTTGAAACTGTCATAGCTGCAAAGGTTGGGTTGGCATCATGTTAATATGTTACTCAAGGGATGTCACTCAAGTTCATATGCTTGTGACTGGACATGAGCAAATACTTTTGGCACTATAGTGTAAGTTAACCCATATTCTTTGATCTGTGTAAACTATAGTCTTTGTATTTAAAGGTGGCATTGGTGCCACATGGAACCAGTGACCGTGAAGTCGCAGTTGATCTGTCTCGTTCAGTGTGCGTACCACAAGGTTGAAAGTGGTGTTATGGGGCATGGGGGGAATACAAGACCTAAGCCTGAGCTCATTACCACAATGCCCCATTGAAGCCTGTGGATTAAGGCTGTTATTAAACACGAACCTCATTTCCCCATCCAGAAGCCAAATCAAACAGCCTGCATACAATTCCAGTATTGTTACCCTCTCTGACATTTTCCTCACTAAGGCTCTTGACTGCCTTTAGGGTACAGTGAGAAATACTCTAATTGAGTTGCTGTGTCTTTATTTGGTAGAATCTCGATATCTGTTTTAGATCACGTGAATACCGCGTTGGGCAGTGGTGTTAGTTTGTTGCAAGTACTGTAATCCTGGATTTACTTCTTTTGATTGCCATACATTAATCTAAAATTGTTGTAATTCTCTGAAACTGAAAATGGGACAGTCACCTAAGTGACTGTGTGGACATCTGAGTCATAAAACCATGAATGCATTTGAGGAGAGACTATGTGAAAGTATGTGCCACTGTCCCTGTGTGTACATGGGTTTGACCCTTCGTTGTTACTGCAGCGTCCACCTATAACAGGGATCCTCACATCCAGGTCTCGAGGGCCCCTGTCCTGCAGGTTTTAGATGTGTCCCTGAATCAACACAAGCCACAGGAAGCAATGTTGTAAAGAAGAGTGGGGCATATGTCCTAACCGGTCGCGGCAGATGACTGCCCCTCCCTGAGTCTGGTTCTGCTGGAGGTTTCTTCCTGTTAAAAGGGAGTTTTTCCTTCCCACTGTCAGCAAATGCTTGCTCACAGGGGGTGGTTTTTTTTTTTTTTTTTTCATTTTTGGCCACAGCGGCTTTTCGTGACAGTGGAGAGAGACAGGAAATGGGGGAAAGATACAGGGGAAGACAGGGGGGTCGTTTCGACTGTTGGGTTTTCTCTGTAATTATTGTAGGGTCTTTACCATACAATACAAAGTGCCTTGAGGTGACTGTTGTGATTTGGCGCTATATAAATAAAATTGAATTGAATCGAATCAAATCGAATTGAATCCACCCTTTGAGATAGGGTGAGGAGTGCGGCAATTCGGACAGAGTAGAGCCGCTGCTCCACATCGAGAAGAGCCAGTTGGGGTGGCTCAGGCATCTGACTAGGATGCCTCCTGGGCGCCTCTTGGGTGAGGTGTTCTGGGCATGTTGTACCTCAAGGAGGCCCCGGGGTACACTCAGGACACGCTGAAGAGATTATATCTCTCGGCTGGCCTGGGAACACCTTGGGGTCCCTCCAGATGAGCTGGTGGAGGTGGCTGGGGAGAAGGAAGCCTGGGCTTCTCTGCTTAGGCTGCTGCCCCCGCGACCTGGCCCCAGATAAATGGAAGAAAATGGATGGATGGACTCAAGGTTAAAGATAATAAAGGTGAAGGTTTCACCATTACCTTTTCCTGTTACAAGCATGTGCCAAAGGTTTAATACTCAACGGAACATGTTTGTATGCTTGAGGGCTGACAAACACATTGGAGGCATTTTCTTTTTTGTTTTCCAAAGCATATTTTTCTCAAGAGTATGGCTTGTGCTGTTTGCTAATCTAGACTGATAAAGTTATAGAGAAAACAGTTACTTCAAGTTATTGCAGTTAAAGGTGGTTCTACAAGCTTTTGAATCATGGGGTATATTTAGTTTTTCACAGGGCTGCATAGAGTCCTTTGAGAACTTTCTTCTCCCACGTATAAATATTAAAAATATTCATATAGGATTTTTTTCTTTTTTTTTTTTAAGACTTGGATGCTTTACACGACAACTTAGGTACTGTGGGTAATATTAGTACAGTCCTGCTCAGAAAGTAGCTCTACAGTGTAACTGTGGTAGTGGACTTTGTGAAATTAGAGCCTTTCCCTGTGAGTCTCTGACCTAGTTTGAAAGCCGTGAGGTATTTTCTCAGCTTTAATTACTGTTGGAGTGTGAATTAGAGGGTTGAAGCTACATTCACCTCTGTTTCTGGTACGTGATAAACTACCTATGGTGGGCTTGTGTACTCATGACCATGTATCTGGCATTTAGTTCTCCATCTGTATTACTCCTCGGTACTGTACATTTCCTTCCTTTGTCACTTTTGGTTTCAGGTCAACCTTTGAATGCATCCGCCTCATCTTTTTCTCTGCATCTGATGTCGGTGAATTATAGTAAGAGTCGTGTTAGCTTTCGCTAATGAATAATTCATCCTGTAGGTGAGATACATTGTAAACTCTGCTTCCTCACTGACTGAAACACCCTGCAGACCTGTCTAAAGGGCATGATTGATTATAGATTATCTGTGATGGGTCAGCAAATAGCTTAGTGCAAATGGGGGTTTGTGAAATCAATGAGCCACTTTAAGCAGTGCTGCCTGTATGATGTGGAAGAGTGTGCACATTAGCCAGCACTGGAATATTTCACTGTACCCAGTAATCAAAAAATTAGTGCTTGAAATTTAAATATAAATGTCATTTTATTTGGAGACCATACCAAGTAAATGTGATTTAATGAATGATGTCTCCAGAGTTAGTTTATAAATTGAGCATTGATCATTTTTCTTAACAGCTTGCCCAGCTAAAGTGGGATTTATGCATCTGCGTTAAATCTGTGGGTATGCTGTATGTGTTAGAATGATTGTTATCTTTGCTCACTGATTACGAGGACTTGGGAGAACTAGATGACCGATGATTAGTCCACACAGATTGCTAACTTTGCATCTGTGTTGTATCAGAACTGAAAAAAGTGGGTATGTCCTTATAGCGGTCCTCTTTTCAAAGCTCTTAGCTTATTGATTGCCTGCATGTGACACAAATTGCAGCTACAAAATCAGAGGTTACATTCTCCATGAAATGCACTAGTAGAAAATAAATCGGAGAAGTAACTCACTGAATGCATGGCAGCCTATTCATCCCTTCAAATCTTTCCCAACGCGTCTCAGAGAGTGGGAGTGAGAGTTAATTCTCTGTGCTTACATTAGCTCCTTTTGTCCATTCAGGATGCATTTAAAAGCATGTTCAACTTTTTCTACAGTAGCATTTGATGAATAAAATTAGACAAAAGCTAATCATCTCATCATAGGAGAATTATGTGCTGCCTGGATGGCAGTCATTTATCATCCAGAGATATCATCCCATATTGGATGCACGACTGTTGAGTCACGTCCACACTGTGCAGAGTTATAGGCATAAGTTTTTCAAAGTGGCAGATGGGAATGATGTTGAAATGAGTATTTTGCATATAGAAGGCAAGCCAATCACTAATCCAGACATTGCTGGCAGACTGAGCTATAATCTCTACGGCACTGACATATTAAATGAGACATTTATCAGCTGCTGGGTGCCTCATTTCAGATATTAATTACCCTTTCTTTTGTGTCGAATGTCTCATCCATCCACAGTACTGTAAGGGGTTTTGCATAAGAGGCTCCAATTGGCTTATATTTAATTACCCGTCTCATCATTCCTTGTCTGTTTCAAATGCAGTTTAGGATTATTTAAGGCTGAGAACAGAAGACTGTTTGTTCTTGCGTTTTTATTATTATTACCTTTATTCCTCGGTTATACCTCCTTATTCCTCAAAGTAATTTTTGTCTTGCTGCAACCTGACTTTAGCTGTAGTTTGCAGTCTCCTTGTGGTATTTGCACGTGGCTCCTTCTTTCTGTTTTCTTGTAGCTGCAGAAGTTAAAATGTTTTCTTTCAGGAGCGCTTTTATTTCTTCCTTTTGTGCTTCCACCAATCATTAGGCCAACATCAGATGAGTACAAGTATGGGGCATGCCAACGCACAAAAACTGGCATTAAAGAAAATGTAATCACACACTAATCAGACTTTTCTGCTGTGCGTTGCAGCTGCTCCGAGAACTGAAACACCCAAATGTGATCGCCCTTCAGAAAGTGTTCCTGTCCCACAGCGACAGAAAGGTCTGGCTCCTCTTTGACTACGCTGAACACGATTTGTGGGTGAGTCTCTGCACCGCTGCTGCATATGCAAGAGCTGCTCATATTATTAATGTGTGACAGAAAACTTTCACTGAAATCTGCAGCAAATGTTGTGCTGCTGGTACAGAGACGGGGCACTAAACTGTTAATGTTGTAATATAAGTGACTGCTGCAGTGTCTCTGAATTGTTAAAATGTACTTTATTTGTTGATGACACTTATTTGTATTGCTCTGGGAAAAGTGTGGCACAACTTCTGAATTCAGTGAAAACCAAATATAATATTTGGTAACAAAGTATAAAGTCAAAATGAAGAATGAATAATGTTGAAACAAAGTGTCTGAAGATTCGTTTTTGCTTGACTGACTACAAATTTTGTTGGAAAACTCCTGAATGTAAAATGTCTAAATTATTGCATTACAATATAAAACTAAATCTTGAATCACAAATCAATATATTTACCTTTTAATTCCCTCCATGCACTACCTAACATGGAGGTTTTGGGAATGAATATTAAATCATCACTAATCCAGTAACCAATAACTAATCCGATTCATATGCTGCGGAGAAAAGCTATGAGAACTGTAAGTGGATTGGATTTGTGTTAACCACCCAAAGTGATTATGTGGGCATGCACGTGCTTTAAACAGTAACCGGCTTTGTTCCTGTGGTCAGAGGCAGTTTGAAATGAGAAAGAAAATGTTTGTGTAAAAAGCAGAATGAATATGTAATGTATATCTGTCAAAGGGCTAAACTTATGGAACAGTTGTGATGAAATAAAAAAGATGGTAAACAAATGTAAAACTAAGGCATGATAATCATTTGTTTTTTAAGAAACACTTTAATTAACCCATTTGAGAAATTCTTAATCTGTATTTTTTATGATTTATTTTTTACTGCAGTCTAGTTGGGAAAGTGTTGCCATTTAAATCATGTTTTAAAAGCATGTAAATATCGTGCTGAAATAAAAATTATTATAATTAGTTACTGTTTAACTATATAACTGTGTAAATTTGATCTACCTGCAGGTGATCCACCTGACTGTAGACTCATATTTGTACAATAATATATGTACTGAATAGTATTAGCTTATTGCTGCATATTCATATGAACAAATATGTTTTTGCTGTAACTTGTGCACCCCAGGATACTCCAAAATAAGTTTTAACAATAGTAGCCAGTCATGTGTCAGTACAAAGTGTCCCTAATTTACCAAATGCATTGTCATTTATTTGAATTCAGTCATCACACATTACACAGGCAGAGTTGACGTTGTTAATTTAACCCCAGCTGTAGAAATACGTCTTTTAATCCCCTTTTTTTTGGGTGAAATTTCAGATTATTATTATTGTAAACCAAATGATTCAAAATGATTATGTTAACGTGCAGCGTGTGATCAGGGTAACCAGCCTTGTTAGTGCATTTTGGTGCTTTTTGGTCGTAACACTTTAGTGATATTTAAAGGTCCCCACAATTCCACACAAAAGAAAAAATTAGGAAATATGAGTGAGCTATGAATTATATGCAATACCTTAAAGACTAATACATTTCTTGTTTTATGCAGAAAAGCTAAAAACTTTATATTTTTTCCTTTATTGTAGTCCGTGTGTCTTCTTTGTGTTGTGTTGACCTAGAAATTTACAAACTATTTCAGTTTTTACATTATATTTTTTTTATTTCCGTATATCTTCCATATATTAAAAAGTAAAGTAAAAAGCTTCAGACCAATCACTGATCCCTGTGGTACCCCACAGATAACCTTCCTAATCCTGTGTCATTGATTGCTCACAATGCTATTTTCCAAAGAATGTTTCAACATGGTAGAAGCTCTTCCTGGGAAGAGCTTCTACCATGTTGAAACATTCTAACGTCCTCAAAAATTGACTAGGACCTATTGTATCACAAACTTCCTGCATGTCAGGCAACTTCACACTTTTTGATGCTGTTCCCTTCTAGACGTGACCTATTGCTGAAGCGGGCAGTAAGTTTAACACGTCAAGCTGCTTGCTGATGGCTGTTGGTTGATTTTCCAACTTGGTCTAACCTGGTCCGAAAAGGTTTTAAGCAAAATCGCAATACACAGGAAACATGGAGGAGTTTTATGTGTGCTTGTTTGTTGTAAATGTTGTGTTTACACCATCTGACGAGGCATGCATAAGTGAGGTGAACCCTTTCTTTGCTTCGCAGCACATCATCAAGTTTCACCGTGCCTCCAAGGCCAATAAGAAGCCCATGCAGCTGCCCCGAGGGATGGTGAAGTCTCTCCTGTATCAGATTCTGGATGGGATCCATTACCTCCATGCCAACTGGGTGCTCCACAGGGATCTGGTGAGGAGCTATATTAGCTTTACTGCTCCAGTTTCCTTTTCCAGACACTCACCTACTCCAGTGCACGTTTCCAAAGGCATTGTGATTAACCACGTGATTAAAATTGACAAAATGAAATGGAAAAAAAAAAACTTATAATAGGCTTGAAAAAAACACCAAAACACAAACATAACACCTGTGCTGCATATGTTTCAAACAGGATGTCCATATAACTGTAAGTTAAAGTGTTTTTGTATTGTAGTTTCTTATATCTTAGACATACCAAGCACCCCAGCACCACCACCACCACCTATTTTTATAAACCAAAAAAATATATCTGCAAATACTAAAATGAATAAAAACAAAATGTAAAATAAAAACTAAGCTGGACCAAGGCAAGCAAAACTGCTCTCTCATCTGGCTAAAACTAAGCAGTTTGAAAAAGAAAAAAAATGCTAAAATAAATTGATGTCTCAGATTTATTGTTACCCAGGGGAGTAACAATGCCAGTATCAGCCATGTGCAAGAAAAATCATGACATTTAACAAAGCAAAACAGTCTAACTATCTTACTATTTAGAATAAAAATATGGAAAATAATCTCTAACCTCCTGTCTGAAGGTTAGGCACTCTGCTACATCAGAACGAAACGATAACACTCTCTGCTGCTCAAGGCTTTTCACACAGAACCATCCAACGAAGCAGCGCGGTGTTATTTCAGTGCCTTCATTGTTATGTCTCCATGTGATGTATTATTATGATTTTAATTGTTGGAAGGAGGAGAATGTCCTGAACTCTGAATGCGTTCTGACTCCTGTCTAGCCTTTAACCTGGCTGCGACACGTGTGTGGTTCCTGTGGGAGTCTCTTCTCCTCGCTTTTCCCACAGCGCTTTGCTTCATCAGAGATTTCATTCTTTCCAGTTCAACGTGAGGTTGGAGCTAGAATACTTTGTATCAATAAAGTTAAAGGTTGAAGTTATGCTGCCTGACTGAACCAGAGTTGCTACATTTAGGTTTGCCTAACCCCACTTTACACAGGCAACCTGCAACAGTGACAAAACATTTTAATTGTATTATTAAACTGATTAATAAAAATCATCCGCTGTGTACAGTACCCAGAATGCAACCTGACTTCTGACTGTCTGTTGGTACAAGCTGGTTATATAACGAGAAGAACAAAATCAGGCACCGTCTTAGAAAACAGATCTGTCACATGTAAAATAAAGAAAAAAGCAGAACTGGAGCAGTTTCCTTTTTCTCAGTCAGATGTGAATCTGACTGTGCACTGCAGACTCCCACAGCCCATCTGAATGTGCCACACCCCTGCCTCTCTCTCTGTCTCCCTGCATCTGTCACTCCCCAGCGAGGACCATGTGTGCCTTTGCTTGTGGATGAAAAAGTATAATTAACCAAACAGCAGATTATGTAGTGAAACTTTGATTTGATTACTACCATCACCGCTTTGACGTCAGATCGGCCGCACTGAGGCCTTTTCCAGATAATGCTCTGGTGAGACGGCTGATTGAGATTATACAGTCTGAGTGAAAGTTAGCTAAGCTTGTGGCTGTAGATAAATGAGGTTCAGAAGTCAAAGGGCAGAACTGCCACAAAGTTCAAGCTTCTGGCTGCTCACTGGGATCCGTCTTCTTTATGTCTGGTTGTTGACGCTTATGTAATCCTAAACAATCCTTTGTGGTCATGTGGTGGCCTGACGGCACATTATGTAAACCTGGGCGGATCAAGGAGCCGTTCCAGTCTATTGGTGATTTTAGATGATCCATTGGGGCACCTTTAATGGGCGCTTTCTTGACAGCAAATAGTTAAAAAGCTGCCAGTATTGATTTATTATTAGCAAATATTTTTGACTCCACTGTAGTCATGGTGCATATTTGTAAGTAGGGCTGCTGAGCTGAAATGTTAGGTGACTCTCAGCTTTGAGGGGTTCAGATGGTAAGTTAAGGAAGACTTAACTTAACACTTAGTGCGGACTCACAGCTTGTGATCAGGGTAACCAGCCTTGTTAGTGCATATGGTGCTTTTTGGTCATAAAACTGTTGAATTTAGTGATATTTAAAGGTCCCCACAATTCCACATAAAAGAAAAAATAAGGATGTATGAATTATATGCAATAGCTTAAGGACTAATACAGTCCTTGTTTTATGCAGAAAAGCTAAAAAGAAATTATTTTTTTACTTTATTATAGACCGTGTGTCTTCTTTGTGTTGTGTTGACCTAGAAATTTTATTATACAAACTCTTTCAGTTTTACATCATCATTTTTCAGTTCAATATATCTTTCATAATTTCCCCCCCAAAAAATCAAAATTTAGTTTACTTAAAATCATTTAATAATACATTTAATAATAGAATTGATTAAAATGAAGCCAAATTTGAGGGATTTCCATGTCCCATTCAAGTAACTGTAAATTACACACAAAAAAGTTTCAGACCAATCACTGATCCCTGGGGTACCCCACAGGTAACCTTCCTTATCCTGACAAAGTATCATTAATTTGCTCACAATGCTATTTTCCAAATAGGTTTTCAACATGGTAGAAGCTCTTCCTCTTATCATTCTCCTCCAACTTCCTCAAAAATTGACTAGGACCTATTGTATCACAAACTTCCTGCATGTCAGGCAACTTCACACTTTTTGGTGCTGTTCCCTTCTAGATGTGACCTACTGCTGAAGTAGGTGGTAAGTTTAACTTTCAGCTTTGAGGGGTTCAGATGGTAAGTTAAGGAAGTCTTTTGTGAGTCCAGTGAACACTCAACACGGCTCCATGTTACATGCACAGATCACCTGAAATGATAAAACCAAATGTAGGAAACTGTCACAGTTGCTACTAGTTAATTTTCTGTCGGCCGACTAACTGCTGGGATTCATGTCTGGGTGCTGTAGAAATTTGTGGTGCATCAGTCAAGAGAAGATAATTAATTTTGTTTCCAGACAAACAGTCATGTTATGGTTCCTCACGTCTGTTTGTCCTGTAGACAGGCTGCTGACGTAGTCATAGTTACATGCTTAAAAATAAAAATAAAAAAAACAAAAGAGCTTCTGTAAATGAGAAAATCGAAAGTCCCAGCATAGCTGTAGTGTTGTCAAAAACACTGAAAACCGTCCACAGCAGTAGTTGCTTTGTCTGTGCTTTTTTTTGTCCTTTGATTTTCTTTTTGCGCTCCTCATCCTGTTCAAGCCAACTCAACCAGTAACCAATCAGCATTCAGTCTACACACGGTGTCATCGCTGAGGGTGATGCACCGCTGCCACCGTCTCCATAGACTCTGCATCGTCTGTGTGCTTAGTCCTACATTAACACCGGACCATAAACCCCCCGACTCTATATGTGAGATGTTCACATTACTCAACAGAAAAATACCATTATGTTGTACACAGTGGCCTTTGCCTTGGTTGTCAGGTGTCTTAGCATCAGACAACTCCAACAAATCAGAATTCTTCATGTAAATCTTATACAGCAGATAATTTAGATAAGCATAAAAAAATCCAGCAGAATAAGCAGAGATGTCCACACACCGAGCCACCTTCTCCCAACTCTTCTGGGGAGCACACAAGCTAGCTGAGAAGGCACTCTAAACCCATTCCCATAAGTTTAGATGATTGTTTTGCATTACACGTCGAGTACTGCAGGATTGCTGTATCGCAGTACTGTTGTTATTGTGGACAACATATTGTAACAGAATGGTCTCATGATTTACTCTGTGATCGCAGAAAAAAACACACAAACCTTGCTCTTTGGGTTTGTGTCTGCTTGCTAGCATTAAAGTACCAGTTTTTAACTTAATACACAGGGAGCTTCAGCTTCTCTGTAAACTTAATGTAATGAGCAGGTTTAAGTTACTGCTGATCGAACCCAAACAGCAGCTTTACATCAGCAAATAATAATTGTTTTCATTATTTGATCACTGCGTGAGATATTAGAGCTACTGATGATAGGCTGTGCTGTAGGGTGTCTGTGTGTGTAAACCAGCACACCTCCATCCAATCATGGCAATGGAAAAGCACTCACACAGTGCCAGTATGGCTTTACTAGTCTCTGTTGCACACAGCAGTTGTCATATTCAGAAAAACACAGGTGTTAGTAATAACATTAATGCCGGCTCTGTGCTGAGCGAGTACAGTCAGCTCTTAAAAGAATGTATGTAAGCTGTGTGGTTGTTTGGCTCCCTAAAGGTCACACCACTCTTATCTGTGCACCAACATTTCCGGCCTCACAATTATTTTCACTGCAGCCGTTATGTTGCTGTCTCTTTGCCAGGGCTTCCTGCCATTGTGGCCACACAGCCTCACTCATATATTTCGCCCTTGGTTCTTGTCATCGGTGAGATTACCGTCTCTTTGTGCAGGTGCCTGGCTTTGTGTCGGTTCTCTGCGTGGGCGTGAGCAAATGAAAAGAAAGGAGCTGCTCGTAGCAAACATGCTGCTACGAATCTCCCCAAGGCATCTTACTTCTGTCAAAGTTGATATGAAAGTCTTCCCATGAATTAGGTTGTTAATACATGCGAGGGGAGGGGCAGACATTTATTGTGCCACATGGGGAATGACGCTCCTGTCACTACATCTTCAACGGCTGCAGTAGTTCTGCTGTTACATAATCATGTCTTTGTGCTTGTGTTTAGCATGCTCTGCCTCCCTGGAATCATCCATGTGCTTTGCATTGCACTTTCACAAAGCCCCCGTCCGCCATTTACTCGTCCCCACACACACACACACACACACTCAAACCAGAGGTGCTTGCCGGGTTATGTAAGATGATGTCAAGCCCACTGCCCTGCATGGCTGGCTGAGTCAAGAACCTGATTTAGCAGCTCTGCAGGCCAAAGCAAAAGGCATGCACCTCAGCGGACTGTACCAACAATTGCTTAAGAGAGGGGTGGTGCATGTTAGGATATTACTGAAGGTCATCTGTTGTTGCAGAGTATCCACTAGTGGTATGCTACATATGCTTATTACTGTGTGGGTGGCTGTAAGAAAGTAGTCATGCCGGGTCTGGCATGCTACATGACCACACTTTTAGCTTCAAAGTGGCTAAAGTGACTAGAAGTGGGGAAGAGAAAACCATATGTGCTGCACTGAGAAGTCTGAAACACTTTGCTTTAGTTTTCATTACGTTGTGCATAGATACACATTGTTATGAGCAAAATAACCATTCACATTTGAATTCTCTTCAGGTAGCAAGTTTCCTGCTCGTAGCCTCAGATTACTCCTATCACTACCAGCAGATGTATTTAATCCAGTGACACGAGTAAAACTATGTATGTGTACATCTGTAAACAAGCAAGGCAGAAAATAGGCTTTTTTCACAGCATCTGTGCAGCTCTGCACTTAAGAGGGAGTGCTGCAGTTTATTTCTACATTTATCTAAGATTATTTAATAATGGGAAGATATTGTTATTGTATTAACTTTTAAGATTTTAGTAGTATGTATTTTCAAAATATTTGGGCTACCAAAAATTGCATGCACTTAGTTCTACCGGGTTTATATTTGGATCATTTTGTATCATATTTCTTTAAAATAAGAGCTTCGTGACTGATTGGTTGGTGACTCCCGTTGGTAAGACTGATTGGTTGAATGCACACTGTTTGAATAAATATTTGCTGTAGGTCAGATGGACTTATTATACTTATTATATCTCTCGGCTGTCCTGGGAACGCCTTGGGGTCCCCCCGGATGAGCTGGAGGAGGTGGCTGGGGAGAGGGAAGCCTGGGCTTCTCTGCTTAGGCTCCTGCCCCTGCGACCCGGCCCCGGATAAGCAGAGGAGAATGGATGGATGGATGGAAGGTCAGATGGACTTCAAAATCAAACATCCTTGTTTTGAAGCCTTAATTTCAATTAGTGTCAGTTAAATATGACAGCTACAGCTGTATTTTCTGATCTCACAGTGCTCATTGAATTTTTATACTTAAGGACTCTTAATTCAAGTTACAACATTGTGCAGTGTGACAGTAGCCACACACACAAAATCAGTGAAGGGCAGGAAGTTTGATCATCCTAAATAACTTAAACATAAAAAGAACTAGTTGTTTAAAGGGTCCTTCACCCACAGTTGGTGGGTGTATTCTAGTTGTGTGCCACTTCTCTTTTACACATTGTAGGTAAGACACTACCAAAAAGGACATGCATTTTTTTTTCTGTTTTTATTGTGTGTTTCCTCACATTGTGTTGTAGTGTTACTGGACTTTAGTTTATCAGCATTTTAACAAAGCTCACCACATTAAACATACAGTGGGGCAAAAAAAAGTATTTAGTCATTCACTGATTGTGCAAGTTATTCTACATAAAAAGATGAGACAGGTCTGTAATTCCCATCATAGGTACACTTCAACTATGAGAGGCAAAATGAGAAAAAAATTCAGGAAATCGCATTGTAGGATTTTTAAAGAATTTATTTAATAAGTATTTGGTCAGTAACAAAAGTTCAACTCAGTACTTTGTCACATAACTGTTGTTGGCAATGACAAAGGTCAAACATTTCCTGAAAGTCTTCACCAGGTTTGCACACACTGTAGCTGGTATTTTGGCCCCTTCCTCCATGCAGATCTCCTCTAGAGCAGTGATGTTTTGGAGCTGTTGCTGGGCAACACAGACTTTCAACTCCCTCCACAAATTTTCTATGGGGTTGAGGTCTGGAAACTGGCTAGGCCACTTCAGGACCTTGAAATGCTTCTTACGGAGCCACTCCTTCATTGCCCGAGTGGTGTGTTTGGGATCACTGTCATGCTGGAAGACCCAGCCATGTCCCATCTTCAATGCTCTCACTGATGGAAGGAGGTTTTGGCTTAACATCTCACATACATGGCCCTGTTCATTCTTCCCTTAACACGGATCAGTCGTCCTGTCCCCTTTGCAGAAAACAGCCCCAAAGCATGATGTTCCCTCCCCCATGCTCCAGAGTAGGTAAGCAACTGGGATGCAACTCAGCATTCTTCTTCCTCCAAACATGACGAGTTGAGTTTTTACCAAAAGGTTCTATTTTGGTTTCATCTGACCACATGATATTCTCCCAGTCCTCTTCTGGATCATCCATATGCTCTCTGGCAAACTTCAGACAGGCCTGGACGTGTACTGGTTTAAGCCGGGGGACACGCCTGGCACTGCAGGATTTGAGTCTCTCTCGGCGTAGTGTGTTACTGATGGTAGCCTTTGTTACTTTGGTCCCAGCTCTCTGCAGGTCATTCATCAGGTCGCTCTGTGTAGTTCTAGGATTTTTGCTCACCGCTCTCATGATCATTTTGACCTCACGGGATGAGATCTTGCGTGGGGCCCCAGATCGAAGGAGATTATCAGTGGTCTTGCATGTCTTCCATTTCCTTACAATTGCTCCCAAAGTTAATTTATTCACACCAACCTGCTTGCCTATTGTAGATTCACTCTTACTGGCCTAATGCAGGTCCACAATTTTCTTCCTGTTGTCCTTCAACAGCTCTTTGGTCTTGGCCATGGTTGAGTTTGGGGTCTGACTGTTTCAGGCTGTGGACAGGTGTCTTTTATACAGATGACGAGGTCAAACAGGTGCCATTAATACAGGTAACGAGTGGAGGACAGAAGAGCTTCTTAAAGAAGAAATTACAGGTCTGTGAGAGACAGAAATCTTGCTTGTTTGTTATTGACCAAATACTTATTTTCCACCACGATTTACAAATAAATTCTTAAGAAATCCTACAATGTGATTTCCTGGATGTTTTTTTCTCATTTTGCCTCTCATAGTTGAAGTGTACCTATGATGGGAATTACAGACCTCTCTCATCTTTCTCTGCAGGAGGACTGGCACAATCAGTGGCTGACTAAATACCTATTTTGCCCCACTGTAAACACGCTTCCTTTGTTAAATTAGGCATTCAGGACAGACGTGCATTTCCTCTATCTGAGTGATCTAGATTTAAATGATAATGTGAGTCAGGCTGGAATTCTTCAAGTTCACCCTCTCTGCTGCAGTACCAAATAAATTTCCTCATATTTTTATGGCTGACTTAATTACTTCTTCGTTTCATCAGACGGTGTGTTATTAACTCAGTCAGTTTACAGGTGATTGATGGCTAGTAGGCTTGAGTAATATCTCGTTATTGCAGCATTAGTATACCAAAGTACAATCTCTCTAAATGAGATTTCTTCCGCCTCACAGTTGCCAAGTGATGCCCATAGGGGTTGGGCTCTGTCACACCACAAACAAGCAGCACCAGAGTTATGATCCTGATCTGGCTCCATTTTGTTGGAACATGCACAGTGTTGTTTTTGTTAACGATGACAAAATTATTTCATTGATGACCCTTTTTTCATGACGATAACGAGATAAACATGGGTCTTTGATGACTAAAACACGACGAGACGTCTGTGAGTTTTCGTTGACGAGACGAAAAGGTTAATGGATGTTCCGTCAGTCATCCAAAATGCATGACACTGTGCTTGTTTCAAAGCATCCGGTCTCAAGTTCGTTTAATACTTTGATGAGAGTACAAAAGATTTATTTTATTACTTTGATTTAGAATGTTTGCTCTAGTTAAAGATAGCCTGATGTTGTATGGCGTCTGTTTTTTTTTTAATATAATATGCAACTTAATTGCTCTGGCAGACAAGGTCAAGCCATCCATTGTTTATATTTTGGGCATATGTATGTTCATTGCACAGCAAATTCTGAGAAATAAAGCCCCAATTGCTAAAGTGAGAATGTTTTTGTTTATTGCATTTTGGCGTAATTGATTTTCGTCCAAAAGACTAAGACTAAAACTAAAACTAAAATGGTTGCCAAAAACAACAATGAACGTGCGCCAAGCATCCAGTTTTTCTGAAGCCATATTTTAATACTACTGTATACTGCACTAATTGCACCTCTGCCTTAATAGCACATAGGGGATTCATTGTCTCGACACTTGGTTGTTGATGAGTCCTGTAGGCTGTGGCCTTTTGCTTTCAGCTTGTTTATCGGCTTGCCCACTCTCTTATGTAAGTGTGCCTCTAGTTCCTGAAGTGGCCTAGTTTTTGATACAAAGATGTAAATGATTTTGTAAAAGAGGACTGTATCCCTAAGGATTGGTTTTGCGGATCCTCTGTGGGGCAGAGAGTGTTTATTTCCCTTGGCTCCTGATCCATTTATGAAACTGTCCAAATGGAACTGATTATTTTCACTGGATGAATTTGAGGGGAAGTCTTAATTTGGGGGGTGTGAAAAACAATTTGGTGCATGCTTCACTAACTTTGGTGTGTATGCTAAACACTTCATTTATATAACATTTTACCTTTATGTTGCTCTGGTCTGCTGGTCTTTGAATCGGTCCAGTTGCACTCATGTTTACACTTCTCATCTTTTTCTTCCATTAGAAACAAATTTTTTTTTACCTCAGCCTTCATTTTTGCATGCTCATTTTGCATTTTGAAGGCACGGACACTCACTCAGGTCTTTTGCAGAACATTCAAGAGGCAGTGACTGTTATCCAAGCAACAAAAAATGAACATGTTCAGGGCGTGCATATTAATTCAGTTAGGCCTGTTTAGAATTTGAAAGAGGAGCTGGTGAGCCTGAACTCCTCGGGCCTTTGAAGAGACGCTTGTCTTTGTGTTTGCCGATCGTGGGGGTGTCATGTTGTGGGCATGAACAGGATACCTCATTATTAGTGCTGTTTCTATGGCAACAAAACATTTTTGCCAGGCGGATCTTAGTCTGCCAAGCCAGAGGGTTCACATTCGCTCAAACACCCAGGGAGGCTGTTTGACAACAAACGTCACTGCGTTCTACTGCATTCTACTGCATTCTACTGCATGAGAAGGTAAACTTCACAAACATGGGCCTTGTGATATTTTTCCCTTTCAGGGAATTCTCAGAGGTTTTCCTATTTGCTTCATATCCCTGGGTAACTTGGAGAATCAAACCACAGTACTTATAACCACAAATTATACGCAAGAAGTTTGGTCAGTGATTGGTTTGAAGAGCAGTGAGAAAATACATCAGTCTTAATGTGTTTGTGTCCTCGATGCACTCTGTGAGCCTTGTGGCAAAAGTCTCAACCGCACTTCCTCATGCTCCACATTCCTTTCCCAAGAGAAAAACGCAGATAACAGAATTTTCTTGTAAAAACTTGTACTCTCAAAGCTGTTACAGTGGATCCAGTGACTCTGTGCAACGTGAAAGCTGTTGTATGCCTTGGTAGACATCCAGCTTTCCTGGCCTCCTAATTCTACTCCGGTCAGTCTAATTTTCAGCTGGGGGAGTAAGCAACTGCTTTCAGCTAACAAGCTGATAAACCCAGCAAATGCTATAGAATGAACAGCTAGCTGTTGAAGAAAGTGGAGCATTTTAGCAGGTATATTTTCCCATGAGGAATGGCTTGAGAACAAATATGCCAGAAACACAAAAAAAATTATACATTTTCTTATCTACATGAAAAAAAGTCCATGTTGATTTTTAGTTTCCTGTGCTGCAGTAACTACTGTTATCTATCTATCTATCTATCTATCTATCTATCTATCTATCTATCTATCTATCTATCTATCTATCTATCTATCTATGTATCTATCTATCTATCTATGTATCATGTAGTTATAGCTAAGCTGATTGAGCTAATGACGTCATATACCTGGCTTTCAGTTACAGCAGGTAACAGTTTTAGCATTTAGGAACCACAGCAACTCAGTCACAAAGTGACAGAACATGTAACGAACAGAGCGGGAGTCCAAACCTCCTCTAGCATGAACATCAGCACAAAAAACGGCACTGGGAGCTTCATGGCATGGTTTCCACAGACAAGCAGTTCCTACAGGTGTAATATGTGCAGGTGGCCCCGTACCTTTTCCCATACAGTGCACTTGGACTGGTTATGTAGTATCAAAATTTAAGCATCTGAAACACAGTTTTTTCTTACAATTAGTCATCAGTGCTAATATTTGTAGTAAAACAGGTGACATCAATTAAAATAAATGATGCTTACCTGCCTAACATTTTTGGGCTAAGATGTTTTCTTGGTGGTTGCACAGAAAACGTGAACTCAACCTGCTGTCTTATTATTGTGAAATTAGGCACTACTCACTCACCCTAACAACTGATGTGGGATTTAAGACCAATATCAGTACTGATATTTGGTGATTTGAAAATTTGCAGCACGTTCCATTATGACTTTCATCCACATAAATGGCGACACATAGGTCGATAGACTAACACAGTCAGGTGCTTGAGCATGTTTGACCCCATCCTGGGTGTGTGATGTGTTGGCTTTTAAGTGCACTCTCACAAAATGACTCACTGACAGTCATGTGATTGTGTGGTTCAGTGACAAAACAGAACAGTCAATACATGCCACTGAACACATTTGTGCAAAGGGAAGCACTGATAATATCAGGGATATTACTAAACGTATTCTAAGTGCAACTGTGTGAGCACTGAATGATTTACCTCGTTATTCTCTGTCTCTTTCTCCCACAGAAACCAGCGAACATCCTGGTGATGGGCGAAGGCCCCGAACGAGGACGAGTTAAAATAGGTAAAATAGATTTTTAAAAACCATTGTTTAAACTGCTTGATTGATGCAGGCTCAAAACTTTCACAATCTGTAGTTACATGTATCAGCATGACAGTGGACCAATGAGATTGCTGACTTGTTTCATTGTCTGATAGCGACGCATTTAACCTTGTCACGGAGAGGCTGACAGAAAGCTCAGATCAGTGCTGTTGCATAAGCCAGCTGGCCAGGGGACTGTTGAAGGGTAATGCTGCATTGCTGGCATCTATTTTTAAACCACGTGCTCCCAGTAATAGTCCAGAGTCAGAGTATTGTTCCAGTGCAGCCAGAGTCTCTGCAACTGGTGCTGGTAGAGATTTTACTTCATTGAACTCCACAAGGCTGCTGTGGCAAGGCCAGATATGTAGTTTATTTACTAATCTGCACTCTGTGCAGAATCCCAAATGTCACCATTCTTTAATAGTTTTATATCTTAAGATTTACATGCAGGTGAATGTTTGTTTTATTATTTTCAAACTAGATATGCATGCTCATGTTTACGGGTATACTGCAGAAGTTTAACTTTCACTTCCAAAAAACTTGTATTCATCAATTTCCTTCAAGTAAAAATAATTATACTTAAATCAGTGTAGCACTTCAGAAAACAAACTTTATGTAAGTCTGTTTATCTTTGCTACTGTAAATAAACTGTTCTTCACAGCTGTAGCTTTAATTCTTTTTTTCTTTTTTTTAATTCAAGTATCAAATCCCATTCATTTTATTTTAATTTGAATACATGCTGATTGATCCCTGAAGGTTTTAATCATCAGTGGGTGAATGTGAGGATAATCCAGGAAGACGATCAAATTATCAGTGACAAGTTATAATTTGCTTTATTGTCCTTCGGGACATAAATGGAGACCATTATTTACCAAATATACATCAAATTATATTCAGTGAGACCTGAAACTAGCGACTGTCTGCATAAACTCGTCAGATCAAGTGAGCTTGAGTTCTTTTTAGAACCAGAGGAGTCGCCCTCTGCTGGCCATTAGAAAGAATGCAGGTTTAAGGCATTTCTGTTTCCTTTTTCAGCCTCAGAAGAATCTCCACCTTATACAGTCTATTATCTGTACAGTATATCTTTAAATTCTTAAAAAGACAATAAAATGTCCAATAACTTGTGGAGGGAAATTCCCCAGACTTTGGTAAAGAAGAGTATTTATAGAGAGCCCAATTCACCAGTGGAAATAAAGCTGATGGACTGAACCAATCTGTTTTAATTCACAATAGGCTGGCTTTAGTCTTTCATTTGTAAAATAACTGTCAAATTTTCTTTTTTTTCCATTCTTTAGGGAATTAAAACACAACCTTTCCATAATTACTGTCTGCACTGGTCAGTGTGGCACTAAATTGTATGTTTTCTCTGATGTAATGCGAACCAGCAGAATTTTAGTCCTGCTCAAAGCTCAGCATTTTTACCAGTGCCTGTCAGTGTTTTCAAACTAGGCAGATCAGATTGATAAACCAAGGAGTCTGCATGCTTGTCACTGTAACTTGTTATTGAAGCATACCCTGATTAAGGCTGCACTCCATTTGAAGTTGGAAATCAGAATTTCTGACTTCCCAGTGGGAATTTTCAACTGGAACTCAGAAAGTCGGAGCAGCCTTAATACCCCCAGTTTCACAGTCCAAGATGATGGCAGTAGTTAAACTGTTAAACGTGTAATCTGCACAACCACTGTTGTGTATTTGTGACTGGCTAAATAAGCCATACACAAACCACTGACCAGTCTCTGTCCATGAACGTGCTGCAGATGTGTTTTTAAGCGTAAAAAAACAAGCATTGCACTGCGGTGTTAGTGGTGCTTGAATGGCCTAAGCTTGCTAAGTGCTCCTAAAGATCACTGCTGGGAGCGAGCCACTTATGTTTTCTCTTTTCCTTTTTTTTTTTTTTTTTTTTACCATTTGGAAGTTCTGATTGATAAAACTCTTTCCACATGTCCATTTTGGCAAAAGGGGATTTCTTTTCGCTAAAAGGGAAGAACACTTTCATGTGAACTAGAACAGATGTTGTTTGACATAAAAAGCCTCCCTTGTTCAGCTTCACAGTTGTAGATGTTTCATGTTTAGTTGTGGTGTGAGAGAGGCCTGAGGTGCTGTCTTCAACATTAGGATTCTGTGGCTCTGACAGCAGCCTTGGACCAGGTGCAGTCTTGATTGTATCCATGTCTCTATCTGCCAATGCCTTTGTTTGTTAACTGCGTCTGTCTTCTGTCGCACCCTCGGTAGCTGACATGGGTTTCGCCAGACTCTTCAACTCTCCCCTGAAGCCGCTGGCGGATCTCGACCCTGTGGTAGTGACATTCTGGTACAGGGCCCCAGAACTGCTGCTGGGGGCGCGGCACTACACCAAAGCTATTGGTGAGTCACACAGGTGAAGAACACATAACACTCTACACCAAATCAGGACTTTGAGCTCTGACTGTCTACTTAACTGAATCAGATTTGTGTTAATTGATGGAATTAGCTGCGATTTTAGCAGCAGAACCTCTTTGTTTACATGGATGGCTGATAACTTCTAAGTGCTCACGTGTAAACACGTCACATCATGTGTTCTGGTGTATTCACATCACCTAATACTCTAGCACGCTTGAAGAAGAGTTTACAGAGTGTTTCGACAGACATGCAAAAACAGAATAATAAATAGAAAACAAGAATAATGAAGACACAAGGAAGCATTTATTTATAGTTTTGCAGGGGCAGTTATTTTACATGAACCATGCCACAAACCATTTATAGTTTAAACTATTTTACAATACTTCTTCCTCGCTGGGCTTTTAAAATACACAGAAATCAATATACACAGTCTATACAATAAATACAAACATGACAAAACTCAAATACAATAAAATATAGACAACACAGCACAGGGCACAGACTGCAATCTGATAAAGAAAGAAAAAGAAAAAACTGATGCACCAATCAACCGGCAGATTCCCGGCTTTCTCGACCCCGAGTGCTGAGCAGCCGGTCAGCCTCACGTATGTCTGATTACGATTACGAGCCCGTCCATTTCATGCGCAGGCAAAACACGCACGACAGAGCGAGCAAATACTTGCACGCACACACTCACAGCCGCACGCTAGCATGTCGTTAGCGGGCTTCTCACTATGAGTGAAAACAATGTTCTGCGTACAGCACAAATTTTCAACATGATTAATAAATACTACAAAAGCAATCAAACAATTAGAAGAGAGCAAATACACATAAAAATGTATTGATGTTTTCACAATAACTTCAGCTCCACAAAGCAGTGTGATATACTAATGATCAGATTGTACATCCTTAAAATTTCTAAGTGATTGAGAAGTATAAATGAGGACAGTGTGTTTGCATGGCTTTCTACATCTGAGCATAAGGATTAAATGTAATATGTTGAGTCAATGATTGCTTTCAGCTTTCAGCTTAACTGCATGCTTAAAAAAGTTCTTCACAGTGACGATTACGGCGCTGTTTTCAATAAAGTTGCATCACTGTGTAAAATTTAAATCAATGAACACAAGATTTGAAAAGGCTGTACTTGATTGAAAGTAGTACAAATGAAGCATAATTATGCTGCATTTAACCAGTCTTTTAGGTGAGAATGATGTGAAACTCTTGTGAATGCAGGTAATTAAACAGTAACAAGCACCTCACATCAATCTTGCAGCAGAAAAAATGACCTTCCTGTAATGCAGAAAGACTTGTGCATTGTAGCTGATGTAACTGCACAATACTGAGGCAAAGTGACGTCTGTTTATGTGTGCGTGTGTATACATGCAGATATTTGGGCGATTGGCTGCATCTTTGCGGAGCTGCTGACGTCAGAGCCCATTTTTCACTGTCGCCAGGAGGACATCAAGACCAGTAACCCCTTCCATCATGATCAGCTGGACAGGATATTTAGTGTCATGGGTTTCCCCGCAGGTCTGCACACAGCACACAAAACCACTTGTGTATGTGTGTGTAAGTACATATCTTTGGTATATTGATGAAACCATTATCTTAGTTGTGCGCTTGTGTCTTCCACAGATAAAGACTGGGAAGACATCAGGAAGATGCCGGAGTACCCCACACTGCAAAAAGACTTCAGGAGGACAACGTGAGTGGTCGCGCTGATCTCACTATAATTGGGGAGCTTCAGACTTGTGACCAAAATATTATATATACTGTCATCTTTTCACCTAACAGGTATGCAAACAGCAGCTTAATCAAATACATGGAGAAGCATAAAGTCAAACCAGACAGCAAAGTTTTCTTGTTGGTAAGTGCACACACACACACACACACACACACACGTCATGGTTCACTTTAGTTAATTTCCCGATGACTAACCCTAGCCATAACTGCTAACTGATTAACTGTTATAACTTTAAAAGTCCTAAACTTGAAACATGGAGTGGGCTTTTATTTCCCAAGTGGGAGGCAGGTCTGCACACTGTAACTCTGTTTCCACATTCATGTTTCCACAGCTGGAGTGCACACCGGTCTTTCCCACAAATATTAGTATGTACTTGAGTAAGGATATGATAAATGGATCTGTTCTTATATAGCCCTTTTCTACTCTACTTGAGCACTCAAAGTGCTTTTATGCTGTATTATTTTTTATCCATCTGGAAAAAAAGACAGTTATATTAATACTTGCTAATGGACAATCCCCATCCTCTTATTTTGAAAGTCTTGGTCCTACCATTTTTGTATTTCCCTACTGTAGAATGGTCAGGTCAGTGTTGTGGCAATCCCCACAGACTCTTTATAGAGTCCAACTCCACTGCCTTGGACTGCAAAAGGCAACAGTTGTCCATGAAGCTCTGATGTGGTGCAGGTTGAAACCTACAGCAGATGGAGATCTGGTCCATGCACTGCTACGCTACACAGCAGAACAAGGACAACCACTGCAAACCGCAGATCACGAATACGAATACCTTTATTAGTCCCACAATGGGGAAATTACAGTTAACAGAACACCCATCCAAAGAGACAAACACAAACAGGGGGGACAGGTGTCTGAGGTCATGCAGCCAAGGCAGTGATGTTTGAGTCCGTCCACAGAAAGTGAAACTCAGTGGAGACACAGCTGAGTTTTGCTCTGTTATTTATTGTAGTGTACTTATGTATATACTGTTACTAGTATTTACTAATGGGTGTAACTAATATTTACTAATGCGTATGCATCCTTTTACATGGACATACACATACAAACCCTGCCCCTGCTACCACCACATACAATCTAATTTTGTGAGTAGCATTGCAATACATAGAATATCTGCAATTCTAGAAATGTACAAAAAGTTAATCAGTGCTTTTCTGAATGTACAAAATAATGATTGTGATGATGTTTGATAACTAGATGATAGAGCTAATTGTGCATTTGTATCTAGTGTGATCTGATGTTGATGATTATTACTGTGTATATTTTATCACTCTTGAGTCATAAAGTTCTGCAGCCCATCTGTTTTCCCCAAATGTAAGGCTGGCCTGATTTAGTAAAGTTGTTCTAGACTTTGTGTGCGTGTATACTGTGTGTGTATATACTACTCAAAAAAATTAATAGAACACATCAGATCACAATGGGACAAAAATCATGCTAGATACCTATACTGATATGGACTGGGCAGTTTGTTAGGAATGAAAGGAGCCACATCATTTGATGGAAATGAAAATTATCAACCTACAGAGGGCTGAATTCAAAGAAATGGAATATGCCTCCCCAGACCATCACTGACCCACCACCAAGCCGGTCACGCTGAACAGCATAATATTCTCCATGGTTTCTCCAGACCCTTTCATGTCTGTCAGATGTGCTCAGTGTGAACCTGCTCTCATCTGTGAAAAGCACAGGGTGGACCTGCCAATTCTGGTATTCTATGGTAAATGCCAGTCAGGCTCCATGGTGCCGGGCTGTTAGCACAGGGCCTACTAGAGGATGTTGGGCCCTCGGGCCATGCTCATGAAGTCTGTTTCTGATTGTTTGGTCAGAGACATTCACACCAGTGGCTGCTAGAGGTCATTTTGTAGCTCTGGCAATCCTCAACCTTTTCCTCCTTGCGCAAAGGAGCAGATACCGGTCCTGCTGATGGATAAGGACCTTCTACGGCCCTGTCCAGCTTTCCTAGAGTAACCTGCCTGTCTCCTGGAATCTCCTCCATGCCCTTGAGACTGTGCTGGGAGACACAGCAAAACTTGTGGCAATGGCTCATATTAATGTGCCATCCTGGAGGAGTTGAGATTACCTGAGCAGCCTCTGTAGGGTCTAGGTATTCTCTCATGCTACCAGCAGTGACACTGACCCTAGGCAAATGTAAAACTGGTGAAAAACAGTCAGAAAAGATGAGGGAAAAATGTGAGTGGCCTCCACCTGAAAAACCATTCCTGTTTTGGGGGTTGTCTCATTGTTGCCCCTCTAGTGCACCTGATATTTATATATTTCTAACTCTGTCTATGTTACTGCCTTCAGCTCCAGAAACTCCTTACCATGGACCCTACCAAAAGGATTACATCAGAGCAGGCGCTGCAGGACCCGTACTTCCTGGAGGACCCTTTACCAACCACTGAGTGAGTCTTAGTAAACTTTTGGAAGAGGATTCCCTTGATTCAGCAAATATACACAGTGATTTACTATTTTAAGTACAGTATCAGTGTCGAAACTTTGGACTGGTACTGTATAACAGTTCTAATTGGTCAGTGTGGTTCAGTATGTTGATGCAGAAATGCTTCATTCACCAATTTTTTCTGTTTTCCTCTAGTGTGTTTGCTGGGTGTCAGATCCCCTACCCCAAACGAGAGTTTCTTAATGAAGACGAGCCAGAGGAGAAAACAGAAAAGGTAACTACCCAGTGTTAATAAAATTTCAACAAAACAAAAAACTAACTTGTCACGAAGGAAAATGAAATACCAATACCCAGGAAAATACTCAATACCATTTTCAATACCATGAAGCAAAATTCACAAAGAGGCTTTTTAAAAAAAATAAAGATTACAACAGTACTTCTCTGAGCAAATGTGTTCATCTGCACCCGTTTATCTATGAGCTTTTGGTGAGTTGGTATGGTACCAACATTTTTGTCGCTGATCAAATAGAGTTGGTAAGGTAGGCTGCCACAGTTTCTGTCTAGTTTGTAGATCTCAGCAGATTGCAGTCATCTGAATTCTGTTTTTTTACCCCTCCCCCAATTCAAGTGCATAATCCTATGTAGCTATAGTGGCCACGATAGGACAAACATCTCTGGCTGGCGTTCATCTGTAAGGAGTGTGGGCTGTCAGTCCGCTGTTTACCTCAGCTGGTATCTACATCTGTTTACTCTGGAGGAATCTGCGAAACTGTGTGAAAGGAGTCCGATGCTAGTTGATGAGTCAGTGCAGATCACTTCTGTCCAATGACAGTGATACTGAGGTGAGTTGTTGAGGATATCCTGAACTTTTCTGTCGGTAAGTGCTGCTGTTTTTGCCGCTGTTAGCTGCTGGTAGCCAGAGTTAGTGAAACTTTCTTTAAAGTGGTTCTAACAAACATTGTTGGACTTGGATGAGGCTTTACGTGAGGAGCAAGAGTATGAAGTGGAACTGAGGGAGGAGAGAGAGCAGTGGTGGCGGATGAGAAAGAGATGTTAAATGGTCATATATAGTTTGGAATAGCTATTTGTGATCTTTAAATTAAAAGTAAGTTATAAGGCGTACTATATATGTGGCTGGTCTCTAGCCACATAAAACACAGTTAGGTGGAACGACGACATCCATTTTGGCCACTGTATTTAAGATGGCAGGTCAACATGGCAGCTTCCAAACACTGGCACCCGCTCCTGTGTATTTTTAATGGATTAATTCTAAGTTAATGAGAAAGCATCAATTTGTCGGAAGACCTAGTTACACGCTAATCAATTAATATTTATGTATACAACTTTTTTTCTATTAAATAACATAAAAAATGAACTTTAAGATGCTTGCAAGTTTGTTATGCTCCTGGTCATGTGCTCAGCAGTTATCCACCCATCCATTTTCTTAAGCTTATCCGGGGCCGGGTCGCAGGGGCAGCAGCCTAAGCAGAGAAGCCCAGACTTCCCTCTCCCCAGTCATCTCCACCAGCTCTTCCAGAGGAACCCCAAGGCGTTCCCAGGCCAGCCGAGAGATATAATCTCTCCAGTGTGTCCTGGGTCTACTCTGAGGCCTCTTCCCCGTAGTATATGCCCAGAATACCTCACCCAAGAGGTGCCCAGGAGGCATCCTAGTCTGATGCCAGAGCCACCTCAAAGGGCTCCTCTTGATGTGGAGGAGCAGCGGCTCTGCCGAATGGCCGCACTCCTTACCATATCTGTAAGGGACAGGCCAGCCACCCTTTGGAGGAAACTCATTTCTGCCGCTTGTATTCACAATCTTATTCTTTTAGTCACTACCCAAAGGGTGGCATTTTTAAGTGAACATGGAATGTGGGAAAAGTTTCAGTCAGGTTTTAGAATGCGTCACAGCACAGAGACGGCTCTTTTAAGAGTTTTTAACGATCTGCTTTTAACTGTGGACTCTGGTAGTCCTGCAGTTTTAGTACTTCTAGACCTGTCAGCTGCCTTTGACACTGTGGACCACGAGCTCCTTCTATCCCGCCTAGAACATGAAATTGGCATTAAAGGCACGGTTCTGACTTGGTTCAGATCATATCTTACTGATAGAAGTTTCTCTGTCCATCTAGGAAACTGTTTTTCTACCACAGCAAAGCTTTCTTGTGGAGTGCCTCAGGGGTCCATTCTGGGCCCAATTCTTTTCTCATTGTATATGTTGCCTCTAGGGTCGATTTTTAGGAAACATAATATTTGTTTCCACTGTTTTGCTGACGACATCCAGGTGTATATGCCCATCAAACTGAACAGCAGAGATCCATGGGAACCCCTGCTGAACTGTCTAAGTGACATCAAGTCCTGGATGAGAAACAATTTCCTAAAACTTAATGAAAGCAAAACCGAGGTCATATGCTTTGGTAAATTTGACCCCTCAAGCTACTCCTCTGGCACTCCGAGTCATTTGGCTCCTCACTGTCGTGATGCTGTGAAAAATCTGGGTGTCATTTTAGATAGTAGTTTTAAAATGGAGAAGCAAGTAAGTGCTGTTACCAAAATCAGTTTTTACCAACTCAGAGTCATTGCCAAGGTAAAACCTTATCTCCCACAGCAGGACCTGGAAAAAGTTATTCATGCTTTTATTACTTCCCGCCTGGACTACTGTAATTCTCTGTACTTTGGCATAGATCAATCATCTGTGCGCCGCCTGCAGGTAGTCCAGAATGCGGCAGCTCGTCTTTTAACCGGTTTAAAAAAGCATGAACACATTACCCCAGTCCTGTCATCCCTTCACTGGCTCCCTGTCCGTTTTAGAATCGATTTTAAGATTTTATTGCTTACTTTTAAAGCCTTAAACGGACTGGCACCTTTGTATCTGTCTGAGCTGCTTCACTGTCACACCCCTGTAAGAGCTCTGAGGTCATCGAACCAGCTGCTCTTACAGAGGCCTAAAACTAGACTAAAACAGAGAGGTGATCGAGCTTTTGCAGCAGCAGCACCAAAGCTATGGAACGATCTACCTCTCCATATCCGCACAGCTCAGACGATACACACATTTAAATCTCTATTAAAAACACATTTCTTTTCCTTGGCATTTGGCTACAGTGCTACCTCCTTTTAGATGATTGTTTTATGGTATTTTATGGTACTTGTTTTAAACGTTTTAATTTTTAATTTTCTTATGTTATTTATTGTTCTTAATGTTTTTATTTATTTATTTTTATTTTATTATTTTATTTATTTATTTATATATTTTTATTTTTATTTAGTATAGTCCTTGGGGTTACAGATCTTGTACAGCACTTTGGTCAACGTCGTTGTTTTAAATGTGCTTTATAAATAAACTTGACTTGACTTGACTTGACTTGACCGGTAAATTGATAGCTTCGCTTTTACGCTCAGCTCCCTCTTCACCACGACAGACCGGTGCTGCGTCCGCATCACTGCAGACGTAGCCCTGATCCATCTGCCGATCTCCCGCTTCCTTCTCCCATCACTCGTGAACAAGACCCCGAGATACTGCTCAGCAGTTAGTGAGGGGAAAAAGGCTTTGTGCCCGCCTGTCTGCAGCAGTGATGTGTGAAGTTGTGTGTCAGCTGGAGGAGGCGACGATGGCGTTGTTTGTATCAGTACTGCTGCAAATTAATATCTAATAATAATTTTTAGTATCCTAGGGTAGATAAGTGGCGATTCAAGGAACTGCTGTTTTTTTCTTTATCTTTTGGATTAATGCTCGGCTCTCCCACCTCACACAGGCTTTCATTTATATTTTTATGTAGAATTTTTGGGGACTGTTCTAGCGTATTGCATTTAAAGTGTTGTAAGTGCTACTCTTAAACTCCAAATGAGTACCAAATGTGCCTCGGCACATTTACATTCCAACCATAAAGAACAGATTTTGTTACCTAGATAGATGGTTCCTAGAAGGCTGCAGCTTATTCAAGTCAACTGTGTCCTTTACGTTATTCTTACAGTGTAATAAATAAGTACAGGCATTCAGTGGTGACTTTGCTAGAGGCAGGAATACTCTGTACACTGTGTACAGTGGTGCATTACAAGCAGTTCAAAAAGCACAACCTTTTTTCAAAACAGCTACATGGTTTCAAAATGCAGATTTTTGCAGTGCAGTCTAATGGGAAAGTGAGCACTGAGACAGAGGCAGATGTCCCCATGTGACTTCTCAGAAGCCACAGCTCCTACATCATATTAGCAGACAATGGAGTGTTTGAGGGGCTTGGTTTGCATTGTTTTGGTAATATTCCATCATAGACAACATGCACAGAAACTTACTATCAGCATAAACTGTGGACTTATGCAGAATCAAAAATAGACAAAATAAACAAAATGAAACACTCAAAGTGAATAAAGGTTTTTCCAAAAGTGGTCTTACTTACTGTGCATTCACAATAAAATACAAAGTACATTAAAGCCACTGTATCTAGTGACTGCACTTGTACTTATGCTAATACTGTACATGTTATCGTGAGTATCTTTAACACCTGTAAATAGTTTGGTACCCGGGCCTTATATACAAGTGTTGTTGCTAAATACCTTCCATGCATGTTCCCAACTGCTTATCCAACTTAGGTAGCAGGAAGTACCCAGAGACAATCCAGACAGTATAGATGATGGGCATAGTTTCGAGATCTGAAAAGTGAGGCCAGCGTTGAAGTGCCTTAAACCTGCTTTCTTTCAAATGGCCAGCAGAAAAGTTGCTAAGCGCTTTCCTGATGAGTTATCATAACTGAAATATTGAAGTCTAATTGAATCTCACACTAAGATCGGGTGTAGCGGTGCAGTGTGGGGGACAGATTTTACTTTGTGTACAGGCTCTGATCAGGTGACCTGTGCTGTTGCTGCTCTGAGATTCTCTGCACTTCGTGGCTTCAGCCAACTGAACTCAATAAGATACAAGCAGACATTTTGCATGCTGTATGGTTGATTTCCAACCCCCAGGCAGTATAAAATTAGTATAAAAGGTAAAATTAGGTGAGTGAATCTAATCAGCACCATCACTTTAAATATATACATTGATATCTGCTTGATGTAACCTAACATTGACCATGAACACCACAGCGTGCTCTGCACCAGTCCAAAATGTTGTTGTTATAAACTTCACCACAGTACTGCAAACTAACTGAACTAACTACGATGTAACCTGACGTGCACTTCCCAAGAAATGTAACTACACATCAGGTCGATGTAGCCCACGATTGTGACTGGCCTTTTAAGTACTGTCGATTCCTCCTGTGCATTTCTGGCTACTTTTTTCTCCACCGTTTTTTTTAAATTTATCAGTGAGAGAATAAAAATCATCATCTCAGCATAAGAAATAATAATCACAGCATCTATATAAGGACTCACTAATATCAGTAAATTCCTGGAGGGAGATTGCTGAAACTATGAGAATGGACGTGAGGGAATGTATAAAGATGTGGAAAAACTAGAGGGACAAGTTTCTTTGTCCCCGTAAGAAAGTGAACACAACAAAGAGCGAGGGCCCAGGAGGGGAAAAAAGTCCCGGCATTTCATTTGTTTCTATGTAACCATCATCACAATGTATGACAGACTGCACTGGAACACTTCACATTTTCTGATATTTGCTGAGCTGAGTGAAAAGTTGCATCAGAAATTACCTGCCAATTACGCTCGCTCCTCTTCAGTAGCGCTGATGCTGACGTAGCACATCCACAACTTTTCACATCTTCATCATGAACGCTTCACAGAGGCCAAAGGGACGCGTAGATGGTGTAAGTGGACCGTGGGATGTCTTTAATTTCTTATTACCAAGCTAAACACGTACTACTTGATTTACCAAAGTTTGTGGTATACAATTTACTGCAAAATGTGCTGAATTTAACATGAAACAAAAAGCAATTCGTAATTGTTTTTGTGTGTTTATTTGGAATGAACGTCCTGCGCTCCTCCTGAGGTGTCACATTTAACCAGAGTTCAAACACAATCCCAGCAATTTCTTCAGCTGCCTCTCACTGCTCTCAGTTGCCCTGCTCTCTCTGTGCTTTCACGCTATTTATTTTTTTTAAGAACATTCCTCGCTTTCTCACACTCCCTCATATGCTTTTTTTGAACCCGCTAATCTGCGATGCTCTTTGTAGAATGCTGTTCATTGTTGAAGTGAACTGCTGCATTTTTGTATATAAATAAGGCCATTGTTAGCGGATCGCCCTCAGAACTTTCCACTCCCATCAGCACGACTGCAGCATCGCGCTAATTTGCCCCAATTAAAAAATCTGGCCCTGAAGCTCCATACAGTGCCCTAGAGGTTGACATTTTGCACACTGAATTCCTGAATCATAGCCATAAACTTATAAACTCACAATTGTGTAAAAAAATTTGACACCAAATTTCAATTTTTGATTAAATGTTAAACCACATAATTGCCCCATAACAAGCCAGAACATAACGAATATTTGGCCCAGATACTGGCTGCAGAGTTCTGTGAACCAGCTGTTCATCAGTTTTTTATCATCAACTGAAGATCAAGTGAACTCAGCCACACATGCACTTTCACGTGGGCCACATTCCAGGTGTGTTGTGGCATGTGGGTGACCTCTGGCCTGTGGCTGCTGGCAAAAACCATAACAACGATTATTTTGGTCAGTAACTGCAGTCTCAATTTTCCAGAGTTTGTCACATTCATTGAGTTAACAAAGATGCATTACTGAACTTTACATGTTTCTGTCTGCCTGAGCTCAAAGTAGGTAACTGAGGTGGCTTTTCATGCTGACTTGAGGCAAATGAAATGCATTATCATGAGATGTGATGAGAGTCTCTCATGATTTCCTGTGCTGTTGCATGGAGAACTTTAGGGGCTGAGCCAGCAGCATAAATGACTAGAAATCGTGGAGCAACAGATTCACAAAATAAAAAATAATTGCATAATAGCTCCTATATTAATAATGCAGACTGACAATATATGCCATCCTTACTGTCTGATGAGTGAATGAGAAATTTTTTTTCTTTGCCTCGTTAGTTGAACTAAAATTTTTCTTATTGTAATGCTTCCTTAAAACTCTAAACTGATGCTGTGGCAAGGTGCAGTTCATTCCTGTCTTCTCAGTGGGAAAGTGGGTCACAGATGCAGAAAAGATCACCCTACAGCTAAAAATAGAGCAAACAGGGTAGATCAAAAAGATTTCGACAAGCAAGAAACCAAAATCTTTTCACACGCTTGCTTTTAGCCACAGCGTCTCCTTCTCCACTCCATACATCCGGACACACTTTAAGCTTTGTGTGTCTTTGTGCAGAACCAGACCCAGCAGCACCAGCAGACGACGGGCCAGACTCAGGCCCAGAACCAGCAGCAGACAGCAGCCCAGCAGGCCCCCTCCCAGCAGAGCTCTGCTCAAACCAACGGCACCGCCGGAGCCACGGGGGCCGCCACTGGGGGAGGTTTGCAGCACGGTCAGGACCAGGGGCCACCAAACAAAAAACCTCGGATTGGGCCCTCTGGGGCCTCCTCAGGCACTGGGGTGCTGCAGTCAGATTACCAGGTCAGTAGAATGTTACAGTACACAACAATAAATGAATCACACTCAGAACATTTTCTGATGAAACCGTTCATTTCTCTGTGCTTTAAAGCTCTCAAAACTAAATGCTACATGGACTGGTTTCTATATAGTGCTTTTCTACTCAACCTGAGCAATCACAGCATTTTATATAACATTTCTCATTCACTACATATATATCCAGGAGTAGAAAACATGGTCTTAAGCAGTGTTTAGCAGTCTGAAGCCTTACTTATCCGTACACTCAATGTGAACATAGACCATTGTAAAGGTAAGATGTGCCAAATTTTGTCCATTCCACCGCTGGAAATAACAAAGACACTCCAAACTGCTCCAATCTGAGCTCAGTTTGATTAGAAGGAATCATAAGGAATCTGTCTAAGGCAGAGAGGATAGGGAAATCTAAAGGTATTAAACCATGAACCTGCATCTTGTTGGCTTAAGAATGCTTACAGATTTGAAAAAAACATAGTTGTATTCTGCAGTCTGGTGATAATTAACAGTATTTGCTGTTTTTTCTGCTCTGACTAATGCTGACTATGAAGGTCACTGAAATCTCTGGTTGATTGAGGTCTAAAATAATGATTCTGAGCCATTTGTTAGAAGACCACATTGTGTGTAATCTTTATTTCACAGCATTATAGTTTTAGCTCACTGGAGCAGTGTGCTGACCTGCTGCAGAGATTTCAGCAGTTGCACTCATACGTGTGGCAGAATTTGTGATTTTCTTTGGCCATTTATCAGAGAATATGAATGATGATACAAAAACTTTTCTTATGGTTAGTGGTTGGCTGAAGCTGTTTATTATCAAACTATTGTCTTTGCCCTTTTTAGATCATTTAGAGTTAACAGGAACTGGAGGCATTTTGCCAAGAAGAATGGGCAGCTTTACCATCTGAGAAAATAAAGTGCCTCATCCACAACTACCACAAAAGACTACAAGCTGTCAGTGATGTTAAAGGAGGCACTATAATTTTAAGAACTAGGGTACATAAACTTTTGATCAGGGTCATTTGGGTAGTAGTTTGATAATAAACGGCTTCACCCAACCACTAACAATGAAAAGTTTTTGTGTTATCATTCATATTCTCTGAAGAGTATGTAAACTTTTGAGCGCAGCTGTATCCATACACACAAACACTCAGACAAAAGCAATGTGTTGTCTAAATGATAAGAACTGCACATTCTATGTAGTCCTGCTGACAGAGCTGATATCAAATCACCGTGGAGCCTGTGAGCTTTGCTTTCCTGTTCAGGCGCCTTCTGTATCACCAGCTCAACTCTTATCATGAGGCCAAAGAGGGGATAGATTTCAGACTGTGGTGAAATTAAGCTGCATGCAAAAGTTTGGCATGTTACATATTTGGCTTCCAAAGTGAAAGCAAGAGAACCCAACCACTGCAGCAAACAAATATGATCAATGACTAATCAGCAACATATGGAGTTAGCTCGGGCTTGAGCATTCAGCTGCAAGGGCAGGGAGCTCACGTGTCAGTACTTCGCAGAGCACGGTGTGATCGAGGTGACTGGTTTGACCTCTCCTGCTTCCGTATCAACAAGACAGACAAGTACATTGCATATGGAGATATGTCGAGCTGGGGCTGCAAGTGAAACAGCTCGTGGCTGTCAGACCTCTGCAGATGTATAAATAAACCACTGCAGTGGACTAACACATCACGAGTGTGGCTATAGTTGTCACTGTCAGCGTCCTACTTTTCCCCATATTGATCTCTATCCACATATATCCCACCGTGCACTACTCTCAATCATTTCCCTAATTTGCAACAGTGGAGCACAAGTACCCACAACTGTGGCATGTAGACATGCAAACAGTCCATTTGAGGTCTCAGATTCTGACACCTACATCCAGATGGGTGAAATTTCAACACCAATGTTTTTTTTCCCTTACTAGGCCTTTACTAGTATTTTTACTAGTCTGTTATTTAGCACCGATTAGCAGATATATGTCTGTGCTTTAGCAGTTTGGTAACCAAGCTAGCGAGGGCTAGCACTCCACCCTCTCATCCAAATATGCTAACTTTTGTCTCCAAAAAATCCAACATGACAGCAGCCATATCCGTAACACTGAGCCCTAAAATGCAGAGTCCAAAATCAATGGATGATGCCATGATGGCTGTGTCCATCTTTTTCATACAGTCTATTTTTTTCCAGACATTCAGCCCTGAATTTTCTAAACAAGCACCAGACAGAGTTGCATTTGAAAACAGAGTCTGACAAAGGTGCTGAGACATTAGACTATTTGAGGTTGGTTTGGGTCACTGTGTAAATAATGCAGCTAATATTCCTGTGCATTCATTAGTAGAGTGTGGGCATCATGGGTGCTTCCTCTTACATACTCTGTGCAGTTTAGGTGAGGTGGATGCCTGAATAGTTTTTTTTATTAGTGGAACAGCTTAAGAGGAAACTTTCTGGCTAATTAGCTGAAAGCTACTGAATTTGGAAATGCTGAAAACTGGAGAAAAGTGCTGCACATTAACTAGCACAGCTAGATGTACCCTTCTAAAACCACAATATGTACCTGCACACATGTAGTCACTGTTTGAACGTTTACTGGTAAGAACTCAGGTGGTTTAGTGGGCTCATCTCTACCTCTCTATCTCCCCTTCAGCACTCCGGCTCCCGCCTTGGTTACCAAAGCAACGTCCAAGGTTCCACTCAGCCCCAGAGCACCATGGGATACTCGTCATCAACCCAGCAGAGCTCCCAGTACTCCCACCAGACCCAACGTTACTGATGCTCCCTGTCACTCCTGAACCAGCAGAGGAGTCAAGCTCCTCCTCGTCTTCAGCCAACCCTCAACAACCTCAGCACCATGTCTCCAGTGTCCTGGTTGGACCCCTGTCCCTGCATTACATCATTCCAACTCCAGCCATCGCCCCTTTCGAACTGCCCTCACCTCTGACCTTTTACCTGACAGCCTTTGGCGGCGCTGTAACATGAAGGCCGACAAACATAGGAACCAAACAAGATCCAACAATAAAACAAATTCCGCCTCGTTGGGCTGGTGAAACACTTTAAAATCGACTGAAAATAAAGTGTAAGATAGATGTGAAGGCGTCTCACACAGACTCAGAACCATGGCACTTAGAAACACAACGTTCCTCACCAAGAAGAATCGCAGCTGTGTTCAAGTATATTATATAGCACCTTTTTCTATTTGAGTTTTTTCTCTTGCTCGTTTGCTAGACTTTTCAAGTTTACCTTGATAGTTGATGTCATTATAAATATTGTTACATACAGAAGCGATCAGACGTGAGGCAACGCAAAAGGAAAAGCCCTTTACTGTCATCTCTATTGTATTATTATCATAGATAATCAAATGAAAAGAAGCTAAAGTTTGAGCTAAACCCAACCTTTTAAAAAGAACAAGTTTCTACAAAGAAAAAAAAAAAATCAGCTTTTTAGCTGATGTCATTGCAGGGAAATATAATAAATTTAACATAATCTTGATATCATAGGGTTTCTATATTTAGAACAGTTTATCTAGATTTGGATTTGGAATATAAGAAAAGCAGTTGTCTTTTTACAGCTCTGGCTTCTGTATATTGTGATCACTCCACCACTTTTAGAAGTAAGAAACATTTAACAGCTGAGTTTCGTCTCCTCTGATGGCAGCGTTTTCGGGAGGTTCTGACACCTCTCGTTGGTGGCCGGCAGCTCCGGAGTGTTTTCTTGTTCGGGAGCCGCTGGTTTACAGTTTGCTCTGACACCCGTGTTATTTTGGACCCCTGAAACATTTAAGGTTTCTGAACGCGCTCATAAACGTACAGGGCAGCTAACAGTACGCTCCCCCGCCCCCTGCGACATATGCTTCTTGAGACTGTTACTGCCTGATGTCAGATTGTTTTTTTAAGGTTTTATTGTTATCGTTGTTGTCCTGTGAGTGTGTGTGAGCGCGCATGTGTGTGTGTGTGTGTGTGTACAGTGTGTTTTTTTTATGCATGTCGTTTATCCTTTTACTTACTAGAACTGCACTGACCACTGAATCGATCTGCAAAGAGCTGGAACAAATGTGAGGCTCGCCCTCTTCCACTCCACCCCGGTGGTGCAACACTGAGCAGGCGGGTAGAGACTGGGGCACATTCAAAGACAATGGGTGCTTTCTTTAGTACATGTCATGGAGGTATGAGCAACTTATTCACATTTTTGTTTCCAGTATATACACCCCATTTTATGTCTCTTTTATTTTTTTAATTAATGAATCAATTAGTGAGAAAACTGCAATGAAAGACATTTATTAAATCATACAGTTGAAGAATTTGGGAAATTCTCAACTTTCTTGCTGAGACTTAAGTGAGAAGTTGATGTCCAGCGGTTGTCTGCAGCAGCAATGCCCCATTCCCACCCTCTCGGGTCCAGGTAGTAGTTCTCTAGTCAGAACTGGCATTCAGTGGAAAAGAAACTATGAGAGTAAATAGTGTAGCCACATATGTTTGAAAAGGGCTGAAGTGAAATGAGTACACATAAATTAGTTTTTTACAGAAGTAAATAGAATGCTTTTGGTTTTAGTTTTTGGGTTGCAAACCAATGTAACTGTAACCAGCAACCAATTTAATTGTAATCAGTTACAATAAGGGAAAAAAATGACATTTTAATTATGATAAACATGTCAGAATATATTGTTTTGGGTTAAAATTATGAGTTAAGTACAACATGACACTCACAGGGCTGCTATATAAAAGTCTTTGTTTGATATATTTATGGACAAGGGACAGCAAAACATATATATGAATGTCAATCTCAGTAGAGCCTGTGTGTGTGTGTTGGGACAGGCTTCATTCATTGGCCCTGAGCCACTTGGCCATGCTGCGAGAAGGCAAAAGGGTTCCTCTGAAATCCATCCATCCATTTCAGGGTCAGGTTGGGCCTAACACAGCTGCCATGGTGTGAGAGGCAGGGTACACCCCGGGCAGGTCACCAGTCTGTCGCAGGGTAACACACAGAGACAGACAAAAATGGCTACACTGTTTATTACACTGTTAGCAGGACAGCCTGCTAACCTATTATAATTACCCTTCCCATCATTGCTGGTATCTTTATTACAGAGCCTGCATCAGTAGCTAGTTAGCTTAGCCTAGCATAAATCCTGGAACCACTGAAGGAGCTAGCATGGTGCTATTAGAAGCTAACAGCATTTCTAAAGTTCATGATGTAATATATGGACTATTTAATCAGTTTACTATTTATTTATTTGAACTATTTCTTGGAACAATTTATCCAGACACAACTCCTTATAAAATGGCAAACACCCTTCAGTGTTTGTGTCAAACTAGTGATATATAACATACATGACTGTGAGTATAAAAAGTGCCAGGTTTCCCTCTGTTTCCAGTCTTTGTGCTAAGCTAAGCCAATCGGCTGCTAGTAGCATTTTCAGATTTAGCAGCAGACGTGCGAATGATATCAGTCTTTTCGTCTAACTCTTGGTAATGAGTGAAAAATAGTGATTGCACTGTGAGCCTATCCCAACTGACATAGGGCGAGAGGCAGGGTACACCCTGTACAGGTCACCAGCCTGCCGCAGGGCCAACACAGAGAGATCTAATTTTTTCAATTTTCAATTTCTTAAGTAATTAATTTCTTAAGTATTAAATTAAAACCAAACCAATTTGTCTTCCTTTTCCTGTTCAGAGTTTTTCAGTTGTTTACAGAAACAAGTTGTTTGGGATCTATTCATGTACAACCTGTAAAAGGGAAAGAAAAATCTACCTACACAGTATGGACGAGGTCATGCAGTACGTTTACCTTTGATTCTTACAGTAAGCTTTGCTGAAAGCATTTCTAGTATTACTTTTACAGTAGATAAAGCTAATAATACAGCAGGAAGAGCCAGTCCCCTTTTCATGTCTTCCCGACAGCTCGCTCCATCCTGCTTGGTCACATGACCGCCCTGCATGTTGTGTTAAAGGAAGCACCCAGTGATTTGACTGTAGCTGCATTTGCCCCCGTGCAGAGGAAAAGAGAAGCTGTATTTATTGAATGTGTTGCCTACAGTGGGATTAGGAAACACTGACACCTTGTGGCTGAAAAGAGAACTGGACCTTTTTGAAGCTGTTAATGTGGTTACAAGCGCTTAAGCATTTTTTAAAAATCAGAACATGCGAGACATGAGTGTGAAAATAATGATATAATGACGTCTGTGCCCAATCATGTTTCGCTGATGCATAAAGTAGCTGCCTGCTTTGCCCTCAGTAAGACTTTAGTAATTATTTGTATCTTACTGAATAGTAACTTTTTAAGGCTTTGTGTTTCATGCATTGATACTAACAGCAGACAGGTGGGCTGATGTTACGGGTTTGGGGGGCACTTCCAGTCAAATTGTGATGGTTCTGCTTTTTTTTTTCTTTTCTTTTTTAAAAAAATTCTACTTCTTTAGAACAAAAACAAATGTGCAGCTGGATGGAGCTTGTAGCAGGATTTAAGCGCACAGAGTGAAAAAAATATATATTGTTAAAGGGCCGTTCTAGCTCAGTAGATTAGATTGAGTCTGAGACTTTGCATACTGGTAGATTTTTCTATGGCCTTTCATTTAAAAACCAGACACACATGATCTGAACAAAACTGCGGGAGCCACCATCTACATTTATAGGATTTCATCACTGCCATTTAGAATCAAGCTTTTTTCAAAATGCAGAAACATTATCCAGTTAACATCCTGCAGGTCTTTGACAGATCAGTTAGGGTTACAGGTAGGATCAGATTCATTTAGCCGTTTGATGGAATTCAGCCCATTTGGCACAACCCAAAAAAACAAAACTTTAAAGCCTCGTTAAAAATGCATCTTGGACCTTTGAGAGATAAAATCCTCCAGGTTCTGAAAGCGTGAGGCTAAAACAGAGTGTGTCCGTGTGTATATACACACTGTGTGCTCGGTGGGACATCGAAGCTTGTTCAGTTGCATTGAATCTCTTCACATTTACCAGGCACAGTTTTGTTTTAGCCACAGACTAAAGCAGAACATTTTCAGACACTAACAGTTTATCTTAAAAGCTCATTTTTAATGGGACCTTACACTCCTTCTGTCTTTTGTTCTTTGGGGTTTCCAAATGGGCAAAATTCCATAAAACAGCTGGATGAACCAAACTATACCCCTAACAGTAAATGTTTTTTTAAAAGACCTGGTTCATTGATTTTGCATTTCAGTATATATTCTGAATTTTGTCTATGAAAATGAATCATCTTATCAGCCAATGTGGAAATGAGTGAAATGCTGCAAATGCATTTTTTTTTTTTTTTTAACCTGTCCTGCTTAAGGAAGCAAAATTATTGTCTGCATACTCTGTAGTGCCAAACACCTTTGCTGTGCCAGGAGGAGCTCTGTTGTCAGCTCCTTTTGTTAGTGTCTTTTATTTTCTTTGTCTTTATTTACATGTTTAAATGGCCCAGCGACACCAGAGAATGAATGAAAGCGCGCAGAAAAATCTATATCCACATTTTAAACAATTTTTACCTAATCTACTCCACTATTCAGTGTTTGCTTGATACAAAGTCAGGGTCTTAAACATATTTAAAGCCGCAGTAACTGATTATTGTTTTTGTGTCTCTTGGGGCAGCAGGACATGAAACGGCTTCCCTTGAAACTTTGAGAAAACACCTGGCAGGTGACCACAGTCTTAGGAGAGTGTCACATAGCAGAAAAAAAACAAGCAGCAGTCTGAGGAGCTTTGAAAGCTAGCAGGCAGGCAGTGTAGCCATCTATGTGGTAAGCATGTCATTAGATGCACCTTCTTCTTGCCGGGCTTGTAATGAAAATATGCACATAAAATGCACTCTGGCATTAGTGTTTTTGAGTGGTTTTACTGTTGTCACCGTGGTAGATTGGCCTAAACCACTGTGCTATCCTAACCCTCCAAAGAAAGCCTCGGATTGCATATGAAAAAATGGACATGGCCACTATCATGTCACTGTTCCTCATTAACTAACATACTGAAAAACAGGCAAGGTCAATACCGCCTTTGTATGTCAACCCAGGAAACTTAATCTCAAGAACTCCACTTCCTGGTTAAATAAAGGTTTAAAGAAATCTGGAAGCTCGGAGAATTATTTGCAGAATGAAGACGACTTAAAATATTTACTGAGATAATAAATCAAGCAAGACATACGGTCATTTTCCTGTAGACTTCTATACAGTCAGACTTCTTTTTGCAATAAGAGGAGTCGCCCCCTGCTGGCCCTGAGATAGAATGCAGGGTTACAGCACATCTGGCTATACTTTTAAGATCCAGAGGGTATGTCCATTTTTTATGTACAGATGCTGAAGATAAAGCAGAGAAAATCAACCCTCTAGTCTAAAAACAAAATAAAAGAGAGTGAAAGGGGACTTCAGAATAACACTTTAATTATTTACCTCCATATTGAATTATCATCATGAGCATGAACCATGCGGGACACTGATGAGTAAGGTTAGATTACCAGGCTGAATTTTTGGGCCGTTTTAGCTCTTGAGGAGGCTTTAGCATTGTTCAGGAGTTCAGCTCTGCCTCTAAATCACTGAGTCTTATTTCTGGCTGCCATTTATTTGATTATGTACAGGCGTTAGCTAGATAGCCTTTGTTGTTTGGTGTTAAACAGCTAGCTTATGGTGAATTCATCAGTTCTTTGGCTGAAAATGATCTGGCTGGAAAACCAAAACAGCCAAAAGAGTTCTCAAGTGTTCCATAGATCTGAGGGAAACCGTTGATAATTCCTCAGGAATTCTCTTTCGATTCATTGCTGTGGATGACCCCTTTGATTTGACACCGTTGTATATCTAAAAACATTGATTAGCGCAGCTTTAAAGACAAACTTAAGGGAATTAATCTGTACCTGAAGTGTCCATATGAAGTAGTTTGGTAGAAGAGCTCTTTGCACTCTGTTTTTAGTTCATTATTACTTCCACTGTTTTCTGACAGTCTGGTAAATGGGGGGAGGGGGGGGGGGGGGGCAGGGTCAGTGGCACAGGGTAGGATCAATGGTCTTCTCCTCCCTTAAGTGTGTGTGTATTTGAAGTTGAAGCGAGTAGCAGTGAGGATGCGTCGAGATGCTTTGTCGTACATTTCTCTCTCCACACAAACGAGGTGTCACGAGTATTAGTAACGAGCACGAGGCTCCAGCAAGAGACAAACAACTCCTATGCAAAGAAATCCCAGACTAAAGCTTTCACCTGTTTTTAGGTTTTACAGTTTGACAGGTTTTATTATATTTTAATGGGTGATGTGTATTCATTCCTCGTGTGATATCGAGTACAGTAGTTCAAGACAGCTCTCATTTATCTCCTTTTTCCCACAGCATTTTAAAATGTACCCTAAAAGAATTATTGTAAAGAAATGCATATATATGAATAGTATACAATCATATTTATTATTTCCATACATCTATTAATAATATCCAAGTTTGAACTTTCCTCTGCCTTAACTATAGTAGCTATAGAAAGGGACCTCTGTCAGACAGACCCTAGACCATAAACTCATCCTTTTTTGGTTACTTCCTCTCCATAAGCTCACATGAAATAAACGTCTAGTTACTGAATGTGTTCACGCCACCTCACTGTACAGTAGAATGAAGGTGACACCGATGCTTGGGATCACTCACCGGCCGGATATTCCACAGTGTTGCTGTCCTTACTTACAGGAATGATAACCAACGGTCCACGTTTTAGTTTGAGTGGATGGTGCCTTTTTTTTTTTTCTTTCTTTTTTAAAATCAGCTAAACTTGTCATGGGATTTTTTTTTATTTTTGTATTTTCACATTTCCTTTGTCAGTCTTTCTTTTTTTTTTCTCTTCTTGTTACTATGTAGCATATTGTTAGCAGCTAAGTATCTATTTGATTTGTCTGCAAAGATGATGGAGGATCAGCTCGTTTTCTCTGCTCATAGATGTCGTCCTCACACATTACTGAAGCGCAGTTATGTTTTGAAATGCTGTACATAAAAAACACATTTTAAGGATTTCCCATTGAGATACAGTAATTGTCTTTTAATGCACTGTTGTTGCTAAAATATTTAGTGGTAAATAAAAAAATGGTATTTAATGTTTTTTAATGTCTTGCTTTAGACACTAAACTTCTGTGCTATGAAAGAACGTAGCTGTGTGTGCGTGTGTGTGTGTGTGTGTGCGCGTGTGTGGATGTGGAAGGACACATATTAATACACGCGTTTATGAAATGTAGTGCACCTCTAGGCCACACCCCCCCCCCACATCACCTCTTTTTTGATAGTATTGCATGTGCCTGTCTTTTTCCAATGGAGAACATAAGCACTTACTGTCGCCCTCACAACACTGTACAGGCGGACAGACGCTCCATCTGCAAAGCTGAACTCAGTGATCATTTGAATAAGCAGCTTTTTTTGGGGCTCAAAAATTAAAATGACAAAATTGTTCCACTGACCGTTTATCCCCATATGTGAAAAAAGAACTGGAGAGGACGCAGAAAACAGCAGCTGTTATTTAAAGGACCTTTTTGTAATTACCATCTGCAAATTTTGATTAAAGCTTTCAGTACCCGGGACCGCATTTAACTGTTCAGTGTGTTGAAATGTTTCAGATGTGCGCTGCCCTATCATAATTTCCTCAAGGGGGTTTTTCCTGTCCCCAGGCCTCCACTGTAAATAAGAATGTGTTTTTAATTGTCACGCTGCACCATCCTGTGGTGCAAATTGGTATTACATCAAAGTACGGCATGGCCCTAGTTTAAACTCATTTGATATCTCTTCAGCACATTGTACAGATGTTTTGGACAAAGTCACGGCAGCTGTTTCTTCACATTCTGTTGACAGCTTTATTTCATTTTGAAAGGATTTAGGCTATTTGCAAAAAGTACCTTTAAGGAAATGTTTTTAATGTTACTCAAACTTCCTGCGGGCTGTGTCAGAAGCTTTGCAGGTTGGGGTGTCTGTCCATTCTTCTACATTCTCTCTGTATTATGTGAGTGCGTGTGAGCGTGAGTTTGAAATATACATATGGCCTAAACGTATTGTCTTTTCATAGTGTTTATAGATAAGGCAGCAATAGGTCAGCGAAAAAGCGAAAAATCCGAAAAAGAAAACGTTTATTTAGCTGCTTTTAGCAAACTCGTCCAAATTTCATTGTAAAAATGACTGTTAAATGAGAAGAATTCATGTATATTTATTTTATATCCTCTATTATAATAAAACCTCTTTTGTCTGAATCTGTTTGATTTGCATGTTGTGGGGAGAGTTTGATACGGGGCAGAGACGTTGCAGCTGTTAGTGTTCACCACTTGGTGGCACCCAAGGGTGTTATTTTTCAGACTGTAGAGTCTGAAATGTTGCTGTCAGTGCTACAGCACCATCCTCTCAGTTCTGTATTCACAAGCCTGCCACTCAGTCATTGCAAGATTTTTTTATAATCTAGAATTTTTTCCTCATCAAGTTCTGCACCCGTATCCCAAACTCAGAATGACAGCATGAGCCAAAGGCTTGGACACACCTTCGTATAAAGGTCTTATTTCATACCATAACCTGCTTATGATGTTGGTGCTATGTGTGCGCGCCCAGCAAACGTTCAGCAAGAGGCACGGTACAACTTGGGTAGGTGGCCAGTACAGGAAGTACTGCTCTCACCTTTGGACTGTGGGAGGATTCTGCACCACCCTCCAGACAACAGGGAAAACTAACACAGGAAAAATCACAACCAATCAGCTAACAACAGTCCATCGTCACTTCAAGACACAAAGATCAGTCAGTCTTGGAATTTTAATGGGTATTGATTATACTTATGTCAAGCACCATATTTTGGTTCTACTAGAGTTGTTTTGCATGATTCAAAGTTCATAATAGTCTTCCTCTGTCTGATACTGAGTCTTGGTTTGTGAGGTTTGTGAGGTGAGATTATTACAGTGCTGTAAAATTATAGGTACACTATATTGCCAAAAGTATTCACTCACCCATCCAAATCACTGAATCCCTTCCACAGCTGTGTAAAAACAAACACTTAGACAGACTGCAGACTGCTTCTAGAAACATTTGTGAAAGAATGGGTTGTGATAGGATGCCACCTGTGCAACAAATCCAGTCATGAAATTTCCTCACTACTAAATATTCCACAGTCAGATTGTGATATTATAACAAAGTGGAAGTGATTGGGAATGACAGCAACTCAGCCACAGTGGTAGGCCCCATAAAATCACAGAGCAGGTCAGTGGATGCTGAGGTGCATAGTGCACAGAGGTCACCAACTTTCTGCAGAGTCAATCACTACAGACCTCCAAACTTCATGTGGTCTTCAGATCAGCTCAAGAACAGTGCTTCATGGAATGGGTTTCCATGGCTGAGCAGCTGCATCGCAGCCTTACATCACCAACAGAATGCAAAGCGTCAGATGCAGTGGTGTAAAGCACGCCGCCACTGGACTCTAGAGCAGTGGAGACGTGTTCATTAGTGGAGTGATGAATCACACTTCTCCATCTGCAATCCAGGCACAACAAAAGTTTGCTGTGCCTGGCACCACTTCTGTTTTATGCATATTTGCCACATTTCAATGTTTCAAATCAAACTAATTTTAATATTAGAGAAATATAACGCGCGTAAATATCTACGTGTGACAACTATGCGAAATGCTTTTTCGCAGCAGTGTAGGCTCAGTTTCCCAGACATGGATTAATCCTTGTCTTAGACTTTTTCATGATGATCTTCATCGAATTTTCCTTTTAGTCTGTGACTAGACTTAATCCATGTCTGGCTGATAATGTTCAGTACAGTCCCTGAAGTTATCAGGAAAGTGTCTGCAGACCGTGGGAGCATAGAGGGTTTCCCAAAGACCCAAAGGGTTTTTGCAGCCACAGGTATCGCCCCCTGCTGGCTATTAAAAACAATGCAAGTTTAAAGCACTTCTACAGTATGCTTATCACCTTTATTCTGTATACTGCATGCAGGGCCAGACCAAGCCTCGAAGGGTCCCTAAGCAAAATGTCATTTGGGGGCCCCCGTCATACCACTTTATTGTCCCCTGAGCCTAACCATTATTAATGCTGAAAGGTTGAACTTGAATATTAATTTTTTGGGATGCACCACTGTTTCAGTCTCAGCCCATTGAAAATTAATGCATTTCTATATGATACATATTGTAAAACTATACCACAAAATTACGTGGTAGCACTCCGAGACCATGAACGAGGTAAGTGAGATCTACTAGTCTATCCATGCAATCTGATCACAGCATAAAAACGACAAAACACTGTCACCACAGGAACAGTGAGTTAACCAATCAGATTAAACCACTACAGCTTACAAATGCACAGTTATGTCTGAACATTCATGCATGAATAAAGCCACAATGTGCCCAGCTAGAATGTCCCATCCACTGAACCTTGCAAATATTCAACAACCTTGACATATAAGTGTCACGATTTTGCAGTGTAACAGGCAGGATAAAGACCCAAACACTGTAAGGAAAAAAAATGCGTGAAATCAGAAATACGCAGCTTTATTTCTGGATGCACATCAGGTACAAGGAAGCTTGGAAAGTTCAACTGGAACACACTACCTAAGTGGGACCACGAGACAAAGAACAGCTGTTTCTCCACATTTTTATCTTCACTTTCTGTTTCCTGCATTTTGTCCGTTGGGCCACAGCTGAATAATTAAATTTCATAAAATAAATGTGAAACTAGGATTTAGCTTAATCTGAGGGAGATTCAAGTTGTGTAAATGACGACAGCAAATATTATAAAGAAAAGATAATATTTTATAACAAACTTTTATTCAGTCTATGATGATGACAGAGTGGGTCAGGCTGATTAAAGCTGCTTTTCAGACCTCCAAAAACATTTTACAGCATAGAAAACAATCCATCTCTGATTATCATTGGTAAGTACTCACATGGATCTTTTTAAGGTTATTTAGATTTATACAATGGAACTTCTCAATAAGACACTTTTAAGCCACAATTTGTGTTTCTACATAAATATTTTCCCTAAATCTTGTGGCTGGCTCCTTGCCGCGTCCTTGAACTTGAACAGAAAATGTCAAAAGTTCAGTTTGAATTATTGTGATGTTGTGTGAATGAGCACTGAATGAAGTCATTTGCATCATTGTAAGAAATAAAAAAATACACAAGAATTTAATTTAAAATAGAACAAAATTATCAGAAATTATCAGAAACACATACGTAAAGCAGCAACTTATGTCACACAGTACACTGTTGGTACGAATGTTCTCACACTGTGGTCTCACATATTACTGAGCTCTGTGAGGCTCAGCAGAAACATTCAGGCATATTAGGATTATTCACCTGCATATTGTTTTCATCTCACAGATGTAGCATGTTCAGTTTCAGTGTTTTGGTCTAAAAGACAGGTTAAATCCTGCCACTTGGTGGATAGATGACACTATTGCAGCTTGTGTGACCACCTGTTCTGTGGTTTTTGTGTTTCCCTGTACCAATGTGCTCAGGACTCCTGATAGCATGATGCAGAAGCTGCGTCCTGTTGGGGTACTGTAAGTAAAACACACATACACACAAGCTGCTGAACATCTGTATCTTCATAAACTCTTTCTGTCTCTCTGTATCTGTGTAGCAACAGTGCGTTGATGTGTGATTTTGCCTCTTCTGCTCCTCCACTGATCCCCCCCCCCAAAGTAAGTTTGCTCTGCTGCTTTTAGACTTTTTTGAGTGGGACTGCCTTGTGATGTGCAGGTATTCATCATTTAGCTGTAGATGCCTGCATGAATTATTGTACTCAGCCTCCTTTAATGAAGCTTTGACCCACGTTTTAAAAATACTTACCTCACAGCTGCACACAGTGACAACATGCACGCTTACTTTGTGTTTTACTTCTGTAGAAAGAGGAAGCATCATGTGCAGCAGCATGAGAACTGGCCATACATCAAGAAGCCACCAAATGCCTTCATGCTCCTTATTGAAGGAGCAGAACTGGAGTTTTGACTGTTGGGTTTTAACTTTTTCACTTTCAAACTTTATTTGAACTTTTTACCTTTCCAGCCCCAACCGGTCACGGCAGATGACCGCCCCTCCTTGAGTCTGGTTCTGCCGGAGGATTCTTCCTGTTAAAAGGGAGTTTTTCCTTCCCACTGTTGCCACATGCCTGCTCATAGGGGGTTGTTTTTACTGTTGGGTTTAACCTTTTCACTTTCAAACTTTATTTGAACTTTTTCCCTTCCAGCCCCAACCGTTCACGGCAGACAACCGCCCCTCCTTCATCCTGGTTCTGCCGGAGGATTCTTCCTTTTAAAAGGGAGTTTTTCCTTCCTATTGTTGCCATGTGCTTGCTCATAGGGGGTCGTTTTGACTCTTGGTTTTTAACTTTTTCACTTTCAAACTTTATTTGAACTTTTTCCCTTCCAGCCCCAACCGTTCACGGCAGACAACCGCCCCTCCTTCATCCTGGTTCTGCCGGAGGTTTCTTCCTTTTAAAAGGGAGTTTTTCCTTCCCACTGTTGCCACGTGCCTGCTCGTAGGGGGTCGTATTGACTGTTGGGTTTTTAACTTTTTCACAATCAAATCACTTTCATATTTTATTTGAACTTTTTCACTTCAAGCCCCAACCGGTCACGGCAGATGACCGCCCCTCCCTGAGCCTGGTTCTGCCGGAGGTTTCTTCCTGTTAAAAGGGAGTTTTTCCTTCCTACTGTCGCCACGTGCTTGCTCATAGGGGGTCGTTTTGACTCTTGGTTTTTAACTTTTTCACTTTCAAACTTTATTTGAACTTTTTCACTTCCAGCCCCAACCGGTCACGGCAGATGGCTGCCCCTCCCTGAGCCTGGTTCTGCCGGAGGATTCTTCCTTTTAAAAGGGAGTTTTTCCTTCCTATTGTCGCCACATGCTTGCTCATAGGGGGTCGTTTTGACTGTTGGGTTTTAACTTTTTCACTTTCAAACTCTTTAACTTTGTTTTCACTAAGTTTTTTAGCAGTACAATATATAAAGTAGTGCAGTTGACCTGTATTGTTATTTTTGTCTTCTTCATATGCATAAATATATGGAAACTAAACAAATGAGGTTTCTGTCATTTTGTACAGTAGGATGAGATGGTATAGGAAGAACTAATTTGTGTTTTTGCTTGTCTAGCCTCCTTGCCTCATGAATGTGATAAACTCATTTTATCTTTAGTTTTTTGTCACAGCATTTTACTGATTCTATGAAGTCTCCCCACAAAAATTGTCTTAACATTGCATTTTTTAACACTGCAGACCTCTAAACATTCATCATATGCCACAAATCTTCTCTCAGTCTCAACTAGGTGTCAGGGAAAAGCTATATAAAAACACTCATGCATGTGGGGACACATGCTCATCAGGTTTACACATAGTTATCAAAACTGGCTGTTCTATAATCAAAATATGCACGACTGTATTGAATGGCTGATTACACGCTGGACCTTCAACTCGCCTATGGAGTTGTTAGCCCAACTTACACAACTGTGGAATCTATACAGGGCCGGACCAAGCCTTGAAGGGACCCTAAGCAAAATTTGATTTGGGTGCCCCCTCATACCACTTCATTGTCCCCTGAGCCTAACCATTATTAATGCTGAAATGTTGAAGTTGAATATTAATTTTTTGGGATGCATCACTGTTTCAGTTTCAGCCCATTGAAAAACAATGTATTTCAATATGATACACATTGTAAAACTATGTCCATGACATAGTTGAATGCATTCCATATCCAATCTAGAGGGCATAGACTTTTTAGGAAATATGTGACACAGGGTGTTAGACCTGCTTTTGGAACAACATCATAACTAGACACAAGAGGAGGACTTACAGATAGCACAAGGAACAGAGACCAGTGTCATGGTCCTGGGCCGGTGGCCCAGCATTTTGAGTTTCTTTTGTGTAGTTTTCTTGTTGTACTTTTCAGGTTTTGTTTCTTGTTGTTATAGTTGTAGTATGCTGTTTAGTTTCCCTTATTGTTTCTTGTGTATGTTCCCTTTGTCAAGTTTCAGTGCTTAGTCTGCATCTGTCATGTCTAGTCAGTTCCTGTTTTATTTTGACAGTCTTCTGTTCCCTTTGCTTTGTATTCAGTTTTGCTTCCCCCTGTCTGGGTAATTATGGTCAGCTGTTTTCCCACCTGTTGTCACTCCCCTCATTTACCCTTGTGTATTTAGTGTCTGCTCTGGTCTTTGTCCTTTGTCGGGTCCTAAGTCTATTTACGTTTAGGTAAACGTTCGTGCTGAGTGTTTTGAGTTTTCGAGTTCTTTTCAAGTGTTTGGTTTTGGTGTAGCTGGCCTCTGTCCAGTTTTGTTCTTTGTGACCTTTTTCAATAAATGTTAAGTATTATTCAGCTCTCGTTTCACGTCCTGCTCTGAGGTCCTCACTGCCCTGCCTTGCCTGCGCCAGCCGTGACAACCAGGACTAAAATCCACCTAACAGGAGAACAAACCAGAAACAATGAAACACCAAACAGAACTGGGAACACAGGAAGCATAAGAACTGAAACAGGATTAAATAGAAACTGAACAGCCAAGAACAGCACTCAGAAAACTAAGAAGCCTGGGGTTGTAAACAGTGAAACGAACCAGGAATTAGCAGAAAAAGACAAAAATTCAAAACTGCAAAAACACAAACTAGGAATCAAACACTAACATTAACAATATAAATTGAAAAATTAAAGACCTAAAATTATAAACACTGGGTCAAAAACCCACAACCATGATGATAAGATCCAAACAAACTGTATATTAACTAGTAACACACTGAGGACGGTGACACAGGCCTACAGGTTGTTTTTGACAGAGACACAGCAACATGATAAATACCATACTTAGCCAGCTAGCAACAGCTAAGTACGTTTGGAGCTGGTTACAAACTAAACGTGCTGTAATTGTTCATGGAAACATACCTTTGTCTTCTTTTGTCCTCTAATCTTCTCCTTTCCCCCCTCTGTGCCTCAGAGGGACAGATCCTTTCTGTCACATTTCCATACCCATCAAGTTTTGTATTAAAAATATGGGAAATTTTCCACTGCCTAAAATAGAAGTTGCTATATGATGTCATCGGCTAATCTGAATAATTGTTCATTTGGATGTAGTTGCAATCGAGGCTGTAGGAGAGAGGAAAAACATCTTTGGAGAGACAAAAAGTGAAGAAAAAAACACCCTAAATATGTTTAGAACTACAAATGAACTTTATGAAATAACTTAATAACTTTAATGCTTTGCTAGGCAAAGCATTAAAGTTATTAAGTTATTTCATAAACTATCTAAATTGATCTATGTAATGTGGGTCTAGGGCCTAGACCCACATTACATAGATCAATTTTGTCCTGTATTGTTTAGTGTTAGAATATCAAATGTAATGAAAACACTGTGGGGTGCGACTGCTAGCTACGTTCAACCCTCCACCTTTATCTGGGCTTCTTTTGCCAACTTGTGTAAGAAAACTCACTGTCAGCTGTCTCAAAGGTTGATAAAGGCTGAAGCAAGGTCCAGGGATGGGAGCGGGTGGGCAGGCTCGGTGTTTAAGTGAAGTCTGGGCGATGGAGGGTGGAGACAAAGTGAGGTCTGGGCGATGCCAAAGCGTACGAAGGGACGCAGTAAGAAGGCTTTATGTACACAAAACATGGCGACAGCGGAGGATTTCACTGTCGCTTTATGGGAGGAAAAAAAAAAAAAAAATGCTAAGTTGGCAACACTGAGCCCAACTGAGGTCCTAACCTCGCGAGACCTGCCACCCAGGCTACTGCAGGTGGCAGTTCCCCTAGTGGTCGGGGGGCCCTATGCAGCCGCATATGTTGCCTATGCCTCAGGCCGGCTCTGACTGCATGTGTTAAACATTGGTACCAATTTAGGAGCAGGTTTCTACACAGTGGTTATGTCTCCATGTCGTCGTCTTCTGTGGTCACTACACTGTCTCTAAGCAAAGTTAGCAGCAGCAATGAATGTAGTGAAGAAGAAAATTCTACGTCAGGAGAATGAATAAAAATGCACAAACTGTACTGGTGCTGATACAAATGTGTGGGCATAATTAATGGAACTGTTCCACCTGAGACAGTTTCTTTTGTTATGCCCACGCATTTGTATCAGCAATGCTGTGCAAAAGTCTTGAGCCACCCCTCAGGTCTCTGTGTCTCTGAGACAGACTTTATAGTAATTTTTGAACCAGTAGTCTTGAGCAGTCCTTCTTGAGGCTTTCTGGGTGTCTTTCAAAAAAAAAAATAAATAAATTGGCAAGCCTGATAAGAAATGGTCTCAGTGGAAGGGTGGCTGTTATGGAGTCATTCTTAAGGAAAGGAAACAGGGAGAAACGGCTGAGGTACACCACATTACACAAGAAAATCAGTGGCAAAAGGTCTGATGGAGCAATGAGTCCAGATGTAAAATTTTGGGTTCAAATCATTGTCAATATGAGGTCAGGAGTGGTACAACACTGAGTGTCTACAAACAAAACACAGTGGAGGCTCTGCCATATTTTGGGGCTGCATTTCAGGCGTTGGAGATCCTGTTAAAATGAATTGAAGGCATCTGATTGACAACAGCTTCATCTTTCAGGATAACAATGACATAAACTACAGTGTCAATGCAGAAGAAGCACACTTGAATTGAAAAACACACAACAAGACACTGTAAGTCATGGATTGGCCTCCCCAGAACATGGATGTGAACATTACTGAAGCAGTGTGGGAATATTTTGACAGAGAATGTGACACAGAGACGTGTCATGGTTCCAGGGTTCAGTGCTTTTGTGCTTTTGGTTATTTTTCAAGTTTTTGTGATATTTACAGCTTTTATTTATTTTCATGCTTGTAGTTTTGGAGTTTCTTGTTCTAGTTTTCCAGTCTTCCCCAGTGTTTCCCTTGTAAAGTAGTGTCCGCATGTTGCTCATTTCATATATTTCTAAATCAAACAACACAGCACATAACAAAAAGACAAAATTTAAAAAAATTGTAAAAACCCTCCCTACAGCCCCAGGCCCAGCTACCTAACTATAGTTTATCAAAATAAGGAGTCAGAGCTATAACTCCCAGTTACAGGTGTAGAAACATATACAGAGGTGTCCAGATATTACTGAAAGAGTAAAGTTTGCCAGAAAGAGTGTATCGTAGTCTTTTGAGATGTAACGTATTTACAAGGTCATTAAGCCAAAGTCTTCTTCCAATAATTTAAGGGAAGTTTCTTCGTAATAATAATGCAATAAGATACAGAATGTTTCTTTGCATCATTTAGTCCCACAATATCAGCTGAAGTACCCAAAATGATTGTTAATGGGCCAGATTAAATCGAAGATGTCTGCCCAGTATTTTTTAACTTTAATACATTAGACAAAACTGTGGCTTAATCTATCTTCAGCTATAGAACATTTCTCACAAATGGGAGAGACCTCAGGGTGGATTCTCTGTAACCGTTCTCTAGAGAAATGTAAACAATGTAGAACTTTTAATTGAATCAGACAGTGTCTTGCATTATTAGAACATTTATGAATATTCTCTAGGCCTTCTTCCCATTTAACATCAGTTATTATGATACCCAATTCCTCTTCCCATTTAGATTTAATAGAGGATGATTTCACAGGATTAATTGACATCAAACTCTCAAAAGTGCGAGAGATACATTTTTCACTGCGAGGTGAAAGTTGAAGGCATTTGTCAAGACTGATGGTTTCAAAGCCTTGTGTATGTCTTCTGATGTAATCTCTTATCTGCAGATATCTAAAAAAGTCTCTCCCTGGAAGGTTATACATCTCTTGCAACTGTCTGAAAGAGACAAGAACACCCTCTTGGTCTAAATCACTTATCTTAGAAAGTCCCATTTGTCTCCAGCGTTTAAATGAATTATCCAGAGTAGATGGTTTAAAGGATGGGTGGTCTGTTATGGGCATGACAGAGGCTAAAGATTTCAAATTAAAATGGGATTTGATCTGCTTAAAGATGCGTACAGTATTGTGGATCAACAGATTGCAGTTATATATAGATTTATTAATGCTCAAGGGAGACAGCAATATAGCTCCTAAGCAATAGGGCTGACATGCTTCTTGTTCCAGTTGTAACCAAGTAGGGGGTTTTGTAAAATCAGTCAGCCAATAGGTCATGAATTTCATATGTGATGCCCAGTAATAGAACAGAAAGTTGGGAAGTGCCAACCCCCCCTCCTTTCTGGGTTTGCAAAGATGTTTTCTAGTAATCCTAGGTGTCTTATTTCCCCCACAGGAAAGGTAGGACAAACGAGTGTATTTTTTTGAAGTATGCTTTTGAAATAAACACTGGGAGATTTTGAAATAAATATAAAAACTTGGGCAATATAATCATTTTTATAGCATTAACTCCAATGAGTGATATAGGGAGCGTATTCCAGAATCATATGCTACACTGAAGTTCAGAGATTAAAGGAGAAAGGTTGGACTCTAATAAAGATGCAAAGGATTTTGTAACTTGAATTCCCAGATATGTAAACTTTTTATAAGCTATATTAAAAGGGAGGTTTTGTAGCCATGTCAGGTCGTTCACCTGTATAGGCATTAATTCACTTTTAATTGGGCCCGAGCACAACCTGTAAGAAGGCCTACACATGCTCAAAAAATTTTGCACACGTCAGATCTGGTGAAAATTTAAGTATTTTAATGGTTTCAGGTATGGCCCTTTCAAAATGGCTCTACAGTGCCACCTTTAGTTCAATTCCCACCGCTGTGTTTCACGTACATGTATGAAATTTGGTAGACGTAACATGTCCAGACGAACAAAAAAAAACCACAGGGTCCAATGGCCTAAACCCAACAGGAAGTCCGCCATTTTGAATTAAATGGCTGATTTTAGCGATTTCCTGCCCTTATACTTTCTCTAATTTTATTGGCTGTTTTGTTGGTATTATAACCCGAGATGGTTGGATCATTACGTATACTTTCAGCAAGAGGCTCTATTGCTAAGGCGAATATCAATGGAGAGAGGGGACAATCCTGTTTTGTCCTCTATGTAGATGAAAGGGTGGTGAAAGGATCTGATTGGTAAGAATACGAGCGTGAGGATTGACATAGAGTAATTTGACCATTGAGATAAAGTTTTCACCTATTTTAAACCTTTCTAGTACCTTAAACAAATAGGGCCATTTGACCTGATCGAATGCCTTTTCGGCATCAAGTGATAGAACCGCTATTTCTTCTTTAGGTCTGTCAGTAGAGTAAATAATGTTAAATAACCATCTAAGATTATAAAATGAATTCCTCTGCGGTGTAAACCCGGTCTGATCTGGGTGTACTAACTGTGTTAAGAGGGGACTTAATCTGTTGGCAAGTATTTTAGAGAATAGTTTCCCATCTACATTTAAGAAAGAGATGGGACAATAAGAACCAAGTTCTTCAGCATTTCTGCCTTTTTTATAAATAATTATAATAATTATAAAAATTTTCCATAGAGTTGTAATCTATTTTCTATTTTAAATTTTGATAAAACTGGAAGAATTGACTGTTAATATCTTTAGGATTAGTTAAAACCTCACCTCTGTTATTTTTGATTTTTTGATTTTGTGTATTGTGCAATCTTGTTCCTGTTTTCTAAGTTGTCTTGCCAATATTTTATGTGGTTTATTCTGCTTGATATACAGGAATGCATTAAAGATTTTTGCTGAAAGTAAATTATTATATTCATATTTTAAGGACAATATTTTTTATACAACATAGCAGATGGTGTTCAAGCGTTCTCATCATCCAAATCTTTAATGTGTTTATCTAATTCAGAGAGTCTTGCTCTATTTTTCTTTTTCCTAGCTGATTCAAAAGCAATGATAACACCTCTTACAAAGGCTTTAAAAGCCTTCCATAATGTAGAAGGTGCGATTTCCGAATTATCATTGGTTTCAAAATAAAGGGGGATTTGTGTTTTCAAGTATTCGTGAAAATCCTTCTCTCATAGCAATAGAGGGTTACGTCTCCATATTGGCTGTGGTTTGATAATATTTTGAATGTTTAAAGTGCACAAGATAGGGCCATGATCTGAAATGATAATACTATGATATTTTGTGTTAACATAGGAAATTAATTTGGCATCTAGTAGGAAATAATCAATTCTGGTGTACGAGTTATGTCTGGCTGAAAAGAAATAATAATCTCTACCAGTAGGGTTTGCAATTCTCCAAATATCAGCTAGAATTGAATTATCAATAAAAGTATTGAGAAAGATGCTGGAGTTATTCCTAACCTGCTTAGTTGAAGAGGATCTGTCAAGATAAGGATCCAGCACGCAATTAAAATCTCCACCAATAATAAGATTCATTTGGGACATATCTGGTATAAGTGCCATCACTTTCTTAAAAAATGATGGATTGTCTATGTTAGGAGCATATATATTCAATAAAGTAAAAGATGTAGAAAAGAGCTCCCCAACGACAATCAAATATCGCCCTTCTTTATCAGCTATTGTGCTTTTGTGTACAAATGGGGTCCCCTTTCCTTATCATAATAGCTTTACCTCTCATTTTAGCAGGGAAGCATGAACGATACACATCCTGAATCCACCTAGATTTTAACCGTGCATAATATTTATCTTTCAAATGAGTCTCCTGCAAAAATATATCCGGTGGTAATGATTTAAGATGGGAAAGGACTTTTCCCCGTTTAATTGGACTGTTCAATCTTGCACATTCCAACTAACAAAAGTTAATTTTCCACCATTCAGTGGATTTTTATTATTCTGGATGAACATAGAAAGAGAAAAGTAAAAGTGTTATTATCTGGCTCTCATTTTTAAAAGAGAGAGTAGCTGCAGAGTAGCTACCCCCCCCCCCCCCCCCCCCAAAAAAAAAAAACTAAACAAAACAAACAAACAAAAAAAACAAAACAAAAACAAAATGATTAGGAAAGGCTAATCCACTGCCCTGTTCAGATTTTCTCTAAACACAAACACTAACTGGGAAAAACACTTTACCCTGCACGACATTAAAATGCTTACCATTGCATGGAGATCTGGGTGACTGGTTTGCAGATGATGTTTAAGATTTGTCGTGTTTTTACCCGAGATAGTCGCCCCACATGATTTACACATCATTTAGTTTGTCACAACGTCAAAGGACAAATGTGTCCATACATCGGCTCTTCTCTTTCTCCCTGCTGACATTATTTACATAACTTAGTTCTATCGGAAGTAAAGACAAATCACAGGCTAGTTTGGCCTTCCAGGTGCGAAATTCTGTTCCCCGTGAAAATCTGTTCCCCCTGTGTCGGGAGCACGAACTGCAGCCAGAGAGGCGGATCCGACTGTCTTCACGGCCCTTCTGATCAATTTCTCTGTAAAAGTGTTTTACAGTGTTTATTCCTCTCATCAAGAACAACATATGAAAACATTTGCTCTTTATTTGCCAAAGTTACACGGGGTGAACCAAATATTTCAGCCATCCAAAATATTGTGTTCCCCCTCCATGACATGGGAACAAATTAATTTAGCAGCAAGTCTTTTACAGTGTCATTTTACCGAGAAATCGATCAGAAGCGCCGTGAAGACAGTCGGATCCGCCTCTCTGGCTGCAGTTCGTGCTCCCGACACAGGGGGAACAGATTTTCACGGGGGAACAGAATTTCGCACAACACCTGCTGGTTTAGCGCATATTTGTGCAACTGTGCGTTTGACTGGATGTTTTCCTAACTTGTTGCACCCTGTCACAAAATTAAATCAGTTCTGACTAGGTGTTTTCCTTACTTGTCCCGCCCTGTCACAAAATTAAATCAGTTCTGATTGGATGTCGTCCCCGCCAAGCGTTTTCATTTGTTGACGAAAGTGTCAATTAATTTCGTCATCATTTTTATCCTTTTAGGTAGTTTTAATTTAGTTATTGTCTAGTTTTTGTCATGAAAAAAAGGGTCGTTGACGAAAACTATGACGAAAATATTTCGTAAACTAAATTAACATTCTTCCAGTGTGGCACATAGCTCAGGCTTGATAGAGCCTAGCTCAGTTTTCAAGCCATTTATGGCACTTAATGGTGCTTTGTTCGAGGGCTCGGCTCCGTCTTTCTCCGGTGGTACAGTCAGTGAATCAGAGTTAAGCGAGTCCGAGGAAGTTCCCAACCCTATATCGGTCGCCTCATTCTTCTTAGTTTTAGGCTTAACATCGTTGAAAATGCTCCAAAGACGTAATCACAGGTGTCAGCGATTTGAAAATATGCAAGAAAGTGAGTTTGATAAACTCTTTTGAGCTTTTTTTACAGATTTTGAAGATAATGTTTGATGAGCTATCTCGAGGCACGTCTTCACTCGTTCATGGCTCCACCTCCCTAAAGTAGCACTGTTTAGGTGTGTCCCTAACTTTGTATTTGTTGGTCACTTCCTTGTTTATTTCGGTAGTTTTTCCCTGTGTCTCAGTTTTACTTCCTCTGTCTTGTTTTCCCGATTCGTTTTGGCTGTCCTTCCAGGTGTTACCTCTCCCCTTGTCATCTGGTGTGTGTATATTATCGTCTGGGTCTCTCGTTGCCCTTTGTGTGTTGCCTCGCCCTGTGTTTCATAAGTGTTCTGCCATTTGGATTCCCTTCTCTGCAGATGTTTTTGGATTTACTGTGTTACCTGTGAGTTATTGGCATTAAAGCTGAGCTTTGAGTTCAGCCATCTGGGTTCACAACCTGTCTGCCACACAGCCGGTTCACGATAAAAAGGCTGCTGATAGCCAAAGAAGAGCTTTGGAATATCCTTCGAGAAGCCTGGAGAACGATTCCTGAAGACTAACCAAAGACATTACAAGAAAGCTGCCTGAGAGAGCTGGGCAGTACTGAGAATGAAGGCGGTCCTATTCAGTATTGACTTTCAAGCTTAATAACACTCCACAAACTCTGTTGCCCAATATTTCAATGTATGTATATGTATGCTTGCACATGTTTCAATAAATAGCTGCACCGCTTTTCTATTTTTCTAGCAAAATATAAAGAAATGAGGGGTTGCTTGAGACTTTTGCACAGTACTGTACCTTCACAGCATCCTGCCACAGCTTTTAGTGAGCATTTAGTTTGTAAATGTCAGCAGTGATGGACACTATCAGAGAATCTTTGATTAATCAGACTAAAATGTAATGCTTTGTGGAGAAGTAAAGACTGGATGGACCTGTCCTAGTTACTGACCCTGCTGGTGTTATACGGTTACAGACACTTATTACACTGGAGTGAATGTCTTTGGATGATCTAAACACTCGTATCACCCAACAAGACATTCCAAAGGATGCGTCAAGTAAGCTCTACATTCAGTTCTCCTCACGGGCTGCTGGTGTGAAACCGCTGCAGACAAGCTGAGACTTGGCATCAGCTGCACGAGTTCTGGCAGAGGCTGGATTGACAGATCAGCCTGCGGTGTTACTGCTACCACTTGAGGGAAATTTATGACTTGGCTTAGAGAGAACTCAACAGAACGTGTTAACACAGATGGCCCCATTTCCTACTTCAGGTGCTGCAGCAGCTCCCAAAGAGCAAGTCGACCCCACACATGTCGACTCCAAGTTAAATCCTAGCATGGCCACTTCTGGAGTTTCTGAATTTGCAACTGCCATTTAAGAGGTTGCATTTAGTGCAGGAAGAAATGCTTTGGTCTAATTAGAATGGTCAGAATCAGCTTTGGTTTGGTAGTAATTCTGTTCAGCACCACCGACATCTACCTGCAGGCACATGCAACTGACAGAGCATGACAAAACACATTGCATAACTTACTGTGACAGACATGGCATGCTGTAAATATGAGTGATATACAGTGTGGTCTGGCATTAAATAATCATGTAACAGAACATACTTAAGCTAAAAGGGTATGTCCGGTGAAACCTGACCAATAAAGCATGAGTACTAGAAGAGGTTCTTCAAGGGCAACAGACCCAGCATATATATATATATATATATATATATATATAGATAGATAGATAGATAGATAGATAGATAGATAGATAGATAGATAGATAGATAGATAGATAGATAGATAGATAGATAGATAGATAGATAGATAGATAGATAGATAGATAGTGCAATGTCAGCAGATCTCCCCAATGTCTTCATCTATTCTGTTTACAAGGAAAAGCCAATCAGAAGGAAGTTGGCATACATGAAAAAGCAGGACAGATAAAATATAAAATAGCTTGTTTAAGGAGGAGGGTAATCTGTCGTCTTCCTGATTGATGTGACCCAATATTTCAGGTGATCTAAAACCAGCTAAGCCAGTTTGAACAGTTGGAAGCTAATTTCTAAAGAAGATGCTGCTGTTGATTTTGTAAATATCACTTTCGGTGTTGGAGGCAAACATCTAAAAACCACTCAAACTTCACTGCGACCAACTCTTTTTTTCATGCCACATGAAGTGCCCCAGATCACACCACATCATATGTTTTCATTCAAACAAATTCTGAGCTGGAAGTTATTGTGCAATAATTATATCACAGTGAGTAATAGTAATTCCTGACATTTGAACGGTAGGATTAAATTTATGCTAGTTCCATTCAAAATTTTAGCTCGATACTTATTCGAACCGTTTAGCCACAGTTTTAAGAAATGGATCTTTAACTTGTAGCTTCCTGTTGCGGCCGTGCTATTTAACAGATAAATATTTACCTTCCATGATAGTAAAGCAGGTATGTGAAACACAAACTGAAGCGGGAATACCACAAACCTCTTTCTTTAGATAGATTTTTTTCAACACAATAGCATCACAGCTGTGCAAGATACAGACATGAACATTTGCAGGGGTTCCGCTGCTATCGTGGACTGAATAAAGCTGAGAGGAGCCAGTGAGTAAGTCAGAGACGTGCTTCCCATTTTATGACCCTGACAAACAAACAGTCTTTTGCATTCTTTATGCATTTGTAACCCCCCCCCCACCCCCCAGATAAACATGAGGTACATTTATCTGGAACATATCATCTTTTCCACCGTGCACGTGGACTGACAAAACATTGGTGATAGGATGGAAAGGTTGTGTCTATTATACAACTTCATTTTGTTGCTTCAGCCATTTACCCACTACTTCTAGCTTAAGTTTTCATCGTTTATCTATTACTTTTAGAGGAATATTTTAACTCGCCACAGTGGATTATCTGCTTCCATCTCACCCTATCCCTGGCATCCTACTCTGTCACACCAACCCTCTGTATGCCCTCCATACATCCATGAATCTCCTCTGTGGGCTTCTTCCCACCTGACAGCTCCATCTTCAACATCCTTTGTCTGAAATATCCACTATCCCTCCTCTGCCTCGCTAACTTTGTCTTCAAACCCCTGAGCTGTCCCTCTGATACACTCATTTCTAATCTTGTCCATCCTGGTCACTCTCAGTGTCATCATCCTCCAGTCCTCCTGTGCTGGCTCACTCATTTTGTCTTTCTCTCTCTCTCTCTCTTCTCCCTCTGGCTTGTTTGTGTGTGTTAACCACACTTTGTGCTTCAAGGGTGGCTCCTACCTCTCCTCCAGCCCTTCAGTTCTACTCACTTGTTGGTCATCAGCTGATTTGCTGTGCACTATTTAAGAAGAAGCTTAACAATCTTCAGTCAGCAGTGGATTGTTAAGCTGCAAACAGTTAGTGTTGTGTTATGGTCCTGGGTCAGTGATCCTGTGTTTCTTTGTTGAATGGATTTTTAGAATTAGTTCATTTTTGTAATCTCTGGTTTGTTTATGGTTGATATTGTTCTCCTTGTGTTTGTCTGTTCCCAGTAGCTTTAGAGTTTAGTTCTCTCTGTGTTTTCACTTTAGTGTTCCTCCCTATTGTGTAGAGTCTTGTTTTCCTCGGTGTGTCTGTCTCCCTGTGTTGTAAATGGTAAATGGACTAGTTCTTATATAGCGCTTTTCTACTCAGTATGAGCACTCAAAGCGCTTATACAACCTGTTTGCATTCACCCATGCACTCCCATTTTTACGAAGCTAGGTGCTTTTAATTACCTAACATTCACACTCCGACAGAACGGTCGGAGAGCAACTTGGGGTTAAGTATCTTGCCCAAGGATACATTGGCATGTAGCCCGGAGTAGCCAGGATTCGACCGCTGACCTTCCGATCAGTAGGTGACCTGCTCTACCTACTGAGCTACAGCCACCCTGTCTAGTCTGTGTTTCTGCGTCTTCTCACTTCCTGTTTTATTTTGCTGTCCCAAGTGCTTTGTGTTTTGCGTTACTTCCTTTAGTCTCATTAGTGTCATTCTGTGCACCTGCTCTGCCCCAGCTGTCTCCACTTCCCTAATCACCCTCCTGTGTGTTTGTTGTCTTCCCCTTGTCACTTGTTAGAGTCTTGTTGTGGCTGTGTCTGCTGTACTCCTAGTGTTTCATTGTCATTTCCCTCAGTTTAGATTTTCTTAAGTTACTCTCTGTTTGTGTTTTTTGTTTTTACCAGTCATACTAAAGGCTGGGGGTAAAAGTAGAGGACAGTAATGCCTCAGCACAGTTTGTAGAGTTATCCCAATAGTGTAAGCAATAGTTATCCCTATTGCATGTACACTTTTTTCTACCACATCTTTTCCTTCCCTTCACCTCTCTATTAATGTGCTTGGACACAGAGCTCTGTGAACAGCCAGCCTCTTTAGCAATGACCTTTTGTGTCTTGCCCTCCTTGTGCGAGGTGTCAAAGGTCGTCTTTTGGACAACTGTCAAGTCAGCAGTCTTCCCCATGATTGTGCAGCCTACAGAACTAGACTGAGAGACCATTTAAAGGCCTTTGCAGGTGTTTGGAGGTAATTAGCTGATTAGAGTGTGGCACCAGGTGTCTTCAATATTGAACCTTTTCACAATATTCTAATTTTCTGAGATACTGAATTTGGGGTTTACATTAGTTGTCAGTTATAATCATCAAAATTAAAATAAATAAACATTTGAAATATATCAGTCTGTGTGTAATGAATGAATATAATATACAAGTTTCACTTTTTGAATGGAATTACTGAAATAAATCAACGTTTTCATGATATTCTAATTTTATGACCAGCACCTGTATGTACTATATGTAAAGGTACACTGTGTGCATAAATGATGGCATTACAGTAAAGTGTCTAAGTGACTCATGACATCATGATGTGTTGTACAGTCTAACTGCTGTTGGGATGAATGACCTGCGAAAGCGCTCCTTCCTGCAGCGAGGACATTTCAGTCTCTGACTGAAGGAGCTGCTCAGCTCACCCACGGTCTCATGCAGAAGGTGATGGGGGTTGTCCATGATGGATGTCTTGCCCACCACCATCACAGACTCTAGAGGACACCCCAGTGCAAAGCTCGACCTCTGCACCAGTTTGTCAATCCTGGCCACTGCATAGAAAAGGGCAGATGCTACAGATGAGTCATAAAAAGTCTTTAACAGAGTCCTGCAGACACCAAAGGACCTCAGTCTCCTCAGCAGGTGGCGTCGACTCTGGCCCTTCTTAAACAGGACGCCTGTGTTTGTAGTCCAGTCCAGCTTGTTGTTGAGGTGAACACCCAGGTACTTGTAAGAGACCACTGTCTTGATGTCCTTTCCCTGGATGTTCACCGGTGCTGTAGGGGGTGACTTCCTCCTGAAGTCTATGACCATCTCCTTCGTCTTGCTGGTGTTGATTTGAAGAGCATTGGTCTCACACCAGCTGACAAAGGCAATGATGACCCTCCCTGTATTCCTTGTCGTTCCTATCTGATACACGTCCGATGATGGCTGTATCATCTGAGAACTTCTGTAGGTGGCAGTGGTCTGAAGTTTACAGACTGAACAGAAAGGGTAGGAGGACTGTGCCCTGTGGCACCCCCATGCTGCAGACTACCACATCAGACATATAGTCTGATGTGGACTGTGTTAGTGAAAACCTTTAAGCATTAAAAAAGTTTAAACAGGTGGGTCATACAAATATTTACCCTGTACAATTGTAATAAAGGTGAACACTCACCTCAGAGGCCAAAACTATATGTTGACAGTTGTTTTCAGGCTGTAAAGTCAGGCATTTTAACATGGAAACCTATGGGGTTTAACTTTGACAGCAAACCTCACGTAGCCATTCAAGGACCTGCAGCCCACTTCTGTATGGGCTTCATTTTTGACCTCTGGAGGTTGCCACTTAGTCAAATGCTACAGTTAAGGTAGAAAGTTGGAAATCCAGAGTTCCAAACTGGAATTTTCAACTCGAGTATGCTTCAGCTCAGACTTCCAACTTAGAAAGGTGGAGAAGATAACAATGCAAGATGGCACCAGTGCACGTAAACAGTAGTAAAACTTGTACTCTGTATTGCCACTATATATTTGTGACTAATTAAACCATACACAGGTCACTGACTGTTCTCTATGGGTGAACAACCATCACTTTGTATCACTGCTCCCAGCTCTGACATCCAGTTTCTGAGGTAAAAGGAATGCAGCATAAAACAAACCATTTTAACTGTTTCTTTATGTACACCTCTCCAAATGCCCACTCCTCTTATTTGGCTTCCACATACAAAAGAATCCTCAGAATTTCCCAGTCTGTTTTAAAATTCACACACTTTCATAGAACATCTGTACCAATCTTCATTCTATAAATATTGTTTTTCACTGACAAGTTATAGAAAATGGTGTTTATGTATCCCTGTTAACAGGTATGAGTGTGTGAATGCACTAAACTAGCTGATTAAAGCGTCTGCTGTTGAGGGAATACAAAATGTAATGTGGCAAAAGGAAAAGTAATTTTCTGCTGTGACTGAGTTAGTTGAATTTTAAACCGTGGTTTAGCTATATTGCATATTTCCACTCAAACTGTAGTAACAAGTCATTCAGTCCAGTTATCTGATATGACAGCATTAACAGCTTGTGTTTCTGATTCTGAACTTTTCCCTTCACAGATGGAGCAACCCCATCGTTTAGCTTCAGGGCTCTTTTTATAAAAGGAAAAGATCCTCTGTAAAACAGTGTATGTTGGGCTTCTGTTGGTCAGAAAATAGAACTTGTTTTGTGCTTTCTTTATGATGAATAAACAAACAAATCTAACTTTGCTTCACAACAGAAAACACATTTTCTGAGAGAGCTTGTAGAGTGTAAGACAAAGCGGGTGACTGTGCTGTGAGTACAGCTCTTACTGTGACCATATAAGGAAAGCCCTTCTCACTGATGTCAAGCAGACCCAGGAGTGGGAAAAAAATTGCAAACTGAGCTTTTGGCTCAAAGGGATTTTTTTAATAGGCACTGAGCCATTGTAATAGTTTATACAGGACAGAAAATATGGTTAGTAAGTTCATCTCTTCAACTTTTCTAGTTTTCAATCAGCTGTATGCTTTCACACAAACTGGTAGCAATTTTTCTGTTGAATTATTTTATAATATTTCTGTGCATTCCCTGGTTTCTGCTGAACATGACACATTATCAGATTATCATACTTTTTTTAAACACACAGGTGCCTTTAGCATGAATTCTAGTGAACATGATGAACCTGTTGTGCAAGTATGCTGTCAGACAGACAGGCACCACCTCGAAAACAAAATGTCCTACATATCGTATGCCAAAATATGACAAATATGGGTGGTTGTTTTAATTTCACTCCTCACTTTCAGTGAGAATTAAAATCAGTGCCATCTGCTTCCTTGTGTTCTTTAATAAAGCTTGGAATTCACCACTGGTTTTAGTCCACCCAAGAGTGAAACGTGTATAAATTTAAACATAATATTGAACTGGATTCACACCTGATGTGTTTGTATTCAGAAGGGAACAGAGATTACTTTAGGTTGACATTTCTGACTTGACAATCCTGTAGATCAGGCGTCTCAAATTCGCGGCCCGCGGGCCACATCCAGCCCCACTCCCTACTTCGGGTCCGCGATTTGATGTCAAAAATATAAGACAATTTGGCCCTTTAAGTTACTTTTTTGACATTTTGCTAACTCCTCTTAATTGGACGGGAAAGCGAGTTTGAGACTGCTGCTGTAGATGAAACAGATAGCAAACTGACATGTCACGTGTGCCACCAGCTACAAGCTGAGACATATGTCACCTTGTATTTTTCGGATACATCATTAGCCCTTTATGTTTATTTTTAAACTTGTGACCTTCCCCAACATCCCGCCCCAACAACCATTTCCCTTCAAAGAAAGCAAAATGCACCACATTTAAAGCCAGAAATCAAACACTCAAACAAGGACACACAGCATCACTCACAAGGAACCAAGGAACAACAAATAGACCCAAAATCCAGGAAGGACACCAGCTGGCACTACCAAGGCACTGGTGCACATCTGCAGTGGCACAGGATAACCCAACCCCACATCCCCCGACTCCCCCACAGAGCAGAAGGCACTCGCCCCACCCCAGAGGGCCGGACCCAAGGGCCAGGCACTGAGCAGGCCAGCACAGCACAGAGGGAAAGGGCATGGGAAAGGGAGACTGAGAGGTTCCAAACCATGCCAGCTAAGGTGGGGATGGCAAGGCACAGCACCCAGATAAGGGGCTGGAGAGAAACACCTCTCTTTGTGCTCACCAACCTCAGACAACCCTGCTCAAACTCCCACAAAGGTGAGACATTAGGATCCATAAGCCCTCAAACACATCTCCATCAATGAATATCATACACTTGGTAGTAGCAACTAATGCTAATTACTACCCCCATCAGACTCATTCTTTGAGAACTCTGTGCATGCCAACCAAGATAAAATATCAGGTTTTAACACCATGGACTTTCCTCAAATAGTAAACGTGTTCAGTCACCTAAAGAATGTGCATAGCCTTCTGCCAAAAGTTGACGAACTTCGTGAACTAGCAACCAAGGCTCATTCCAGTGTCATCAGGATTGCAGAATTATGGCTGGGTGATTCGGTGATAGGTTGTGATCCCTGGATGGATTCATGTGCAAAAGGACTGAAATCATCGGGGGATGGGTTGCATGCATGCGTAAAGACATTGCTTTCCACCACAGAAAACACACTGGTGATAGCCTACAAACAGTCTGTTGGAATTAAGTTTACCAAAGAACAAGCCACTCGGTGGGGGCTATAGGCCTCCTCAGCAAAATGATTTTTTTTTGCAGAACTTTATGCATGATGGTTGACACTTTGAATAAGTCAGAATGTGTTATTATGGGTACTGTAAGTTCCATAATTTTATAATGTGGTGAATGTTTTTTCTTTCCTAGATATCTGTAAATGATGGGTGCAAGATCCTGTCTAATCTAAATTTAAGCAAGGCTACCAGTTGGGATTGTTATCCCCCAAATTTTCTAAAGATGGTACCAAGCTCATCTCTGAACCCCTTGCCCATATTTCATATTTATCTTCATGTCAAATTCCAGATGATTTAAAGATGGGTTATTCCACTACATAAAAAAATCTGTGAAACGGATCCTGATAACTATGAACCTGTGTCAATCCTTTCCATCATCAAATTATTTGAGAGTGGTGTATGTCCAAATGTACCATTATCTCTCTGATCAGAAACTCCTATATGAGTTTCAGTCAGGTTTTCATTTGTCTTTCTTGACCAAGATCTAGGTCTTGGTCAGATCTCAGGTCTTATGTAAGATTAGAAAAAGACAAAGGCAGTTACACAGGGATGGCATTGCTGGACCTCCAGAAAGCCTTTGCTACAGTGGACCACAGTATTCTAATTATGAAACTTGAAGCAATAGGGCTTCATGAATCAGCTATAGATTGGTTTGCCTCATTCTTGCAGAACAGACAGCAATGTTTCAAACTAGGGAACACATTATCTGAACCAGAAAATATTACTTGTGGTGTACCCCAAGGAGCTATTCTTTGTCTGCTGCTGTTCCTAGTCTACATAAATGATACTGCATCAACTATTTTATGTAAACTGCTCTTATATGCAGATGGCTCAGCCCTTATTGTGGCAGATAAGAGTCCTGAGGCTATCCAACATAGACTGTCAAGGGAAATGGAATCAATCAGAGAATGGCTGATTGATAACAGGTTCTCGTTACATCTTGGCAAAACTGAGACAATTCTTTATGCAGCAAAAAGAAAATTCAATAAAATAAATTCCATTCAGGTGCAATACATTGGTGACAAACTTGCATGGTGCGCGCATGTCAGATACTTAACTTTAGACCAATCACTGAATAGATAAAGCATTGTGGATAATATGGTTAAAAAAAAATCCATTGCTAAGCTCAAGTTTCTCTGTCTGCAAGCAAATCATGTGATCCAGGAAACAAAGAAAATGCTTGTATCAGTCTGGGTTGTGCCAGATTGGAGGGAGCCTACAGGGTTCCATTTGAGTGTTGTAATGGCCACCTTGACAAGGTGGAGCAGATCAATGGGCTTTTGAAACAGTTATCATGTTTAATTTAAGCAGCAATAAAGGGAAGCTCTGAAAGTTTAATATTGTTACAGTCTCTTTTTGTTCTAATTCTATTCCAGACTTGTGGGCTGCAATCGAGTAAATCCATTTGATAATGTGTTGTATTTGGTTAGCTAAATAGTAGTACAAAAAATTAGGAGCCTCCAAACCTCCTTACCTTTGTTTTTCTGAAGAGTGGAAAGATTTTAGCTTTTTTTGTTTTTTGACTAGAAGTTTATGATGTTGGAGTCTAGTGATTGAAAACATTTGGATGTAGTAATGAATTGAATCTCTGATTAAAAAAATAAATAAATAAAAAAAATTAATTTGGGGTAAAAAAATGTATTTTGACAGTAGCTATTCACCCTAATAAGGAGATATGAAGATTGTTCCAGCATTTCACGTTGCTATTGATCTTATCCAAAAGGAGAGTGAAGTTTAAGTGAACTAAATCGGATCATTTGGAAAAGAGAAGTGTGGATCTTGGTCTTCAGGATTACATGAGTTCTCTGTTATCAGAATTATTGATTTTGGCCAATTTATAGAATAGCCTGATATTCCTAAGTTTGTTGTTATGAGGTTAAATACTTCCTGTACTGAGTTTACTAAGTGGAGACAGTGTTGGTGTTTTCACCAGCCAAGTGAAGGTGGGGAACTACAGAGACTACAGTGATCCTTCATTCTAAAACTACAAATTGCCTCAGAAAAAAAATCACTTACACTGTCACACCCCTTTATATTTTTTTATAAAGTCATCATAAGATGACTCTTCTCCTGAAGTTCTGGAATTAAAGAAGGTGTCCTTTCTCCTTTTTTAGTCCTTTGGTTGCTTTTAGTGCCAAAAACTGTAGTTGCTCTCATGGCCACTTGAAGCTAGCTCTAAAAGGAAGTCTATCCCCACAGACTCCCATGTTGAAATCCCCGCCTTTACAGCATCAAAAATAATGGTAGCCTGTTATAAAATGCTTCTGGTCTCTAAAGAGAATTTCTCCCTTTATAATAAATGTTATGTGCAAACACTGCTCTATGCACCAGCCCCACTACACATATTACTGAAACCAATGAGCCCACTTGTGCCACTGCAACAGTAATACCATTTATAAATTATCATTTCTTGTATGGTGAGTTCATTACTACAGACTCTGGACTGTCTCAGTGGCTAACAATTTTCCTTCTACTTTTTCTATATAAGCAATAAAAGACTGCTGTGTGGGTCTTTAGTATGATGACTACTAGTTAGCTCAGTCAGCTAGAAACACTTCTGAGCTAACTAGTAGTCTTTCTAACCTACTGTATATAGCAGGGATCCTCAAATCCAGGCCTCGAGGTCCGGTGTCCTGCAGGATTTGATGTGTCCCTGATCCAACACACCTGATTCAAATGGCTGAATTACCTCCTCAGTATGCAGTCAAGTTCTCCAGAGTCCTGCTAATGACTTCTGCATTTGACTCAGGTGTGTTGAATCAGGGACACAACTAAAACCTGCAGGACACTGGACCTCGGGGCCTGAATTTGAGGATCCCTGGTATATAGTATATAAAATATGGACTTAACTTCCAGGTCTGGAAACTGAAACTAATGCAAACGTGCCCTCAACCTGCATTGGTGCATGGTGTGACTCCTCTGGTTGCAGAAAGACTTCAGGTTACATAGAAGTGAACACGTTCTTTGTGATCTTATGGACTCAACCACCAGTTTCAAGTTATCCTGAATACACCATGAAGTAATTTTTATTTTATAATTATTGGTTGTTATTAGAGTCGGAAAAAAAGAAAAACCAGTGTGTGACTTGTGATTGATGTTATTAGCCAATTAATTTCCAATGTTCATTGATTTTGCCAGTCAGATCCACCCCTCACTTGTCTAATGTGAAAATGCTCAGCATGAGGCGTCACACCGGGACTTCACTAACAAATGGATGATGTCACACTGGCTATGTCCATCTTTTATATACAGTCAGTGGATAAAACTTGGTGCTGACGATGAGGTTTTGGGGATGATCTAGAGTGCAAGATGACAGGTTAAAGATTGAAAGCTACACTAAAACGTGTTAACCTCATGCTGACAATAAAAGTGACGTGAAGGGATCATCAAAATCAACCCTGGAGACGACGAATGTCTGTAACAAATGCCATGTCAATGCATCAAACAGATGGTGAGATAATTATCTGGACCATAGTGGTGGACCAAACAAAGGCTCTATTGAGCCATACTGCTAACATCTTTACATACAGGTGAGAAAGCTTCCATAACAACTGTGAGGATGGTCCATAGGTAAAAATCATATTCTAATCTAATCTTTTTTTTTTTTTAATGCAATCAGCCTAAAAGCAACCTCAGCAAAAGCGTGAGCTGCATGTCCTTTCTATCCACTTCAGCTCTGGCTAGAAAGCGCTGCACTCATCCACGTAGTGTCAGTTTGACCTTAAGGGTAGGAGATTGGTACCTGGAGCTCCGCCATAACACCACTCACTCCCAGTCTGCTTTCAGAGCAGCCTCCAACCACAACTGGATGCTTACACTCCACAGACCTTGACATTTCAATTGCCTCTTAGAAATAAACTCTTCACTCTGCTCAAAACAAGCCCACAATATGTTTGTGTTGTTATCTCTTAGTTATTGAGGCCAGTTCAGTTGTAAAATAATTTTCTTTTGCAGTTTTCATGCATACAATAGCACACACAGTTTCACAGGCTTATCCTGCTTGCTGCTCCCTCGTTTTGTTGGCAGGTTTAAGGAGTGATGGGCATTCTGGCTCAGTACTTGCCTGGTTTACATCTTAGCTAAAGGGATATTTTTGCATTTTTTGTATTTCTTGCTACAACTGGGCTAGTACTTGCATTCATCTCTTTCCAGATTGACCACTGACTGCATTCCTTGAACTAAAGACGAGTGGTTTTAGTTGAACTTTAAAAAGGAATCATAACATCCACCTAGTTTCAAATCAGTTTAAATAATCTTTTTTCAAACATGTTTGGTGGTGTTGATAAAAGGGCATTTCTGTGATATAGCACATTTATTTATTATAAATCCAAGACAGAGCCCACAAATCAAAGTAACAAAAATCCAAGTGGAAACAAAGAACAGGCAGGTGGGGAAAACAGTGCAGCGCGACAAGGGTGGAGACCGCAAACTAGCACAGGTGTGGACGATCAATGTAATGAAGCAGGGGAGGAAGTGAAGCTAAGCACAAGAGACAAAATAAAAGAGGGAAGCAATAACTCAACAGGAAACACAGACACAGAACTAAACTAAAGCTGGGGTAATGGACACAGAAGAAGAGAAACATACACTGTAACTGAAACTAAATGCTGAAAGCACTAAGGGAATGCACAAAGGTTAAAAACCTGAATAATGAGCAAAGTAAGAATCAAACAGAAGATATTTAACAATAAACGGAACACATTTACCAGAAAATATGTCAGTGTAGAAAGTTTTTATTAGCAGAGATTTGCATATGCAGGATAGCATACTGATATATACAGTATACTGTTATAGTGCAGCATACTATAGACAGATATGAGTTAAAGTATACTGTGATTAAGCAACTGATGTGTTTAACACATGATTATATACGTGCTGCCATGCTGTTTTTGGTTGAATGAGTTTTATGTGTTGTGTTTTGAAAATTTTCAACCTCACGACGTCCAACTGTGATTGAAGCGTTGTGCAGTGAAATATATTTGTGGTTATGAGACACTGTACAGGGTTTATTGCACCTTTGTGAATGCTCAGACTTCCACTTTCATATCTCACTGTTGTGTGTCTGAGAATAGGGCTGCTTCCTGCCCTCTCTGTCCCCCCCCCCCGCCCTCAATAACACTGTGTCAAACTAGTTCACACTTGAGACGCTGCAAAGCGCTCACTAAATGTCCGGTGGACAAGCACAGAAGTTTGCTTAAGAGGGGAATAATTACTGGAGACCTACTGCGCGGCTAAATCTAAACCGCTGACCCATGACAAGCTGTCCTCAGACCGTGACAAACGGTTCTCTTTCCATGCCAAGAATGTGGGTGGCCGGCTTTCTTGTTCCAAAAAGCCTATCTGAGGACCGAGACCGGTTGCTATAGCAGATTTCTCTCAGCTGGGTGCTGTTAGGTGCAAACTTTGCCCTCCTTAAAAAAAATGGTTAAGTTCATTCTTGTAATATGTTTCAGCATGCACACATGTAGGGCAATGGAGCTGGAGTCTGTGTGTGTGCGCGTGTGTGTGTGTGTGTGTGTGTGTGTGTGTGTGTGTGTGTGTGTGTGTGTGTGTGTGTGTGTGTGTGTGTGTGTGTCGGAGACTTTATAAGTTCATTTCTACTTTTTAGGCAGCTTAGAGAACTAGAGATTAAATAAACTGAAGCCACGGTCACCACATGAATTCACTGGAACTTCTCAAGAATTTTGATTCTGCTGCTTTCATTTTTCTTGCTGATTCACTGGCTTGACACAAAGACCCCCGTTTACCACCGGCTCATCTCAAAGTGTAGAAGGCATTGTGCAAAGTAACGAGAGCAGTGGCCAGAGAGGATAAGAGGCTGCACTGTGCTGTCAGTTTGCTGCTCCCACTGAAGGGGATTTCTTCTTTCTGGGCTTCAAACCCAGAGTCAAGGGGTCACAGTCTGTGTGAGATAGCTGGGGCTACAATTTGTGTGTGTGTGTGTGTGTGTGTGAGAGAGAGAAAGAGTCACTGCGCTGCGCCAACACACGAGATGCCATATGTTTCCGCCCAGTTCACTGAAGAACAAATACGCCGTCCTTTTTCACAAGAGTTCCCACAAGCGTCTGTTTTCTCGCTCACCCTGTGTGTGGGTTACTGCGGCAAGGAGCGGGAGACGTGATCCAAGCTAATTATGCTCTAAAAGAAAAATTACACGAGACACCTGTTTATGGTGTTCAGACAGGGTGAAAAAAAAAAATAACGTCAAACTGAGGAGAAGTGGGCCCAGGCTTTTAAACTGGGGAGTGCTCTTCAAGGAGGACGTGATGGCTCAGCGTAGTGCATATGACAGCAAAACTGAGGCAAATGAAATGTGACTGTGTCCTGATGTGCTGGTAGTGCACTTTATTATTTAAACAAAATAAGCCCTGCAATAGACCGGTGACTTGTCCAGAGTGTTCCCTGCCTTTCACCCAAAGTCACTCCGCCATGGGTTTATATGCCACTAATACATGTCACTAACTTTTCTCTACCCTCTGTGTTTTGTCCTGTGTTGTTGCTCGTGGTCTCTCCACACTCTGCTTTTCTCTCGTCTCTCCCCACACAGCTGTGTGCAGGAGGTCTCTTCCTGTTAAAAGGGTTTTCTTCCTTCCCATCCTCGCCAACTTCTGGAAAACTTCTAGTTTTAGCAGAAAACTCTTAACTCAAAGTCCGCTTACTTGCTTTTACTGACTTCCACTCACACCTCATGGCCTTCCTCACTTCATTCCTATAAATTTATATGTGTCATTTGAGTTGCAAGAGGATAGGCAAAATGAACAAAAACACAAACTTTTAATTGTTGATCAGAGAATACAAAAATACACAAAGTCAGTGATTCCAAAATAAAACAGGAGGTAATAAATAACTAACACTGAGAAATGAAGACTAGAACATGGAAGGCATGAGGCTGTTGGTCTGGTTTCTAGTTGATGTTTACCTCAAAACCATTTAATGAACTGCATTAATAGTTGGACTGTGAACAATGACTGCTGCACTGAGTGCCCTGCTGATCTGTTCTCCATTGTCCAAATATCTGCACTAGATGTTGCCCTAAAACATTAAAGCCGATTTTATGCATGAGCTCCATATATTGTCAGCAAAATCGGGATGGGGCAATGTCAGTAGCTGCTCTTTCAGAATACGACAGAGTCTGCTTCATACTTGTTCTCATTACTGTAAATACTCTGGACACAGGGTGGCACGGTGGTGCATTGCTGAGCACTGTCGCCTCACAGCAGAAGGTCCTGGGTTCAAACAAACTGGCCAGCTCTAAAGTTGCTGTAGATGTGAATGGTTGTCAGTCTCTCTGTGATCACTCTTTAATAGACTGGTGATCTGTAGGATGTAACCCCATCTCTCACCCTGTAACACTTGGAATTGGATTGAGCCCCCTGCCTGTATAAGCAGTTTTAAAAAAATGGATGGGTGGATGCCGGGGTGGGAGCCTCAGTAGGTGAGCAGGTGACCACACATGGCTGCGGTGCAGGCGGCCTGGGTTCGTGTCAGTGCCCCCCCCCCCCCCCCCCCTCCCCCGCCCCTCTCTCTCTCTCCACCTTTCTTTCTGTTTTCACTGTTCTAATAATGGCAAAAAGGCCCCAAAACTTTAAATAATGGATGTTTGTTAGATAAACACTCAAACGCACACATTAAAAACTGTTCACATTTCCCCCCAAAAGTCCGTTCTGCCTTTCTCCAAAATGTAGAGCTACGAAAGAGTTAGGGTCAGCACCTCTGATGACTTAGACTTAGTCTCAAACATTTTACTGAATCCAGCCGTGGACAGCAGCCCTGAAACTCCTCCACTGCCCCGTGTTTTTTTTTTAACAGTTCTCAGTCAAACTCATCATCAGGAGAAAACAAAAGCCTTCATAGTTAACTAAAACTAAACTAGCTCTAAACACTAAAAGGAAAAAAAAAAAAACATTTTAGTACACTGAAATAAAAAGAAAGGGAAAATAGACTTAAAATCTTTTTTTGACTTTTTAAAAGCTGTTCAAATTACAGTAATATGCATATTTATACTCTCCTCTTCTAAAACAACTGACACTGCTTATCTGGAAATGTAATTTACACCAGTGGCAGTGGAGGTATCAGCAGAAGGCCAGTATGTGGAATTCTTTTTGGTAATATCATTTGTAGATGAGGCCGAAATGGCAAAAACCAGATTTAGTCTGCCAATGTCAAAGATCAATCTATCTATCTATCTATCTATCTATCTATCTATCTATCTATCTATCTATCTATCTATCTATCTATCTATCTATCTATCTATCTATCTATCTACCTACCTATAGGTTGGTAGCCCTTTGCCTCTGGTCCCTTGTGCTTTGACTGTAGGGCCAGGCACGTGGTTGTAACTGGGATGTTTTGTCTGGGGTCTTCAGTACTCTTGGGGGGCCACAGATTAACATCACCCAAAAACAATGAGTAAACTGTTATTTTCACCACACAGTTAGCAGTAACTTAACAAAAGCTCACAAAAAGCATATATTCTTGATTTCCAAGTAAAGTTAAGGAATTTATGTAAGTCAGGAAAGCTATTGGAATTTACAGTGTAGCTCCTCTTGTCTAGACTGGCCAGACTTTTAAGTGTGCATGATGCTTGCTATCATCTCATCATCTTATCATCATAAATAGGCTGTTGCTTGAGAAATACAGTTATGTCTGAATGAAATGCATTAATGAACCATGATAAATGTGCCAGCAGTGGGGGCTCACTGCTGCTGCTGATAGTGACCTAAAAGTTACCTTCACGTATGCACGAGTGTTAAAAAGTGCGGTCTCCACCGGCTCCAGAAGTGTTCATTCCTAACAGCAATATTTTTGTTTTCGCTAAACAGAGCGAGGTGTCAGTGAGCGATAAGGGGAAGCTGTTCTCTGCATACCCTACTTTGTGGTTTTTGCTGTTAAGATACGGACGGTCTGTGATACTGTAAGACAAACATAGAAATGGAATAATGTATGAAGCTTTATGTCGGGGAGACAGTTTTTCTTGTTTGACTCCCAGTCAGTTCAGCTGTTGCATTCCTGTAACTGTACGGTTTTTGGGCCATAATGCAAATTGCAACAAAAAGTGAAAACACGTAATGTAAATGCTGCATACAAATACTCTTATCTAGGTCATTCACAGTCTCTAACTGTATTTATAACATTTGCCAAACTAAGGTTGCATAAAGTGCATTTCAGAAATAAAAAAAAAAATCTAAAAACTCAAAATAAACACGCTTTTATAACTTGTCCCTCTCAGGTTGACTTTCTTTCTTTCCATGTGTTTTGAATAAAGCCATCTTATCAAATGTATGTGTTTACTTTTACTTCAGTCGCCTCCGCTGTGCTCTCTCTGTGAACAAAGATCAGCATCACTCATAATGTCTCATTTCATATATGTCAGACCAAGAGTATCGCCTCCAACTTATTCCAGTAATCTTTAATGTAATTCATGAAACACGTCTCTCTCCCTTTGCACCTTCTGCCTATTTTGCAATCACAACTTTCTCCTCCCTCCCTCAACACAACTTGGGAAACTGGAAAAAAAAAAAAAGAAAGAAAGAAAGAAAAACTTTTCTTCTCGCGATAGTAGCTAGTTTAAGCAGCCGCCATATTCTTTGACAGTATTTTGATTCGTATCTGCTGGAAGTGAGGAAAAAGAGAAAAGTGAAGGGCTGTCGAGGGGAGGGGGGGCACAAGAAGAGGAGCTGTCAAAAAGGTATTCCCGAGTCTCTGTCAAACGGCGGAGGGCTAAGGCTCGGTATCCCTCCCCCTAACTCTATTTCGAGGACACAGAAGGCCCGGGGCCTCGGTGCAAGTTGGCTCTTCGTCTCCCTGGTAGTAGCTGGACCCCTCTTTGCTGCTCTTCTCCCAGCTCCGCGGCCCTCCGGAGGTCCAGCGGCGGTCTCGGGTGTTGAAGGCGGTCCGGGGAGCGGCAGAGGCGGCAGCGGAGACTGGAGGGTAAGTTACATTTAATTAACACGGCTTTCGCCATTTAGCAACAGCCGGAAGAACACAGTTTTAATAGCGTTACAGTAAAAAGAAAAGGCACTTCGGCTTCTTATGCCGCAAGTGCTTCTATATACGGTCCCATTCTGTTTGAAAGAAAATGGAGAGGAAAAAAAAAAAATCTTTTCTGATGTGGAAAAAGTTTTTGTCCACATTAAGCAGCTAACTAAGTTAGCTAACTTGAAGTGTTTGGAGCCTGTTCAAATCTCCGAGTTGGCAAACCACTGCTTACATTTTAAAACCAACTCGTTAGCTTCGCCGCTAAGTCCTCTTTAATATACATATCTCCGAGTAGTTATTCAGGGTCTCTTTATTTTAGGGTTACACTGCCTGGCGCTACATGTTTTATAGTCTGTGTTAGCTCATGCTATTTTTTCCATTGAGCTCTCCGTTGAAACGTCGCATGATTAGTCGTGGATGGAAACGTTAAATCATAAACTTGAAGCTTCACTTATTCTCCTCCCCGGAATATTTGATCCCTTGCGAGCCTCAAAATGAAGCCGCTACACCTCAGTTAATTGTTTGTACCGTCGATACGACACTGGAAGCACAAAAACTTACTTGTTGACCAACTTACACACAGTTGTGTCTACACAAGCGAAATTATGACACATACAAGTCATAGACGCTCTGCGGTGTATATCATGTACAAGCAGAGCCTCTAAGGTCCCAACACTGACTGTGGTTTTTGGTTGTTTAATAACTAAGGCCATAACAGAGTGACTTTCTTTCTGGCCTTTTGCCCATATGGATCGGATGGATTTGTGGCAGTTGTGATAAGGAGTGGGTCCTAACCTTTACCAGCCAGAGTGACAGCTCCAGGTATAGTTGGGATGAGACGTGTTTGTCCTGAAATCATTTAACCTGTCGGGATGTTGACTTTTCTGTCCTGTGTTGTATTATTTATACTTGTGAAAACACTAAAGGTGCCAGCATGGGCTGGGTGATACATTTGACGTATTATGAAGGTTTAAAGTGGGAGTACAGTAGTCTCACAGCAGATCTCTGTGTTGGTTTCTTTCCTTTATGTTTTTTTTATCTGTGTAAATGTATTCAGATTGAACTGAATTATTATGTGACAGATTAAAGACACACTTTGTGCTTGCTACACTTCTTTCAGTGCAGGGTAACAATCGTTTGTCGTGGTCCACTTGGCCCAGTGAACCCCCCTCGGGGTGTGTTTTCTCCATGTTCTCTCACTCAGCCTGGTGTTCCTATTAAGACAAGCCACCAGCTGAATGATGCACAATGGTGGTTGTGGCTGGAAAGTCTGCTGGCTCTAGCAGGCACTTTGGAAGGTGATCAATCTGTGTACAATTAGTTGTTTTTATGCTAAAATTGGCAGCTTTAAAATCCTGAATTGACTTTGTTATTTGGCATGAATTTTTTTTTTCTTCTGCCCCTCCTCTCTGCTTCTGTTGTTAAAGAAACGGCCCGTCACGGCACAGCCTACCTGACTGGCTTTTTATGTGACTCGCTGCTCAGCAGAGGTTCACCGACTCTTTGGTCGACTGTTTTGAAACTGCCGAACTCAGAATCCCTTCTCTTTCTGCCTCCAATCTAAACCTTGCTGGTGTAGCTAGATTGTAAGAGTGTATATTATTCATTAGCAGCTTTTGCCTGTCTTGACTTGCAGTCAGCATTTCACTTCCTGACCAATAAGCTGCCACGGCCAACTGTTTATAGGTGCAGACCCCTAACTGAAACCATGTGTGCCTTTAGCTGGGCAAATATGTTGCTAGGAGACCTTGCTGATTTGCCACTCTTTGGAGACAATGAATGCTGGAGTCAGAGCGATAAGTGCTAAATGAGGATTCTGAGGAGGATTATGGAGTTGTACAGAACGGCGTGCTGCTGATTGCTTTATTTGGTTACCATTAAAGCATATTCTAACAGGGAGTTGTTCTATGTTATCCTGATGCTTTTTCAGAGAGGTGAAGAGAAACAGGCTCCCTTGTTCTAATTGCTCCTGTACATAATAAACAAGCAAGACTAACACTTGAGAAGTTCGACAACCAGCCTGAGAGTCTGTGGTATGATGTCGTGAGGCCTGTGCCAATACTTAAATCTTCATTCCTGGAAAAACCTGTTTGATGATTTATCATTTGCAGTTTGTACAACAAGTTATCGCTGCAGAGCAAAAGGTGGGGGTGGAAGGGTTGTGTTGCCCCCCCCCCCCCACAGCCTTTCACAAGGGGAAGGATAATTGCTGCATATTAGTGTGCTTGGACTGAGTACAACTTCTTGTTGTTCGGATGAAGATTGCAGCGTCAGTTTAACCCAGGAAATGATATTGGCTTACCTTTTACTGAGTGTCAGAGCAGATTGTATCTAAGAGGCTACAAATGCTGAACTAGTGTAACAATAACTTGATACCTGTCCTTTCAAAAGCGTTCTGCTCAGTGACTTGTCCACGTAAGTTATTTTGGAGCGTTTGTTTTCTTCAGGGGTGTCAGTGTAAAAACCTGTAAGGCCAAATGGGAGTTAAGTGAAAAAGAAGGATCCATCACATTATGCCCAAATGCTGCAGACTCAGGAAGAGAGCTCAGTGTTTTTTAACCCTCCCCCTCTCCAGTGTGTGGTTGTCAGGAAGAGCCCCCTCCCCCTGTCCAGTTCTTCTGACTTCTCTGCTTTAAAACACGAGTCCTCCATTACACATGCTCCTCATGGTCGTCTCCGGTTCAAGGGTTAAATTGCACGCACTGAGGCTGACACCGCACACTCTTCTGTACCTCTAACTGCCAAAGGTTGCAAGCTTTTTCATTTTGTGATGTGAATTTTGCGGCAGCTTTACAAATGTTCCATGGAGACGTGGAGCTGTGCATGATTAGGCTTCAGTGACATTAGCATCTCACCGAGGCAGAAGAACTCCTCACTGAGCTAACAAAATGCAGAGCTACAATAAATGTACACATCCAGGAAACAAGGCAGGAGCTTGGCTTGTTTCTGGCCACTAAATATATTTTAATCCAATATAAAGTTCCCTATAATTCCTGGATTTATCTCCATTAATGTGTCTTAATGACATCTGGTTCTTTAGTTTCTACCTGCTTGTCTTTCTTGTTTGTGCTGCACAGGTGAAATTGCTACTGTGAGCAAGCCCACTGATTAACGAAGGCTTAAATATGCATGTTGTGAACCTGAATGCTCAAAGCAATTAAAGGGATTAAGTAGGGTAAACGTAATTTTACATGTTTCTAGAGTTTCTGTCACGTTTCTCAGTATTTGAGTTGACAACATTAATTGTATTTGCTTAACTTAAACAGTTTAAGTGAGCCCCACTTCAGACTTTAAGAGTAGTTGTGTTGTGAGTGTAGTAGCGCTGCAACTAAAGATTGTTTTGGAAGTCGAATAATCTGTCAGTTACTTTATTGATTAGTCTATTAGTCAATGATTATTTCAATCTTCCCTCACCTGTTCAAGCCTGCCCACCTGTTAACATCACTTTGTTGTCTCTTCTCACAATTAAAATAATGACCCATAAAAATGAGTTTGCATTTTTAACATTGTGACCATCACAATAAATATCAAATAAACAATGCATATTAAAGTGAAATAAATTTTTATTTTTAAATGAAAATATAATGTGCAAATAAATAAAAATGGCCTCTGTCCAAAAGTTCAAATAAGGCTTCAAATTAAATCAAAAAGATGTTTCCGTGCAAAACACCTGAAAAGTTTACACTGTAGTGTACACTTGTGTTAATATTTTTAGCATCCAGAGTTTGTGTGATCTAGGTTCCTCTTTGCTGAAGTAATTTATGGACTCTATGGCACCAAGTTGTTCTTCATTAGTTACTTTATGTTTACAGTAGAAATGCAGATATATCGGTCATATATCTGTATATGCTGATATCGGACTTATTCAGTGATATTGGGGAAAGAAGACATTTACTGACACTGACAGTAGCTAATATTTATGTTAAGTCACAGTAGTGAACAGTTGAAAACTTCAAGTGTGACTATTATACTGAGGGCTTGTTTTTCTAGCACAAAAGGGGAATAAATAAAACTACACAGGCAAACTCAACAAATAGCTGATTACAGTGCTGATATTTTATTCTATCAGACAAAATACAGTTTGTTGCCTGAAGTAGTCGCTGACCATGCCTCTTGCAAAGAGTGAAAATCGTTGTTGCAGCGTAGCTGTCACTGTGGTAACACAGGTGGGAGTGTGCAGAGTGATGCTCTGCGCACTGGCAACTGATTGCCTTACTGTTGCTGAAATCAGCCAAATTCTGGGAGTTTGCAGTGCTTCTGTTTATTGCTATGGTCATACTTTTTTAGGACAGCATACTGGTAAATATGTTTAAGTATACTTGACAAAAAAGTCACACATAGGTCTTGGGTATTTTATACTATTTTTTTTTACTGTTCTAAAGAAATTTATAAAAATTAATAAAAGGTCATAAAAGGGGATCAGGCAGGGAAGAGAAGTCATGAAAACCAATATAAGCAAAGGTATGTTAAACATATTCATTACCCGCATGGACTCTGCTGAGTCCTTCACTTATCTTTAAGTCCGATCTTTGTTTAGTCGTTGGCACGATGGTCCAACGAGTCAGATTGACAAACTCTTAAGGGTATTGTAGCACTAATGCCGATAAGGAAGTGAAGATTAGGCAGTGACGTGTGGTGACTTACAGAAAGGTAAGCAGAGACCATGTCTCCTCCACAGACACACACGCACACAAAAACATCATCTTCCACAGTTTAATAAGACAAATGGGACCAGATTAAAGTGCACAGTTTTTTGCTGTCTTTTATTGTCTTGTAAATGCTGGCAGCCTCCTGCACTCTACATGGACATTTTTACATATTTTTTTTACATATTTTTTTTTTTTTTTTTTTTTAGAATTGGCTGCGTTAGCACTGCTTGCTTAGTTTGAAGTAACGCCACTGACATTAGGTAACGTCTGATGTATAAGTGAGATGTGGAGCTTTCTAAAAGACAGCAGTGATGTTGCCGTTGCGCTGGAACTGAAACTGGATCATCTCAAAAGAAGTCTTCCAGTTTTGCAGCGTACATTTCCGTTCGAGCTAAGAAGTTTCCCTTTTAGTCGCCAGCCACATTTTTGTTTTTCCCGAGCTCTTTGTGTCACTGTTTGTTGTGATTTACGGCATTTCTTAGATGTCCGATTAAAGAGTCACTTAATGATGCGTTCAGTGACTGAGCATTGTTGACTTAAATGGGTGGGAATTTTAACCACATTTTAGGTCAAAGTAATTGTAATTGGTGGGGGTACATCAGAGCCTTTGTTACCTATAATTTGGAGCTCTAACATTTTTATTTAAAGTTTTAAGGTGAACTCTGCGTTCTCAATTCAGGTGAAAGTTGCATGAGGCAGCTTCACCCGATGCGCCTGTGGTCTGTTGGTTTCTGCAATTCTGGGCATTTGAGTTTCAGTTCCACTTTGTTGGCCCGATGATGTGCCTTCAAAGGCACACGCACTGCTGTTGAAGGTGCTGTTTTCATAGCTTGGTACTGTTTATTATGTGCACCAAACAACATAAGACGAGTGAGCTGTAACCTAAAGACTCCGCGTATGTTGCCCCTCCCCCATCACGTTGCTCCCAGCGTGGCCTCTGGGTTTCATCTCTTATTCCTTTTTACTACAGTAAGATCGCTGCCTCAGGTTCCCTAAACTGACTAAACTTCCTCTGACACAGACCTAGAATTACTTGGGTAAGTCTGATGCTGCAAAACTGTCTAGAACCCTGTTTCACATGAAATAAACAAACAAATCTAGGCCTGATCATCCGGCTAAATGCTCCATCAGCTCTGTCTTGATTCACATTTTAATAAGCTCACACACACATACAGTTGATAGTGACCCTACTGTATATAAGGCTAAATGGGGGTACATTATATATGTCTCTGTATACTGTAACAAAAGCAACATGTGAGGTGTCAGAACCATTTTTATTAAAAGACTGATCAATATAAATGATAAAAAAATATTTAATAAAGTAATTTTTAAGTCATATTTATAAGCAGTTGGTTTCTCAGTGAGGCTGTACTACAGTTTTCAGAAAGCTTAGCGGCTATGTACTGAGCCAATTTTTCTCATTTCCAAGACTGATATCTTGGCTTCAGGTATCTGCAGATACCGAGCATCAGTTTTAGTTTAATAAGCCGCCTTCCACATTGTGAGGAAGAGACTTTGAGTCATTCTTTATGTGTAAGACCATTTCAGGCTCAGCTTAAACACTCCTTTCCAAATGCTAGTTACTCTATGCGCTAGTCTCCTTTCAGCTCAGTGGGAGAGTTTTTACTACATACTGTGATTTACAGTTCCTCTAGTTTCCTGCTCTCACCTCCTCACGCACATCGCACATGGAGCGGCGCTGGTAAGAGACAGGTGGAGTGAAATTGTAACTATTGAGGTGGAATAAAAGCTTCCTAGCAAGCGTTACACTGAACATGATAAGAATGAAAAGCCAACAGGAGAAGTATTGTTGTCTGAGCTTTTTTTGTCATGTTAACTTGATCACAATTTGTGGTCAAGTCCAAAACTCTTGCAAACATACAAAAAATAAATAAATAAATAATGCCGTTGACATCAAAGGCGTGAAATACATTCAAACTGCTGATCCTTTGCCCTTAGCTTCCTCCATACTGTTTTAGCTCTCTCAATATTTGGACTGATATTGGATCAAAATTTTGGATCGATATGTTCGTAAAAGTCAGTAAACCCACTTCACACATTGCATTCTGACCTTTTAGAAAAATGAATCATTTAACTGGTTAAACCTTTTTCACTCAGATCCCACTGTTTCATTTTCTTTGCAGTGGGATTTTATGAGGTTCTGGTCCACAGTTAGTGGGGTACCTGTAGTAGATGGCTGTGAGCACACCCCAGAGCAGACAGCAGCAGCACCACCTGGCACAGAAACTAAAGCCGTATACTGCGGTGCACATCTTGCAAAACATGGAAATTCTTTGCAACAGCCTTGATTACTTAGTGTGTGTTATTTTGTGACCTTTGTATTTTAGTGGGCAAGCTCAGATCCAAAGTAAAAATGCACAAAATGTAGAAGTCACGCAGAGTAGACCAGCAGCTCCACCTTTCATTTGGGCACACGTAGTTTTAACGTTAAGCCTTCAGACTTGGCATTCATTGGTTGGCTGTTGAAGGATTTATCTGGTAGCTGTCTGCTCTCTTGAATAAGGCTGCTGATGCTCCACATTTCCTTCCTTCCATCCATTTTCTTCTGCTTATCCTTTTCAGGGTCTATCCCAGCTGTAATGGGGCCAGAGGCAGGGTACACCCTGGACAGGTCGCAAGCCTGTCACAGGCTTAACACGGAGACACACAACCATTCACATTTATTGCAGAAATTCACTGTTCATTAAGTTAATTGCGTAGCTGATGAATTCCAAAGTTTTTAAAAGATGAATATAGTGTTGATTTACGTATTGTTTGTGAGGTGGATCGATGTTTTGATCGTCAACAATCAATAAAGGACTTCAATTACATTTGCATGTTTGTGAACATGTTTCATTTTGTTAGTAACTCCCCAGTGATGAATAAAAGGGAAAAACATGTTGTTAAATGGAGAAACTTTCCCATGTCAATGGTGTGAAGAATTATCGACTAAAATTGCTATCGTCTGCGTTCATTAGCTCTCGGAGACAACAGCACATCAACTCCAGTATTAGCAGAGTTTACAGGCGAGGGAATTGTTCAGCTAAATAAATTAACTCAAAATAGACATCCCATGTAATGGCACTTGTAAATCAGACTTGAGTGCGATGGAATAATTAAAGAGGAGCTTTTCATGCTAATGAAGTGCTTTTCAAGTCTCCTTTGCAGAAACTCTGCTATGAAATAGGATAGTAGCACAACCATCAATTAAAGGAATATTGTAGAGCTCCCTGGCCGGCTCCCTTTGGATGCAGCATTTAAACTAATTGGAACCAGAACTGCTGGTGTGTTAAACAGGCATGTTTGGAAAGACAGCAGTGCAGCTCTTGAGACACTTTGGCATTGTTAGTGGGATCAGTGTTGTGCTTGAAGCATTCAATTCCACCCTCGCTTCTTTTTTATGATTTATTGGTCAATAGAAGCAGCAGACCAGTAAGGATTAGGTTGCTCTTTCTTTTGAATGACAACAGAATACACTATTACAACAGCACCATATTAGAAATCGCTTGAGCTTTCAGAAAACTTGTTTACTTCCTGTTGTTGTGTTGTGCTTTTGGTTGTGTTTCACATAGAATCAGGTGCAAGAACCAACAAGATCTAGGATTCAATTTTGACAAGATAGAGGCATTTAGAAATGGCATTTTATTATGTTAATATAATAAGAATCGGGCACAATTCTTTGTTTTACAAATTGCATTTTCATATTTATTCATGATAGAGTATTTGATGTGGTTTTGGTCTATAAAAGTTGTTTTTAGTCATTCTGATTAGTTTTCCTTGTATCTTCTTTACAAATCATTCTTACAACTTGCTGTTAATTCCTTCATGGTTTGTGACTTGAGGCTCATGCTACTAGCAGTATCACATTCTTCCACATCAGCTAATGGCTGTTTTGAATTTTCAACCACAGACATCTCTCAGATTTCAAATTGGCCAGCTGTGACTTTTCCTAGACCCCCTTTTCGGTGCAAACTGGTGCTGTTCAGCGTTCACAAACAAGCTAAATATTAAGTATAAATTACAAATATCCTTGTCATTTGTTTGTCTGCTTTCTCTTTTACCCACAAATCTCAGGTGTTACTCTGCTTTCACAGTGTAAGCAGTTGGTGCTGCTGTTTCAGCGTAGGGTGCTCTTCTTTTTTTAATGTGTAACCTCTGTGTGACAACATACAGGAAGATGGTTCAGTGGTTATCTTTGGCCTCTGTGCTCCTCACAGTCATGCAGACCGTAGCCTCTGCTGCAGGATGTGTGTGTTTGACACAAACACTTCCTCTCACTTCACATTACTTTCAGAAACTCCTCACTTTGCATTTTCACATTTTGTATTCTGGGATGGTGGCCCATACGATTCAGTTTTAATTCAATTCGGTTTTATTTATATAGTGCCAAATCACAACAACAGTTGCCTCAAGGCTCTTTATATTGTAAAGTAGAGACCCTGCAATAATAGAGAGAAAAGCCCCTGTGAGCAAGCAGTTAAAGCATTCTGTTAAATGCTGCGCATGACATAAATGTAGATATGATCCTCAATTTTGGGAATGGGCTTTATTAATGAGGAGCTGTAAGAGCAGAGGCACACTGATGCATCTGATCTTTTCATTTCTTCTGTGCTACATCTTTGTTTTTTAGGGTTTTTTCCCATTACGTTTCAGGCCTAACAAGGGGGAACTACATGCAGCAAATGATCCAGGGCAGAATAAACCCAGGGCTCTGCAGTAGCTGCTTGGCATATCGGTCACTGGCTCAACCAGCAAAGTACACTAGTGCACAAATTTATTTATTCCTGTTTTTTTTAACCTGTCGATGGTAGTATTTAATACTACTGCAGAAGATGGCTGTAATGCAGCTAGAAGCAAAGAATAAATGAAAAGCAGTTTCAATTCACACTCAGCCAGGGAAGACTACCACAACCACATACACTCTTTTGAGAGGGGAATGATCCTCAAAAATTAAACTTTGTATGAAATAGCATAGTGTGAAAATCTGAATTAGGGCTGCATAAAACGATTATTTTAGTAATCGAGTATTCTATCGATTATTCCAGCGATTAATCGAGTAATCGGATAAGAAAGACTTTTTTTTATTAACAGTTTATCTGCATATTTTAACTTCCGTAATGCAGTTTCTCGCCATGTGAACTAACAGCGGTGAATGGAGCAGCTACAAAGTTCTCTTTTCTTCACCTTAACACTTGCTGATCAGGTGCTTGATGAAGGACCTCCAGCTGTTTCACAGATTTAATGGTGGTTACTAAAAGAAAAAGCTGCTGTTTTGGACGCTGGAAAAACGTTTCCTTTTTCACTACTTGAGCTCACCGTCACAGCTTCGCCTCTTTGCGCTTGCGCAGTTAAAACCGCTGCCTGCTATGAGTGTTTTGAAAAACTAGTGGCTGCGGGAGCCATGGCGCATGTGTGAGTAATGGTGTAATGCTTTGTATTCACAAGCATTCTCGAAAATACGTTTCTACTGCAGGTCTATATTTAGTCACTAATAAGGGATTAAAGTATAAAAAATATTTTGAAGGAGCCCCTCGGTCCTGGGGGGCGGGCCTTCCGGTACCGAACCATCGCTAGTGCTAATGGCCCGCGCTCGCTAGCAAACCAGTTCTGGTAGCTACAGCTGAAGTAAAGACAAAAATAGCAGCTGAAATTCTCAGCGAGCACAACACACAGTGGAGAGCAGTGGAGGCGTGGAAATGCATGTTAGCGACAGTTGCCACCCGTCCCATAAAGTACGGAACACGGCATGTTACGGAGCCGTATTCCACGGAGTCCCGTAACATACGGGGTTCTGTATTTTACGAGACAGGTGGCAACTCTAGTAATGATCCACTCTGTGTTAAAGGAAATCCATCGCAGCGACGGAGAGCTTTTTAGAATGTGTGCTTGTGTATACGTGAGTGATTCACACTCCAGTCCAGTAGGTGGCGGTAATGCAGTTCTATGTTGGTTTGCCAGCCCCCAATAAACCCACAAAAAAACGTCAGCACTAATGCTGCTAATGCTAGTGAGGAGCGCCGCTTACACCGAGACAGCTGAGCGCTGCAGAGTTTAAACGAAGCATCGACACAGTAAATTTGTGTCGATAAATTTTTAGAATCGATTTAATCGAGTTAATCGATGAATCGTTGCAGCCCTAATCTGACTGCTTCTGATATCTGCCTACATTGCACATTTGACCCAGAATCAGACCCAGAACAAAGAGAGCCTCTTATATTATTGCCATTAAAATAAATTCCCTGTCTCTTCATTTCCAAGACTGCGTGAAGTCTCCTGTGTTAGCTCTTGCAGCTAACTGCAGAACACCATGTGTTAAACGGTCATTGAGGTGTTTCAAGCTGTTTTTGTGGTGGGGAAAGAAAAAAAAGTCAGCTTAGTGTGCACTTTGGTACTTTACACATGCTTGACCTTTCAAAGGAGATACAGCAAAATAACAGACCATTGAAACCCACAAAGTGTAATATGGGCACTTTAAGATGTTTACAGCCTACGTGATGCAAATGCAAGAACGTTGGCATGTTTTGTTGGTTCTCCTGCTTATTCTTATTCCCTTTATAATCTGTATAATGGCCTTTTCTGTCTTTTGTCTACTGTGAAACAAAGAAATGAACACTACACTGATCTCTACCAGAGCATTTCCTGACCTTACCTGACATCCTGAAGCTAATTATTGGAGTGGGGGAGGTTGTACAGCATGTCTGTGAAACACACATCTGCCTGCTAAAATTGAAGTTTCCTACAGCAGCAGATACACCGACTTGAAGAAATTCCTCCCATTGTTTTTCTTTTCTTTCTTTTTTTTTTTCTTTCCTTTTTTGGTGGCTGGTTACAGTATATGGGGAACCTCTTTTTTTTATTTATTTATTTATTTTTTACTCCCGCAGTTAAATTATGAAGGGCTTTTGACCGTTGCTGCTAGTGGAACAAATTCAGCATTTATTTGGGGAAAGTCTGACAATGGGATTCTAAAATTTGCTGACACTATCTGCTGCTAATTATTGTTTTTCTTCAAATTAAATTCTTGAATATAACAGTAAAAGGAACGGCAGATAATTTATAATCAAACCAGAACCAAGCAACACACAAATTTTGAACAAAGTAAAAAATGTTTCCCTGAAAATGATTATAGATTTCTTGAGCTTTGTGTTCATTTAAGAATATTTTGTCAATTTTCCAGTGGCAACCTTCACCAATCAAGCAACACTGCATATTGCAAACTCCCTTTTAAAATTGCATTTAAATCAAGCATGACATTTCCTGAGGTTGTTTCAGTTTCCACAGATGAATTGCCTACCTAAGGAAAATTACCAACTGTGGAAGAATAGGTTGACACAAGTTCACGGAAAAACGAGAAGTAACATGGAACTAATATTCCGAGGTGCAACTTTTACGACACTTTCACGTCTTTTTCAATGCATTTTTCTTTTGGTGTCTTCACTGAATCGGTGCACTGTGAGGAAGCAGATTGTAAACTGACCTCCCAGCTTGTATTCTGCAGCAGTGATATTGCAGGTTGAGGCTGCTGTCATATCACAGTGCTTATCCTGTGCTTACCAGGATCTGGCCCTGTGCTCCCTCTTACTCCCACCGACTTTTACTTGCAGAGGCAACACAGGAAGCTGTTTGGAAGTGCCATACAGGGGCTGCTCTGTCCTTCATCATTTCTCCCGCAATCTGCTGACGGTCTTTCATCTCTCTCAAGTTTTTTTTGTACTCACTAACTATGGGAAAGGGCTTTGATCTGGTTGTCCTATCAGTAATAGCAGGGCCCCCGGGCTCTTATACTCCCTCACTGTCTCACTCTGAAAACATATTGTCAGGGCGTGGTGGACAACCGAGTCCACCCAGCTGAAAAGCCTTTGTTTGTTGTGGTTCGGTGTTGCTTTGCCAAGGGCAACTGCCTGTGTGGGTCTCTATGAAATTCTTCAGCTAGTAGTGGTCTATTAAATTAGACTCTGCATTTGCAGATGCTTTGCAATCCTTCTGAACTTAGACAGAGCTACCTGAGATGGTTGGGGGCAGAACGTCTTAGTTCACAAACGCTTGGTTTAATGCAGAGATGTCTGTCTTTGCCTGACAACTGCTCCAGTGCAAACACAGGATCTTGTTTTCTAGGACCTTTGCACTTTCTCCCAGCAGGACAGGGTCTCCCTTTGTTTGAACGGTTTCCTGTGCTTGGTTACTGATCAGAGGAAACTTCCCTTCGATGTATAGCACATGAGTAGAGACAGTATTGGGATATCCCTGGATCATGGAGTCCACTCACCCCTCCCCTCATTCCCGTACCTATCCCCATAACCCTTTCTTCCCTCTTTCCTCTGTGTTGCCCTTTTTGCCTGCCGCAGTGCCTGGTTAGAGATGTCACAACAGAGCCGCTGTGGTATTCCTTAGAGGAATGCACTGCGTTGGGTTCTGGTGTGTGTGTACGTGTGCGGTTTGGCTGCTGTTCGTGCATGAACTGGCACTGGCACCCTCCTAGGCACACCTGTTGGTGCCGGTCTAGGCAGAACCGGTGCTGTGTTGTCCCTCCCGTCCTCTGCAGGCATCAGCCCAGCAGAACTGTGGGTGTGTGGGGGAAAAAGAGAGCCATGCATACATTAAACTGTGAACCAACACTGATGATTGACTGCAAAATGTATAGAGTTGTTGATCAGCACCAGTGACTCAGTGAGTTTTTATGCAGGTGCTGAGATATCTGGGTTACAGATCTCACTTTACAGGCCATACTTGGTTTCGGAACAAAAAATTAACAATCCTTGCACGTTCCCCTATTTGCATTTTCAGCTGAGCAAAGGACAGGAGCACATTTAAGACACAATTATTTAATCCTTCAAGACAAAGGGAAAAAGCAGTACTGTTAGTAATTTTTGGCATTTTGATAAATTTCACAAAGAAAGCCTGGCTTCACCGAGTAATAAGTGATGATCAAGGTCAAGAATTACCTTCAAACCCTTTTTTTTTTTAATTGGCTTTCAGCACTTATCAAATTATTGCTACTATCTTAAGAGCCTTTGTATAGTTCTAAAAAAAAAAAAAAAAAAAAAAAAAAGCACTCTTATAGACAAGGATTAAATGGTAAGGAGCAAAGGTTACAACTTTATAGATTTTGAATTTTGGGGCTGTTGACAAATTCTAACTTTGCAACCTTTCTTATAAGCAAAAGTGCAACACTTAAGCAATTCTGTGCTTCTTCACATAACCAACAGGGTCTTTATTTACCTCAACTATCTAATTAAGTAAGACAGCCTTGTTATGATTCCCAATACTGTTGTTACAGTTAAAGAATTACTCTGGGAATAGTTTTACAAGCATTGACCTACTCACAAGAAAGATTAATGGAAAGAGCTCAACAAAAACATAGCGCGTCTGTGCTAACACAGTGATAGTCGTCACCCCAGCTACCCGCTGCACACATGTGCTGCATTTCCATTAGTACCTACTCAGCGCGGGTCGACTCGACACGACTCTCCACGGTTTTGTTTTGTTTCCTTTACAACTGTGGTGTGGTTGGAGTAGATATAGCAACGCGGGCAGAAGTCTCGTGACGTAATTTGTACGTGACTCAGAGTGTGTTAGCTTTTGTCTACGCTGCTGTGTTGTGCGATCATACCCTTGAGATCCATTAGTTTATGATGAGGTCTCCGAGCTTTCTCATTTCTCGCCTCATCTCCCACCAAGCAAAGAAATGTCTGTACCTCTTCCTTCGACTATGGTGTTGGTTCGCATGCCTCCAGTTTCTTGGTGTGGGGTTTTAAAAATGGCGCACTTGATTCTGGTGAAGAAGTTGCTCACGTGACTCCACTAGTGACGACACTCCCCGGCCAATCAGTGGCACGTTGTTCTGTGACATCACATATTCAGATCGCCTCGGATCGCTTGGAACCCTGGCTGAGTCAGTACTAAAAAAATACCTGGTACCAGGTACTAAAGGAAATGCCGAGTCGAGCTGCGCTGAGTAGGTACTAATGGAAACGCAGCAATGGTGTCACAGCTTCACAAATCTAAAATGCACTTGATCAATCAGTGTGTAAACATAATGGAATAGACGTAGAACAAAATCTAATGGTCCATTAGCAAGTTCATAGGCTCTGTCATTACCTGATCAACTGCTTGGGAGCCAGCTTGTATTTGTTCAGACCTAACATTATGAGACACCCGGCTTTTAAACACATGAGCGTTTGCCCTGTTTCCTGGAGTCCTCTGGCTGTCTTCAGTGCAGGGACAGGTCTGGGGCATGTTTAGCCTAGCTTCAATTAGTAGGTTTAAAAAAAAAAAAAAAAAAAAAAAAAAAAAAAAGCACTTTAGACTTTCCAAGGATTCCAAAACAGTCTAATCGCATGTTATATCTTGTTAGCAAGCTGGCAAGCTGCCAGGAATGTATCCAAGCTCCACCTGTGTTTTACTTATTAGTGTTTATCATATAACATGAGAGCAACAGTGTTGAAATGCTGTTGATACCCATCACGTATCAGTTAAGAAAGTACGTGAGCACTATCAGCTGCTTCTCAGACCAAAGTGTCACATTGTAATTAGTTCTGTGGGTGTAGCCTTCTGTGAGCACGTTCTTTCCTCCCTTAATTGGTGCAGTGTGGTATGGTAAAAACTGACAGAGTTTCTGTATGAGATGTGAGGGTAGTTCAGATGGTCCATGGCTGTGTGGTGTGTGTGTGTGTGTGTGGGGGGGGGGGGGGGGGGGGGGGGGGGGGGGGGGGGGGGGGGGGGGGGGGGGGGGGGGGGGGGGGGGGGGGGGGGCTGTAATCCATTCTAAATTTGGCAGACAGTGTTTTTAATAATTTAAGAATGTTATTGCAATAAGATTATTTTGCTGTGGTTAATGGACACTTAACATTGGTTTTCCCTTTGTGATGTGCACAATTATTTGTAAGATTAGTTATGTGGGTCAATAATCTTTGGGGGCACTAAGATGATAGCAAATAATTACTGCTATCTTGTAATAGTCCCTTAGCAAGTTCATAGGCTGTATATAGATGCTGTCATTACCCGATGTGAGGACTTCACAGTTTGTTTTACATGTGTGTAGCTGTGATTCACACACATGCCATAGAAACCTACCCCTCACCCTAATCTTAATGGCATGTGTAGAACAAATTGGGTTTTTGCTACAGATCGGCCAGTCACAGGTGTGCAAGATATATTAGCTGAGTTCAGGTTTGAGCTAAAAAAAAAAAAAAAAAAAACCCTCAAGAATATAAAGTGAAACTCCCACATCAAAGTGGTGTCTTCTGAGTCCTTGCTTTTTCTATCAGCTCAAAGAGATTCTTTTAATGTTTGTGTGACAAAGAAAATCATCAAATACTGAGAAATCTTTAACATAGATTAGATAAACTGACCACTGATGTCCAAAAGCTTAGTTTATGGTCATAGTTATTTGTAGGGTTGCATTACAAGTCTATTACCCTGATGTGGGTGAAAAGGACTCACTCGCGGTAGGAGACAAGTATGACTTGAATGTTTTTAAAAGGGTAGAATAAGACCGAATGGCATCTCAGCAGCAGAGGAGTCACATGACTTGGCTGCTATTTGTCTTTTGGTTGGCCTCAAGGTGGGGGAATGATACTCCTAACAGCTGCAGGAAGCATTTCCGGTAGAGGGTTTTCTCCTCAGCCAAGCAGACAGTGGTCTAGCAATACACTCAAGCAGGGATGCATTGATGATTACTTCTCCTTGCACCAGATTTTAAAAGCTTTGTTTTGTTCTACTAATCACAAAAGACCTCTGTTGGGTTGATGATGCCACTTTCCTTAAAGGGAATCTGAAAGGATCTTATTTTGGAAAAAGCCTAAATTCGAGTTCTTTTAGCCTCAACCCATATCTGCAATAAGAACTTGTTTAAAGTGTGGTTTAAAGGCTTCACTGGGGCCTTTTTTCCCCTGTGTGTGAAGACCTGATAACAGAGGGCGAACAGATGGAATGAGCAGACCAAAGACAGAAGTGCTGCTAATGTCTCTCTGTGTGCTTCAAAGAGCATGATGACATACAGTAAGTGCATTTCGTAAAGGTAATAAAGGGTGAAGATTTGGATGGTGCATACTTGGCATGTCATCACCAAGCGTCTGAGTGCTAGCAGTCAAATTGTGTTCACTTGCCTTGCAGCGCGTGCTGAGAGATGCCACTGCCACCCAAGCTCTCACTGCAGTGAGCCGGAAGGTCGCCAATTTGAATCCCAGGCCAGCTGAGCTTAGGATGGAGATGGAGGGGAAGTGCTTCCTCTTCCTCAGTGGATGTCCCTTTAAGCAGGGCACTCAGGGCTTCTTGAACAGTAGATAGCTGTAAATGTACTGGAATAAGCAAGAAGGCAATTGGAAATGCAGAGCAGGTCTGAAAATGAATGGCATGTCATCACCAAGGTGGAAAAGCTCATTGAGCAATGTGACAAATAATTACTCAGGTGAATAGTTTGTTATGGATTTCCCAAATGTAAATAAGATAAATTCATCTCTAGTTTGTACCGGAGGTCAAAAAGTCACGCTGAACCCTAAAAAGGTTGATGTAAATTACCTGGATCCCACTTGGGTCTGCCTATTTTCTGAAAGCTGGAATACTGACCCATGCAGAACTCACAGCAAAGCAGCATAAATAACCTGCACAATGTCAGCGTCTAAAGACTTGTTTTGTTTTGCAGGAAATATTGGGTGTGATCTCAGCAGGAGATGGCTTGCTCCGTTTGCGTGTCTGTATTGTTGCACTACTGAGAAAAGTGTGTGTGTGTGTGTGTGTGTGTGTGTGTGTGTGTGTGTGTGTGTGTGAGAGAGAGAGAGAGAGATGGACTTCCTCTTGAAGGTGGGGCTGTGGAATGAGATTGACATGGAAGTTATGTCTGGTATTTATGGCTTTTTTGTGTGTGCAGCATTGTTATCTCAGGGAATGGTTAAGATACCACACTGTAAACCAGGTATTAGTCAGAGTTCAGACTGTTCAGTCCAGACTGAAGATGTTACTCATGATTTTCAAATAATGTGTTTCGGAAATGTCTCGGCAGCCAACACACTGCGCTGCACCTTTCTCCACTCAATCTGTCAGACACACAGTCTTACTGATTCACCCTGGGAGGTCTAAATCATCAGTGATAGTGATGAACTTTAACCCTAGATCCTAGCTCTTTGCTATCAAAATATTCAACATATTTGTTTGTTTATTTATTTTTGATGTCAGAAGTTTAATTCATTTGACAGTTTACTTATAACCAAAAGAAAACTGACCTATTCACCAGTTCTGTAGGTTTATTGATGCTCTCATTTAAATGCTTGCTACAGTACTAAAGCTTCAGCTTTTGTCACATCCTGATTTGATTTGTAGGATGCTAAAGTAAGAAAGGCCAATAAACTCCCAAGTCTGAGCAGCCACTAATGAGGCTGAAGTTGTTGCCTTGGATCTCAAGCTGCCAAATAATGTATAACTGTGAAACGTGTAGTAGAGGAATCTGCTGCCACGCAGCTGGACAGTAAAACCAAGCGGTCTTTGAAACTTCTGGCAGAAAATTTATCAGAACCAACTGTTTCTAAACACACACACACAGTTCATCTACACCCAACTCCTCATCAGATAGGTTTTCACATCACTTGGATTTTCCTCGGTGCTTTGCTGTCTTTCTGTAAGAGGACTAAAAAAAAAAGCTGTCAGTTGTGTTGTTGTGAGAGGAAGAGGGGCCCACATTTTAGTAAAAGTTAATTGTCTACAGTGTTTTGTAGCTGATAAATGTAATTCATAATCTGCTTGTGCAATGCTCTGTTCCACTTAACAACTCAGCTGGTATTCACTTGTTTTTTGAGCAGCCAGCAGGTTACTTCTGCCACATGTCCATGAGTCACTGTATGACTTGTTGTGGATAGACTTCGTTCAGCACAGCGAGTTCCTCCATTTATCTGCTGGTTTTGCTGTCTTGTGTATTTTGTTATCCAGAAACAACTTTAACTTTCTGACAATTTACTTTCTGCCAAGAATATCCTACCTTCAGGTGCCTTGTACTAGAAAAACAATTAATGCAGTTTACAAGTTGCACATGATCCAGTCAGCCCACAGGTTTTCAGTGTTTCATTCAGGGGACTGTCAGGGACGCGGCAAGACCATCAGCTGGCCCTTGAGATAGCCCATTGTGGATTCCGAGATATGTATATGATTATTATCCTGTTGTGAAAGCTATCTTCCTTTCATCTTCAGTTTTTTTTAAATATGCTGTGATTTTTAGCTTCCCATAATTTAAAAAAAAAATTGTATATATTCTTCCCTCAGTCAGTAAAAAGCTCGATTAAGCCAAACCTTGCATAACAGGTGTTCTAATCATGAAAATATCTGTCTCTGTGTTGTTCTCTGGATGGACTGGTAACCTAGCCCGGATGTACCTAATTCGTATTTTGTTGTTAATGCTAGAGAACGCGAAGAGATTTCTAAAGTTTTGAAACGTTCTCTGGCTGTCTTTTCTAATGATAATCGTGAATAGGCTGTAGCCAGAACAAGCTAATTAAGGTCTGAGAGATTATTAGGTATAAAACCTCTAATTAAAAAAAAAAAAAAAAAAGGTTTACATTTTTTTAATACTATATTTTTAAAATATTTATTTTTTTGGCTTTTGAAGATCAGGTCACCCACTTAAGTCTTTTAAAACTGTGCCTAAACATTTGCATGCCACTGCAGAAAAACAAGTGAGCAACTAAAATAAACCTGATAAAGTTTGTTTTACTGTCCATGCACATGCAGAATGATTGTTTTTACTTGACAGGTCAGTTGAGGCTCTGTTTTCAGTGAAAGGTTCTTCAATCTGGCCTTAGTTGCATTTGTGATTCAGAGGCAGAACACAGTGGCTTTATAATTACCACTTGACAGCTGTAAATGGGAGCTTTGGCCAAACTCATGGAAGCAGGGTTAGTCCTTCTAGTGACTGACAACTACCCGCCAAAAACCTCTGGCACTGTCTGTGGAGACAGCTGCCATAACCTAACATTACCAATTGCCAGGTTTGTGTCAGGCCTCTGATTAAAAACGTTAATTTTAAAACTGTATGGAAAAAAAATCTTAATTTGAAATGATGTTGATGATTGCAAAATGCCTTGTTTTAAAATTGCATAAAAATTACAACTATTAACACTGTCAGTGTTTATAAGTTTAAAATTAAATGTTGAACTATATGAAATATTTATTAATAATAGATCAGTATAGATCAGAGTGGGGGGGGGGCAGCAGTTAGGTGAAAAACAGGAACTATTGCACTGATCTTTAAGTAAAATTCAAATTTGATCCATTTTTGTTAATGAGATAATTAAAAAAAATTGAACTACGGCTGTAGAGTAGTAGTGTCTGGTAGTTTAGTAATAGTTTAGTACTTTCAATATCATAGCAAGGTCATTACGCAACAGCAAACTGATCTGAAGTGGATGAATAAAACAAAACAAAAAGCCCTGCAAAAGATTTTGGGCTGCCAAAAATGTGTGTGTGGGAAACATTGTATATCTACCAGTAGAGCTGAAATGATTAGTCGACAGACTGTAAATAAACTGGAAGCTGTTTTGATGGTTTATGTACACTGTGGTTGTCAGAAATGTACAGTTATGTGTGTGTATGCAGTGTACAGTTGTCAAAATTGGTGAAAAAGTACAGTGAGTGTTTGGGTTAAAGGAAAAGGAAGAGCGGGGACTCTCGCTGACTCGGAGCTGCTTCACTGAACCTTTCGGCTGTTGTATAGGACACAGGAACATGCCTTTATCTGCCTTCTCAGTCCTTCCGCATGCTTACAAACCAAATGCAGATCTGCTGCATCCTCGTGCTCGTTGTTTTCCAGGGTTTGCTGTTTGCCATCCCACACGTAGTTATTGTAGTTTTGGGAGTAGATCTGAAGATTTTTTTTTAACTTAGTGGTTGTCCAAATACAACAGGATCCATGAAGAAATCCAGTGATGGGAATAATAAATAATCATATATGGAGCAGAAAATGAATAGCTGTTTGGTCACACCGGAGGCAGACTGTGTGCTCTCCTGTGGTATAAAGTGTTCAGACATGCATCCAACAGCTTCATATACCCATTTTAATGTTTGAATTGCTGTTGTTTTGTTTTTTTTGTTTTTTTTACTAGTAGTCTCAGCTTGGATTGGTTGGTTTAAATCTCCACCCTCCTCTTGGCCTCTGGCAGTATTTGGGTGAAAATTGCACAGCTTTCAATGAGTGCCAACAGTCTGTACAGCATTTTCCTCCTCCCAAGCATGCTGGCCCTGTAAAGTGTGAAAGTAATGTACACAGTCACATGGTTTGGACACTGCTGCTTTGCTGATTGGGTTAAGGACAGAAAACTAATCTCTATCTCTCCTTCCTGAGACAAGGCTCGGAAAGTTTAGCTTATACTTTCTACCCTACCTGCTCAATGAGAGTCTGTGTTGGGGCTTGTCAGCTGACAATTAATGTTTCCACAATGTAAGGAAAAACACGATTCCCTGCTGAGGCCCTCATTGCTGTACACTTGTATTTTGTTTTCACTTATTAATTTTTGCTTTGTAGATTGCTCACACCCTCTTTTCTTAATTCAGATTTCCTTGGAGGAAGGCAGACAGAAAGATTAGTGGTTTAGGATAAGGCTTTTCATGTTGTTGAGGGTTCTATTTTAAGCTCGGGCTGTGGTCCTGACATATAATGCCTAAGGAAAGTAAAGCGGGGAGGAGGGTCTGCAAAAACAACTGCTGTGCAGAGGTGGAGGATTGTTGCACAGCCTCACTGAAGAGCTACTCCTTTGGCTGATTCATACTTTGTAAATAAAAATGTAAATCCTGATTATGTAAACATTTTATTACACTGCTGAAAGTACTGGAAAAAGAGTGATCAGTAACTAGAGTAACTCAGTAGGATATACCGCTGGCTTTCATTATGATAGTCAAGGCACACATCAGGGTCCTTTGGGCTGTACTCAGATTGGTTCTTAATACACTATATGAACAAAAGTATTGGGCCACACCGCTTAATCTTTGAATTCAGGTGGTTTTAGTCCTATTGCCACAGGTGTATAAAATTAAGCACCTAGCCATGCAGTCAGCTTTTACAGACATTTATGAAAAATGTGTCATTCTACAGAGCTCACTGACTTCAAGGGTGGTACTGTGATAGGATGCCACCGTTGCAACAAGTCATTTCATGAAATTTCTCGCCTCCTAGATATTCTGTCAACTGTAAGCGGTGTTATTGCTAACTGGAAGTGTTTAGGAACCTCAGCAAAGAAGTGGCAGGCCACAAAGTTACAGAACAGGATCGCCAAGTGCTGAGGCTCATGGTGCGTGAAAGTCGCCAACGTTGTGCTGACTCAATAACTACAGAGTTCCAAACCTCCTCTGGAATTATTGTCAGCACAAAAGCTGTGCACTGGGAGCTTCATGGCATGGGTTTCCATAGACAAGCAGTTCCTGCGTGTGTGTGTGTGTGTGTGTGTGTGTGTGTGTGTGTGTGTGTGTGTGTGTGTGTGTGTGTGTGTGTGTGTGTGTGTGTGTGGACACACACACAGATATTTATGATGAAATCCTACTTGAGGAAGGAAAATCAAAAGGACTTGTGTATTCATGCAGATCCAGTCTGGCGTGAAGAGCTCTTAGCTTCTATTCACTTCGTGATCCATCTTAAGCCATCTGAGCACATGAACTTAATTCAGTTTGGAGAAAAAGTATGGAAAATATTTCTTCCTTATTCTCCAATAAGGAGAATAAGGAAGAAATATTTTTTTTCTTCTGGATTTTCTGTTGATATTCTGTCTCACTTTATTATCGAAACTACCATAAAAATTAGACACTGTTCAATTTTTGGAAGTGAGCAGACTTACAAATTCAGCAGGGGATAATCTGCTTTAGACAAGGACTTGCTTGGATAGAGCGAGAACGAGGCAGCACACATGAATCTCACTTAGTAGTAAATGCAACAAATACAAGCAGCACTATTCACACATTGACACAATCTGGCAACACGTGGACTGTACTAGGGAGCTTGCAGATTAAACTACACTGGATATTTGCGTTCTTACTTACAGTTTTGTTAGCAAAGTCCTGAAAGTCTGAAAATGACTGCAAGCTGGCATCTGTTTGCTGAGTCACTCAGCTTAGTGGCTCCAGTCTGAGTAAAAGGACCTCCTGTGATCAACTGTGGAGCAATACTCGTTGTCATTCTTGCATGTCAGTGTAGTTCACATTGTGACCCCTAACCTTTCCAATTCAGAAGGAATGCAGAGAACTCTACTAACCAAATAATGCTATCAGTGTTTTAGTTGCTGTTGTTGAAGTTTGCCATATAGAAAGAATGTAATTTGATAAGAAATGAAATGTCAGTTGCTGGAAATGGAAGAGATCAAGGAATACCATCCAAATATAAGCATACGGCAGGGTTTTACACCTTCATGGTGTTTCACACATGGTGTCTTTTAGCTGTAATGCTAAGATAAATCAGAATTGGGGAAAAGCTGATTGTTAAATTTTGTTTTTATAAACCAGTGCAGGAAATGTCATTTTATTTTTTCCATTTTAATAACACACAGTGACTCATTATAGGTTGATTTGTGACTGGTATAATGTTGAGCAGAGTGTTCCAGCTTGTCATATTCATATCCATGGACAGATAGCCCTGTGTTCATGGTGAAATCATTCACTTACATTTAGCCGTTAGCCTGACAGAGATGGTGATGCTTGGGATTCAGTTTATTGGTGTACCGTGCACAAAGGTAGACCAGACTTGCATTTGCATTTTTATATAGCAGTGTTTATTTAAACCATGCATAATTTAATATTTTATTCAATTCAGTTATTTATAATGCACGTTTAGGGTTGTTGAAGAAAACTATTCTCAGATACTAGTTGATACTAAAAATTACTATTGGATTAGATATTCAGTTGCAACACTGTCAATACCAACACTGCCATCTTTACCTCCTCCAGTTGACACACAACTTCAGCCCTTCCACTCAGTAGTTGATATTCGCAACATAGAACAACACAGTGCGAAGCGTTGATAATTGGGCAGGTTGCATCAAGAAGTGCATCCATCATAAAATCTTTGCAAAATCAAATAACCCCTGTGGAAATAAGGGAGCAGCTGAGGGCACTTTTATTGGATAGCCACATTAGCCATCTTTATGGTCTCAGGTGCTCTATTTGCTCTTTCTAGAGGTTATCTGTTATGGATAATAATAAAATGATAGTGTTAATGTTGGAGCGAGGCAGCTAACGTTATCAGTCCTGCCTGGCTGTAACATTATAATGGATGGTGTTAATTTAACAGGATAACGCAATTATTTGTCTAACAACTGATGTCTCATAAAGTCCCAGGTTGAAGTGCAGAAAAGGCTGCCAGCTACTAGACAGAAACAGCGGCAGCCTGACTCACCAACTCTAATTGATCAGCAGTGAAAATGTGGAGCTAAGTCAGTAGAAGCACAGCCTGCATCAGGCAACCAAAAAATTTTTCTTTTTTTTTCTTTTTTTTTATACTCATGTTAATGTATTTTGTGCACTACATCGGTCAACTTAAAAATAGTGTTGTCACTGATATTGTTTGTATTCCGATCTTTTACTTAAAAAGCCCCTGTGGTATCAAAAATGGTATTTAGTATTTTCCAGGGTATTGATCTTGAAATTCTGGTAACGTGACAACTTATGAACCACACACTTGCAAGAATAACCTGGATTTCTGAAATGAATACTAAAAAAATTATCTGATCTTCATCAAAGTCCTTATTATAGCCAAACCTAAGTTAATAACATGTAAGCTATGCCTTTCATGTCTCTGTTGAACCAGTCAATCATCATTGTGCTCGTGCTGGTTTCAGTGAACCAGCGAAATGCTTAATAACTGGCCCGTGTTTCTGTGAACTGCTCCTTTACGTATGAGTGTGGGTGGGTCCTCGTCTGGACACGGACTCCGAAGTGCACAAACGTGGGAGAACACGCTCCCCTTTCTTGTGCTGCAAATACGTTTGCAGCACACCCTGATCCAACACACCTGAATCAAATGGCTGAATTACCTCCTCAGTATGCAGTCAAGTTCTCCAGAGTCCTGCTAATGACTTCTTTGACTCAGGTGTGTTGAAGCAGAGACACATCTAAAACCTGCAGGACACCGGCTCTCGAGGCCTGGAGTTGAAGAGCCCTGAGCTAGATTGTCTTTTTTTTTTTTTTTTAACAATTTGTGTTTTTTGATTTTAGTTTAATGTGTTTTAAATGTGTTTGCAAAAGAAAAGGAATTCTAGGTTTGCACTACAAAAAGAAAATTAGATAAATCAATTCAGCAACCTGGGCGGCACGGTGGCATGGTGGTTAGTACTGCAGGTTGCTGACCCCTGGGTTAGGATAACTGGTCACTCTAAATTGCCCATAGGTGTGAGTGTGAATGGTTGTCTGTCTCTCTGTGTTAGCCCTGTGACAGGCTGGTGACCTGTACAGGGTGTACCCTGCCTCTCGCCCTATGTCAGCTGGGATAGGCTCCAGCCCCCCCGTGACCCTGAACAGGATGAGCAGAAGAGAATCGATACAGATAATGTTTTAGCCATAGACTGTTTTTAAGAAATGAAAAGTTAAGCGGATGTGGAAATAGCCTGAACCTGCATCTTTTTAATTGCCAGCTGGGGGAGACTGATTGCAGAAAGTAGCAAGTTGCATAGAAGATTATGCCCCTTTTCCACTAGTACCTGCTCTGTTCAACTCAACTCTACTCGGTTTTGGATGTTTTCCATTACAACTGAGTACCACCTCAGCAAAGTGGCCCAAAAGTCCTGTGACGTCATTTGTTAGTGACACAAACGCAATCGATCGCACTGTCTACCTTCCTCTGGATTGTGTGCTCAGCCACCAAGCACAAAAACGTCTGTGCTGGTTAGTGTGTAGCCATTTCCCTCTTTACCAGGTTTAAAAACCAGCAGGTTTGATTCTAGTGAAGGGGTCACTCTCATGAGTCATCTACTGACATCACTATCTCGCCAATCAGTGACATGCAGTCTGACGTCACATTTTCGGCTCAACTCAGCTCATTTGGATAACCGGCTGAGTAGGTACTAAAAAGTACCTAGTACCAGGTAATGCCACCTAATGGAAAATCCACAAAACCGAGCTGAGTTGAGTCGAGCTGAGTAGGTACTAGTGGAAAAGTGGCTTTAGCTCCTTTTGATGTGACCTCAATAAACACTGTCCTGATTACTTTATGGTCTCAGTTGGTGTTTTAACACCTTAGTTGACACAACACGATGCTCATTTTGTACGTTATAGTCCCCCAGTAGCATCCAGTACCATTTAACTACTGCCTACAATTCATGAATTCTTTGAGAAGCTTTGCTTTTTTCCAGGCTGCCATTGGTAATAATGTGTTTTTAAAGACTCGCCTGGTTAACTAAAGGTAAAAATAAAGTTTATTGTCTTACTTTTGTTTTCTCTTTATATCCTTTTAATAATCATGTTTTATTTATTTATTCATTAATTCCCTCATTCAGCCTTTGGGGGCTGCAGGTTGGAAACTACTGTTGTCAGTTTGCAGCATTGCTGCAGTTGTATCTTTAATTAGATCTGTTAATGGATGAGCCGCCTGCCAACATTCTGCTCGTGGTTGAGGTGGCTGCAGGTGAAAACAGCTGTTGGGCTGGCTTCATGATGGAACACACACATTCGTACTCTTAAAAAGCTGGATATGAGCTCAGCATTGTGCTGCCCACAGACATTTTGTACTGAAGAGATAAGTAGAGGAGTGGAGGAGGATAAAAAAGGATGTTAGAGTCAACTAATGTCTGAGTTGAGCACACATTTTCACACAGAGGAGCTAGTTGGGCAAGTGCCTGACAGCTTCACCTACTTACCTCCTCTAAGTACCCGCTTCATTTGCTTTCCTTCCCTTATTTGGCCAAGATGGAAACAACCAGCCAGGCAGCCTTTTTACCTGTTATTTAAAGTGTTTACAGAAGAAAACAAAAAGCTGGAAAATGCTGGCAGTCCAAAGATTGCACAGAGAGGCCTGGAGAGAGGCGCGTCTTCTCAGTCCTGAGACCTCCCAGTTTCCCACAGTGCATTGGGAGGGGTTGGTTAACCTGGGGAGCTGGTGCCCTCGCCTGCTTCCAATCTACCACCATCTGCAGGCTGCGGTCCTGAAGAATTTTTGATTTCCTACACCACACACACACACACACACACACACACACACACACACACACTTCCCTACCAGGCCTACACATGCACATGAACCCTGTTTTCAAAAGTGGGTAACTAAAAGCTGAGCAGAGTTTTTATCCCAGCTCTGTGTGCACTTTGAGGCCCAGGCTTCATGGCACAGTGAATGGCAGTTGTGTGCGGTTTGTTTCTGTTCTGCAGGCATTGTCTGGAACAAAAGAATAGCCATGTGTGTACGTGTGTGTGTATAGTACAACTTACCATTAATTTGTTGTAAAGTAATGTTCACATTAGTGCGATGTGTAATCCATGAAGAAAAAATATTGTCTGGTGGGTCTGTCACTCACACAGTGTATAAACGGGTAATAAGACTCAAAATTTGCACTTATTTTGGTTTGACCTTTCAAGATGAAGGATCAGGATGTTTTAAGACAGTCTTGTTGGAACAGTTTTTATTGATGATACAACTTCAGTTTATCTTAAAGTTTATTTTAGTAGGATTTGTGACATTAATATGGTGGGAAATCACTTTGATTCAGTGGGTCGCAGCTTATGTGATGACTTCAGAAGCTCTTTTGTTAAGACTAGTCTCCTCAATAAAATTTCAATGCGTTCCAATGGTCTGTGGGAGACAAGGTAAGGCCTGTGATTGGTCAGAGTCATTGAATCAAAATGAAATGCAGCAAAAAGTATGAGTCAGGTTGCATTCTTTAAGAACGACGAGTATATGTGAGTAATATGAAAAAATGGACGCAGATTTCTGAGACTGTTGTAAATTGCATTATAGCTCAGCATAATCATTAATCTTGCATTATGTAGTGCAGGACATTTGATCTGTCAATGTGTAACCAGCTTTGTGTTTTCTTTACTACATTCTTTGCATTCTTAGGTGTAATTAGTCGGATTTTAATTGCCTCATTGGGAGCTCTGTGTTGTAAATGTGTTGCTCATATGCAACATTATTTCAAATCAATAAGTAAGCAGCTTGATTTGCTGTTGTGAAAATAATTTGTCACAGACATGACTCACAAGTGGATACTGGTCCTGTACATGCCTGTGTTAGTGTGTTTGCTTGCACACACATTAACATACATGAGTTGCATTTATTTATTTAGGGTGTTTTGGGGGGAGGAGGAATGGGGGAGATGCTGGGGCGCGGGCTGCTAATTAGCCCCTTTATTTGTTTAAGTTTTGCTGGACCAGAAACATTCCATGTAGCGCTGCTGCTGCACTGCTCCTTAAAGCTGCAGAGGATGTTTCTGATTCAAGTTGTATGTTTGAACTCCCATTTCTGCAGAAGAGCGATCACTTGAAGATTTGGCATGACGAGATCAGCGCTGTCCCAAACAATCACTATCAGACATTCCACTCTCTGCAAGCAGAAGACAGTATGGCATGACATTTTCTTTTTGGGGTGTGGGGTGGGGTGGGGGGTGTTCCTTCTAATGTGTAGCTTCTTTGTTTTTCTTCAGCTATTTTTTCTTTTTTCTTTTTTTATTTTGTCGTCGTCATCAGATATTGCACTAGAGTCAGGTGCTGGGCTGATGTTACTGCCAAGCACTCCTGTTGATCATTTATTCCCGTTTTATTTAAGCTTTAATTGATTTGGACGTTTTTAGGAGCATTCACTCTGGCAGAGTGAATGAGTCCATTGATGGACCATGGCAAGGCCTGCTACCTCCAGAAATGAGTGTGGGGCTGTGGGTCAATGCTTTGGCACAGTGAATAACAGCCTCAGCAATGGGAGCTTTGTCTCTATCTGTGCTGCTTCAGGCCCTGTTCCACTGCTGCCTTCAGGGACAGCAAGCACAGATCTGCTCCTGTCAGAACCACCTTCAAACATGAGCCAGTCGCAGACCTATAATTACCTACAGTGAAGAGGTGTGGACCTTATTGTTTTTGAAGCCAGGAAGCAATCTAACTACACTATTGACCTGTAACTGGGTCAGCCGCCAAACAGCAAATTTCCTTTCCCGTTGTTCCCACAACGGCTGAACTTCCCAGCTTTCTGAATGGTGGCCCTCTGCCTCCCTGCACTCATGTGTCCTCTTGGCCTGTAAATCAGACAGGTAGATGTAAACTGATCATGTATTAGGTTCCCAAAGTTAGATACTTAAAAGGCTACATTTCTTGAGGCTTCATTAGCTTCATGTGCTGGAGCAGACAGAACATGCTTTACAGGAGGAAGTAGGCTTTACTTTAAACATGTAATCTGAGATTCTGCACAGTTTTCCTCTGGTTTGCAGTTAGACACTCTTCGTGCTGTGTTTTTGTGCTTCTTTTTGACACCCTCTAAATGAATTCCACAGTCTGGTGGCGTGCTAGCAAAGCTTTCCATTTGCTTGTATTTCAGAAGACAAAAAGTACTAACTGACAATTACCGAGTTTTATCAAGACTTTAATGCTTCTACTCTTTCAAGCAGACCTGGAAAAGTCTTTCAGAAATGGAGACTCATAAGTTGTATCTTTTCTGAATGAAATGGTTTGTTTTACAATTAAAATTTGACTGTTGATAGCACTTTCCTGAGGACCTCTTTAGATTTAGCTTCAGGTTCCTGCTTAAGTTCTTTTGTAAAGTCTCTCTGGGCTTCAGTGGCTTCTTGCAGTTGATATTCTACTAGTGACCGTAGCTAATGGCTCGTCCTACTGTTATCAGCTATAGACGGATGTTTTGCAGAGTTGATTTACAACGTTGCAGTTATGACATTACACATCCTCATTGCACAGATAAGGCAAACAGAGCTGCTTTTTGGCTGAAATAAGAGCCCAGTGAGATTTGAAGCACACTCGATTCCCTCATTATTAATTGTGTTTAAGCATCTGATTCCCCTCTTAAAACTCACTTTTAAGTATTAGGATTGCTGTCGGTGCGTCACTGCTTCTCTTCAGCATTGATTGGCGTCAAGCACAACGGGGTGTGCTTGATGTGTCATAATGTTGTGATTGGCATATTTGAACCTCCCACTGAAAACTGTTTTGAAAGAGTGCGGTTAGAATAAAAGTGTGGGAGAAGACAAAACATGGCTGTCATGAGCTAACACTTTGAAGTTCTCATGACTGTTGGGTTCACTTTTGTCTGCTTCTGCTTCCTCCACACAGCTGGATAATGGGTGGAGAAGTGGGATTATAGAAAAGGGTTTTCCAGATCAGTTCCTGCAGTGAAGTGAAGGAAAGATGACTGCAGTGGCTGGTGGTGAAGTGTGGTTGCCTTTTGCCAGTTCCCAAGTATGAGTAAAAGCTTATATGTTGAATGAAGTACAACCTACCAGCTACCTCACATTTTTAAAACACACTCAGCTTCCAGTTTACTTTTTTTTTTTTTTTAAAAAGCTAAAACTAATACAGTCCAATGCACCAGTTTTACAATAAATCTTACTTTTAATTGAAGTTCAACATTCGGCTTGTTATAGGAGTGTTCCCCTCCCCCCATCTTTAGTCTTGGTTTGGAGCCTGTACATTTGATTTTGTTTATTGTATTTTAAACTATACAGAAAAGTGTCTTCTAATACACATCAATACACACGTCGAATACGTCAACTCGATGATACACTAAATATGAGAAATAGCTGCCAGCATAATTCAGAAATAACTGAACTAGAAAGTAGAATTTAACTGCCTCCGTGGACCTCCAGACTTAACCTTACTGTGTGAGGAAGACTCACAATTTACATGAATAAACTGGAGTCAATTAGATATGATTCAAAGTGCTGTAAAGTAGTACCTTTAATACCTATGGTATGCTCTAATCTCTGTACTAAAATATCATGGCATCAGTATTGAAGGCTGCGCTGAGGTCTAGCAGGATGATCACAGAGATGAGTCCACCGTCAGAGGCCGTAAGAGGATCATTTGTAACCTTCACTGCTGCTGCTTCTGTGCTGTGATCCATTCTAAATCCTGACTGAAGCTCTTCAAATAAACCGTTCCTCTGCAGATGATCAGTTGACTCTTTGACAGCTACTCTTTCAAGAATTTTTGAAATAAAAGTAAGGTTGGCGATTGGCCTATAATTGGCTAAGACAGCTGGGTCAAGTAACTGCTTTTTAAGTAAATCTCTTAAATTGACCGATCTGTATTTTGACCAGCTTTGCACTTTACAAACTAACAAGCTGTCTTAGCTGCTCCCTCTGTTAGACTGCCCTCCCTTTAATGCAGTGTTGTAATTGGCTGGCCTCACAGAGAGTCTTGAACAGCAGGAGGGGCTTCTCTGCATTTAGGGTATTCATAGTGATTACTTGTACATATACTGAGGTCATAATTTGGAAAAAGAAATGTTATGTTTGCACTTTGAGGCAAAGATTTAAGTGCTTGGTTATTCTGTAGCAGTCTCATTCTCTTCATGTTCAGTTAAACCTGTTTATTTTATAATTGTCCAACAGCAGATTAACAGTGCTTTGTTCAAAAGCTGTAAAACATAAGAAATCAGGAGCATCATTACTGACCGTGGCTCGCAAGTCTGCTCCTGTTGTCTTTCAGTGGTTCACTTGGGTTAAGCAACAAGTAGCAACTCTCTCAGATTTATGTGTGCGAAATGGTGCTTAACAAACAGCGCGCAGCCCTTTAGCTCGGTCTTTATGGTGCAGTGGGATCCTAAGGAATCAGCTGTTCTGCAGAGCTGCCTATCTGTATGTGAAGATGTGTGTCCTCAACAGACTGCTTTTCAGCCCCTTTCTTTTCTGTAATATGTGACTGTTGATGTTGAGATCAGTTGGAAAGGCTGTTTTTCTCAGTAGTCAGAGGTGGTTTCCTCCCTCTGCTGCTCTTTTATTAAGGAGCTTTGTGGGGAGGAGGGCTTTTGAAATGAATGCTGTCCGTTCTCATTGAAGATCTCTGAAACGTTGTTTTGAAAGCTCCCAGGCATAATGAAAAAGACGACCTCAAACGTCTGACGGATGTCTTGTAGAGAAAATTGCAATAGACCACATTCGCTCTTTTTCTGCCTCTCGGATGGTCTTTTTTCTTTTCACTGAATGTTAATAAAAACACACTCATACAACTCATAACAGTGAAGAAGTACTTCAGAGTATTGTCTATAGTGAGAGAGGCTCTTTGTGCATCTTTATTTTTTTACAGAATCACATTGAGAGAGCATTGTTTTCTTATCAGATTCTTTCCTTCCTTTCTTTGTTTCACTTCAGAAGATGTTCATAATGAAGGCGGTTTGCTGCCAAGACTGACTCCCCCCGTGCGCTGAACAGAACAAACAGACCTGGCATCATACGAATGGCCCAGGGAAGCCACCAGATTGACACTCAGGTTTTGCATGACCTGCGCCAAAAGTTCCCTGAAGTCCCAGAGGGTGTTGTCTCCCAGTGTGTTCTGCAGGTAAGGAGCTTTATAAAACCTCTGAAGTCGTAATTATAAGAAAGAAGTGCCGGGAAATATGTGAGCGAAAGTCATGAAAATGAACTCTACACAATTTAAGCTGGTTTTGTTTCCCTTTGTCACCTGGTTTTTGTATTAACTGTCAGTACCTCAGTACTGGTGTCTTGGTAGCAAGTGTAACAAATAAACCCCCACAGACTGAGATACCTGCTGAATAAGATAAAGCAGTTTCCATACTATTGAAAGTTGAACAATAATAATCAATTAAGCTAAGAGGCATAGAGGAGAGTGAGCTTGGTGAAAAGCAGCCAGTTATTTCAGTTTAGATAGTTTATGTGAGATGTGATATGATATGGCGATGTGTAAAACTGTGAGTGAATTGGATGAAGTGTAGTTCTGGTTTGCTGGAGTGATTATTCAAAATTTAATCAAACTTGCACTAAAGGGTCTTCAGCCTAATTCTGCTCAAGGTCATTTGTCATTTAAACGGCACTAACTTGTGAATTGTGATGGCTCATGAGCTGGATGAGCTACTTAATTTCTGTTTCATATATTAGATGTTGCATGAGAGCAATGGTGCCATATAATTACGCAAAAAAACTAGCTCAGCACCCTTTTTTACAGCTGTGATCCAAACATATAATTTTGCAATAGTTGTGTTGTTGTAGGTCTAGGTATTGTTGTCATTTTGAATAGCAAGTTCTGTCCATGTGTGTTTGTCATTGGCTGCAGTTTTGATATGTTAACTTTTAGGTTATGTTTATTGGCAAAAAAGTTTAGCATTATGCCTTAAATGAGAAGCTCATGAGCAAAAAAAAAAAAGAAGCAAACCCTTGACTAATATAAATAAAATGATGAAATAAAAAACTGTTATAAATTTCATTTGTTTCCACTAGACTTAGCAAAGCTTGTTGTGAGCCTTTAGTGCACACACTAGTTTCACCTTTCTTTGCTCGCAGTCTCACCGTGAGTGCACCTTCTCACACACAGAGTGGAGCTTATGAGAGACGGTGAAGTTAAGTAATAATTATGGAGTGCAGAACAGCATGTTAGTGCAATGAGAGAGAGAGCGCGCATCATCATCTGAGCTTCTCAGATGTTTCAGCTCACTTAGTGCGATTACTAAAGTTTTTGACGTGAAATATGACTAACTGTTGACATAGCAGGTGTGAAGTACCTTTAATTTCATACCATGTTACTTCTCCAAACTAGCAAACAGTACACTGCTGCTGACTTACGTTATAAACACAGAACAACATTGTCTCTCTGTCACCGATACGTGATCCAGCTTAACGATCGGACCAATATCTGATTTAGATTTTAGATGGGGGCATCCCTGGGATGCTTTACTTTTATTCCAGTTTCACTTCTTTATCTTTAGGTTGACTTAAGTAAAAACTGTCTCACCTTCCCCAACTCTGCAATAAAATGGTATTCTCAAAAATATAAATAGTGTGAGTATCTTTGTTTTTTCGCCTTTCAGGATTCCTGTGAGGGAGTAAACATAAAACATAAGTAAATGTGTGTCTCTTCTCTCTCTCTTTCCTGCAGAATAACAACAATTTAGACGCCTGCTGTGAATATTTGTCCCAGGTCAGTCCGGGCTACCTGTACAGTGAAGAAGGGAACCTCAGCTTTTCGGACGACCCCAGCTTCACCAGGCTCCGTAATCACATGACCCAGCTGAACCTGGACCTGCAGCCTCAGAATGTGCACGTGGCCCCGGTTCGGGACGGCCTGAGAATGAATGGCAGCCGGACTCTGGCCCACAGCCTGAGTGAAGGGCCCCTCCCTGCAGGCCAGGCCACTAACAGTGACTTCTTTCAGCAGGAGCCCCAGACAGCCCCAGTGCAGGTGCCCTCTACTTTCAATGTATTTGGCGTGATGGAGCCCACGCGTAAACCGCAGCCTCCACAGCACCTTGGACTCTACCCTCTGGGTGTCAAAGGAACATCTATGGGTGCACAGCAGACACCACGCTTCAACCCAATCACCGTGACGCTAGCCCCTAACATCCAGACAGGCCGCAACACCCCTACTTCTTTGCACATACATGGTGGGCCACAGTCGGGCCTAAGTAGTCCACAGGGTAACTCAATCTACATCCGGCCTTACCTTAGCCAGTCCGGTACGACGCGGCAAAACCAGCAGCAGGGAGGCAGGGCTCAGTACAGCCCCACTTCCCAGCCTCAGCAGCAGATCTACCAGATCTCACATCCTTCCTCCCTGTCAAGCTCCTGGTCCGGCCCTCAGCACTCTTCCTCCTCCTCCTCTCATACCTCACAGCCCCAGACCCAGGGCCATCAAACCTCTCACGTCTACATGCCCATCAGCTCCCCTACAAATCCCCAGCCACCCTCCTCTGTCCTTACTGGAAGCCAGGCCTCTTCCTCTGGTGTCTCCTCATGCTCCTCCTCCTCTTCCTCCTCTTCAGTCATGCCCGGCTCCCTCTCTACTATCAGCCAGTACAACATCCAGAACATCTCCACCGGCCCACGGAAGAATCAGATCGAGATCAAACTTGAGTCTCCCCAAAGGAGCAATTCCACAACAGCCGTGCTGCGGACGAGCAGCGGGCCCCGCTCATCCTCCACGTCCTCCTGCCCTTCCTCTTCCTCCTCATCTGCTGGGGCAGCTTCTGTCCCTGCCACCCCTCTGGCAATCGGAGGCCCGGGTCCCACTGTTTACATCTCTACTGCTGCTACCACTCCCTCTGAGGAAGTCATTGTTGCCTCAGCCGGCTCTCGCCCACAGCCCAAGTTGGGTAGGAACCCTCACACACTCTTCATCTCAACAAACCCTCCCTTACAGGGGCCCCCAGGGGCCAGGAACATAGGGGGACAAGTGAGCATGGGCCCTGCCTACATCCACCATCATCCACCTAAGTCCCGCGCCTCTGTGGGAGGAGGGGGCACAGCTTCTTCCCCACGTGTGGTGGTCACTCAGCCTAACACCAAATACACTTTTAAAATCACGGTGTCTCCCAACAAGCCCCCAGCTGTGTCCCCTGGAGTCGTGTCCCCAACTTTTGAGCCTAACAATCTCCTCAGCCTACCCTCAGACCACCACTTCGCAGAGCCAGACCCCCTGCATCTCTCAGACCCACTATCGCCACACCGAGAGAGACCAAGTGAGCCTCGCCGACTTAGCATGGGCTCTGATGATGCAGCATACACACAAGGTGAGTAATGCTGAGTCTCATCACTGTGCTAGAATAATGCACCAGGATGTATTTACACTCAGGAAATTGTTGGTCAGTAGTATATAATGAAAACAATCTTCAAAAAAGACGATTTCCATTTTTAAATTACTTCTTAATTATTTTTACAGTGTTGTCATTATATTACTGCACAAAGTGGATCTTCTGCCTGCAAGTTTTTTTTAAATACATACTTTAGATTTTGGGTTCTTCTGATGTCTGTTAAATCTAAAGTTTTGGGCTGAACAGACAAGAATTGTTTTACACTATGAGTCCTTCATGTAGCCCTTTAAAACTTTGTTAGAAACTGCTTTTATAGTTTATTGGCTACGCAGCCAAGGTCAAGTGAGTGAAGAGTGCATGTCTTCTACAATCCTCCTGTGTATAGTGATGAGGCCAAAAGTTCTTGTTTGAGTCGTGTTTTAATAACAAATAGTATATAGGTTTTTCCTACTCACGGTAGGCCTAAATGCTTTTTCCACTGCTTTCTGCCAAGAAAGTCATTTTACTATAAAGTTTACTGTGTGATTTTTAAAGGTCTTTTTTTCCGTAACATCGGCTGTAATGTTTTTCTTGAGCCAAACTATATATGCTTGCCATAGCCATAACCATGTTGTGTTCATCTCCACAAAGTAGTTGAAGAGCAAAGGTGACTCGCTGAGTGGGGGCCGGTTGTGATTATGACCGTAGTGTGAGTCGTCCACACTAAATGCTGCATTTGCTCCATCGGCCCCTGAGACTAGCAGATTCTGTTGTCTGAGTCAAACGTGTCAGAGCAGACTGTTGTTTCCTTTTTTGGGCTTTTGACTGTATTATGTGTGAGTCACCGGCTATGGCTCCTGCGCTGTGGTGACTATCACCAAGAGGGGCTTCACACCAGGCATGCTGCCTCTGCTATCGACCCTCATCAGTGCAGTGTTCCCTCACTTTATCCATGTTGGTTCGGGGAAAAGTGTGTTATCCCCTACTGTTGTGCTTGGCGGAGTCACTTTGGAAGCTGGTGTTTTGCAGACACACCTGTCACCACATAACTGTTAGCTGAACATTACCGTGTTGGCCGTTACAGGAATGTACGTGCTATTGTTTGGCAGCAGAATAACATTAGTATTATTGCATAACAACTGTTAAACAGTTGGTTCTGATTGGTGAGTGAATACCTGTTTAGCCACTACCTTATAGGTAACTTTTATATATGGAGTTTCTGCCAGGAAAGTTTTTAACTATGTTTGCTTCAAGCCACAGGGGGTGGCAGCGTTATAACATTTGCCTGTGTGTTGATTCCTTTTGATAACCTCTGGGACTGAAAGATGAAGCCAACGTGGAAGTAGCCACTTGAGGCTGCCTCCAGAAGCGAGTCAGGCCCCATAGACTCCCATGTAAGAATGCCCAGCTTTACAGCATTCAAAAACATGTTTATAGCCTTAACCCCATTTTTTTTGTACAGGGTAAATCATACATCTGGATCCTTGAATTACAGTTGTGATCACCTTGATTGGCAGGTGTGCTGACACAGCTGTAGCTGATAGCTGGCTGTTAGGCTGCACTTCTCTTTATTCGAGTCACTGAACTGGACCGCTCTGCAGTGTTTGTACCTTTTTGGAGTATAATTATCTGATAGTACGATCTTCTGTGTGGTACAGAGCTGTTTCAGTTTGGGGGAAATTCTGTTTACTCTGTTACTGAGAAAATATGTACTTCTGTATTGGCTTCACAGACGTTTTTATGTAGCACTGTCCATCAGCTATAAAACCGATAAATGTGTGGTGACACGGACAGAGCAGGAGGGGGGACACAGAGAGGGACACCACAGTTTGGTTATCGCTTCCGTGTGTGCATGAGTGGACATGTGCCACAGTTTACCTCTGCAGTGCATGCTGGATATGTTCCATTGTGTCAAAACGGACTCCCCTTCAAGCTGATTTTCATTTTCGGGAAGTGGATGAAGTCGTAGGCAGAGGATAATGAATCAATGTTTTGACTTAATACCGTTCAACTTGTTTAGCTGACAACCTCTCACTCATATCCACTGAATCAGGTAAGATAATGGAATCACTACTGAAGTACCCGGTAGGCCATCGTGCTATAACTCCCCAGTGTGCAGTGGCATGAGTTTGTGTATTGCAGGAGAGGGAGAATTGTTTGTCATGAAAAGCGTCTGTAGGAGGTGTTCCCACCTGTGAGAGAGTGCAAGAACTGTAATGAATTATGGGAAATGTACTGCAGAGACTTGAGTCCATTATATGCATGCTTAAGGCAGAATTTGCCTGCAGCAGTTTGCTAACCAAAGTGTCTCATCTCCTCATGTTACCGCAATAGGTGATGAAAGGCAGCAGTGAGTGGTCTAATGTTGCTTCCCTGTCTCTCCTTACACAGGGTTGTCTTTATGCAAAGAGAATTATCTAAACTGGTTTGACAGTTATGTGCAGTTTGTGGTGTATTTGAAAATGTGTTACTTTACACCCTGAAAGCACAGCGCTGCCTGAACGGCTTGTTGACAGCGTTGTTTTTTAAGTGGGAGTTTTGCTTGAATTATTCATGAATTTAACCCCCTTCCTTTATTACACATCAGGCTAAATTATGTTGTCATTTCTCATTAAAGATTACTAAATCAGCAAATGTATCTCAGAGAGCTATATTTGATACTGAGCGGCCTTTGCATTTATCTCTTTTCTTTTAGCGTTGTTGGTGCATCAGAAGGCACGAATGGAAAGGCTGTGGCACGAGTTGGAGATGAAGAAGAAGAAGCTGGAGAAACTAAAAGAGGAAGTCAATGAAATGGAGAATGACCTGACCAGGAGACGTCTGGAGAGATCCAACTCAGCCTCCCAGATTCCCTCTGTAAGGAGAATTCCTTTGTTTAAAAGAAACTGTCTATTGTGGGTGGAGGTGTCTTTTTGCAGGGAATTTTGGCTTAACATTTGAAAGAAAAAATATCCTTAAATACAATGCATAGGTTTGGTGATTGTTTGTAATGTTAACTGATAATGTGGAGCCGGTGTTAGCTAGCTACCTCTGAACTAGTGTTGCTCGCTGCTGTTGCTGGAAGCGAGGCGTTTCAGGCTAAAGATTACTCCACAGGCTGTGAGAGGCAACCAAGAAAGCAAGGGAAGGTTAATATTGCTTCAGAAACTGCTACCTAACAGACTGCCATATCAGCTTCACCTCTCACTGCAAAATTTCCTCATTTGTTGTTTTGATAATGGTGGTGGAGAGCAATGTCTAACACACGGTGCAAAACATCTCATAGATGGAGATCTCCTAGTGATCTCTTAGCTAAAACCAGCCAGATTGTTATGTTTGAAAGAAAAAATGTCAAAAGTCTCCCAACCAACACTTTTTACTGGTAGACCCATGAATAACTGTGTTTATTATGATTGCATTAGCAGCTGACTTGAAAATAAATGAGCTAAAGAATCAGCAGAGAAATCCCATAACTGGAAACAAATGTATTTCTGGTTATTGACAGACAAAAGGCTGAATAGACAAAACCATATTATCTGGGTCATATTGCCACTCGCATCAGTGCTCCTACACCCTGAAAGTATGTTGATTACAGGGTCCGCTTATGATTTGGCTGATAGCGCTCCACATTTTCAGACTGACAGAGCACACAGTTTATGTCTGATTCACTTTGCAGTTCAGTTTGGAGCCGTGCGGCTGTTTTCAGAGAAAAGAAAACATCTCTTTTTTTTTAAATTTTCTGCACGGCTTACCATCACTGTTAGATTTTAAGCTATGACCTTGTTGAAACGTTGCGGGTTCAGATAGAGTGGTGCTTTCCGCTTTGTGTCAAGTCAGCTGTTTTTGTCGGCTTGAGTCAACAGAGAGAGGGAGAAAGCAGCTGCGGATGGTTAATTGGCTGGTGTTGCTGAGCTCAGTAGCTCCTTGGTTCGGTGTTGTTTACTGAGGTGAGCCAGCTCTGGAGAGTGGAACAGCTTTCCTCATGACACGGTCACAGATCTGCTACACTGACTCCAAGCTGCCTGCATTTGAAGCTCCACGTCTGAAGCCTTTCTCTCTCTTTCTCTTTCAGATTGATGAAATGAAGCAGTTGCGATCCCAAAACAGGTCACTGCAGATTGACATAGACTGCCTCAGCAAAGAAATTGATCTCCTTCAAACAAAAGGTATGAGTCTGGCTCTCTGTCTCTGATATATTTGTATCTACATGTATTTTCAGTTTATGAAATCAGCAGTAAGTCATTAAATGAGGCAAGTCAGATCAGATTGAGGCCTGGCAGCAGTAGCACGTCGCTCTGGCCTGCTCACATCCTCTCGACACATGCACCCAAGGTGCTGCCATTGTGCTGCTAACTACCAGTTCTTCCTGAATTGCATCCTGTTGCTAGTTGGTAACAAGGGATTTATTGGCCCCCTGGCAGCCCTCCATTACTGACAGATACTGCCACTGGCTATGGGTCTTCACAGGTGAAGAGGAAAGAATAAATAATGCTCTCACACTTGGCATAACCTGAGATTTAAACCTGGGGTCACAGAACCACTTTATTAATGTACTACTTCAGGCCAAGACAGGTCAGTTAATTTAATTTTAACATCAGTTTCATTTTTGGCTTCCAACGCACCACTTCCCTTAACAGCAGAGAGATTTTACTTCTCCCTTAAATTTTGAACTCACTCGCTGTTTAGTGCAAATAGAGCTCAGATGACTGAAAGAGCGCCTTCTGTTAACGATCTGTCTACAGGAAGTAAGAGTCTCAGAGTTACCGTAGATGAACCGGTGGAACCTGTGCAGTCAGCTTCAGCTTTTTGTCGCTCGCCCAATGGCTGCCATGCAGGTCTGCCAAGGCGGGCAAGTCTGCTGCTGCCTGGGGCTCTTTTTCCCCAACTGTAGCCACAGACGTCTCACAGTTGAGGCAGGCTCTGTGGCCAAAACAAAAAAAAAAAATGTAATCAACAAGATTAAAGTATTAGCCACAGTGATGACTATGATTTTTACTATAGTCAAGCAGGATGTGTCAGGGTTGGTACTACAGCACATGAGGAGCCTTGAGTGACAGAGATGTATGAGATAGATTTCATTAATATTAGTCCTCTAGGGCACCTGGGTGGCTTAGTGGTGAAGCCAGCGACCACATACATAAGATGCGTTGTGGTGCAGGCGGTGTGGGTTCGAGTCCCAGCCTGTTGCCAATGTGTGCACGTGTCCCCCCTGTATCTTTCCCTCATTTCCTGTCTCCCTCCACTGCTCATAAAATATAATATAATATAAATAAAAAATTCCTCTAAGGTGCTCATCAGACAGTCCATTTAACTATGCTCATAATGTCTGTTCTAATTACTGTTTGGAAGGTTAGTGTGCCATGTAAGTTCCTAACAAATGGCATTCATTAGTAAAATTCTAGGGTGGAATAAAGTTATATTAGTATTGTTTGATTTTTAATTCAGCCACATAATCATACTGTATTTGCAAAAACTTTTTTTCTTTGTCCTGAAGCAAATATAAATAAGTATTTTAGCCGTTTGGCTGCATTCACACCTGTTTGCCTTGCATCATCTCTGGATGGATTGCAACCATTTTTTTTTTATTATAAACAGCAGGATCAGTGGGATGTGCAGTGGCTCTCCCTACATCACCTTTTTTCTAGACCAGACATTTGCATACATTTTTTTTTTTTTTTTTTTTTTTTTTTTTAAATATCCAGATCTGGAACAAACACATGTAAATATCTGGTTTGTTAGCAACAGTTGGTTCTAAAAATAGAACAAAACAGCTGCTGGGGCTTAACAACTTTTCTGGCTGAAATCTGGCCTCTAGCTCATTGTCATCATGAAACACACAACAGGCACGCAGCTTTGATCAAGGCATCCTCCATCTTTTTGTTGTAGCTATTGCTATGCCAGCCTGCAGCTGGATATTATGTCATATTAGCATTCTTCCTGGTGGGGTGACTGCAAACAGAAATAAGGCAGTGAAGGTAATGTTGTTCTCAGGGGAGCACCCCAGCACAGGAAGTCCCTAGAACTCTGTAGTGTGAAAGTACCTAATGTATACCACAGCTTTGCATTACTGTTCCTTTAAGATGCAAACACATGGTTTCACTCTTTCCTTCTGTGTGCAGGACCACACTTTAATCCCAGCGTAATCCACAACTTTTACGACAACATTGGATTCCTCGGTCCTGTCCCACCCAAACCCAAAGGTACTTTATCTGTTGGTAAGTTTAGAACTGACTGCATGCTCGTGTCTGACATTTCTCATTTCACTGGACACTTTCATTGGATTTACTTTATTTGTATCAGCCCTTATGAGGTCAGGAGTTGGTGCACTTTTGTCTCCTCGTGTTTACTGTTCTTAGCCGCACAACGTTTCACTGATCAGTCTAACACTACCCATCGATCTCTGGGCCACACAGGAGACGATGTACATCCAGTGTGACCTCAGATGTCATAGTGGAGTGCTTCTGGTTCTTCCTGTGTCCATCGACTATGAACCTCTTTTGCATGTTTCACAAATTTCTAAGCCCATGTGATGCATGTTCAGATAGCATACCCTCTTTATTTGATTTGCTTCTCTCAGAATTAGTTGCAGCATTTGTGAGTATTTTAGCTCTTCTTCACACTGCCCGCATGTAATTGCTGTGACACAACAGATAAATAGTGGACACACATTTACCATTACAATGATAACAGTGAACAGGACCAGTGCTGATCCCCAGAGGTGATCAGCTGCAAATTAATCTCATGGAAACTGAATGCCAGGAAGTATCAGTTCTTTTATAAACTACATGTGTTGTAAAGTGTTACGCTTACACAACACTGAAGGGAGAAAAATGAAGGCGGTGCCATCCAGAAATACAGAACAGTTTTTCCACTTGTGAGCCTTAAAACTAAACACTAGTGCGGTATAGAGACACAGTGTCTGAGTTAGAATCAAGTGGGAGGCTGTTTTTATTTCAGTTTGAAAAATTGAGGTCTGAAGAGGCCGGCCTCATATTCATCCTCTGATTTGCATGTTGTAGAAACGTGGACCAAACAGCTTTTTGGAGGCTGTTCTGTGTCGCTGATACAGCGGAACTGCTGCAGTAGGTCTCACAGCAGTTCTTGAAATACTCGGGAAATTGAATCTAGTAATACGTGTTATATCACTGTTCATCTGTTGATTTATGGCCTTGTACAAAAAGTGACATTTTCTCAGGTGTAACATGAAGAGCTCCATACTTGGAGGCTGCATTTCAGCCCTCACATCACAGACTGCTGTTTGATTCCCTCACGGAGCCCATCATTTATACACTATCTTTTTAAAATATGTCTCTGGCTCCTCCCCTCAGTGGGAAACAGGAACAAAACATTATTGAACAAAAATTATGTTCAGGTCAGGTTGTGCTGACTGAAACAAAAACCAGGACGGTTCATGAGCATGAACACGAACAATCAGTGTTTTCATGACTATTTCACATGTGGCCATGAGGCCCGGCTCACAGTAGAGGAGCTGAGCTTCTTCCACTTTTCTAAGAAGGTCCAGAGGTTTAAACCTTCTGTGTTCTCCCCGTGGTTTCTCCAGCACTTCTGGTTTCGCTTTCTAAAACATGGAAAGTTCCAGGACACTGGCTGAATAGATTCTTGATCTCAAGAGTTTCATTTACTGGTTAGATAAAGTTTAGGGTTTTTTGTTTTGTTTTAATTATGTTAACTGGTTTATTGTAATCTGTCACCAAGGCACACTCTCACATACAGAAGGGAGGCATTAACAAAATATTACATATAAATGCTGATCTGTAACATTTGTTTATACATACATATATATGTAACATTTTATTTATACAGTAAAAATAATGTATTGCAACTCTCCCATCCCACACTCGACTCCTCCCCTTTCTCCTCCTCCTCCTCTTCTTGCTCTCAGACACGGGCGGTAAGAGTGTGAAGCCCATCACAGACCAGGAGGACGAGGGGACGCAGTGGAGCTGCACAGCCTGCACCTTCCTCAACCACCCCGCCCTCATCCGCTGTGAACAGTGTGATTTCCCGCGGAACTTCTGAGCCAGCAAGGCTGCGACGCGCCGCCCCTTCCTCTGCCCGGCTGTCTTCTAGCAGACTGGAACAGACAAGGGCTCTGTCTGTTACTTTTCCCCCTAGATGTATGAAAACCGGGACAGGGTGTAGTCATCATACATTGTGCAGCCCGTTTTTCCTTTTTTTTTTTTTTTTTTTTTTTTTCCCTCTTGTGTTTTCTCCTCTCTATAGGCGTGTAGAACGCTGTCCACTGAAGGCTTGACTGGACGGTGTTTACAGCTTACGTTTCTTCCTATAGGCCGGCAGAGTCGGATAATACCTCACCTTAGAGACTGGCATGGTGTGGGGTCCCCTTCTCCCCCTCCCACCCCCCTTGCTCAACAGGTGACACTTTACCCCGGGGATACCTCGCTGCTCCCACTTCACAGTATTACAAGCGTGGCCCTGCAGCGTGATTGCGCACATGCACACTCAACACAGATGTGCCTTTTGTTGATAATTTTTTTTTTTTAATTTCCTTCTTCTTCTGTGGTGGTGGTGGCATGACGGGGTGGGGGTTTGGGGGGGGGGGGGGTTGAGCCACTGTTCTCCACCTGAAGGGAACGCGTGGACTTTAAAGTTTGTTAGCTGTTTGTAGAGGATGCCAAAGGAGGAACCACCAGTGTTGCTGTCACTCAAATGTGCCTCCTTTCCTCAGCACCATTTCCTTTCTCTCCAGTCATGAGTTACAAAAAACCGGCTGCATGCTTTGTGTACAGAACACGGAGGCAGAAACTCCCCTCGAGCTTTTTACTGTACATAATTTTAGAACGTGCCTTTAAAACCCTTCTTCCTCACACTATGAATCACTTGTATTTCCTGTAAGTATAGCTTTATAGACTTTATTAACTTGTTTGATTCCCTTCTTTCAACCAAATAAGCACCGTGCTCCCTTTTTAAGCTTTGATTTCTGTGAGAGTTGAAGCCTTGCAGAAGGAGAGGAGTGGGGCGGTTAAAACCCCTCGCAGTCATCATGAAGCTACGTCTGCCCGGCCCGTTCATCGCCCGTGTCATTGCTGAGGTTCCTGTGTACGATCTGCAGATGCAGCAAAAGTGGAAGGCGATGGAGGAGTCTCCTTTTGTGTGTGTGTGTGTGTGTGTGTGTGTGTGTGTGTGTGAGAGAGAGTGTGAGTGAGTAAGTGCGAGTGTGTTTTGTTTTCCAGGACACCACATATGTTCGGGACTGTTGGGGGAGGATGCGGAGAAGGGTGGGGGTGGGAGGGGTTAAAAAGCAAAATGACAAACTGCCATCTTATCTGACAACTGGAATGTAGTTTTGATGTTTGGAGGACGACGACACCTCAGTGCAAAGAGACACTCATTCTCCAGTGCAATCAGGAACCACGTCAAAGTGCTCCTGGAACAGTTTCCATGTTGCTTTGTGCCTGAATTGGCTTTTTGTTTGGTACCAAAGATCAAAGTGAATATATTTCTGTTTAAAGTGTTCCCGTGCCTTACAGTCAGGCTTGTTACATCTCGGAAGCAGAAGAGGCGAAACGAACTGTCCACTCTGCATGCTTTTATTTGGAGCCTCCTAAGCTTTTATTGCAGAGGGTCTTTCTAAAGTGTACTTCCTGTCATGTTTCACTGTGGGATATGTGAAACGTTGGCTTGCATTAGTGCCTTTGTGTTGGTAATCTATCCTGTCACATCAAAGTGCCTTTTTTTTTTTTAATTTCTTTTCTTTTTGGAAACCCAAATTTTCATATGATTTTAAACTCACTGAATTATGAATTACAAATGAATTCTTGTCTCTTAAGCACTTACATCATTTTTTTTTTTCTTTTTCCAACCCCCCCAAAAAACCAGTTTTCAGCTTTATCTGAACCTTGGTGTGAAGAGGCAGTTTATTCATGTTTTAATTCATGAAAAAACAAAAAAAAAACCATAATTTGGACATCTAAAGTGTTTTGATTTTAGCTGGGAAAACTGTCTTTGTAACAGATAAGTTATTTGTAAAAATAAAAAAAAAAAATCTATTCTGAATGTTCGTGGTGTGTTTATGTTCTGAATGTTCTCTCCAGCAGATGGCAGTACAGCGCAGCGTGTGCAGGCCGCAGGGGTGGCCAACTCCAGGCCTCGAGAGCCCCTGTCCTGCAGGTTTTAGATGTGTCTCTGCTTCAACACACCTGAGTCAAATATAGAAGTCATTAGCAGGACTCTGGAGAACTTGACTGCATACTGAGGAGGTAATTCAGCCATTTGATTCAGGTGCGTTGGATCAGGGACACATCTAAAACCTGCAGGACAGGGGCTCTCGAGGCCTGGAGTTGGCCACCCCGGTTTAGAGGAACGCTTTTTGTGGCTTTTCACATAATGTTTTGAGAGAAACTATCGTCAAGTGGAAGATGTCCTAAATACGTGTTTGCTGCATGTTCTCTGTTCTTTCATGAGCTCTCATTTTAAAGTACAATATAAATAATCAACTTTCCAGATTTATTCTGGTCTGTATTCTGAAGATTTGGATGATTTACACAAGAATTAATTCCCTCTGTAAACCTTCGCCTGAAATATGACGACAAACAAATGAGAATTTTCAACCTGGTCTTATGTTTGCCAACATATGCAAAGTAGCAAATTTTTAGATATATGCCTCATTTGCATACTTGAATCTAAAAATAATTCAGAAGACTTGCAGTGCAAAACATTTAGTTTACTTTGATGGTGATATTTTAGAATTTTTACATATTAAATGTTTACTCAAAATAAGATTTTTCCATTCAGCAGCACTGAGAGCAAAGTTTCCAGATTTATTCCTACCTGTATTCTGACTTCATGCAGCAGCTTTGGAGGGCCTGTTGACAGCATTTTCTGATTTATGGAATGATAAAGAGATTTATAGTCTCCTCTTTAAAAAAAAAAAAAAAAAAAAAGAAAAAACTAATGAAATTAAATATGTTTAACTTTTAATAATTTTGTTAATTTTACTCTGGAGACGTAGGCAAAATATCAGTTATCACATTTCAGCCTTTATAGAACAGGGAAGAGTGAGACCAAGTGATTACAAAAGCTCTCCCATATCAGAGAGCACTTTGGCCTCTCCTTATTCTCTATTTCCTGCTTCCTTGTTTTTTATCCTCTTTTGTAAGTCAACAATTTTATGGGAAATGCAAAAAAAATCAAAAAAATCTGGCACACAGGTTTAAAAACTGGCTCAGAAACGTGTGTCTCAGCAGGTAGATGATGGCCTTGATGGGTGAAGTAAAACACCTGCAGTGTCATTGCTGGTTAGCACACTGGCAGCACTTTAAAGAGGATGTATTCTGCTTTCCCTTATTTGCTGTTCTATACTGTTCCAGTAGTTGATGCTCCTGTTAATCATGGCCAGTGTCTGAAATCATGTAGTATAAGCACAAAACTCCCAGTGAGTGAAATGCTTAGGTTCTACCAGGTCTTTTTTTTTTTTTGCTGCTGGAGGAGTTGCCCTCTGCTGGCCATTAGGAAGAATTCAGGTTTAAGGCACTTCTGAAGAGACTTTTCAGATCCAGAAACTCTTTAACTTAAAGTATAAGGCTCTGACGCAGTCCTAGGTGTTAACACGAAAGCTGTCGGTCTTGTGTTTTAATGGAGCGGCCAAAAAGAACGCTGGCTTACAGAAATAGGGGAGGGGAGCTTAAATCGCTGATTTCAGACTGAGGGGATGCACCGAGGCAGATGATTCACACACAGCTGCCTTACTGAAGCTACCATCAGAGGGCACCGCAGACACACCCAGCATGATTTTTAATAACCTTATTCCACTGCTTTATCTTGCCCTCTCTATAAAAACACTTTGAAACATTCAACATAGAGAACTAGCCAAAGTGGTTTGAATGCATTTATTTCTCAGCAAATATAGAAGCCTTTAGGATTCATATTAAAAACAGATCAATGACATTCTTTACAGAAATACAGAATATAGCGTTCCTCACTTTGAGGCAACATGGGAAAACAACACATGCTGCTTTGATAAAACATTTGTCGGGCTACAATAAGTAGCTTGTATGGAGCGTAGTGCATTGCACTTTTAACACTAGGATAAAGAAAAAGCATTCAGTCTGCTACACTTTCTGCAGATCCAGCCACTTTGTAATGCTTCAAATGAAGGTTTGCATCAAGTTCAAGCAAGGGGAATCATTTTGCACAGTATAAACTGTTATAATGACATAAATTCACAGTTAAGTACTCGCTTCAGTTTTGTCTTCTCTTTTGTAATGAGAACTCCAACATGGGCTCAAGTTTGAAGGCACCAAAAAAAAAAAGTGTGTTCTAGAAGGAGAATTGGCTCGCTCTGTGGGTCCGGATGAGGGAAATCAGTTCAGACACATCTGACACATCTGGGTAAGTATTCATGACTTGCTCCACCATGTTCTGGGGGAACAGGGTGCTAAGCTGGCTCCTTAAGCCCTTCCTCCGCTCGCAATTTGGGCTCTTAGCCCCACTGCTCAATCTGGGGTCCAAAGGGTTCACCTGCCCCCATGGGTCCCTGGGCAGGCTGTGTGTCTGTCTCTGGGAGGGCTGTCTGTAGTACTGCTTCTCTGCAAAATGAGCAGGATCCCCATTATGTGGTGGCACAGGTGGACAGGAGCTCCATGCCTGCTGCTGGTGATGGTGGTGGTGGTGGTGGTGGTGGCTGTTTGGGGACATTCTGGTCTGCTGCTGACAACATCTGCACTGGCTGCACAAGGGGCGCTCACAGGATGTCAACCCGTTTGGCTGCGGGTAGTAACCACCCCCGTTCAGGCAGATCCTCTGGCCGTTACCACCATACGAGCCCAAGTACTCGTCATGACTCAGGCTGTAGCTGGCCACCCCGCTGCTGTAGCTGTGCATGGGCTGCTCCCTGCTGTATTGCATGTCATTGATGTAGATCCTGGACAGAGAACTCTCCATGGAACTGAAGGCTTCATCTAAATCTGGACTCGGGCAGTGGTGGAGACTTGAGTTCATTTGGTTTCTCGGGCTGCTAGTGTCCCTATGACAGATGGACTGCTCCCCAGGTGAAGCCCTGTGTGACGGCTCATCTACACCTAGGGGTGGAGGGGTGCAGGAGGTGTACCTGAGCTCTGACTGATATGCAGAAGGCGAGACGTTCTTGGCTCTGTCTCTCAGGGCCCTTAGCTCATCAGCCACTGACAGCTGGGACTGGTTGGCCCTCTCTGGATGGTAGAACTTGCACTTTACTCCATAAGTACACTTCTTTCCTGAAAGGGAGAAATAAAAATTGAGAAATATTAAATTTCTTCCCGAAACATCTGTCGGCTCAGGATGCGTGTCTGAAGTAAGTCTTTGTTCCTTTGATAAACAGCTGCCACGTTGTAGAGTTCAGGCTAGCTGTCAGACAGATGGGTGTCTCTAAGGCCCAATCACTGACTGACAGACAAGCAACTGAGCCACTCCTCAGCTAAGCTCTTCCTGACAGATGAGTGCCTTAAACAAATTGCAAATTCTCCAGTTGCAATTCACTGCTGAATGAGTGAAAGGAGAGCCCCCTACTGGTTCAGTTTCTCATCGTTTGTTTGACAGCGAGCGAGTACAGGATTTCAACACTAAATTCCCTTACACATTAAAAACATTGGACAAGTCTATGTTAAAAAAAAAAAAAAAAAGATTGTGATGTGTTGAAATCAGAGTTTAGTAATGACATTTGGAGACTTTATACTTCCTCTGTGGGCTGAGAAATCATTCTAGTCTTATGAAATATTTTCAGAAACTGGTGAGATAATTTCAGGAATCCGCTGTGGTCAGTCTGGTTCCCAGATTGCCTACCCAGCAGTCAGAAAGCCTGGGCCTTACTGCAGTACTGTTTTTGTCTCTGAGTTTTACTGTAGTTTCAGACTCTTTTATGTGCTGGTTATGCTGGTGATTATGTAACTATGGGGATCTATGGTTATTAACCTCTGCAGCAGCTTAGGGTTAGGTTCAGGGTTGTATTTTAGCCACAAGCACTACTTTCAAAAACCAGAAGATGTCACTTCTTTGACAAGAATAAAAAGATGGAGCTTGAAAAAAGCAGAACAGGTCAAATGAGCTTAATCGGTCACTATAATGGATCACTTGATGCCTGCGTGTGGCGGTGGTGTGAAAGCAGCTGTTTGCATGTGCAGTTTGGACTGGAAATGTTGGTTGGAAACTTTTGGTGCAGGAGCTGCAAAGTGTTTGCTTGGTGTCGTGTTTGCCTCCTCAGGTTAAGTTAAACAGCAGTTTGGGTGTGGGATATCTCCTCAGAAATCACACATTTGTTTACCCAGCAGTTTCATTGATTGCAATGTTGATTATACACTCGCAGAGCTTCGGCTCATTGCTGCTGTACATGCTCTAAAATTCTTTAGGAGAGCACAAGGAAGTGTAATGTGAGCAGTCTGTTTGTAATGATATTTGTACTAACCGTATGGACAGTGCTGCAGCTTGTTTTCTGGGGTCCACGGCTTCTTCCTCAGAAAATCATCTATAGTGGGTCCATTTCTGCCCAGAGGATCATCTGGAGGCATAAACCTGCACCGACACAGAGTTACAGTCAGCCTAGCTGAATGCATTGTGCAACAGTGAGCTCAATCAGCTCTAACGTGCCCTCCAAACATGTGCCCTGGCCTGCAAACACTGTAAGAAGTCTTACTTGTCATTGGCGAAGGTGTACATCAGCAGCCTCTCCTCTATGAACTTCTTCCACTGGGGGTTCTCTGTCTGCAGGTCGCGGTAGTTGTCGTTGGACACAATGATGCCGTCTGAGTCAAAGGCCAGTTTGATGATGTACCGGTCATCGTAGCACACCACCCTCTTCCCGTTTACGCAGCGGGATGGTGTGTACACCAGGATCTTCCTCCTCTCCAGCTCGTGGAGAATATGTTGATCTATGAGTCACACGAGAATACCCGGTGTTAACCGTTTGGTGGAGTGCATTTTTAATCCTTTTATCATTATAAAGATGATATCTTAACAAAAAGTACCATAGCACACATTATACAAACATTACACAGGTTAGAGATTACTTTAAATGGTGCACGGGAATTCAGGCAGGTGAGCTGTGATCTTTCTTCAGTCTTTGTTTTTACAGCAGGAAGAGAAAAGGTGTCAGTTTTTACTCAGCACTGATAAAACCGTGTAATATGCTGATCACTGCTTTCAGGAAAGAAGCTATTTTTAGTCGGCATGATCCGACATGCACAACGTATGGGACTTCAGTTTTGGTGGTTACACTTCCTCATTGTTTAAAGGAGGCCTGCTTGTCACAACAAAACCAGGATAAAACTATTAGATGGGCTCTACTGGAATCCGCTGAAGTTGCCAGCTGCCAAACAGGATGAATCTAACAGCCAGGAAGGAGGAACGGGGATTTACCAGCAGCCGTCTGTTATGTCCCAGACTGGCAAAGTACATGACAGAACAGTTATAAAGATTTTACTTCCTTGAAACGCTGAGCTGTGGCTCAGAGGGTAGAACAGATCCTTTGCTGTTCAGAGGGTCCGTCTGAGCGTGCATGAATGTTAAAAAGGACGTGACAGCACAGAGTAAAGCCCCGTGTGAACCGGCGAGTGAGGCTTGTAGTAAAAGCACCGGTTCGCGAGTGCTTTGCTGATAACTGATCAGACACGGCGCACTGTGTGATACGCAGCTCTGCAGCTTGCACTGTTTTCTTCAGTTCATTTAAATGAGCTGCTTCTCTAACTGTAAAATGCATCATTTCCTGTGAAGCAGACTTTTCTGTATGGAAACTGTGACTGTTTATAAAGTACTTCAGACGACAGCTGACACTCATGAACTGAAGGAAAAAAACAAAAAAAAAAAATCTGATTTTCTGATAATCGCAGCAATTAAAAGTTCAAGTGTCGTGCATCACAGTTTCAGCTTGGGTTTATTTAAAAACATGCACACACACAGTTTGTGTATTTCATTGTATTGCATTTCTATGCATTTCAAAACCGCATGACATATTAACTTTATTACCATTGCCCCCGTTTGGATTATGACACACGTGGTGGAAGAAATAAATAAATAGACAAAATGTGGAACCAGCCAACTGCATCTGAACTCCGTTCCAGCTGACAGCTCAGCTGACGGCCTCCTGTGCATCTTATCGGCAAATCCCGTTCGTGTGATGCTATATAGACAGTTTCAGCCTACGTACAGTTGCGGCTACCGCTGCAAACCGCTTTGCAACCTACGTGGACCTCAGCTCCTCCTTCAGTGTGGCTTCTGGCTTCATCAGTGTTATTATTATTATTCATATCTGTTGTCACTGATGTGCTTCAGTCTGTTCAGAATTGAATTCAAAATCTTTCTCCTCACATACAAAATCTTGATTAACCAAATCTCAAAGACCTCATCGTACCAAATTATCCAAATAGAGCACTTTGCTCTCAGGCTGCTGGCTTACTTGTGGATACTTAAGAGTAGAATGGGAGGCAGAGCCTTCAGCTTTCAGGCCCCTCTTCTGTGGAACCAGGATTGGATTCAGGAGACAGACACCCTCTCTATTTTTAAGATTAGGCTTAAAACTTTCCTTTATGATAAAGTTTATAGTTAGGACTAACATTTTACATTTTGTGAAGCAGCGACACCAGAAACTACTGAGCCATGAAGCTGTGTGACTAAAGTGTGACGCTTGAATGTAAACGTTGCTCCAATTACAAAACCTGAAGTCATGAAGTAACTGCAGGGTTGGAGCTGGTGAATCCACATAAAGCTTTGATTCTAGTTCGCCCTGATTAGCAGGTCTCTATTATCACAGCACTTCCTCATCAGTGAACAAGAATCATTTGTGGAGACGTTACAATTACAGATGTCATTTCCCTTTAGCTGACCTCATGCCGTGTCATTCTGACACAGCATGAGGTCAGCTGAGCGCCGTCAGGTGACCTTACCTGTGATGGGTGCCTCGGGCTTTGGCTGCTCCTTCCTCCACAGTGGGACAAACACAGTGATGTTGCGCAGCCCTTTCTCCCAAAACCAGTTTACTGCCAGCTGGAGGCCCTGGCACGAAAACACCCTCTTGTTGCCATGGCTAAAAAAGACACAAAAGCCAGAGTCAACAAATATGGAAAAAAACGAAAGGAAAAAAAAAAAACCCTCCTTCTTTTGAGCTAACGTGCACATTGTACACATACATGCTTCTCCCTTTTTTCAGGAAACTGATGGTGTTGCAAGTATGCTGTAAGTTCAGTACTTCACAACTGCAAAAGCACAGATGAGTCATTTTTGACTTAAGTGAGACTCTTCATTTGGATTCATTTTGTCTAATTGGGGGTGGGGGGGTGATATCAACAGCCTTCTCCAGGAACGTACCTGTCATGAGAAGTTATTGGAAATTTGAGCAAAACAGAAGGTCTCATTTGTTTTGTTTTTTCAGAAAAACACACGTATAAGGAGAAAACCTTCCACTGTTGCACTGCAATTATTATCATACCTGCCCTGCAGAGTCTGCGACAACACGGTGCTTCTGTTTGTTCTACTTCAACCTTCATTCTTTGCAACAGTTCAGTGTTAATTCTCTGAAATACAAACCTACTGTGTAACCCGCATGACTGGGATGCATTCAAAAGGCTTCAGAAGTAAACAAGATCGTTTTGCCTTCAGGAAAAGAAAAAGAAAAAGGTGTGTGCGTGTGTGGGTGTTCCCCTTCTATTCATCAGCAGGAAGTGGCAAGACAACTTTGCATACAACAGGTAACAAAGATAAAGGTTGGCATGAGCTAGTTTATGGGTTCTGTATAATCTAATCTGCCTTGCATAACTTTGCTGATCGATCACAGATGATACTTAAATTATATTTCCTTGCTAGTTTAAACTTGCAGAGCAGCCAAATGAATTCAGACAGCTGCAAAGGGAACAGCAGAGGCGTGTGAACGTTTTACAGACCGACCATTTTTAACAATATTTCAATTAATTTCAAAGTTTGTGTGGATAACAATGTTACTCCCTGCTTGTATCATTGTCTTTATTATTATCAGTTTAATTCAGGGTGGCTGTATCTCAGGAGGTGGAGCAGGTCATCTACTAATTGGAAGGTTGGTGGTTCAATCCCTGGCTGCTCCGGTCTGCAGGCCAAAGTATCCTTGGGTAAAATACTGAACCCTGAGTTGCTCTCTGATGTGTTCCTTGGAGTGTGGATGTGTGTGAACGTTAGATAGAAAGAAATCAGGTATAGAAAAAAAAGCACTTGTATGAATGAGACATGCTTTATGAAGCACTTTGTGTGCTTCAGTAGAAATTATTATTATTATTATTATTATTAGTCTAGTTTGTGGTGCCATTTTTAGCTCTGCTTTGATCAGCTTTCAGTACTTTCTAGACTGTCTTGCACACTCCCGGGAGGTGCTGTTTGTCCAGCTCTGAGCCTCATTTGGTTGCAACTTATTGCCCAATTTCTTAAAGTTGTAAAGGAGTGTTTGTGTTTTGAAGTTGTGCTTCTTGAGTCACTGATTTGAAAAGCTTTCAAACATTACACAAGCAAATGACTAGTATAAAACACACTGAACGAATCATACATTTGGCTTGACTCACTTGAGTCACGTGATTTTGGCTTATGTCAGACTCTGGTGTTTGATAGCTTGGTGCAAGCACTGTCTGTCTGCTGCTGGGCAGGCACATTAAAGGAAAAATATATATATATATATATATATATATATATATATATATATATTTATAATCTATTTATAGAGAATTTTTTCACAAAAAAACAGCTGTCTGCTGCTTGATAGTCAGGTTTCTTGAGTCCATGTGCTGCTGGGTGGGCAGTGTGCAGTGAATTTATCACTGCAGTGTTAATTGTAAGCTGCCATCTGCTGCAGCTGTAAACACTGAAGTTGCAGGCTTAATAATTAGCTAAAATAGGCCAGAGTGTTCTGTAAGGCTGAGGGGAACTACAGTCTGAAAAATATTTCCCTGTGGGTTTGTCACTGTGAGCGACATCCTTCACACTGCATGACAGCCTTTAAATCCATCAGTAATCTATAAATCGCCGCGGCTTTATATCCCCACACGGGATACCTGAGCTGTCAGATCAATGCTCTCACAGATCATCTACAAATTTTCCCTCCAAAAATGTTTTACGCAAAGACACAAGTCTAAAAAAAAAAAATTTTAAATTCTGTCACGCATCTTAGGAAACGCTGAAGTGTAGAAGTGAAGTGTAAAATTTCCATGAATGTGTGAATAACCGCAGATTATAGAGTGCTTTACTTTTCAGATTTTTACCTTTCTGATGTGTGAAGCCCTCGCTGTGGGGCACATGTGTGAACGCAGTTGTGTGCCAAAATGTGAGAAAAAGGACTGAAGTGAGATTATATGATAAATGTAGGCATGGGTTCAGAAATGACAAATTTACCAACGAAAGAATGCGTGGGTGCTCGCTCCAAAGAGACGTGGGCGTTTGCAAGGATCTTGCAAAACATGATGTGAATTGCATTGTGGGAAATGTAGGAGTGGTAATTTTTGCAGCAGGGCCTAAATCTCTTTTGCAGGTAACCCACTTTAATTGCACTGCAGTACCAAGAATCTCAGTCTTTAAATGTCCACATAAAGTAATCAGATTGAGAGAGAGTAGCGAGCGCCACCGAGGGCTGAAATTAGGCTGATGTTTCCCATGAGAAACTCGGGTTCCACTTAACGATGACAGGCTGAGTGTCAGTTCCACAGCAGATCTTGGAGAAGGGAAACAATAGAGGGAGACTGATGTGAGCCAGCCCCCTCGCAGCCTCTGAGGTTTCACACCTGAGGCCGGACTACAGTTACACCGCCTTACCTGGGAATAAAGCAGTGACGGTAAATACTCGAGCCTGCTTCCTCTTTCAGCTCCCTACATGTCCTTACAGGAAGAAGTGTTATGAAAACATTGTTCTTTCTTTTTTTTGTTGTTGTTTGGAATTCATACCATACCATACCCTCTTTGAACTGAGCGAATTTTAACTCTGAACTTCCTTGTGATGACAGCATATGACGCTATAGTAAATTGTTGCATGTGTCACAAGTCACAGTAGACACAAACATCACTCAAAACAGCTTAAACCTGATGTGAAAATTAAGGATGAAGCGGTGTGGATGTCACACTGCCCTTCAGGACATAATGTAATCTGGAATTGAGTAAAAAAAAAAACAAAAGGGAGAAGAATGTCAGCTCAGATCATCTTTTCACTTCCCACATCTTTAAAGAGGAAGTGTGTTGCAATCATAAATGTGAACTGAAACGAGCTCTAACGCAGACAGAGCTGCTGGTAATAATTTGAAAAGTAAAGTAGTCCTGTTATAATGTTTCTCCTTCAGCTTCACACACAGCACAACGTGCCTCTGCTCTTTTCTTACCCACAACTCAAGCAAGTGTTTTTTTTCCAGGAAGTGATTACACTTATTTTCTTTCACTGTCGTGTGAAAAAAAAATGTTCAGTTTCTTTGTGTCTGAGACTGTTTAGTTTGTCTAGAGGGTAAAGTGACAGCACGGCTTCAGCACAGTTCTGAACATCCATCAGGTCTCTGGCACAAATTTAGGGTTAAGGTCAGAGTGAGGCAGCATTGCAGCCACATGATCGAAATTGTGCCCTTTCTTTTTTAGATTTTCCTTTTTAGTAGGTGAGACGTCCCCAAACGTGTCACGTGTTAAAAAGCTGACATAAGATGAACTCATCACTTTTCTACCCCCTACATAATATCTGTCAGATATGGTTACTTTGCATAGAACGAATTTACAGATGAAATAATCCAGTAGTTACATCACGTACTGCTTAGGGTGGTGCTGCTGTAACCCGAGTACTACTTTCACTGTATTGCGAAAACATACACAAAGTAAATCTCGTGTAGCTGACCCACCTCATGGCCACGTTGCTGCCATCTATAACCACGGGTCGAAATCCAGCAGCCGCTTCTCTGTCCGGTCCCGGTCTGGCTTGGCTGGGACTGGGACTGGGGCTGCAGCCTCTCGGCACCAGCTTGGGGCTGTTTGGCACGCTCTTGTTGTTGTAGGTGCGAGTGTGGCACGTCTTTATCAGCTCCTCTAGGATGTCGTTGGTCTGCGCGTCGTGTCGGAGGCTCTCCAGAACCCTGAGGATGTCGTCGTGATCGTATCCTAACTTGAGAAAGCGCTCCACTTTGGCGTCCATGGCTGACAGCGAATCAGAATGTTTCCTCTCCTCCTCCTCTGCGCGCTCGGGGCCGTCTGACTGGGGAATCCAACTTTTCGCCTCCTTATGGTGGCTCATCAGCGTTTCCACGGAGACAACCTGTGTTTTGGAACAGTTGACAAGTGTCAAAAAAAGAAAAAAAAGTGAGGGGGGGGGGGGGCGAGGGGTGGAGCCAAAGCCTGTCGGTATAAACACAGGAAGCGCAGCTGCGGTCTCACAGGGGTTTTTAGACAAATTTGAGTGCGGTTGATTGAATCGGCTCTACTTACCACAAACTCATGACTAGCAGACGCTTCACTGACGTCATGCCGGTTAGGAAAGCCCCTGTCTCTCACACACAAACATTAACAGAGGCGCAAAGGGTCTGCGCTGATCACTGCTCTAATTTTACTTGCAGTGTCACCCAGGTCTGCTACCAAATCATGAATGAATGGAACTGATGAGACTGTGGGCACTGATGCGAGCAGGAGCCGCTCCCATTCCTGACGCGTGCTTTCTGGAAACCCCCCCCGAGCTCCAGGTCCAAAGACAGATCACACTGATGTGTGTGAGGGTGAAAAAAAAAAACAAAAAACTGCTGAATGACTCAACCCACTTCTTCTGTCTTTCCTCCTACAAAGGCAGAGCTATTTCGAGTGCAAGACCTTTACAATCTTCTCACGCCTGAAACAATTAAACCGCTTGAAAGAAGAGTCAGTGAGCCAGCGCGCAGCGTTTCCAGATAAAACATACCATCGTACTTTGAAGTTTTGGTTCATTGTTTAACTCTTTTAGCAAGTTGAACGGATTACTTTTCTGCCATTCACATGTTAACGTAACATTTAAAGTATGAGGGGGAAAAAAATGTTTTTCTCACTAGAAAAGGACATTCCACAAACCGGGAGAGGGTGTTTTTATCTGACACATCCTCTCCAGCACTTCACTCTGCAAGGGGCTTCACTCTGCACAGGCGTGCTACAGCTTGCACCAGACCACATCCTTCTCTGATCAGCTGATAGTCTGCAGGGTCCTCACGCACTTTTCCGATGACTCCACACAAATCTCTGCGCGTTCCCCGCGCCTATCCAACAACCTTTGCGCTCTGCAGCGCTGCGCCCAGGGCAGTCCGCACAGTCTGAGGCGGACAACCAGCCATCTCTCGCAATCTGCCGCATGACAGGCTTCAGTAACACAACACCACAACCGTGGAGCTCACACTCAACAACACGAACAGCAAGCAGAGCTGCACCGACTTTTAGTTCAGACTTACAGATTCAGCAGGTGGCGGCTCGCAGGCGCAGCGTGAGTCTCTCTCCTCTGTGTGTGTGATCTGCTCTCACTGAGTGACTTACCCCGACAAAACCGCTGGTCTGTGTGAAGTAGCTCTTATTACTCATTACTCATTGGAGGAAGTAAATGCTGCTGAGAAAAAAAAAAACGAAGAGAAAAAACCCCACTGTGACCAGTAAGGAAGAGAACATGTAAATTAGTGATCTGAACTTCCTTATCTGCAGCAGCCAGGGCTGATCTGGGATCTGGGAGTCAAAGGGATATATATTTGACCTTTCTCCTCGCTTTTTTTTTTTTTTTTTTTTTTGAGCTCTTGTGGAGTGGTGTAATAATTGAACGTCTGTTTCTCCAGGAAGCATGCCAAAGTTAGACTAAGGTTTTAGACTGCTGACCCTTTATCAGTCGATTTGACATTTTCTTTCAATATAAGTGTGTTTAAGGCAAATCTGTGCCATTTTCTGCCATTTGTCCGCTATTTCGGGACTACGTGTATGGTTTTAAGTAAGTCTACTGTCAGGCTTGGAGTTCATGTGCATAATGCCTGTGTCTGCTACTATAGGATGGTCATTGGGTGTACACTTAAAAATTATATTTATATTTTTCACTTTGTGGTGACAGCAATGAGGAAGAAGGTGTCATGTGTGAAGCAATGTGGCTGTCTTATGTTGCCTAAAAAAAGAAAAAGAAAAGTAATGCAGAGTTTCAAAAGTTCTGCTGATGAGAAATGAAATGAAATGAAATACCAAAATTACTAAAAAATTTACAGCATACAAGTCACAGTCTTTCAGATATTCTATATGGGCCTAAATTTGTTCTCCAGCCTTAGATTTTCCAACATAACACACAACATAGCATATATGTTATTATATCACTGATAAGAGATTTAGAAGAGACCTTAAACACATCACACATGTCAGTTTGCTAACCTTTTTATCACACAGAACAGATCAAACAAATCAAGCATGAATCCTGTAGTGATAACATATCAGGCAGTACTGACGCAGACACAACCAGAAGGTGACATCCAATCTAACCAAAGTGACACATTTTAATCTTCACAGCATCTCAACAACAATAACAGTGACATGTGATCTTTACACTGTCACACAGAAATCAAACGACCGTGTGCGCTTCCATCCTGAGACGCCGCCGGCTCAAATCAGGCACCTGAGCGATCACAGGCCCGGGCCTTCACGCAGATGGGCTTTTGGAAGCGTTACTTTTTTTCCAGGAACAGGAACTGAGTTTTTATTTATGCATGGATGGATAATTTGTGATATTCATAATACATTAAAAAAAATCTGGCACCACAGACTGCAATAGCGAGATATACGTTACCTGAAATGCCTCTAGTTCTGGGAGCTGCACTGGTCAAAGTGCACACACTGAGGTGTTGGTGTTTGTTCCCACACAAAGCCACTGTGGATTCATTACCAGTCAATGGGCTTTCTGGCATACAGTTTTCAACCCTTACATAAAAAAAAAAAAACAAAAACAAAAAACGTTTACTGAGATGAGAAACAGACTGATGACCCCATGATGATATTATGATGATGGCATGAAAGGAGGAAAGGAAAACTCAAGAATGATGTGAATACAGAAGAATGATATAGGTGATGAGGAACAGGAAAAGCCACTGTCACAATGAAACAGCAGTAACGCCGCCCATGTTTTTTTGCTTGTGCACTATCTAACCAGGATGTTGGACATGCACAAAAAGGAAATAATATGATTTTAATGGGGACTTGGTAGTGTGTGTGTGTGTGTGTGTGTGTGTGTGTGTGAGAGAGAGAGAGAGAGAAAGAGATAGTTCAGAAGGGAGGGGCAGGTCAACAATTGCTGATTGGAATTTTTTTACTCATACTTGCGTACATGTTTACCATGAGGTGAAAATTCAAGACAAGTACACTGTTAGGTCAGGAAAGTCAACGGAAAAAGAAAAAAGTTTTGGTGTGTGTTCTGTTGATGGAAATCTAGCACAACACAACACACCACTGCCAAAAATCTGCTCTAATAAGATGGTGTCGATGCTTTAAGGTCATTTTATTTTGTGATAATATACACTGTGTGGGCACAATAAAACCAGCAGCAGCAGGTGAATGTCTCATTACAGTGGTGCTCATGAAACATATCAGGGAGAAAGTAAACAGTCATTTCTTGAAGATGATGTGTTCAGTTCAATTCAGTTTTATTTATATAGCGCAAAATCACAACAGTTGCCTCAAGGTGCTTTATATTGTAGGTAAAGACCCTACAATAATTACAAAAAAAAAAAAATCAATCAAAATGACCCCTTATGAACAAGCACTTGGCATCACTTGGAGGGAAAAACTCCCTTTTAACTTGAAGAAACCTTTGGCAGAACCAGGATCAGGGAGGGATGGTCATCTGTCATGACCGGTTGGGGCTGAGGGGAGAGAGACAGGACAAAAGACACACTGGAAGAGAGACGGAGATTAATAATAACTAATGATTACATGCAGAGCGTTGTATAAGCAGAGTAAAAAGAGGTGAATGAAAAGAAACACCCCCAGCAGTCTAGGCCTATAGCAGCATAACTAAAGGCTGGTTCAGGGTCACCTGATCCAGCCCTAACTATAAGCTTGATCAAAAAGGAAAGTTTTAAGCCTAATCTTAAAAATAGAGAGGGTGTCTGTCTCCTGAATCCAAGCTGGAAGCTGGTTCCACAGAAGAGGGGTCTGAAAGCTGAAGGCTCTGCCTCCCATTCTACTCTTAAGTATCCTAGGAACCACAAGTAAGCCAGCAGTCTGAGAGCGAAGTGCTCTATTGGGGTGATATGGGACTATGAGGTCTTTGAGATAAGATGGTGCCTGATTATTCAAGACCTTGTATGTGAGGAGAAGGATTTTAAATTCTATTCTAGATTTAACAGGGAGCCAATGAAGAGAAGCCAATATGGGAGAAATCTGCTCTCTCTTTCTAGTCCCTGTCAGTACTCTAGCTGCAGCATTTTGGATCAGCTGAAGGCTTTTCAGGGAGCTTTTAGGACAGCCTGATAATAATGAATTACAATAATCCAGCCTAGAAGTAATAAATGCATGAATTAGCTTTTCAGCATCACTCTGAGAAAGGATGTTTCTAATTTTAGAAATATTGCGCAAATGCAAAAAAGCGGTCCTACATATTTGTTTAATATGTGCATTGAAGGACATATCCTGGTCAAACATGACTCCAAGATTTCTCAGTGTTACTGGAGGCCAGAGTAATGCCATCCAGAGTAAGTATCTGGTTAGACACCATGTTTCTAAGATTTGTGGGGCCGAGAACAAGAATTTCAGTTTTATCTGAATTTAGAAGCAGGAATTTAGAGGTCATCCAGGCCTTAATGTCTTTAAGACATTCCTGCAGTTTAACTAATTGATGTGCGTCATCTGGCTTCATGGATAGATGAAGCTGGGTATCATCTGCATAGTAATGAAAATGTATGCAATGCTTTCTAATAATACTGCCTAAGGGAAGCATGTATAGTGTAAATAGAATTGGTCCTAGCACAGAACCCTGTGGAACTCCATAATTAACCTTAGTGTGTGAAGAAGACTCCACATTTACATAAACAAACTGGAGTCAATTAGATAAATATGATTCAAACCACTGCAGTGCAGTACCTTTAATACCTATAGTATGCTCTAATCTCTGTAATAAAATGTTATGGTCAACAGTATCAAAAGCTGCACTGAGGTCCAACAGGACAAGAACAGAGATGAGTCCACTGTCAGAGGCTCTAAGAAGATCATTGGTAACCTTCACTAATGCTGTTTCTGTACTGTGATGAATTCTGAAACCTGACTGAAACTCTTCAAATAAACCGTTCCTCTGCAGATGATCAGTTAGCTGTTTTACAACTACTCTTTCAAGAATCTTTGAGAGAAAAGGAAGGTTGGACATAGGCCTATCAACAGCTAAGACAGCTAATTGGAAACAAGAAATGTTATAAGGTGATGACTGGCTAGAGATCTGGGACAGAGCATCTTTAAAACACAGGACATCTCGGGCTGTCCTCAGTATGAATCGATTAGTGCCCACTAGAAGGGGTTCAAAGAAGGAGACCTGGTGAGCCTGGTGAAAGCCGGCCCCTCTGGTCTGGTCCCACAGAGAAGCTCCTGCAGCACAAACTTTCTGAAGCTTTAATTTAATAGAACCATGTCAGAACACAACTGCATCATCACAGACTGGGCAGAGTGTTGTGCATAATTAAAGTTTTGTGGGTATAAACTAGATGTTACTGTTGTGAATTTAAAGTGACTGAAAGTGCTCTTCCAATGTCACCGGTGGGAAATAGACTCATACAGCACCTTTCTAGTCAATTTGAGCACTCAAAGCAATTACTACTGCTGCTACTTCTACTACTACTACTACTACTACTACTACTACTACTACTACTACTACTACTACTACTACTACTACTACTACTACTACTACTACTACAACACACACACACACATTCATACAGCACTTTGCCTAAGCACTTTTGTTAACACACACATTCACACTCCGATGGATGCGCTGGGCAAAACTTGGGATTCAGTGTCTTGCCTGCGGATACTTCGGCTCATGGACGGAGGAGCCGGGGAACTGAGCCACACAATATTAGGCAGGTGGTTTCAGTGTGGTGGCCGATCACTATATTCTATGCAACATTACTATTACTACTTTTTATAGACACATATGAATTGATCTTAAATCAGAGCGTTCTCCATTGAAACCATTTTTTGTGTTTAAAGCTAACTATCTGTTGCATTTTTTAAATGACTTTTGGTTAGTTTTGTTCTCGCTCATGTTTCCCATGTTGCTTTCTCTTCACTGGCTCCCTGTTAAATCCAGAACTGAATTTAAAATCCCTCTGCTCGCGTATAAAGTCCTGAACACTCAGCCCTCATTATACCTTAAAAAACCTTTATTATACTGTCCCCGCAGAGCACTTGGCCCAGAATGAAAAAGGACATTTCAGCTTATTGTTATTAGGACTTGCCATACTTGTTGATTTACAGGCAAGCCTAACCAGCTCACTGAGCCCGCACCTTTGTGTTGTGTTTCAGTAGTTGGTCAGCCCTTTGAACATCTTCTTAATGACTGTGTGGGACCTTTTCCCAGGTCTAAAGCATGTGTTTGTTAACTGTATGCGTTTAACTGCAAGTTATCCAGTGACTTACCCATTGTACAACATCACCACCAAATCAGTTGTTGAAACACTGACCATCATAGCCCAGGCGACAATGTTTTGGCTCTCTTTCCTGTTGTAAGTTCTCCATTTCAGGCCTGGTTCACCGGTCTGAGTACAGTTATTGAACAGGTTTCAGATCAGAACTAAACCATTTCTGCTCCCCAGCAGCCACTGCTGTTGCTGGGGCATCTGCCTGAATCCAAGAAAGTGGAGCAGGTCAGTTTCATGTGCTCCTTCCCTCCTTGTTTTCAGACAGGCCCTCTCAGACCAACTTAATTTAGCATGATATTGATGTACTGATGACGCTAAACCTGTTCATCAGCGGTTCTATCTGTCACGATCCTGGCACTGTTGACAAAACCTGACCAGCCATGCACAGGGTTTAGAAAGATGAATAAAACCACAAACTCTGACTTACATAGAAGACTGTGCGGACAAGTGGGCTGTGCCAAGTTTGTTGGCAAATTTGAGCTGAAGAAGGGGCATTATCAGGTGCCTCTAGCTAAACAGGCTCAAGGAACTAATTCATTTATGGCACCTTCTGGGTTGTACTCATACAAGGACATAACTTTTTGCCTAAGGAATATCCAAGCCAACCTCCAGAGGTTAATCAGCTGTGTCATTACTGGACAGATGGGTTGTGTTGTTTACCTAAATGATGCTGTAATTTACAGCAACACTTGCAAAGACCATCTAGAGTGAATAAAAGCGTATTTCTTGCCACAGTCTTCCGTCCCTCGTGGCATTAAATACATCATTAAGTACCTCGAAGAGTTTTTGGCATGACTATAAAGTAGTTATGTCATGGTGGTGCAACATGCTGCCACAGAAGTCACCGAGCGGTTACTGTTTGTTTCACCTTTAAACCCAGAAAAGACCAAATCAGCACAAGCTGGAAAAACTGAAAATAGTGTGTGAATAGATGCATTAAGCATGAATGTGTTTCCAGTGAACATAATTTTAAAGGTGCATTGGAACACGTTTGTGCCTGCAGCATGCAAATGCCTTCACAAAGACTTAGTTGTCAGTCAGCTTATTTAGCTACTACAATTTTTCAAGAGTTAAAGCCCATAGCATGCCTAATTCCTATTTTAAGTGCTCTATTTTTAGTGTCACACCCACAAATTCCATTGCAATAGTGTTACCAGCACAAGCAGCAGAACAGCTTAGCAGTGCAAAACAAGCACACTTGAGAAAGGAAATTACATCATGAAGTGTTGTATTTGTGAGCATTTATGTCTGAGGTCCACTATATTTTAGAGGCAGATATTGCACTTCCATTTTAATCCTGTCCATCCATCATTATTCTAATGGCTTATTGGCCTACAGACTGTATATAAATGATGGACATGGCCACATGGCATCACCCTTTGGCTAGTGAAGTCCTGCTGTGAAGCTTCAAGTTGAGGGTTTTCACCATCTCTGTCTTGGTGAAGTGAGGGGCAGCTGTGACCGAGAGACCAATCGCACATATTAATCACTTAATAAAGCCCACCTGGCTCTTCCTCCATTTTGGCTCGAATGGGTAATTTAACCAAATGAACACAGTGTTGTTTTCAGTAAACTTGAAACCAGAAATTGAAACTATAAACTCATTAATTGTGTTTTATTGAGGTCATGGACAAAGAGAGCTGAAGTGTTACGTTCCTGAACGTGACCAGATGTCTTTTTGCAGCTGGAGGAGTTTGCCCCCTGCCGGCCATTGATTGAGGACTGAATCACTGCTGCACTGGCATCACTTTTCCCTTTTCAGGCAGGCACAGGAAGAACATGCCAACTCCACATAGGCAGGCCCCAGCTAGCCAGCAGGTCATGCACCAGCTTGCTGGCTGTGTAATGATCACTTAGGCATGCTTTAATATTATCCTACAGTCAGTATGTCAAAGGTCACACTTTCTTGGGACAACTATATGTAAGCAGGGCACACTGGGACACTAATGTGGAACAGGTGTTTTCCACCAGATAAATCACCACTTCTCAGCCGGCATGCATGTTTATTTCTGAAATAACATGATACTTTTGGTTCCTTAAAATGACATCTGAGTTTTCCCCTGTGTATTTACACCATAGAAAATGAGGAACAAGTACAGGTAATGTTGATGGATAACTTTTTCCGTGAGCAAGACTTTCCTAAAAGGGTTAGTGTAGGCTTGTTCTCTTTTAAGGTGGTCTTGTGAGTGACTTTAGTTGTTTTGTTTTGATTTATTCCTGGAAATACACGTGGCTGAATGTGAAAAGTGGCAGTGCAAGCAAGGACACTCAGAGATTAGTGCTGCTTATCTTGCATTCTTAATTACTTCTTGTGTGAATAAAAGTGATTAAGCTAGTTGCTGTCGAGTTATTAATGTAAAAGAAATAGGCTATCAAAAAAATGCTTGTGCACCACACAGTAAGATTACTTTAATGGTTGAAAGGAAATTGCAGAAATATGAAAAATGTACCATCAGAAGTTCATATCATTAATCATAAGTGCAACTGTTTTATCAAGCAAAAAGGTTCATTGGATTTAATTATTATATTATATATCGTGTATGTTTAGTGCCCGAGCACTGACAGTAAGAAGCCCTGTTGGATCTGCTGTTTATTATGATTCAGGCAAACGAATCACCTTTTTTGATTGCCTGAACATGCTCAAAAGATTATGAAATTTTCCACACGCGTCAGGTCTACGGAAAGTTTGTTTTTATTGTTTTCAGACATGGGTGTAAAATGCCACCTATAAAGATTCAGTCCAATTCAATTTTAGTTTTATAGCACCAAATCACAACAGTCTCCTCACACCACTTTATAATGTAAGGTAAAGACCTACAGTAACACAGAGAAAACCCAACAATCAAAACAGTCGAAAGCAGCTGGCGAGAGCGGGAAAGAAAACCTTCCGTTTAACAGGAAGAAACCTCCGGCAGAGCCAGGAGGGGCAGCCATCTGCCACGACCAGTTCGGGGTGAGAGGAGGAGACAGGACAGAATTGCTACATATCCAAGTACAAGTATAAATATAGAAGATCGATAGATAGGAAGGTCGGCGGTTTGATTCCTGGCTGCTTCGGGTTGCATGCCAAAGTATCCTTGGGCAAGATACTGAACCCCAAGTTGCTCTCTGATGCAAGTGTTGGAGTACGAATGTGTGTGTGAATGTTAGACAATAAAAGCACTCAGCTTAGTTACTCATGGAAGTGCTTGTACGAATGGGGTAAATGTAAACGTGTTGTAGAAGTGCTTTGAGTGCTCAGACAGAGTAGAAAAGCGCTATATAAGAACTAGTCCATTTACCATAGATAGAGAGATACTTTATTGATCCCACAAGGGAAATTATCGTGAAGGGTAGCTAGAAGAGTATTGTGGGTAATTAAGTAATTAAGCCCAATCACCATCCAAAGAGTCTTGCACTGTAAGGCCAGTAAGGTGGTGCAGGTTTCATCCATGTCCGTCTAGAATTGACCTTTTTAGCTATAAAATAACATTTTATAGTGCTGCTTGTGAGGTCACAGTGGCTACTACAAGTTTAAGACATCGTCAGTTATGGAAATACCCTTGAGGTGTTGAAGAGATAATACTTTCACAAGAATGTAACACAAAAATAAGCTATTACAAGAAAGGTCTTGTGTAAGTCTTCATTATTAGGACACAGATTTTTGGGCATATGAAGAGTTCAGTTTTTCAAATTTTCAACTGGGAATTTCACAGGCCATGTTGAGGAGTAACCCAACATAATGTGACTAGTGTAACAAATGACTTTCTACTGGGAGCAAACAAGTAAAGCCTTACTTTTCCATAAGTTTGAAGTAATGAGTAATACATTCCTTTTTATGAGTAACAACGTGAAGACAAGAGAAGCTCACATCATTTATAACCTTCTAAAAGATCTGATACAGGACCCCTGAGCAGTGTACAGTCTTATCAGGCCCACTTATCAGCATAATAAATTCTTTCACGCTTGAGGTAACAAATGAAGCCGCTGAGAATGTGTAGGAGGAGCAGTTTCCTTCCACTGCACTTGCATTACATTTGGTTGCATTTAGCTGTGCATCTGCAACTCCAAACAGAGCTTAAAATAGTTTCAAATGCTTTAAGCAGCCTTCAGTTCCCATGCTGTTTGTGTGAATTCAGACGTGCATTAAGCTCTGCTGACTGACAGTTGAAACCCTTTAAGCTGTAAGTTTAACCCCACAGTTTGACTCATTTCAGCGCTTCACCTTCAGTTGTAAATCGCAACAAATGACACCCTGTGCACCTGTTTGCACCGATCACAGCAATAGTCAGCTTTTTAGTTTCAGATTTGATTTTAGCTCCCAGTTTTTAGTCGATATTAAAATAAATACCTACATACAGCAGTATGGTTAATCATCTTTCAATCAATCGTTTCTTTTCTCCGTGCAAATCCACAAGAATCAGTGGAGGTGTAACAGACATGAGCTCAGGTAAGAGAAAACATAACTTATTGATGACTTGTGTACAGTATATTTACACTAAGTGTACTTTTGCGAGTCCATTAATAGCTCAGAGAGTATTATGTGTGCATGGCCCTGTGGTGTCCACAGTGTGTAAAGAATATGGACTGACAGCACAGCTTCCCATTCAGCGAGCCCAACAGTTCATTTCTCAGTGCTACTCGTCTTCTGTAAAGATGCTAACATGAGCAGAAATCAGTGCTCATGTCACAAGTGAACATCTTAACACTGTCATCACAGAGCCAGCACCCGTTTGGGTGTGCTGCATTCTTGCTGCGCTGTTTACAGGAAGTTAATGGTGATAAGGGGGTGAGCACACAGCGTAGGCAGCAGGGCAAGTCTCTACCAGTGGTTCCACTCGGGGGTGTAAAGGGGTGCAACCCTTTATTTCCACTCTCTTCTTTCGGTTCCAAAGGGTTCACCCTTTAGTTCCATTACTGCTCACCACACAACTCTCACCACCTACAAATCAATGCGTATTCGGGGAATTCAAAACAGTGTGTGCTAACTCTTTCTTAAGAGTTACATTTCTTATTCTAGAGATTACTAATGTCTGTGTTTGTGGTTAGAATAGTCATGTCAAGTTAATTCTGGAGAATGATAACACCCCACAAAGACCTATTTAAGGTTAATCTATTTCAGACACGAATTATCTTGAATTCGTGTCTGAAATAGACACGAAATAGGCATTTTTGTTGCCTAATAACTCATTTTTATCTCATTATTACCTCTGATGGAGCTTTCTGATAAGGAATAGCTACAAAGCAACACAGTAAATTAACCACAAAGGCGACTTAAAAATGAAAAGATATTTTAGACTGTACTTTAATTTTGACATATGACACATTCTTGTATGATATTTCATTCATGTGAATCAATGAATGCTCTATATTGTAAGGTAAAGACCCTACAATAATTACAGAGAAAACCCAACAATCAAAATGAGCTCCTGTGAACAAGCACTTGGCAACAGTGGGAAGAAAAAAACTCCCCTTTAACAGGAAGAAACCCCACAGCGCTTTTTGGTCATCTGTGCTTCCATTTCTTGAATTAGCCTCTCAGTTTTGCTTTTATGCGTCCCCTTTAAAGGTGGTGAGAGCTGCCACGTTAACAGCTGTCAGTGTACGCCATGTGTAATTACAACTTAATGACTTTTACACAGGTAAATCTGAGCCTTGCCTCAGCTGGATTCCATATGAGGAGCTGTCTGCCAGTGTTTCACACTCAAATCATTCTTAAACAGATGGCAAGAATCTCGTTCTTGTTCTAGTACACGTGCCTGGTGACATACCAGCTACACTGACTTGCTGGCAGCTTTCAGAGATCCTCAGAATGCATTCATCCATTCAGCTGTCAGAGGGTGGAGGGCAGGGCACAGTCTGGTTCATTCACACCAGTGCACGTCTTTGGACTAAAACTAGATGTGAAAAAACAAACATTTTAGTTCACTAAAATAATAAAAACTAGAATTCAAAAATAATAATAATAAAATAAAGTGAATTAAAAAAATGTAAATGAAGTAAAAATATAGAGTACATCTTCTTAGTCTTGCCTGATGTGGCTTTGATGCACGTTTATTTGGATGTTTACAAGACTGCGAGTCAGCTGCTTTCAGAACGTTCCGTGTTTTTAATTTCCTAAAGCTTGCTTCCAGGAAGATCTTCTGCATCTTCTCCATACTTAATACATAAAAAAGACTAAAACTAACACTGAAACCAGTAAAAACTAAACTGAAACTTAAACATTTTCAAACAATAAAAACTAAACTGAAAGGAGCCGACCCACTCTGGAAATGAACTGAATTAAAAACAAAAAAAGTCAAAGCAAAACAAAAAAAAAAACGATCAGAAAATTATTAACTATGATATCTGTGGTGCGATGCACTCTCTGGATGCTGCAGCTTGTTTTTAATGTGTGCTGCTGTCTACATCCTCTGCTCCACTGATCTGACTGCTTAGTCTGTGGGCTTCTCATATTATCTCAGCTTAGCATAAGTAGCTTTTTTTTCTGGTTACATGCTCATCATCAGCATCGCCAAGAAAAACAAATTCCACTTCCTCCGGCTTTTGTGTAGAAGTTACGTGAACTCCAGGGCTCATTTCCACAGATCTGACTCCTCACGTAGCCTAAAAAGTTGCAGCTTTGAGTGAAAAGACTCAGAGCAACTCTGAGCAAGGCAGGGACTGAAACCCTTACCTCACAGTAATAACACGCTCAGTTTTGGAGCTGTGGGCAGGCGCCAAGTCCTGCCGGAAATGAAATCTGTATCTCCATAAAGCTTTCAGCCGATGGAAGCATGAAGAAACCTCACACAGGCTTCTGTGCTTCACCACTCTTCCTCCAAGACTCCAGCACCTTGATTTCCAAATAACAAAATTTACTTTCATCTGAAACGAGCTACAGTCCAGTACATTTTCCCCTTACTTGTCAGAAGCAGAAGAAGAAGAAGAAGAAACAGCCTTTATTGTCCCACAGAGGGGAAATTTGGGTGTAACAGCAGCCGCAGTTATTATAAATATAAATAAAGATATAATAATTCACACTATTAAGAAAAGAATATATATAAAATCAACAAACAATATTAACCTTAATACTACTAATAATAATAACACTATATACAATGTGCATGATGTGCCGGACTATTTACAGTATATTATATATTATCCTACATTGTGTAGGTTATTGTGGTTTTTGTTGGGAGCAGTGATGGTTATAAAGTCTTACAGCTGCTGGGAGGAAGGATCTGCGGTAACGCTCCTTTGTGCATTTAGGATGCAGCAGTCTGTCACTGAAGGAGCTCTCCAGCTCAGCAACAGTTTCATGCATGGGATGGGAGACCTTGTCCATCAGTGATGTTATTTTGGTCAGAGTCCTTCTGTCTCCCACCACCTGCACTGAGTCGAGAGGACATCCTAGGACAGAGCTGGCTTTCCTGATGAGCTTGTCTATCCTCTTCCTCTCAGCTGTAGACAAGCTGCTGCTCCAACATACTGCTGCATAGAAGATGGCTGATGCCACCACAGAGTCATAGAAGGTCTTCAGGAGTGTCCCCTGCACTCCAAAAGACCTCAGCCTTCTCAGCAGGTAGAGTCTGCTCTGACCCTTCCTGTAGAGCGCATCAGTGTTATGAGTCCAGTCCAGTTTATTGTTTAGGTGAACACCCAGCATCATCTCTGCTTAGTATCAGGAATGTGTCAGTTGTAGCTCCTTTCCTGAAGATGTGTGTGCATGATCACTGACGCCAGTTTATTTTAGTGAGCTAAAATGTTTTTCACATCTATTTTTAAGGTCAGTTTTAGTTGACTTTAATAACTTTGCTCTACACGTTTATGTCTCTGGGAGGAAACCCAAAGACATGCATCAGGCTGCAGCCAGGAACCTTCTTGTTGTGGTGAAGTGCTAACCACTGCACTACCATGCTGCTTTGTGTGCGGCCAGACTACTCTGTGGTGGCCACCTGCCTTGGCTTTACCCCCCGTCCACAATTACAAAAAAAGCTCACGTCTTACCAGCTTACAGCAATTTCATTTTTATTTCAATAGCTCATTTTTTTCCCTCTTATCTCTTCTTCTTTAGTAACCATTAATAACCTCAAACCATAATGATAAGACCTAAAATATTCCCCTTGCAGGCACAAATGTTAGTTTCAAATTCAATTGTGGCATTTTGAGATGGTGTATGACCCCCTGCTCTATGAGGTGGGTGGAGGGAGACACCAGTGAATTCCCTCAGCACTGTGGTGACACCACCCAGCAATTTTCCATGTTGACATTTTCTAAATGTAAAAGACCCAGAAGTCAGAAAGTTGAAGGTTGGATATTAATCATCTACCACTTTTGTTCTAAATCATGAGTGAGTGAATGAGTGAGTGTTTTGGGGGGAGGGAGGGGGCAGAGGAAGTAAACAACACTTACTTGGTGAAATGTGCCATGGTATTTAAGTGAAGACAGACAAATGGCACGTTACAGTGAACTTTTAATTTACATATAAAAACATTTCATTGTGTTGATCTAGACAATGTGACAAAGACCTGATAATCACCTGACCAGTTCCCTTAAAGTCAAGGTCAAGTGATTTTAGAGGAAGTTTAGGATGATGAATATTCAGACACCATTTCATGCTGCTCACAGTTCAGTATTGTATATACAAGAACCATCAATCTTCCTCTATCCCCCCCCTCATCTGTATCTGCTCCTCTCTTTGTCCTTTGACCTCTTGGGGGAGCGGCTGCGGCTCCTGTCCCTGTGCCCTTTATCATGCCCCTCTTTTCCATGTTTGACCCGGGACTTGCTGTGTTTCCGGTCCCTGTCTCTTGAGCGGGATCGCGAGCGGGACCGCTGGCGGCCTCCTTTTCTGTCACGCCTGCCCTCCTCGCTGTCCTGGAGACAGAGAAAGGACACGAAGGGGAGAAACTTTAATAAAGCTGGTTGTCTTCAAGCCCACAATAGCAGACTATTCTAAGGCTTTCACAGGTATAAAACAATGTTTTTCATTAGCTGTCATGTTGAAAAAACATCAGGTATAAACAGTCTTCTCCAAAGAGGGTTGAAGGTGTTTTGCAGCCCTGATGCCGCTCGGCGCAGCTCGTTTCAGTTTCAGGAGATTCTGAAGGCGTGTGTGATGGAGGAAAAATAATTCAGTGACTGAAAATGACGTCCTCCCTGCAGAAATGACAAGATCTGTCAGCCAAGATTTATATCCATCACGGACAAGTCAAAACAGAGAGAGTGAAAACAGCCAAAAGGAATCTGAGCCGACACGAGTGTTCATCTGTGACAGACAAGATAACAAGATAAGGCGCAGGAACAAATTCATGTTTCACTTTTTACAAGATGATCACTTTTTTGTTGTTGTTCTCTGGGGATGGATTTACTCAAGCATGTGACTTTTTTTTTTTAAGATATGTCTTAAAAAAAAGTCAGACATAACAGAAAAATGAGGAGGCTTCTGTCGAGTACAGTAAAAAAAAAAAACTGCTCTAACTGTACGGTAACAGATTACGATGGTCATGTACGTTCTCCTTCAGATCCAGAAAAATCTTTATGTGACCTTTAAGTTACGCTTGTACATAAATTACCACGATTGAAATACCCACACTGTGTTGTACACTATACACTAAAGTGCCAAAATACTGCCAGTCATGTTGTAACAATGTAATGTCACATTTGTGCTTTTCTTTGTTAAACAAAAATGACCATAAACTCATGAGCATATGCTGCTATAGTCACACATGCTAACTGATTGTTATTGTCCAGTTGCACAGAACTACTGATCACCTGACAGACGTTCGGTGCCACCAGGACTTAAAGTGCATTATTCCAGACACATTTACACAAGTGTATCACATGACAAAAGGGGACAGAGATTAAAGACTTTAGAAAAAGAATAAAATCAAAAAGTCAATACTGACAAGGCAAATGTATAATAAACAAAAGACACAAGGAAACACATCACATGATAAGCCGGGGTTAGCTTGACATCTGTGAAAAACATGCTGACTGTTAAATTCCATATGATGCAGTTCAGCATGTGACACGATCTTCTGTGCAGTCACTGCAGAAATGAGAACAGAAGACTGTCCTCGGTGTGTGGGGCCACACACTGACAGATGGCTTTAATGGCAACAAGGAAACTCCACACATCAAAGGTCGGAGTAAACAATGGAGACTATCACTTGATAACCACATTAGGCTGCCAGCCAGGTAACTCCTCGCATGTAAACAGAGACGCTGGAGAACAAGCTCATGGACTTTTATAACTGGCGATGAGCCCAATCAACCAAAGAGGGCAATTCAACAAATATTTATATGCGATCCTGTGGTGAATAGGGACATTAAGTAAATAACACCAAGGACACAGAGTACAAATTTTTGGTACTCCATGAAATTGTTGTCAAACACAATCATGAAACTTGCTGTGGTTTTCCTGCTCCCTCCCAGTCCTACGGCTCCCGTTAACACAAAAAAGAAATAAAAAAACAAAACAACAGATAAACTTTTCAGAGGCTTTCAGGAACTAACAAAAAGAATCAAAGTCACAAATTGTGTGACTTTTGTTACAAAATGCCACTTTTCACAGAAGAGATTCAACAGTTCTGCCAAGTGAACATGAGCTCTGTTACTCTTATGCTACTACTACTACTACTACTACTACTACAACAAGGTGTGTCAGCAGTTTCTGCTACTGCAGACACACACCTCTCTCTCTGTGGCTCAGTGAGTGATAGGGTTTAAGCCCGGGATCCGGGATTCCCGGGAAATGCGATCAGAACCATTTCCCGTTTCCCGGGAAACGTAAGACGGGAAACCGGGAAAAAAGTCGCGCACGTCGATTTGTTGTCATACGGTAACATTGATGGGGTGATGAGTCAACAGTACTTACGGTATTGCGGTAACTCAGCAGAAGCGAGGCGCATACAGGCAATGATGTCTACGAACAGTTTTGTGTGGGGGCATTTTACAAAAATAGATAATGACAGCGCCAAATGTATGTTGTGTGACCGAGTCGTCAAATGTTCTGGTGGATCAACAAGCGGACTACGCAGACATTTAGAGTCCAAACATGACAAACACGAAGAAAGGCCATCATGTTCAAAACGTGCTAAAATGCTGGATGGCTACTTTAGCCGAGTTAGCAGCAAGTCTCTTGAAGAAATACTAGCGGAGATGGCAGCTTTTGATGGATTCTCCTTTAATAGTATGGCGAAATGTGAGTATCTGAGATCAGCACTCAAGAGGGATGGCTACACTCTCCCAAAGAATCCCACAGAAATCTCCAAGCAGGTTAGAGTGTTTGCGAACGAGGAGAAAATTAAACTGGCCGAAATGTTCCAAGACATGGTGAAGAAAGGGTTGCGTTTTTCGTTGACCATTGACGAATACACTTCTTCCCAACATAAGCGGTACATGAGCATAAATGTGCACGGTGCGCAAACTTACTGGAATTTAGGTGTCATACATGTCCGTGGAACAATGCCAGCAGAAAAAGTGAAAGCATTGGTTGACGATCAGCTTCAATGTTTCAAGCTTGACATGAACCAACACATTGTGTGCTGCACTACGGATGGAGCATCAGTGATGGTGAAGTTTGGGAGACTGGTGCTGCCGGAATTACAGCTGTGCTATGCCCACGCAGTTCACCTGGCTGTCACAGATGTGCTCTACCACCGTGCCACCTCTGATGGAGAGAGCAAAGCAAGTGAAGAAGAGGAGGAGAGCAGTGAAGACTCTGATGACGAGTTAGCTGTGTGCGAGGATGGGTATCGGTCAGTGAGAGAGGACATGTACAGGAGCGTGGAGCGAGTGCGTAAAATTGCGAGGCACTTCCACAAATCCCCAGTCAGCAACGACAAGCTGAGGGAATGTGTCAAACAAGACCAGGGGAAAGAGTTGGCACTCATCTTGGATTGTCGCACCAGATGGAACAGTTTGGCTGACATGCTGGACCGCTACATTGCACTACACAGACCAGTGACGAAGACCCTCGTTGATATCAACAATGCACTAATCATCACCAACGAAGAGCTTGCACTCATTCAGCAACTCAGCTCCTGCTTAAAGCCGGTGAAGATGGGAGTCGAATCGCTTTGTAACCGTGACACCACCCTCGTTAAAGCTGATGGGATTTTCATCTTCATGATTGACCAGTTGACAAAGCAGGACACCCCCCTGAGCCTTGAAATGAGGGATGCGATTGAGAGGAGATTCATGGAACGGAGACAGAAGAACTTGGTATCTTTGTATAGGTGAGCATTATTATTATTATTATTATTATAGTAGTAGTAGTAGTAGTAGTAGTAGTAGTAACGTAGCCTATTAATTTTGTGATCGGAGAATGAGGCCTTGGTCAATCCGCTCATTTTCATTACTATATTTTTTGGCAGGTACCTTCTGGATCCCGGTGTTCTAGTCGCACCAGCACCAAGGCCCACTGAGATTTTCACCATGCCATCAAGACAGATGCTGATACGGACGGCTAAGGGACTTGTGGAGCGTCTTTTCCTCGGCCGTTTCTCCGAAGAGAGCGCGAGCGAGGGTGATGCAGATGCCAGACCTACATCACCGACTGAAGACGTCTCAACTGAAGGGAACCTAGCATTGGATCTGCAGCAGGCCATTTCAATGACCACTACGCCGGCGTCAGATGAAATCAAAGAGGGTGACCTCATGAAAGTTCTGACCAAAGAGTTTTCTCTGTTCGAAGCTACAAACAGGAGACCGCCCCACCTGCAGCAGTTGTTTGATGCCCTGCATTCTGTTCAGGCTACATCCGTGGAGGCGGAGAGAGCATTTTCTATCTGCGGCCAATTTGTCACTAAACTCCGAAATCGCTTAAGCGCAGAATCTCTCGATGCTCTCTGCTTCTTAAAAGCACACTTTCAGAAAAAAAAGAAAGCTTCCGAATGTTAAAGTTAAGGAAATATTGACAGAAGGGTTCGTTTAATGCGAAAGCATTACTTTTCATTTCAGGCACGTTCAGCCTCCGTTTCAAGCGTTTTAATACACAGTTGTACTTCTTTCCTCTTTAATTTGTTGTTAATTTTATATTATTATATATTGTTATCTTGCATTATATAGCCTATAGTATATGCCTGAACAATAAAGAAATATCTGTTTAACTTCGAGTGTTTCTTTTCCTCGTTTGCAGCCACTTACTAACAATCATGAATTAGAATACGGGCCTAATGTGTGAAGAAGGTCTCATGAAATAGATTACTTAAACATATTTCGCTTTTAAAATGGAGTTGAGTAAAATATCTACAATATCAAAATAGGTTAAGCCAGACACAGGCTACAGAAGGCCTAATTAAAATAAAAATAAATAAAACCCACTTTTTCCCGGGATTCCCGGGAAATTGCTCGTCTTTTCCCGGGATTTGATTCATGCCATTTTCGGGAAAAATATTAAACCCTAGTGAGTGACAGCAGTCCAACACATTCCACCCCAAGGTTCACCTTTGGGCACTGACAGCTTCATTGTTCAGGTGGTTAGAAAAGTCAAAACAGAGAATTATTATAACAACTGGATTTTTCATATTTCCAAAACGACTTAAAAAAAACAAAAATTTACCTTTTAGAAAAACAAACTGATGTACGTGAACCACTGAAAACCAAAACTATGACCAAGACACACCTCTCAAGCTTGTGACTGTGATACTTCACAGATGATGATCAAAGATGCCAAAACCAGAGTTATGAAGGTAACCACAGGACAATATCCTGTCTCCACCCCCGCAAAAAGTCAAATATTCAACATTCAGAACAAGTGACTCACAAATACCTTGAAACATTCTTATTTGCATACCTGCCTGACTGGAAGTGACACTTCGATACTGGCATTTAGCTTTTTTTTTGGAATGAAACAGCATGAAACTAAAGTAATCTCACAAACAGTACTCTGATATTCAATTAACTCTTTCCCCTATAAAGATGCCATTTGACGACCTCCCCAATGATAAGTTTTGAAACCTCAATATATATCAATAAAGATGAGGTTTGATGACCTTAGAATAGGTTCCCAGTTTTTCCAAGGCTAGCCCTACTAAGCTGTATAGGCAGAGATCACATTCACTAACTTCTGATCTCATTTTGCTCTGGACGCAGGCCTGAAATATGACAGAAAACACTCAGTTCGGCGCCTGGGTGGCTTAGTGGTGAAGCCGGCGACCACATACATATGCCGCGTTGCGGTGCGGGCGGCGCGGGTTCGCGTCCCGGCCTGTCGCCAATTTGCCTGCGTGTCTTCCCCTGTATCTTTCCCCCATTTCCTGTCTCTCTCCACTGCCAACAAAAGCCGCTGTGGCCAAAAACGCAAAAAAAACCAAACAAACAAACAAAAAAAAACAAAAAACACTCAGTTCAGACAAGAGAAACAAGGATTACCTGTACTAGGCACCAAAAGGGAAAGAGTGAAGATATTCACCAATGATGATGGTGAAATCCGGGGCCTAAACAAATCTGATCTGGTGACTCTGGAGGCCATCTGAAGACAGCGAACTCACTGTCATGTTCAAGAAACCAGTATGAGATGATCTGAGCTCTGTGACATGGTCATCAGAAGATGGGTATGCTGTAATCATATAAGGGTGGGCATGGCCAGCAACAATACTCAGTTCAGCTCTGGCATTTAAGCAGTGCTCATTGGCTACTAAGAAGCCGAAAGTATTGCAAGAAAATATCACCGCCGCCTCCAGCCTGAACCGTTGATAAAGGCAGGATGGCTCCGCGCTCTCTGACCCCGCCATCCGAATGTCACTGCAGAATTCGAGCTCATCAGACTCAAGCGATGCTCTCCTGCATATTGTAATCAGTGGCTATTTGAGTCGCTGTCATATAAGTCTAAAGCAGTCTGGCCATTCTCCTCTGACCTCAACCGGTCGCGGCAGATGACTGCCCCTCCCTGAGCCTGGTTCTGCTGGAGGTTTCTTCCTGTTAAAAGGGAGTTTTTCCTTTCCACTGTCACCAAGTGCTGCTCATAGGGGGTCGTTTTGACTGTTGGGTTTTCTCTGTATTATTGTAGGGTCTTTACCCACAATACAAAGCGCCTTGAGGCGACAGTTTGTTGTGATTTGGCGCTATATAAATAAAATTGAATTTTATTTATATAGCGCCAAATCACAGTTTGTTGTGATTTGGCGCTATATAAATAAAATTGAATTGAATTGAATTGAATTGAACCTCTGACCCCAACAAGGTGAGAGAAGCATCCAGAGAAATCCAGGATATTTTCTCTCTGTAAACTCTAGAGACGATCATGTGGGAAAATCCCAGTAAATCAGCAGTTTCTAAAATACTTAGACCAGGTCATCTGGCACCAACAACCATGTCATGTTCAAAGTCACTTAAATGACTTTTCTTCCCTTTTCTGATTCTCAATTTTAACAGGTTCTCATGGCCAAGATTCTCAATCTTGGCCATGTCTACATGCCTAAATGCACTGAGTTGCTGCCATGTGAAACTCAAGATCATTAGATACTCATTATTGAACATCTAAAAGGTTGTACCTAATGAAGTGGCCAGTGAATGTATAGGTGTGTCACTAACAGAATTAAAACTTTAAAAATAATTCTTCCTGAACAACCAGAGAGAAAAAGTAAAAACGTGTCATGGAATGACAAGTACCTTGCGTTTTTTGGACTTCCTGCTGTCCTCATCATCGGAATGATGGTGCCTTTTCTCCTTGTGTTTCTTCTCAGAGTGACGATGACTCTGTGCCTCCTCTTCTTCCTCAATTATCAGGTTATACTTGGAACTTTTGGGTGAGTTATGGAAATCTCCAGGAAGCTGAGAAAGTCAGTGCTGAAAGGTCAGCCAACTCAAAAAAAAAAAAAAAAAAAAAAGAAAGGGGGATGGGGGGGCACATGGCACCTGGCACGTATGGCTGCATACTGCACAATGATGTGTTGTGGCATGAAGTGGAAAAACTGGAAAATTCAACTCCAGCCTATTGACACACAAGGATACTCTTGTTTTGGCTTCGCCTGATCCTTCAGAGCCAGTTTGGATCGGTTCTCCACATCCTTCTCGTAGGTTTTGAAGTCGTCTTTAGTATACTTTCCCCCTAGGAAACAGAGAGGGCTGTGAAGGTCACAGCTAATGAAAAGGCATGGTAACACAAAGTGAGGAGGACAACAACACAGAACAGGGGCTAGCCTTACCTTGGTAAACAACAAGGATACATTTTGCAAGCCTTAAGCTTACCTTTCCCTTTCCATTTGATCTTTGCAACAGACTGACTGAAGTCTACGTGAATGCGTCTGTCATCAATGAGCACATTGTCCATTTTGAAGTAAGCTTTCTCACAGTCTTCTTGCTGTGGAGACAGAAGGTGGGAAAATGGGCTCTTACAGTGGATTTCCTTGAACTTTCAATATACATTAAAAGAAAAAAAATCTAAATAAATTAAAGGTGGTGGTGGTGGGGAGGGACGCTGGGGTTGTACAGTAGAATTATGCCTTGATTCAAGGGTGTTCAAAGCCCATCTCACAAGAACAACTATGAACCCTTGCCTGCTGCCACCATGACATTTGCATGTGCATGCCAAATGGCAACCTCCACCAACAGTGAAGTGCTACGAACTGTAGCTCCTCTTACAGCCACTTGAGGCTGGCTCCTAAAGCAAATCATTCTCCACAGACTCCTAAGTTTACAGCAGTGCTGCTTGGTACACAAAATAGTTTTGGGCTCTATAAACAGTTTTCCTGTTCATAAAAACTTTGCAGTAGGCAATGGGTCGTTTTTTTTTACTCTTTCATTCACTTATTATTAAGTTTTAAAGTCAGCCACAGCCACTCTGACTTACAGGTTTGCTGACATAGCCAACTGTGGTGGTTAGCTGTTCGCTAGGTTTCACCCCTGCTAATTCTGAACTGCCCCCCCCCCCCTGTGTTTTTAATGGATTTATCTGACCAATAAGAAAAATCCTGTTGTGTTGTCCAGATGGTCCAAGACATTTTAGTACTTTATAGTGTGTTAGCATTAATTAGCTGATATGTGTGTTTTTATGTTCTACTCATTCAATATATAGATGTAACTTGCTAACCAAGCTAGCTAGCATTACCTAATAACTTAGCACACTCTGGTCTAAATATGGTCACTTATGGCTCTACAATACTAACAAGACCAAAGCACTGATATTGTTGCAGAATCCAAAGTGAAGTCCATCTTTTATATACAGTCTATGGTGCAGACCGGGGCCGAGTCGGTTTCATCGGGAGACCTGCAGACCCTTTTCATGAGGGCGTGTAAAACCTCACATTTAAGTTTTCACAAGCTTATATATAGCAGACAAATATAAGCACATCTGTGCATATTCTTGGTGGGCATGCAGGAATTAATGCGACAGCAGCCATGTGAAACAAAACTCAAGACTGATAACATGAAGTTACTGGAAACTGAAATCAGTAGTTGTCTGTATCCTGTGTAGATACTCCATTAAAAATTATGAATAATTATGATTCTTTATGATATTTATAATCATTTTAATATTTTTAATTTAAAAAATCTGGTATTAATCTTTAAAAAAAAAGAAAAAGACATCTGCAAGTGACACTGGTAAAGTCACTTTAAATTTTAACTAAGCTAATCTAAAATTTGACTGAATCTTCTCAACATTAATGAACCAAGCAAACAATAATAAACCCTCTAAATAACAGCAGTGGTTTTCTGCCAGTCATGCACTGCAGGACATATCATTTCCAATAAGGACCATTATCACTGCCTGCTACCAGATATCTGAGAACAAGGAAAAGCCTTGAGAAAGCGTTTGATTTCAAGTGCCTAATCACAGAAGCTCAGACTGCCAGCACAGCAATGGGTAAGGTCAGCTTCCCCATATAAAACCCTCTGTGAATTGAATATATGCGCCAACCAAAGGAAAACCCCTTGGCTGGTGCTCATATTCCATCTTCATGATGGCATCTTTGTGTCTCATTAAAAAAAAACAAACAAAAAACAAAAAAACAGCTTATATATATTTCCTCACATTGTTTCTGGAAGCCAATGGTAAAAAGAAACTGAGTGAAAACACATTTCATCTGTAACAAACCACCCATCACCCTCTAATGGTTTAAATATTCACTGCACCTCCCTTTTTGTCCCATTTCACTGCCATCCAGAGCTATCAATGAATATTCAAAATCTGATTAATCAAATATAAAAAAAAAAAAAAAAAAGGAACATACATGAATGAACAACTAAAGGTAAACAACACTGGACTAATTCTAACTCTTAAGCCGTTTTTATTTTGTATAGATGGTTAATGGTAACAGTAAGGTAAGTGAATACATTAGCAATAACAGCTGAAGTGTCAAATTCAATTCCAGAGCGATACTGGGAAATCGGGATCAAATCAAGCCCCAAATGTAGTCCTGGATTTCTGTTAATAAAGGTCTCAACAAACAACTCACAGAGGCTTTGTGTTCCAAAGGCTTGAACATGATAACAGTTATATGTAAAATTTAAATTAAAAAAAATGAAGGCAAAAGAGTTTGGATTATGTCGTCTACCTATTCAATACAAAGTAGCTTTCTAGCATGAAATTTGATAGCACACAAAAACCTTTAAAATGTAAATGAAGGCCGATGGCCGACCGAGTAATTCCCTCTGCTATAATGAAACTTGTTTGTACAACAGAAAGATACTTTTGTTACGCAGCTGCACACCGATCAGTTCAGCGACTCTGTCACATCGCCGTAATCTGATTGTGTGGTTTCAGAATGACAAGACGGTGTGTGACATCCTTTCATACCAAACGGACACACGGGCCTCTCCTTTTACTTCCCAAATCTAAAGAGACTCTTGAGATCGTCCGCCTTCAGAAGGAACCTTTTCGTTGATGTGCTATTCTGTGTTAGCTTGCGTGTTAGCATGCAGGTGTAGTGGAGGTGTGTCTGTCTGCTTAGTTTCTTGCGTTTTTGCGGACTATGCCTTAAATTTCACAAATGTGGCTTGGACTACTTCAATAACAAAAGATGTGGGAATAATGGCAGAGTCAGTGACCACTGGGGGGTGGGGGGAAAGAGAAGAGAGCAGAAGAGAGCCAGAGTTTAATAACTGCTAATGCTTAAATACAGCAGTGGTGTATAAACACACAGAGAGAGAGGCAGCCTCAGAGGAACCCAGCTGATGGTTCCATAAATGTTTCACACTGAGGCTGCTGTTCAATGCCTTCATGGCAGAGCTCCCTCAGGGGGTCAAGTATCCATTCTATGTAATTTAATCTGATTATTTTGTCTGTTTAATTTGCAGTGCGCATGCTTAGAAAGCTTTTTAAAGACATGTTTATGTTGGAATACATGTTTCTCTACAAGTACCTATGAACTGCCTTATACTGTTTTGCCCTCTTGTGGACATAATGAGTTTGTTTATGAATGAGTAACCAAATGTGACTGGGACACCTTTGACGGCCCCAGGTGGTGCACATGAAGGTGTAAAACACGTGGTCTACAGAGACTTCACTATAGTCAGGGAAAAAACCTCAAGCTCCATAATTGTGTTCCTCATTATCTCATGATAGATTTATGAGTTTATCACAGGGAAGTTGCTCTTAAAGAGCTCTAAGTAATTACAGTCATAACCCGGGGCAAATTCCACAAAATAAATGTTCTATGATTTTTATTTTCATAGTAGACAGCAAGCCGACAGCAGGTTAATGATAAACACAGTATTATATAATACATTTAGGTCTCACTTCTCTATTATAATGATTCCACTTGGAACAAGTGGATAAAGTACGTAACCCCAATTAGAGCCGGGTTTCTCCAACCTCTCATCACAAGAACAAACTGAGTTTTTGACCGATTTCCATTATTAATCTCCTGCCACAGTTTCTCCATCTGTTACTTTTACTACATATACTGCATTTTACTCTACTTATAGATACGCTTTCCTTATTGTGCACAAACACAGCACACAAAGCCACTGCTCCCACCACTGCCACAAATACAATGCAATACAGTGTAGTTCTATGATAAATACTCCTGAAATGCAGCGACCCTTACAGGTCAGTGTGGAATAAGAAACTGAGCTTTAAAGGTGAAAAGAATAAATAAACTGTAGATTTAAGAGAAGCCCAGATCTATTTATTTTTCCATTTCCACCCCCAGCTAGTTACAGCGTGACAGTAAAGGCAACAGTTGGTTTGATGTATACACACAAACATGTCATTGGGGACATGCTAATCAGTGAGCTAACCAGGCTAACCAAGCACCTTAAAAAGCTCTATAAATAAAATGCATGATGATGATTAAGGAAAAAATACAGAACTTTCCTTTAAAATGTCAACACATCACCACTTACACACTTACCTTTTCAAACTCTATAAAAGCGTAACAGAGGGAATCTCCAGTTTTCCAGTCTCTGATGATCTCACAGCTACAGAGAACAAAGGATTATTTTGACGTTACGGTCGGACAATGTGGAACTAAAGCAAAACGTAAGCACAAATAAAACTTCATAAGGCACAGGTCTTTCATAAATAACTGGAAAACAAAACATTTTGTAGCATTTGGAGGTAAGCGTCACCTTTTTATGAGTCCAAAGCGAGAGAAGATGATTTCCAGGTCCTCGTCTGTGGTCACTGGGTTCAGTTTGCACACAAACAGCACGTTCTCTGGAGGCTTCACATCTGCGTCAGGGAGGTCGCCCACCTGGAGGGAGGTTCAACAGAAGAGTGTATAAATGTCACACACACACACACACACACACACACACACACACACACACACACACACACACACACACACACACACACACACACTCTTCAGCTTACCATCTCCAGCAGGATAGCCTGGGTCTTGGCGTCTTTCTCCAACAGCTTCTCCTCCAGTTCCTCGGCTCCTTTCCCATCCGTGTCGTCGATCACTTCATCTGCACCGATACGGCCACTCTGCACAGCCACGGCAGAAACATATGTGGTTACTTACAGTACTGTGCAAAAGTCTTGAGCCACCACTCATTTCTTAGTGTTTTGCTAAGCCAGTTATTAAAGTGGTCTTGAGCAATAGTTCTCCAGGCTTTCCGAAGGTTTTCCTTCTTTGGGCATTGGCTGCTTTCTCACTGTAAGTCCAGTCCTTGTACCTGTTCATATTCAGAGGAATTTGGGTCTTTTTTTTATTGCAGATATTTGAAAGTAAACTTTGAATTTACACTTTATGTTGGTACCTGGAACATAACATTTCCATTTTGATAAGTTATGTTTACTCTTTGACAATTGAAAATGTGAGCTTCCATTTGTCTATTGCCATATTCTTAAAAAAAAAAAAAAGATGTATTTACTATTTTTCATTCATTTATTAATAATAAATATACTCCATGTATTTTATTTTATAACTAAAAACAAAGATAGCATTTTATTTCAACCCCAGAATCTGCTATAAATTACTATGATATCCTTCTGCAAGTCAAGTCAAGTCAAGTTTATTTATAAAGCACATTTAAAACAACGACGTTGACCAAAGTGCTGTACAAGATCTGTAACCCCAAGGACTATACTAAATAAAAATAAAAATATATAAATAAATAAATAAAATAATAAAATAAAAATAAATAAATAAAAACATTAAGAACAATAAATAACATAAGAAAATTAAAAATTAAAACGTTTAAAACAAGTACCATAAAATACCATAAAACAATCATCTAAAAGGAGGTAGCACTGCAGCCAAATGCCAAGGAAAAGAAATGTGTTTTTAATAGAGATTTAAATGTGTGTATCGTCTGAGCTGTGCGGATATGGAGAGGTAGATCGTTCCATAGCTTTGGTGCTGCTGCTGCAAAAGCTCGATCACCTCTCTGTTTTAGTCTGGTTTTAGGCCTCTGTAAGAGCAGCTGGTTCGATGACCTCAGAGCTCTTACAGGGGTGTGACAGTGAAGCAGCTCAGACAGATACAAAGGTGCCAGTCCGTTTAAGGCTTTAAAAGTAAGCAATAAAATCTTAAAATCGATTCTAAAACGGACAGGGAGCCAGTGAAGGGATGACAGGACTGGGGTAATGTGTTCATGCTTTTTTAAACCGGTTAAAAGACGAGCTGCCGCATTCTGGACTACCTGCAGGCGGCGCACAGATGATTGATCTATGCCAAAGTACAGAGAATTACAGTAGTCCAGGCGGGAAGTAATAAAAGCATGAATAACTTTTTCCAGGTCCTGCTGTGGGAGATAAGGTTTTACCTTGGCAATGACTCTGAGTTGGTAAAAACTGATTTTGGTAACAGCACTTACTTGCTTCTCCATTTTAAAACTACTATCTAAAATGACACCCAGATTTTTCACAGCATCACGACAGTGAGGAGCCAAATGACTCGGAGTCATTTGGCTGTTTGCAAGCTGTTTTATCCAGTTTCTCAGCATCAAGAGTTTCCCGCACTGCTGAGAGTATATCAGTCATGCTGTATATCTATATAAGGTATTACTGTGAAAAATATGGACAAGGGGAAGTACTTTTTTCCGCAGGTGGAACAAACTGGATTTCAGGCCCAGATCATACGGTAACACGGTAAAAAGAACCAGGACATGTGCCGTAGATTTACTAATGGACAATCCTCATTGCTAACCAGCAGGCTGCTGTTGTGGCACTCCTTGATATGATTCAGCTGCTTCCCACAAGAGGATTATGTGGTTTTATGTACTCCAACTTCATCATCTTAAACTGCAGCCGGTGATGGTAGCCCGTGCTCTGCTTTGGGGCTCCACCGTATGATGGAGGGTCACTCGAACCAGAACCTGCAGCAAATGGAGGACTGGTTCACGCGCCTCCATATCAGGCTCACTGAGAACAAAGACTACTGATGACAGCTGCAGTCCATCATAGTCAGGGCTCATCCACATCTTGAGGTGGATGTGGAGATACAGAGACTCACTAAAGAGACAGCTGATTATAGTGTTCTGCTTTTTCTATCAATGCACTTTGCAAATAAAATATTTGCAAAGGGGGAAACGGATAATTCATTTAACAACACACATAGCCTCCTCCGCACCACGAATCCATGGGAATCACATTAATAATAACTGAGATGTTTTCTCCACTTTAACCACAATCTGTGTGCAAAAATATTTTTGAGCAATTTCTCTAACAGACTGATTGAGCTCAACTGCCAAAAGGACAGGTATAACACAATACTTAAACTGCTGTAAGGAAAAACACTTCACAAATACATATCTTTTTATCTTATCTTCATTATCTTAATTGTTAATAGTGTGAAGCTGTGGTCCTATACTCACATCCAGCTGCTCTTTGGTGGGTTCGGGTGATCGATCAGGCACTGGCAGGTCAGGGGGGTCATCGAACGGGTCATCCAGGATCACTGTGTGGTTTATCCTGCAGCAAAAAGGCCATATATGTTATATAACGAACAATAAGCCCTGAGGTTTCGCTAAAAAGTGATAAGGAACGCAACAGTAACACTATTCCTCGAGCTGATAAAACTTCAAGCGCAATATAGTTTATCTTGGCTCACCTGATATCCTGAAATGGGACAAAATCCTTGTCAACAAAGGCCTCATTGATTTTCTTCAGGATGTCCATGCCCTCTGTCACCTCCCCAAACACTGTATGAACTCCATCCAGGTAGTCCAGGTTCTCCCCAGTGGTGATTAGAAACTAGGAAGAAGTATAAGGTACCTCTAGATAAAGATTATTATGTAGAACATTCTGAGGGTACACTTTTAAATATTTCAAATATGTTCACAGCTATGATTTCTGTACGACTGCTGAATATGTTGAATGATTATGTAATCTGATGAACGGATGATGAATAAATATGTATTTTTTTCTGTGGTTTCTGGTCTGAAGGCTTTTTCTATCTTGGCAAACAACACCGAGTGTCCCCATTCACCTGAGAACCATGCTGATCACTTCCATTGTTCACCATGGACACCGTCCCCTTCTTCTTGTGTTTGATGCGTGGAGTTTTCTCTGCATCAAAAAAGCGTGCCTGGTCCCCATACAGTTTGCTAATAAGACACAACAGAGAGCATCTTTATTTTTGTTCAACTGCTGCTGTCTCTCCGACCACTTAAAAGAAGAAGAAGAAAAAAAAAAAAATCACCTATACACCGACTCTCCTCCACGGCCTGTGCCGGTCGGATCTCCAGCCTGCAGAATGAAGTCTCTCTGAAAAGGAGAGGACGAGGTTACAGCGTGTCTAACACAAACACAAATATGACATGAACAGGCAGAAAAAAGTGCAGAATCTTCTTTAGAGCCTGAAAATTTATGGGAAAATTTCAGTATAAACATTTAACATAAAATTTGTAAAATCTAGATAACATTTAATATATGGATAAAATTTGGCATGTGACAACCAAAGGGTTCAACATAACCAAAGGCCCAACGGTCCAGGGCCTGTAAATGCTGAGCGTGGGTTTCCTTTACACAGTGACAGCATCATTTTTTTTGTAAACTCTGCTGCAGATTCCCAGCAGCTGCTCATTTTCCCCAGCAGGGGAAAATGTTGAACACTACGAGGTATTCTGCTATTCTGTCTAAAATATATTGATTAGAATAGAATAGAATAGAATAGAATAGAATGCCTTTATTGTCATTATACAGGATGTACAATGAGATTGGAGGGCCACTCCTGTTCAGTGCCATGTAACAGAAAAAATAAACAGGTCTGTGACTTCTGATAATTTAACAGTAATGAAATATTTCCCAGCTGTTATTTACAGTCGAGATCTGTTTTAAGTATGTTTTAGGAAAAACTGTGCAGTCACAGTTTAAATTTAGGCAGTTTCACATTTTTACTGTATGCCAGGGTAATAAGAAATCCCAATGATCTATCATCCATCTTCTGCTGCTGTTTGTCCTTGCCACTAACTCCTGCTTATCACCTGATCCAGCCCTAACTATAAGCCTTATCAAAAAGGAAAGTTTTAAGCCTAATCTTAAAAATGGAGTGGGTGTCTGTCTCCCAAATCCAAACTGGGAGCTGAATATGATCTCTCCAGTAAGTCTTAGGTCTGCCCAGGGGCCTCCTCCTAGTAAGACGAATCCACATCTCACCTCCTTGGTGCCTCACCTAGGAGGCATCCTAGTCAGACGCCTGAACCACCTCAACTGCCCCCTTTAATGTGGAGGAGTAGTGGCCCTATTCTCAGTCCCTCCTGAAAGACCAAACTCCTCACCCTATCACTTTGTGAGAAACTCAGTTCTGCCGCTTCTATTTGCAATCTCATGCTTTTGATCATACCCAGGTTAGTGACAGACGGCATGACTTTTGAGCACAACACAAAAAAAAAAAATGCCTCCATATGGCTGCATCTACTGCTGAACATTCAGCTGAGCTGAGAAACATGCAGGTGCTAAACAAAGAGTAAATAATAAACTGGGAGTGTTTGGGGGTTTGTCCTGCTGATAAAGGTGAGTCGGGGGAACATGGATGAAGCTGTGTGGACTAATTGTCTCAAGAAAGTTGTGGCTAACGCTTTGAGCTGGATCTCAGTTCAGCTCACTATTGGTTTCTGCTGTGGGAACAAGTGTCAACAGGTCCTCCAGTAGTGCTCTATGGAAGAAGGTAGTGGTGTCCCTAGCTACTAATTTCATAATCTGTTAAAAGGAAATTAAAACTTAAACTACTCAACTAATCTGAAGATAAGAAAGCAACCAGAGTAGTAGTAACAGCAGTCTCTTTCTTGCAGGTTAACATCTACATGCTGGTTTACAAATTCGTTTTGCTGTGATCACAACAGTTTATTTTCATATTATTACGAAGTGTAACTTGAACTCTGCCACATTAGCTTGGTACAGGATGCAAATACAACACTGCTTACACCCATCATTACTGCTGCCTGCCCTACATACTGTCCTCCTGTCGATTTAACGTGTGGTCACGTTACAAATGTCATGTTTGCATACATAAGCAACCTCTGGGACATGCTTGAACAGATCAACACGGTTTACACGGGAATGTCGCTTTACCTGCACATTGTGGATGAGGCAGTAGTTGTAGTATTTTATCTTGCATAATTTCAGAAAGTTTAGGCAAGCTGAAAAAAAAACAGAGAGTCCAAATTAAACCGACAGTCACTACAGTTAACTAAATCTTTATTAACAGAGTACATTCAGCGTTACGATGTACGCGGCAGACCGGCTAACGTTAACTACACAAGCGAACAGCAAGCAAAGATGCTAACCACACTAGCTAGCACCCACTCATTCTGTAATTTAACGTCCCAGTGGGTGACCCAACCAGCAGCCACTTCCAGAAATTACCTACCACTAAGTGCAAAATTTTATATTCTTACTTTTGGGCCTTTCTTCTGTGAACAAATCGATTACGATATCGCCCAGAGTCGTTTCAAGGAGCACCGCCATGCTGACGTTCCTCTTCTCGCGAGATGAATATCTGCGCCTGCGCAGTTTATGTGTTGCTCAATGTTTTTGTTTTAGCTACCCCGCCGCTGTTTCCTGCTGGCAAGTTAACTCAAAATGGAAATGAGAGGGTCGACAGTTTGTGTTATATTATTTCTTTTTGTCTCGGCTACTCGCACAGAGTCGTCAACTGGGCAGCTGAATACGGTAAGAGCCACGGAAGTTGCAAATATATTGAGCTCACTTGATAATGTCAGTGTCGCGTTAGCTTACTCAGCCTCCAGGGCCCTATTTCCAGGAACCAGGTTTAGCCAATAGCGCTGAGTTTGTTAACCTTGAGTGAGGAAAACTCCAAGTATTCTTTTCCAGAAAGAGAGTTAACGTAAACTCTGAGTCAGTTCCCGATGTAACAGATTCTGTTAACTTAACCTGCTTACTGGCAGGTTTTAGTGAAGACTCCTCCCTTCCTCCTCCTCCGCGAGCAAAGCACATAGCGGAGCGTTTTCACTTATTAAATTAGACATTAGTTATTTATTTTTTGTACTTATCGTGAACGCTTTTATTATCAAAACAAGCACGGAGACAGCGATGTGTTATCAGCTCAGAATAAACCCCAAAGGATAGGTCCCCATCTTTTTTTTTTTTTTAGCCACAGCAGCTTTTATGGGCAGTGGAGAGCGACAGGAAATGGGGTAAAGATACAGGGGAAGACAACGCGGGCACGCGTGCCGCCCGCACCGCATCGCGGCATATGTATGTGGTCGCCGGCTTTACCACTAAGCCACCCAGGTGCCCTAGGTCCCCACCTTTCTAACTCTGACAGACAACTGATGCAGCTGTCTGACTGTCAGCCAGTTTCCCTGGAAAGTTTTACAGTTTTCCTGTAATTGGTCACACTGATGGAAAAATATGTTTCACAGCTGAGATCTTGAAGATGGTGTGAATGTTTGAGTGATCAGGAGGCTGAAGTGACTTAAGATTTTAAAAAGAAGTAAATGTTTGTTAAAGTGGCTTTTTAGAAGCAGGCTGCAGACAGTCTAACTTATATTTAATGTTGAAATGTGTTCACAGACTAGGATTCAGTCATTAAATGATGTCGATCAGCATTTTGAGAGGTAGAGTGTCTGAAATTCAATGTCTGCCTGATAATTATCAACATATTTTCCAGTGAATATCCTGTAAGTCAGTTTCAGTGGGTCTACTCAGATATCCAATGACTCTGAACTGGATCCAGCAGTCCAAAGGTATCATAAGATCCATAATGGATCAGTAAACTGTGTCTGCCTCTTGCACAGCGGATGAAGATCACAGATTCATATTGGATCAAGTCCAGAATTGGATGCAATCCAGATCCAGCCATTTCCCAACTCATTCTGTCTGGATCTGTTTTTGATCCGTTCATAGTGGCTTATTTTGTCCCAACACGATTTGTATTCCTCATTTAAAATGTCTCCTTTCATAATTATACTGAACTATCTAAGCAGCATGTAGGCAGCTCTGTAAAAGCTTAGGCATTTCTTGTTTGCCTTTGCTGATGAAACATTACATTCATTACAGATGTGAAAAGTTGCCCTGCATTTTTTTGAGTTAACTGTAAAACAGTTATTGCTACAGTTATTATTACAGTAACATCATCTCTGCTGTGACTGTAAGAGAGCCGTCACGTATTAGTGAAGGCTAATATTAGATCATATTATAAACTGGGCAACATTAAAGCAGTGTTTCTGCTAGTTTTACTAAGCATTTTTTATCCATGGGAGAAATAATGAAATCCTCTATTTAAAGAAAAACAAACACATTTTGCTCCTGTCAGGTTACAGCTGAATAATTGCATCAAATCAGATGTAAAATTACGACTCCTCCAGGTTGGGTAAATGAAGACCATAGACAGTATAAAACAAAACTTATGTGTCTAAGATGATGGCAGAGTGGCCCAAACTTAGTAAAATGACTCTTTTCTTCTCTCCTGTTTTTTAAGATAAAAGTCACAGTTCACACTGATACACATTCATATTCCTCAGTTCACTGGATTAAAATGGAGGCTCTGCTCTTTATTGAATCCTGGAATTGGAGCTCCATTCATGACGGCTTGCTTTCTCTACTCACGCACGTGCTATATACTCAGTGGGAACATACTCAGCTGATTGAACTAACCGTGATCACCTGTTCTGCAAATCTCAGAGTTTATTTCTAAACTCAGTTTGTTGAATCTGCTTGCTGGAATAGAGCCCAGCTGCCTGTACAGGAAATAACCTGACTGACAAGCACCTTGTTTCACTTGTACTCATCAACCTCCATAGGAAAACATCCTTATTAACGTGACAGCGGGGACACTGGCAGATGCACAGCTGCAAGATTCTAACAACCTACAGGTACACAGTTACACTGCTCAGTAAGCAAAGGTTCTTTTTCTGTAAGTACAGACTGTGACAATTGGTCGTCTTTTCTTTTCAGATAAATTTAAACATATCGGTGGGTGAAGAGCAGGTGCTGGTCAATGACGTCCCAGTGGAGCTGTCAGGGGTCACTCGGTTCAACTGCCAAGCGCTTCTCTGTGAGTTTTCCTCACATTCATTTAAGTCCTAAATCATATTGTTTTACTCAGGAGAAATACACAAATACAAATTTAAGTATTCCTGTCGCTATAAATTCAGTGCAGTTGCTTTCATTTCTCCTAATCCATTTGTTTAATCGAGTGATTTCAAATGCATATCAGATTGTTTCAGCTGACACTCAGATAAATGACAGGCAGACGAGCAAATACTTAGTGTATCGTGGATTATCGTATTAAATATCATCAAAGTTTCAAAACAGTTTGTTTCAGACAGCAGATGAACTGAAGGGCAGCACCAAGGCTCAGTATAAGATAAATACGGATTATTTTGAACTGTGAGTCATGTTACGTTAGTTTAGTAGAGTCCAAGAATAAAAATGTGTTTATACACAACTCTGCATTTAATCATTAGTTATTATTGCTGGCTCTCTTCCATGATCCATTTTTTTGTCCGCTTTCCCTCCCCTCTCCCCCAGCCAGTCACAGCAGATGACTGCCCCTCCCTGAGCCTGGTTCAGCAGGAGGTTTCTTCCTGTTAAAAGGAAGATTTTCCTTCCCACTGTTGCCAAATACTTGCTCATAGGAGGTTGTCTGATTGTTGGGGTTTTCTCTCTGATATTGTAGGGTCTTTAACTTACAGTGTAAAGATCCTCGAGGCGATTGTTGTTGTGATTTGGTGCTACATAAATAAAATTGAATTGAACTGAAAAAAGCAGAGCTGGACATTGACATAAGTTCACTTAAAAGAGAAGTAGCATTACATTGATTGGAAATGTCAATGATAACGGACTTCTGAATAATCATAAATCATTAATGGTTTTTAATGGAATACCCATATAGGCATATGGAGTCGTGGGTTCCAGGCAAGTTTATCATTTTAAAAGGCTAAGTGGTCATTAGGAAGACCTTTTCAAAACTGTACTGCTGATTAACGAAGCAACACATCTGACCAGTTGAGGAGCTGGTGAACAACTGAAAAACATTTGAGTGTTCGGCCTTACAAGTCTTCAGCTGGCAGCTTCATTAAAGTGCACCTATAAAACAGGAGCCTAATGCCATCAGTGACGAGATGACTTCAGGATGTTGGGCTTCTAAGCAGAGTTCCTTTGAACAAAACTGTGTGCGATATCTGAGACGGGCCAATAAAAGATGAAGATTCACACAAGAAAAACAGTCAGTGGAAAATATGCCCTATTGAAGCTGCCAGTTGGAGCCTGTGAAATGTCTGTTTCTCACGCTACAAGTTCTTATCCTTGTGCTCAGTTGTGCACAAGGTCCTCACACTTATCTTGTGGAGACTGGTTAGACTACGCTTCAGCTTTTGCTTTTAAAGGGACGTCTGTATTATTTAGTGTATTTTGTCCCACTCTCCTTATTTTTTCAGTGCGCACACCTGCCTCACTGATCTTTTGTTCAGAAATGATGACAAAACATATTCTTTATGATTAAGGTGTCATATATTCAGCTTACATGGTGAAATTAACAAAACAGCAAATGTTTGCATTTTCACTCGATGCATAATTTCAGCCGTTTTTAATGGTTTAGATTAACTGATGGATTTCTTGGCTGACATTTCAACCTCTAATTCCGGTACTCCCCACCACCACCTTCCAGTGGACAGTGTCAATGGAAGCAGCGAGTTTGAGTCTGGGGACTTGGTGTCCACCGTCACCCGGGTGATGGTGAGCCAGAATAGGCTGTACAGCAGCTCAGAGGAGGTGTTGGCTCTTCAGGTCTTCAGTGAAGTGATAGAGATGGATGGCAAAGAGGTAAACACTAATCTTACGGCTCTTCTGTGCAGTTTGAACGTCAGTTTCTGTTTTGTTTTCATTGAGTGATATAACTGAAATCATATTCCAAGTGTATCCAAAAATCTTTTTCACTCAAGTTGCTGAAATGTAATCACTGAGAAAGTACTTATAGAACTTGGTTTCCTTTTTCTCAAAATGTACAATACTGTTGTGTCCTTAAAGAGTGTCTGTGATACTTTTTCCTTGTTTTCTGTTACAATGCTGATTGCTTATATTAAACGTGGCGAAAGCTTCAAGATCAGCACATACACAAGTGTTTCCTGGAAGTCAAAAGGCTTCAGACTGCTCACACAAAGTTCACAGTTAAAGACTGTGTGCTTATGCAGAAACTGGAAATAGATTTGCAGACATTATGGCGGCTGGGTCTATTTTGCATGCAGTCTAAGGTACCGAGAGCAGAACCAGTAGTGGTGGAGCTTCTTCAAACTTTTACATAGACTGATGACTGCAGACACTAAGTGAACAAAACAGTTCATCTTCCTCTATTTTTTGTCATTCAAGTAAAATTCCAAATATATTGTGAGGTTCCCCTTTTGAGAGTGAGGACGGTAAGAAAAATATGCATTAAAAAGGCAGCTTGAGTATACATGTTGTATTTGAATGTGCCACTAGTCTGTATTTTTTTCTGAAGTATTTTTAATTGTTTATTATTTTAAAAAGTTGTTGCATTGTTTTTTTGTTTTTTTTACATGCTTTTATGTCATTCAGGTCCAGCAGCCTGACATGTGTGAGGTGAAAATACTGATGAGCCCAGATTTCCAGAAGCTGGCTCAGTTCACCAACATCTACCCCATCGGACACAGTGAGATCTTCAGGATTCCCAGAGAAAATGATGTGGTTGTCACAGATCCACCGAATTCTAGAACAGGTTTGCTTTTTGTGTCCATTATCATCAGGAAGCTACTCGACAGCTGCCCAGTTTAGTATGTGATCTCATTTTTTGGCACTTTTCAAATCAGATGAAGAGCAACTGATCTCTCAGACCACCAGCCAGTATCCTCTGAAGCACACAGAGACCACCCGGGAAGAGATCGCAGCCCCTGGAAAGCTCCCAGAGACCCCCCTGCGTATGGACCCCGACTTGCTGTATGATGTCAGATTTGATGATGAACTTGATGACAGTTACCCGAGCCAGCCCGATCAGAATCAGATGGAAACTCCACCCAACGAATTCATATCATCTTACTCTGTAAGTACAAGTCTGCAGATAGATTCATACAGTACACACAGGCTCAGAAGGTAAAAGGAGGGTTTAATATAGAGCATGAACCAAGGCCCAGTATAAAATAAATAATGATTGTTTTAAACTGTAATCACACAAAGCTACTCATTGGAGTCTCAGAATAAAAACAGGGAGCCAGAATTGAGCATAATAAGTCCCTTTTTAAACGTGGTTTGAGTTTACATATTTGGGATCGTTCCAGGAGGATCAAAATGAAAGATCTGGAAAAATGTCAAACTTTGCAGTTATTTAATACTGTCAGGAGAAAATAATGAGTAATATTGCTAATACAAACAACACTAAATTAGCCATACAAGGAGGGAAATGATGCTATCTGCAGTTAAAAGCATGTGATCTCTCCATTTGGACATTTCTAACTTCAAAAAGTGTGCACACATCTTCTCGCGTTGTTTGGAAATCTCTTCCATAATATCCTAATATCTGTCAATCCTCTCCGCAGGCCATGTGTCAGTGGGTAGAGCAAACCAGGGAGCGACTGCGGCGCTTCTGCTCCGAATCCCTGCCTGTCTTCTTCCTGGTTATGTGGGTGGTGGTGGTCGGCGTTGTCGGATCGGCAGTCGTCGTCAAAATCTTAGACGTGTTCTTCCCAACTTGTGAACAGAAGTGAGTTTGTCGCACAGCTCACAGATGGATGCAGCCAAAGTGTTTTCACCTGTTGGTTTCTTTACTGCCACCAGATGTGAATGAGAGGGTGGAGTGCTACGTTGCTAATGGTAGCAAGGCTGGTTAGAAAGCGGCATTCATGCTGTGCTGACACACGTAGTGCTAAGTAACCGGTTAGAATTTGAACAGATGGGCAAACGTCTTGGACGGTCTGTACTGACAGCAGAAACACTGGAGGTGGGCCCACTTCAGCTAGCAGCCCCCCCCAACACACACACACACACACACACACACACACACACACACACCTTTGAACGTCCAAAACCAAATGAGTGAGTTACAAAAACCACCATACAGTTGTTATCAAGGGATATATTCATTTGTAGAAGCTGTAAGCATGTTTATGTTTGCTGTAAATGTGGCTGTTTTAACATGGGAGTCTTTGGGAATTTGACTTGTTTTTGGTGCTGGCCTCAGGTGCCCATTAGAGAAACTGCAGTTTTTGGCATTGGCTTCATTTTTGGGACCCAGAGGCTGCCGCTCGGTTTGTTTCATGGTAATATCATGATGCACCCTGTGATTACTTCCAACACGCTTTTTATTTTCTGTTTTTTCAGGCACATTTTTCATGTAAACCCCATCCCTGTGATGCCAGAGGATGAAAAGCACAATCTGTTAGAGAACATGGAAATAGAAGTAGAGGAAGAAGAGAAGAAGCCTTGAATGAAGACTGACTCGACCAGCTCCTCCAGTTTGTTCCTATTTGTTCTTTGAGCTGCGGTTTGGCATGGCCTGGTTTTGTTCTGATCTGTGAAGCACCGCAGCTTTCCATGTCACTTTACGCTTTCATGATCTTTTCATTAGCCACAAAACAGAAGCTAAGTTAATGTTAGTTTAGGCCAATCCCTCAAAATTGGGAACAAAGGGAGTGATTTGTAGTGCTGAATCTCCTCATGATACGATGAGATTTAAGTGCGGAAAGCTTACAGTTACATTACCAGGAGCTACAAGGTCCAAAACATTATTAAATGAGCTGAATGTCTGTTTCAAACCTTCAAACCTAAACAACAGCAACTTGTGGTTTTAGGGACTGCTTAGGCTTCATTTGTAGTACTGCTTTAAATCTGCCCTGTGGCTGCAGCCCCTGCGCCCTGTGAAACAGTCTGCCATGCACCTGCCCACAAATGTTACACACGTCACCGACACACAGACCTCAACAACTGTAACGGGTCTGTTTGGTAGTCGTAAAACAGTTCAGCTCAACCAGTTCCCACATTTTCTGTCTTCCCTTGTAGCCGCGATGTGATCAACTCAGTATTAAAACCTTTACCACCAGGGGGCAGTGTTTTACCAGTGGGTGTGTAGAAATGTTTTTCAGGGTGTGATCCTTTTGGAAAATCTCCCCATTTCCTCAAGAGGCTTTGCCTGCTCCCAGGCTGATAATTTGGCAGTGCAGTTTAGGGTAGATTCAGGTTTAAAGGAATAAACTAGATGCAGTGGGCTTAACCTAGAAGGATGGACAAACTGAGCATTTTAGGAACTGCACTGAAGCACTTAAGAATTCCCTGAAAACACTCTGTGTATTTAGCAGTTCTTTACAGCCCATATTTTTGTTAGCCTTATATATGTTTTTTTGTCCTCCAGAATTCTTCCCCTACAACTGGAAAAATGAAGACGCCTCTAAGTGCACTAAATACTTTATATATATTTAAAATTAAACTGAGGCAAAGACGCGATGGTTGCTTACATCTGCTGCTTTAGAAATGTCTGAGGAATTAATAAAGAAAGACAAAGCGATGCAGATTACTGTGTCAGATTCTCCCATTTCTGGGTCTCCCTTTGACTGCATTTATTGAGGTTCATCTGTTGATTGTCTTTTTTCCCCCCACTGTGCCTCAGTTTCTTTTATAGGGATTCTTTGATGGGAAGGAGGAATATGCGGTCTACTTCAATCGGATTTGTGTGTGGCTTCCCTTTACTAATATTGGAGAATGTCAGTGAAGTTGTTCAGAATGTCTATGCACTCTACAAATATCAAACTACTACGAGTAGACTGATGTAATAAGACTTGATCACAATTTCAGTGTGTAAATTGTTGTTGAAAGAACAAATCTGCATGTCCTCACTATCACGTCAGTGGCCTGTACTGCACAGTAGCTGTTATCTGTGGCTTCACTTACCCCGAGATCAGCAGTCACACAAAGGTGGTTACCAGCTGGGTGCAGATGACTTCATGTCATGGTGACGTGAATATTTTCCAAAAAAAAAGAAAAAAACAGTCAGCAGGTGTTGGAGATTTAGATGTGTTGATCTGTTATCTCAAACATAGCTCCAGAGCCGGACAGGTGTGCAGCGTGTTACCTGGTAAACGTGGTTTTCAGGGTTAAGTTAAGGCTCAAACAGGTGGACAGGCTGAGTTTTCATTAATCCTAAACTCAGCATCTGTCTCTCACACACACACACACACACATATATTTATATTGGGTGTGTGTGTTGTATTATTGTTCTAATACTTGTGATGATTTTTCAAAGACACCCCAAAAGATCAGCTTGTGAGGTCATGAGTTTGTCCCCCTAAGGCTCAGTTAAACTGCAGGGTGCATGATGTACTGTGTTAGCAAAAAGGTGCATGTGTAGTGTAGCTAGTGAATGCAGTTTGGTGCTCCATCAGCAAGTTATCCATGAAAACTAGGAAACTGCACGATGACTTAACAGTGTTGGAGTCGGCCTCATGTTCCAACTTGAAGTGTGCGACAGAGTGCTGTACGTGACACCAAATTGGTGAGTTAAACGACAATATGAACGTTTTAATTTGGTCTTTGTTATATCGGTGTGACATCCTTTTTGACATGTGTTTGCAAACATTGTATGAATTACAGCTGGACTGTGTTTGGGTCTAACATCATGCTAATTAAAAGCTTTCCTTAAGACCATCACGATGTATTCTCTGATAACTGTATCTGAGAAAACCTCCATTAGTGAATTTTTAATCGAGCACTACACAAGTTTGTCAGATTTTCTACACTTCATGTTGAGGCTTACAAATGAAGGTGCTGTAAAAAAAAAAAAAAAAAAAGCCAAACAATAATAAATCTAATTAGTTTGAAGTTCATCTGTGTTGCTGTGCAAACTGATGAGCCACAATATTGGTCATCTCAAGGTTTCACAGGTGAACACGAGTCCTGCCATTTATGCAGGTGTTGCAGAGCAAGCACACATCATAGGACAACTTTACACATGTGAGACTACAGCCATAAAACTAAAAGAATACTTGGTGTAGTTCAGCACCTTTGCAATTTAAAGTGATCCAGATCAACGAAACTTTGAATCTCCAATTTTCATTAAATTTAACTTAGTTTTTGTGTAATCTCACTGACAAACAGCCACAAGACTGAGAATAGGATACAAAGTGCCTGTAGATAACAAGTATCGTACTTATAGAGATCTTAGCTCATAGGCGCCACACAGCACGGTGGGCTGGACCAGTACAACCGTAACAAATGTGTAAAAACAAAAAACTCCAGTTTTCCCGCTCTTTAAATTTGTGACTGTTTTCACATTTAGTTTCCATTTTGCTCACTCCCAGCATCATTCTTGAACTCTATTGAGCCGCTTCAGATTCATCTTAGATCTTGTGCTGGGCCTCGGTGCAGCTGCTTTGTGTACTTTGAAACCTCGGCTGCTGGCTGCACTCATGGAGGTTTGAGCAGGAGGTGGAGCTTCAGGGATGTCCGTTGCAGGGTCAGTTTGCAGGGGTTTTTGACACTGATCTTGCCCTTGGGTCAAATATGACTCCTCTGTTCTTTATAGTCAAGTTAAACCATTTTGGTTGGGGGGGGGCGTAAACTCTGAGTGTAGGATCTCCCCCCCCCCCAGCAGATATATTTAGTAATAAATTAACTTACACATACGGCAATGTTATTAAATAATTTATTTATAGAAATGGCTTCTTAGTTTAATGTTCATAAGAAAGAAAGTGTTAAAGAACCATATGGTTCAAAATAACATCAAGTGCAACAGAAGAACACAAAAAAAAAAAAAAAAAAAAACCACAACATGACAAAATAATATAACATTTCTGGCACTTAGTGTGTTTCGGGAAATGCTGCCTCCATATTGTCAGTTTTTCCTGTAGCTACATCTGATTTATTAACATTTTTGATGGCACGTTCAGGATCAATCTGAAATGATTTCACAGAGTCCAAACATGAATTGTATCACCCATCACGTTCTTCTTTAGACACGCTTCAAGGTCCACATTTACAAAAGGAAGAGTTGCCATTTTTCAGGTGCTCCAATTGTTAATAAACCTGCCTGCTGATTCAGGAATGCACTCAGCGTGACACACACACACACACACACACACACACACACACACACACACACACACACCACTGTTTGAGGAACATGAAGCCTCACACTAAACTGCTCGCTGAAACTTTTATCAGCAGGAGCCGAACTCTTCGATCCACTTTTCGTACTTCTCCAGGTCAGCTGCAGAAACGGATTTGGACACTTTCCTCAGAGCCGACTCAAAGTCCTCCATGGTGGTGGGCATGTGCATCTCATCCCGGGAAATGTTACGGATCTCTTCTGGTGTGAGGCCTTCGATCCTTCGCCTCATGGCCATCAGAGATGCATCCCTGCGCCATCACACAACAGCAGTTTCATTTAAACATTCATTTTTCAAAAGACTGACATTCCAAAAGTTGCAGCTATTTGTGGAGATTATTCAACGTCTCTCTTCAGCACCCAAGAAGATAAAGTTTTAAGCAAGCGGCACAGGCTAACAGCAGATTAGGATTTGAGTCCACTAATCAATCAGACTTCAATTTGTCCACTTTAGCCAGCAGATTAACATTAGCTAACAATCAGGAAGCACAGAGGCCAGTGTGGGCGAACAGGGTTTTGACAAACATCAGCAGAGTAATGGATTCAGAGGGAGAATCTGGTTTGGGCTCAAATCTGACTGAACTTTCTGCCATTTGGACGGTGTTAGCAAACACCAGCTTTAGCGCTAACACGGATGAATTGCAATCTGTCTTCTGTAGCAAAGTACCGCCCTGAGTGGGTAAGCTATAGAACCCGACTGATTTATGAAAACAGAAGTAGTAAAGAAGAGAAACACACATTTGTTCATGTTTCAAGAAAGTCCCCCAAAATCTGTATCCGTCCTTAAAAATCCAATATCGGCCGGCTCTAGTAAGTTCAGTTATTTATCAACACTCCTGTAGCTGATCTGGTACCTATATTTAAATCAGTTTCTCAGCTAACCTTCTGAACTGAGAGTTTCAGGTTACAGTTAACTCATGTCTCAGTAGAAATGCTAGTTGTCCACCTTACCTGATGGCTTCAGAAAGGATTATGAAATGAGACTGAAATTCAAAAGGTGCGTTAGGTGGATTTGCAACCACTCGAGTGCTCCAAAACTAACTCAGTCCTGACAGATAGTCTCATTTGTACGAGACATATAACATACAGTAAATACAACAGTACAAACAGAATAGTGCAGGGCAGTCACATGTATCACCGATTTGACTGATGTGAGCTTCCAAACATGCTCAAATGCCACGAACAGAATGAAGACTACAGCTCATTTAACCACCACGGCCAACATTTAATATCAGTGTTAAGCTTGGTGTAAAAACTTCATTTTGAAAAATGCACTGACCTGCACACGTTAGTGATGTCAGCTCCTGAATAACCCTCCATCTGCTCTGCGATCTTGTCCAAGTCCACGTCGCTGGCCAGCTCCAGCTCCCTCAGGTTAATCTTGAGCAGCTCCACTCGCCCCTTGGCTGCAAACAAAGAGCCAACAGTAAGTACAGCAAGGAGGAAATGTAATATTTTCTGCTATCATCAGCAATATTTAGATGAAGAAAAAAAGGTCATAATTTACTCAGCATTGTTAGCAATTTAGCGCTTCCGATTATGTTGGGACTATAGCAGACATTGGACCAGGCGGCATTCAGCCGTGAGTTTAAGTTACTTTTTAAAATTTTTTAAGTGGAACAGAAAGGTAGTTTTAAAAAGCTGGATGTGCCGTCAGCTGTGTGCTTCATATCAGTGGAATGTGAGAAATGTGGGGGCTCAGCGGATGATGTTTGCCACCGAGGCTAGTAAGTTAATCTGTTATGACCCTTTTATTATCGAGTTATTAAAACATGTGAAACTAAAGAGTTTGTTTATTCCGTCATGCTCAACAAAATGCTTTTTGGTTGTTGAAGAACTATACAGGTCAGATTGGACTCTGTGGCAATGTTCACATTTCATTGCCTACAAAGTGGGAATCAGTAAAACAGTTGTACTTGAAGGAAGAGGAATATAGATCCGCTTCTCCAGGCGCCTCCTCAGAGCCTCGTCAATGTCCCACGGAAAATTGGTGGCAGCCAGGACCATCACCATCTTTGAAGGGTCGTCGTTCTCAGACGCTCCACCAACACCTGCACAAAAGCCACAACAGAAAAACCCTCAAAACAAGTTTTCACCGAGAGGCAAATACATTTAACACACATAAAAATACTGCATATAATTCAAATGAAGCTTCTTTCAACCATTTTTCAGTCATTCAACAGAAAAAGAAAATGTTAAGACCAAATAAATTTTTGCATGTAAACGTTTTGATTGATTTTGAGCATCTGGAGAGATGTTATACCATCCATCTGCACAAGCAGCTCTGCCTTCACTCTCCTGCTGGCTTCATGCTCCTCTGAGGTTCCTCTGCGGCTGCACATCGAGTCAATTTCATCAATGAAGATCGTGGTGGGAGCATAAAAACGTGCCTGTACAGGGACACGTGTAATGACTCAGTTCAAGAAAAACAAGTGTTTTTTTTTTTTTTTTTTTTAATGTTAAGAGAAACTGTTATACGTTTAACACACAAGAATATGGCAAAGTTATTTTGTTCACAAAAGTTGCTTAACTGAATGTCAGAGCAGGTTTTATTCAGTTTATTGACTACGTGAAATGAGACGAGACACTTTTAGAACTAAAGGTGCAGTGGGTGAATTCAACCACTAGAGGGCTCTAAAACTAACTCATTCCTGACAAATTAAATACCACTAATGATGACAAAAACAGTTATAAACAAAACACTGACAGTCCAATGTATCTGAACTTACCATTTCAAAGAGAAGGCGAACCAGCTTCTCAGACTCTCCTCTGTACTTAGAGGTCAGAGTCGATGAGGAGACGTTGAAGAACGTGGTTCTACATTCGGTGGCAACCGCTTTAGCCAGAAGTGTTTTCCCTGTGCCTGGAGGTCCCACCATAAGTACACCCTAAAGAAGAACTTCCATGTAAAAGGAATACATGCAACAGAAGGAATGACAAACCAGTGTTGGGATCACTACCTTCCAGGGTCTCCGTATTCCTTTAAAAAAAGCTGGCATCCACATCGGCAGTACGACTGCTTCTTTGAGGAGTTTTTTTGCATCTTCCAAGTCTGCAATGTCGTCCCTGTAACACAGGTTAGACTGAGATTACATGTGAAAACTCATGCCAAGAAAGATGGATTAACCTCTACAGGACACACATTCTAAGTAAGCAAGGTGCTTACGAGGCTGCCGCCTGGTGCAGAGCGTGGCAGCCTCTGAGGCTATAAAGTGAAGCCAGAGCAGAAGTGCCAAAAAGCTGCAGTTCCTTTAATAGAGGAAAGATCAAAGACTAAAGATTAATCATTCAAGTTATTAACTAGTTCTCTGTAGATCAGTTCTAAGCACCACTTCAGTGGAAAGTAGTTTTCCCTTAGCTCTCTTATGTTAAATGTCTTGTGTTAGCCTGTTTCCCTGACATCAAAAACTAAACTGACTTTTTTTATGAACAAAAAAGAAAGAAAGAAAAGAAAGAAAGAAAGAAATCCCAACCTGTTCACCATATTGATACAGCTGGATGTTGGAGATATTGATGATCAGCATTCATGTAGTTCACCTACCATTTAATATTTGGATTTTGAGATATAATATCCCTCTCCAGAGCTTCCACGAGGTCTTTATCATATCCTGCCCCATCAAACCTCTTTGCTTCTTTCTCCTGGACATCGCCCTTGTTCTGAGAGGCAGACAAAATCAATAACTAAATATAAAAATAAGTAGATGGATAAGAAAGAGATATTCTTCCCAGTTCCCTGAATGAATCCCCTGACAAAAACAAACAAAAAACAAACTGGAATGACAGGTTAGGCAGTGAGTACACAGCGTGTGATTCTGTTTGATCAGCAGTACTTTGTGTCTGAATGTTATGTGGTATTATAATAGAGAAGGCGCTGGTGTGTTGCAACCTGAAACCACCAACACGTTGTTCACCTTATCATCCTTTGCTTTGCTGGCAGCCTCTTTGGGTTCTCTCTTTTCTTTGCCCTTGGAAGGCCTGCTTCTGTCGCCATTGGCTCCTCGGGGCAGGTGCCTCTGCTGGGCCTTCACAGCCACACTCAGGCGGTTGTTTGGAGGTTTGCTGTCTTTATAAGGGTTCGAAGGACGCCTGACAGGACAGGGAGAATGTCTGGAGAAAAGAGAGGCAAGATTGTGGCATTAATTTCAACTGCAAGCCATTAATTTTGAGGGGTTTTAAACATTCTTTTTGATTTAGTTGTTGTATTAAATTTCAACATTTAATCCCATCCATCTATTTTCTTCCGCTTATCCAATCAAGGGTCACGGGGAGGCTGGAGTATTATCCCAGCTACCATAGGGTGAGAGGTGGGGTACCCCCTAGACAAGTCAGTCTGTTGCAGACATTTAATCCCATATACAAATGTGTTTACCAAGAGCACGGACAAGAGAAAAGCCAACTAAAGAGCTGAATACCATAATGTCTGATTTGGCTATAGTTAAGTTGATGCCACATTTTCTTAAAAGAAAAAAAAAAAAAAGTTAAGGACGTGAACGATCAAGAATCTCTTGTGAGTGTCCTCGTTGAAGATTGTAAACTAGCATTTTTTTGATGGCCAAACACACAAAACAGCCTCAGCAGTAATAAGTACAAGTCCACCCAGTCCTGAGATGTATTCATCCATCAGGGAGAGCTGAAGGAATGCTCAGCACTGGCAGTAGACTGAGGAATCAACAGTTATTAAATCCATGGCTCAAGTTCCACATCGGAACACCAGCAGCTCCAACTTTTCCAGACTCTCAGCACAATCTGCTTTCCGTTTCCATTCCCAGCAACTTCTGAGAATGGGGGGGCGGGGGGGACCAGAAACCAGCACCTAAATGACAGTTCCATGAAAACAGCCAACACGACAGAGACAAACATGTTTACAGCCTGCACAAAAGCATTTTTGGTTTCTATGGATAATTTCGCTCTTTATGACTGTACAGTGGGTGATTAAAAAAAAACACATCCACCTAGAAACTGTTGTTTTGTTCATGGCCACTCTGACAGGAATTCCCACACAAGCAGCTGTAGCCTGACAAATAATATAACCTGCTAGGTTTAGTGAGTAAAAAGCTAGCATTTCATTAGACTCTAACTCAGCACTGATTTGTGTGTTTTTGTCTTACAAACATACAGTTTATTGACCCAGTCTGCAAACCAAGCTTGCTAGCACTAGCAGATAACTCCACCCTCCCAATTCAAGTAAGTTTTATTTATACTGTATAGCACCAACAGTCATCTCAAGGTGATTTTATATTGTAAGGCAAAGAGTCGACAATATTAGAGAGAAAGAACAATCAGACAATCCCCTGTGAGCAGCATTTGACAATGGTGGGGTAGAAGAACTTCCTTTTAACAGGAAGAGACCTCTGGCAGAGCCAGGCTTACTGGGAATTTAGACTTCAGCGGGAACTCTACGCTGTAACCGGAAAGCCCTCTGAACCCTCCGCCGTAACCTGACGTGCACCTCCTGAGAAATAAAAAACTACACATAAGGAACACGATCGACGTTCAGCACGGCTGATCCCACCTGTGCATCTCCGGCTACTTTTTAAGCACAGTTTAATTTTATCAGTGAGAGAATAACAATCATTGTCTCAATATAAGAAACTATAATCATATCAATATAAGGACTCAAATATCAGCAAATTCCTGGATGAATATTGTTGAAACCGAATGGACATGAGGAACAACTAGAGGGGCAAATATGTTTGCACCCACAATGAGCTGACCACAACAAAAAGCGAGGACCCAGGTGGGAAGAGTCCCAGGATTTTACTTGTTTCTACTGGCCGGCACCACATGTAAAACACTGGGACAGGACCACATGGTAATTAACACATAAAGCATCTGCACAAGCATAAATGCTGCCAACAATGTCAGCCACTTACACGGGGCTCTACAAAGATTCAGCACAGAAGTCTAAATCAGGTTTTGGGGAGGGGCAGCCATCTGCCACAAACAGTTGAGGGGGGTGGGTGGGGGGGGGGGGGGGGGGAGATGTTCAAAATGTGGAGAAAAAAAAAGTAATGAAACAGTCGCCATGTTCATCACACATAAGCCAAAGTGGCAATTAAGCTCTAAAAGTGTTGACGATACAATGACTTCTATCCAGTAACGATAACACAAATTATCCACATTCAGATGTTCGTGTCACAACACAGGATGCAGCAAAAAATGTTTCAAGCACACTGATCAATTTAAGAAGCCAAAATCAAAATGATAATTTCATAATAAAATTAAAGAAAGTAAATCTGCTGCTGTCAGTGTCACCACGATCAACAACCTGTCCAAGCCTGCAGGAAAAGTCAGCTAAATTCTACTGAGGCCATACTAAGATTTAATTATGGAGTTATTATTATTGAAATGCTCAATGAAAAGATAGTAATACAACCAAAATTATTAACATTATTAGGACACACCAGCGTAATAGCAAATATGACCCCTCTTGACTGATATTGGCTAACAGATTGTATTTACATGTTAGTGGCTGATCATCATCTGCTGCGTACTATTTACGCCGTGTTGGCAAACTGGTAAAAACTGAAGAGCTGAGCAGCGCACCCCCAGAACAGTTAAAACCAGAATAAAATGAAGGAAAAAAAAAAAAATAAAGAGACTGAAGTTTACAAGAAATGTTTCTGGAGGGCAGAGGAGGAACAAAAGCTCACAGAGGCTCAAGTTCACTGATCTCAATCATATGACTACATCAGAGCTATTGTTCTTGGCTTACACAACACCCGTCACAATCCAGAAAACTGCAAAATTAGACCAGAACCAGATATACAGTGTTCAGAAAGTGTCAGAACTGGAAGCACAGTAAATTTCCTAAGCAATGAATAAGCAGAAAATAGATTTATGTAAATAACCAATGCAGTACCTCTGCTCCACATGCAAAGGCCTTATTTCAAAGTCATCGTGGCTGCTCGGTTTGGCAGGTGTCGTGTCCAGCTGAAAGTTCTCTAGAGTTGACATTATGTCCTGAACTTGTTGATTCTCTTCACTGATTTCTTGCCACAGCTGAGAGAGAAACACATAACGCACACACACAAATAAGAGACGTTGGAATTCCCTCCTCATACGATCAGATAAATTATGAGCGCTACATTTACCTGCTGCCATCTCTGCTGAAAACTGCTGTCTCCCATTGTGTACACATACTTCTTGATTTGTTCAAGCAGCCCATGATAGAGAACGCTAGCTGAGCTGTAGTTTCCCAGCAGGGCGTATTCCCGGGCCAGCTTCACGTTCTCACTGATTTCCCGTAGACTCATTCTGCTGTGGAAACAGACAAGTTGGCACACAAAGTTATAGGGCGAACAGGTCAGAGTGGACATGTTCCCGATAATGAGAGAAGGGGTGTTAAGTAACCATATAGAAAGCAGCAAGTGTCCAATGTAATCCACAGAACCGGGGGTCAAAAACCTTTGGTGGAACTACCTGTGTTTCCATCACAAATGCAGGCAGGATCTACATTAGGTTTCACTTCTATAATAAAAAAGCCTAAACTTGAGGTTTAGTTTTCTTCCACTGTAAAAAAAACAAAAAAACAAGACATTTCTGTTCTGTATTGTTGTCTTTTGACACAAACATGAAGCTAAAGGGAAAAAAAAAAAAAAAAAGATCCTACAATACATGGACTAGTCTAAAAGTACAGGTCTTGTTAAGCAATGGGCAGAAATGGAAAAAGGTGGCAATAAGGCAAAAACCTTTTAATTCTCCCTGCGCTTCACAGGTGCTGCTGATTTGTCTTTGTTTTGCTGCTTTCACTGTAAACAGGTTTGTATCTTCTATGTTAAGCGCACTGTGTTTCCATGTAAGGAAATGTGCTATATAAATAAAACTGCCACTGCTATTTGCACTGTCAGACGGCCCAGGCACACAAACACCTTACACACAGACAGGAACTTTACACACCGATGATACCGTCCGTATTTACGACACACGTGCACAGTTTAAGACGTAGTTACACGTTCAGTGAAACTTAAAACAGTTGATAAGTGTGACCATCACGTCCCACTTTAACTCGCTTGTCCACAGATTAGACGGAGCCTCGCCCAATTATAACCCAACTGTTAAACGCGAAACTCGAGTCCACCCTTGCAACAGTTTCCCTGTTTGTAGGAGACTACAGCAAATTTAACGTCTGGCAAAATAACCTGACTAGTTAACGCTGGTGTGCGTTAGTACGCAGTAGTGGTGACGTTCACGACAACCGACGCAGTTTTAAGTTTGAATTTCCAGCCGGCTGGCTGGAAAGTGTAAAAACAAAACTTGATGAACACCGTTGTTCAAACAACGCTAACATAGTTTTGACACAAACCTGGCGGACGGCGCATTTATGCTCAGCTTTTCCAACAAGCGGCTGTTTTAGCGAGTCCTGCCGCGGCCGGAGTTCACAGACAGGGTGCTGGAAGAGCCCAACCAACCGAAAAAAAAGAATCCGACGATCCGGGAATATTTGTAGTCCAATTCCTGACGGAAGTTTGTCACAGCGCACGTTCCGTATGCACACCACCTGGGGGGGAAAAGTTTTAACTTCCGTTTTCTACCTTCAAAATAAAACCGCCAAACGGTATATAGATGTAAAACAGTACATAAAATACAACGAAGAGAGACCAAAAATACACTAAGAAACTAACAAAAATAAATTAATACAACAAATTCACTTCGTGATCACTACTACTACTAACAAGAAGAAGAAGAAGGTTATCATAATTAATATATCCTAATGATTTTTCTTGCAAAAGGTAGCCATCAGTTATCTGCCATCACCAGTTATCTGCCATCACTAGTGATGGCACAGTTACCTTGAAAAAGTAATCCGATTACTGATTGCTCCTTTAAAAAGATTACTGATTACTTAATTTTAGAAGTAACTAAGTTAGATTACAAGTTACTTTATTAGTTACATTCAACAGCTGCTGGTGCCAAAAAGTGATCATCTGCCATAAAGTGATTCCAATGTTTCTATGTGCTTTAATGTGTAATGTCTTTGCTGTGCAGTCAGCACAATTTATGACGGGCTTATATATTAAATGAAGAAATAACTTGTTTTTCAAGAATCTTTAGCAGTCTGTGTTATTGCAAATACATTATAATCAATCCAGTGTTGTTTGGCCACTTAAAATATCTTTATAGAACTGTGATGTTATATTTGTTTTGATTTCTGCAGCCTTCTGAGCCAGATTTCTGTTTAAAAGGACATTTTTAATGTCAATGACAGTTTTTACCTTGATTAAAAACGAATATATAAAAGTCACTCTGCCAGAAACTGATTGCAGCTTCTACCTTTTGATACAAATGCTCTTTCTCGCTCAAAATGACCTGATATCATTCATAAGAGCTATGTTTGACATGTTTCGCAGATTATAGGTCAACAACTCATTTACAGCCATTTAAATGCAGGCAATCATTTTTGGCACATACTGAAAATCTCTTTATAGCACAACACCGGCAGCACCCTCCGCTGCCTCAACATAAAAATGAGCAGCACGAAACGAGAGCGAGTCAACCATGTTTAACCTTTATTGTCTCCTTTTGGAAAATTTTATCTTGGATATGGACATTATCACAGCCCAGTGATTAAACATCAGGAACACACACACACACACACACACACACCACACACACACACACACACACACACACACACACACACACCAAGAACACTGCACAATAACCTGTGACACACAAAATACTTTTTAACCCAAGGATCCATACACTAACTACAACAAAAATTGTATACAAAGGTGTAATGAGCTACAATGATGAAGTAATAACATTATAGCCAGAGGGTCAAAGGTTATTTTAGAAACTGTAGCTTTTTTTCAAGAACATCTATACTTGAAGCTTTTTCCACTGTCACAGCTACAACTGTCATGGCTGGGAGCTAGTGGACTCAAACAAGCAGAACTCCAAGGTTAGAATTTGACTCTGTTTATTTACAATGTGCAGGTGACGAGGGGGAAAAAAAGCAGGAAAGCCTTCTTTTCTCTTGGGGTCCAGTCCAGTTCACAAGAAAACCCACTCTGACACTCTCCTGTGATGGTCCTCTGGTCCAGAGCTCACATCCACATATCCCATATGACACGTTCTTGACTCCTTTCTCCAGATACCTGAGCATAAAGACAAGAGGGCATAAGATCAGCAAGCTGGTGCGTAAAAGCAGCAGGAAACCTGAAGAAGTGCCGTCAGCACTGTTTACGGCAACGATACGCCACCAGTCAGCTTAAGTAGGAGACCAGATGAGCCAGAAACAGGTGTGTCTCCTTACTCCCAGGTGAGTCAGATAACGAGGGTGAAGATGTGGATCGCGCTCCACCCCTCAAACTTGAGACCAGAGAACATACACACAGGAGAGGAGAGAGAGAGCCAGGAGGGTGGAGGGACCATGACAACAACTTTGTGTTCCATGAGAATGAACCGTATTGGTCAAATGTGCCATCACAGACTTTGACTCTGTTTTTTTTTGTTTGTTTGTTTGTTTATTTCATTAAACTAATGAACTACTGCTATAATGGTGGGTGCTTTCAAATTTTCATATGTGATGTGATCACAGAAGCCCTGCTCACCTGCTCCGGGTGGCAGCCAATCAGGAGAAAGATGGATTAAAAAGAGGGGAAAAGATGATGGAACAGGTGGTTTCACACAGTGGATGAACTGAAGGTCTGCACCAAGGTCCAGTAGAAGATAAAGAAGAGCTTATTTTGAGTTGTGATTTATGCAAAGCTACTCTAGCAGAAATCTGGAGCTGGAAATTAGTATAGTATGTGACTGAAATGAAAGTGTGTGGATACTGCAGATGGTTAAAATCCTCTCAGCTCTGCAGTATCTAGAGTTGCTGTGGGAGACATGAAGAATCTCTTTCTTCCTTCCTCTGTGCCCGGATCAAAACATGTATTTAAAATGGGCTGTCGTACAAAAAAGGCACACGTACTCATCAGTCACAGTTTGCTTATGATGGCTCTCCTGCCTCCTTCATGTCGTGGTAATTGGGTTTCACCGCTAGGAGTCCTCCTTGCAAACCATCAAACTGCGTGGCACTCCAGCCCCGTGTACTTCCATATTTTTACCAGCACATGGCGCTGTTTGGTATATTTTTCAAAGCTGCGGAAGAGCTGTTTATTACAAGAGAAAAGTTGGACAAAGTTTTGAAGCAAACACGTTAATACCATGAGTATATGCAGACATTAATATCAATGATTTAGTAATTATAGCAGTCTTAACTCTCTGCACTACAATACAAAATGCTTTTCTGTTTAATGAATGACTTTAATTAATACTCTGTAGCACATGTTAGCTTTAAAGGTTAGATGACAACATTTGGTTTCATTCTTTTTGGGGTGTTTTGGAATTTCTTGCTAAGATGGATTTGGTGCTCATGGTGTCTCTATTTCTCACCATTATCTGTAAACACAGTAGTGGTGATACGGCAGTGCACTGCCTACTGCGTCTGTACAGTGACAGCATTGTACAGATTTGTTATCCATTATTGAAAAGGGAGTGAGATTTCACACCAGCCTAACTGAGCTCAATGTGACAGAGCATGTACAGTAAGCTTTGCAGGCATCCTTTGTTTGTCTTTGTTTAGCACCTGTGCAGGTTTACTGAGTAGGTATTCTTTGTGTGTGTGTGTGTGTGTGTGTGTGTGTGTGTGTGTGTGTGTGTGTGTGTGTGTGTGTGTGTGTGTGTGTGTGTGTGTGTGTGTGTGTGTGTGTGTGTTGCAGTGATTCATCAGTCATTAGTGCAGCCTAGGCAGTGCCATAGATCTCTTTAGCTGTCTAAGCTTTAGATTCTAGTTTGCTGCAGGCCTGGAACTTTTGTTATGAAAATATTGATCTGAATTTCATAATGAGACTAATAATAGAATATAGAATAGAATAGAAAGAGGACGGGGTCTTGGCTCACGTAAACAGACCAAAAGCTGATATAGTAAATGTCTCACAGCTGCACCATTTTACTGACTGTATTTCAGTAAAAACAGGATTTAAGAAGTGCTACTTAGAAACCATATTTCCATTTAACTGTATTTGAACAAATGGAGAACAACAGGAGACTAAAGAAATGTCTAAAAGGAATCAAATCCACAATAATGTGATTTTAAAACACATTTTAAAATACCTAAGGCACTAATTGTCTTTATGTTTTAATAGATTATTATATGTGTTTTGTTTCTGTGAGTGACACATTGGCTTTAATCCACTTCCTTACCACAAACCGCAGGAACAAATGATAATTTCCTCTGTCCTGGAAACAGCTCATCCGTGTTGCTGGCAGTGATCATGGAGACCACAGGGGTGCCATTAGACTTTGGCTCTTGCCGTGTTCTTACTTTGGCTTTTAGTCTAGATTACTGGAACTGGATTCAGTCTTCAATGTGTTTTTACAGCACATACAAAACAGCCGAATCTCCAAATAAGCACCCCCGAAGAAATATCATTCACACATACAAAAAACTTTTTTTTTATGTTGGCAATAGTGAAACAAAACTAATATCAAATAGATTTTATGGATTTTTTTTTTTAAAGTGCTTGAATATTGGATATAATGCTTGAAACTGTAACAGTTTTTTTTTTAATGAAAAACTATCTGATTGAATAGTTATGAGCTGGAGAAATAAAATGAGTCGTAAAGTCTAAAATGAAAATTTCTCCACCTGGGTCGGGCCTGCGTGACTGCATGTGACCTGTCAGTCTATTTGTGACCCCACCCCTCCCCCAAAGACAGAGAGTTGCTGTTTTTAATGAGTGTAGACTGGAAAATTGCAAATTCCAATTATGGATAAGACAAGTATGGAATTACATTTAGGTCAAAAGTCATGTGCGAGGAAAAAACATAGTAATGCAGGTATTCATTCCTTGAGAATAAATTCAACAGCTCGTGTGCGTAGAACTCAGCAGCCGAGCGCACAAAGGCCATTTCTCAATATGCGTACTTGTGTGGACTCTCAGTCCAAGTACTGCTCCAATTCAAAGTTCACATAAAGGCAAGTTCGCTCAAAATACCCGGATGTGTTCTTGCTCCGCCCCTTCTATCGAGTCTGCATCGGTGGTGACTTGTGTGGTCTTGGTGCAGCCAAGTATCCCAGAATGCATTTCGAACGAAGCTCAAACCCAGCAATGGCGGAGTAGGGCGGCTAAAACTATGAGTAAATTTTGAAATATTACTGCTTCTGTGACACAAAATAAACTTTTACGGTGTTTTCAGGCGAGAATGTAGATGCGTAAACATCAAATATCTGCTCAGTTTATCAAGATGTTGCTTAATTGCAAAAGTGCTCCGACGTTTTCGGAGATTGTGCTGCTCTAACAGCAGAGGCTCGCTATACGCGGGGAGAACGCCTGACTCCCAGGACACTGTTTTCAAAACTCCTGCTGGTTTTCGCCGCTGAGCGGAAGTTAAACACAGATAATTCACTCAGATGATCTCTAATAGCTGATGTTTGGTTAATTTCAGTGTTTTATTTGTTTCTGAGCAAATCGATAAAATTTATATTAAAAATATTTTACTCAGGAAGGAACATGAGGGAAAATCGCGGCATGTTGATGGTGTTAATGGAGATCGTGAAGACTGATGGCAAGCCTGCTCTAGAAATGATCAAATTATATGTTTTAAAATTTAAATATTTATTCAACTGTATTCTAAACATCTGTCTGTAAGTGGTGGAAGTCTTCTGTAATAGAAACATCATTTTAACATCTGACCTGAACTGAACTGATGGGCACACTATGCAGCCAATCACACAGGGGGACATGGGATTATACCATTATGTTAAAGCAGAGGGGGAGGTAAATGTTCCACCGTGCGTGGGCGTAATCCAGATACAGACAGCAAGACGGCAGACAGCGGTGCAAAAACCCAAGAATGTGAGTGATACCCATTAAAGAAGCAGCATTTGGCTGCAATTTAAACAAAATGGAAATAGCAGATCAGAGTGGCGTCACTGTAAACTGAAAATTAGAATTAGAGCAGATTCCACCACAAACCTGCACCGACATGTCAGAACTGTCCATCCCTTGGTGCAGCTGGAGTAAAGAGGGCAAGCCAGGTCTCAGTCTACTGACCCTGGTGATTCTGGTCCCGAACAAACAGCTGTTGTGGCATCCACCACCCTCCCCGAAACTGCAACTATAACCCGTCCTACTGCAACATTAAAAGTTTATTTAAAATGTTAAACAAAAGAATGTTCTTTTTTTTTTTTTAAACAAATGACAAATGCACAAAATAAAGCAATTATAAAGTTTATCATAAAAAAGACTGAAGGCAAAAGGTCTTCTCAGCACACAAACCATTCTTTTTTGCTTATTTAGGCTAAAATATCAGGCTACAAATGATAACACACACACACACACACACACAGACACCCTACTCAGTAAACCTGCACAGGTGCTAAACAAAGACAAACAAAGGATGCCTGCAAAGCTTACTGTACATGCTCTGACACGTTGAGCTCAGTCAGGCTGGTGTAAAACCTCACTCCCTTTTCAATAATGGATAACAAATCTGTACAATGCTGTCACTGTACAGCAGAGGTGGGAAGTAACGAAGTACAAATACTTCGTTACTGTACTTAAGTAGATTTTTCAGGTATCTGTACTTTACTTAAGTATTTATTTTTCTGACTACTTTTTACTTTTACTCCCTACATTTTTACGCAAGTATCTGTACTTTCTACTTCTTACATTTTCAAACAGACTCGTTACTTTTTAACGTCAGAGAGAAGTTTGCATTTCCGGTCAGTGCGCCTTCAAATATAAAACGATCTGAGCCTAAATGGAGGAATAATAACATATAAGAGACAATCGTACTGCGTATCCTCCATCACCGGGGCTTATCTCGTACAAAGGGATTAAATACGCAAACCCATATAATTAATGTATCATTTATAGCGCTATAATCGGGCCGGACCGAGTCCGTAAGTTGCGCTGCGGCACATAAACAGCTTAGCTAGCGCTACTGAAGAGGAGTGAGCATGAAGGGATTAACGTGTGGCAGGTAAATGCAACGTTTCTAAATGCTCAACAAATATCAGCAAACACACAAAGTGTGTGCAGTTTGTCACACAGTGTGTCTGCTAGCTAAAAGAAGAGCTGCTGTATTTCAGGGAGAGCAAAGAGAGAGAAGTTCACTCAGAGATGGAGAAAGAGGACAGGAGAGGAAGAAGAGAGGTTAGAGTTAAAGGTAAGGACTGGAAAACAAACTGAAGTATGCTGACTTTGTGTAATTCAAAGATTCTATGAAAATGCTGCAGTTTAGTGTTTAATAAATAGGTTAGTTTGTTGTACTGTATTTACAGTAAAGCTCTGTGTTGGACTGGAGCACAGTGTTTGTGTTCATGGTCAGAGTTACAGGTTACATCAGTGCAGCAGAGATGAGTTTGAATCAAAGCTGCTGATGCTGAGATTCATTCACTGAATCCAACATTTCTACAGCCTGTATGCTGTCAGTGTAGGGGATGGAGATCAGCTCAGATAGCTGTGAAATACTGGGTGTTTAGGTGGAGGCACAGTCACCCTCTACTATGGAGGACACAGAGAACAGAGCTGTGCTTAAATTCCCTTTCACAGTTTGTGTCCTACATAACAGATTCAAGCCGAGTGCATTCATTAGAATTAAAATTTAGATTGGAATAACATTTGTATTCTCATGTACTATTTTATATTATTACAATAATATATAATGAGGTTCGGTTTGTTTTACACAAAAATAGCAGGTAGAAACATCCTCCAAAGAACTACTTTTACTTTCTTACTTTGAGTACATTTCAGAGCCTGTACTTTTTTACTTTTACTTAAGTAGAGAAGTTGAACCAGTACTTCGACTTTTACTAAAGTATTTTTTAACATAAGTACTTGTACTTCTACTTAAGTACAGAATGTCAGTACTTTTGCCACCTCTGCTGTACAGACGCAGTAGGCAGTGCACTGCCGTATCACCACTACTGTGTTTACAGATAATGGTGAGAAATAGAGACACCATGAGCACCAAATGCATCTTAGCAAGAAATTCCAAAACACCCCAAAAAGAATGAAACCAAAATGTTGTCATCTAACCTTTAAAGCTAACATGTGCTACAGAGTATTAATTAAAGTCATTCATTAAACAGAAAAGCATTTTGCATTGTAGTGCAGAGAGACTGCTGTAATTACTAAATCATTAATGTCTGCATATACTTACATTATTACCATGTGTTTCAGGAAACTGCAGAAAGTACTGCATGTGTGTTTATGCATGTGTATATCCACAGTGTCTGCCTGTGTATGGCTTCTCTGCTGAAGTATGTAATTATTGGATTATGTATGCACGTGTGAGCACATCTGTGTGTGTGTGTGTGTGTGTGTGTGTGTGTGTGTGTGTCCGAGCTGTTGTTTTGGGAAATGAAGGGATGAAGTGCTGAGTAAGCAGTGCAGGTCCAGAGCTGGGAGACTGCAGTGCTGCTGGCTGCAACACACACTGATTTGAGCTCAGACTGATACTCAGCAGAGGGTGGGGGGGAGGAGGAGACAGGAGGGGAGATGAGGCAAGAGGAGATGCTCCAAAAAGACTCCTATCTGCAAAAAAAAAAAGACTCTCGGACATGTTTGGTCACTTCCTGTTTTATTTTGGCAGTTCCTTGTACTGTGTGCTTTGTGTTTGATTTTGCTTCCTGTGTCTCGTTAGTGTGTTTTGTTCACCTGCTCTCCCCAGATGTTTCCACTTCCCTCATTATCCCTCTGTGTTTACACTGTCTGCATTTTCTCTTGCTCCTTGTCACGTCCTCGTCTGTGTTTTCGGCCAACTGTGTGTGCGTGTTCCCTTTTGGTTTCCAAGTTTTATGGCTTAATTCCTGACCTTACTTTTTGGGAATTTAATATTTTGGACATTGTCAGAGAGTTTCAGCAATAAAGCTGTTTTCGAGTTTCACTCTGTTCTCATGCGTCCTGCGTTGGGGTCCAACCTCACCTGCCACACAGCCTAACCGTGACATTGTATCCTTTTGCCTTCTCACCATCAGTCCTCACCTTCCCTCATCTCTCAGGTCTCTTTATGAATGGCTCTGCTGGCCTTTCAGCAATGTTTGTCGTTCCCTGCTCACTGTCTCTTTCCTCTTTCTGTATATCATTATATTTGTGTGTGCCTTTTTCTGCCTCCTCTCACTGCTTTCATCCATCCCTTCTTTTCCTCTTTCTCTTCACATCCTTGTCATCAGTGGTATTGTGGTTGTGTATATTTAAACAATCCTGGGCCTGTATTGGGATCCTGAAACCTCACCACTCTCTGCATGTGTATTTGATTATATAACTCCATCCCCGTGGACCTTGAGGACACTGCAATCTAATTTATCTGGTGATGATGATGGGTGTGCCTCATTACAACATTTAAAACAGAAAACAATACCTACTTCCAATAATTGTTTTTGATATGAGCATCAGCAACTAAAATATTATCCAAACAGTGCTCAGACGCAGTATCGTTAATGCAGTCAAGGCAAAAATCAAACAAGGAGGAAGGTGAAGGTCCATTCCTGAACATCTTAAAGCAGTGATTCTCAAATCCAGGCCTTGTGGCCCAGTGTCCTGCAGGTTTTAGATGTGTCCCTGATCCAACACACCTGAATCAAATGGCTGAATTACCTCCTCAGTATGCAGTCAAGTTCTCCAGAGTCCTGCTAATGACTTCTATATTTGACTCAGGTGTGTTGAATCAGGGACACATGTAAAACCTGCAGGACATTGGACCACGAGGCCTGGATTTGAGAATCACTGTCTTAAAGTAAAAGCAGCTTTTCATTCATATAAAATCTGCTGATTGTCGGTTGGAAACCAGGAGTGTCTAATACGAGATCAGTAAATACACACGGCTGCCATTTTGATGTCTTCCTGTGCTAGAAACATAAGAGCTTGCTCCAAGTTTTCTCTTCTAGTAAACAGCTCTTCCGCTGCTTTGGAAATTTTACCAAACAGCGCCATGTGCTGGTAAAAATATGGAAGTACACGGGGCTGGAACGCCATGCAGTTTGATGGTTTGCAAGGAGAACTCCTAGCGGTGAAACCCAATTACCACGACATGAAGGCAGGAGAGCCATCATAAGCAAACAGTGACCGATGAGTATGTGTTCCTTCTTTGTACGACAGCCCATTTTAAATACATGTTTTTTATAAGAAAGAAAGAGATTCTCCAACTCCACATACTGCAGAGCTGAGAGGATTTTAACCATCTGCAGTATCCACACACTTTCATTTCAGTCACATACTATACTAATTTCCAGCTCCAGATTTCTGCTAGAGTAGCTTTGCATAAATCACAACTCAAAATAAGCTCTTTTCTATCTTCTACTGGACCTTGGTGCAGACCTTCAGTTCATCCACTGTGTGAAAACCACCTGTTCCATCATCTTTTCCCCTCTTTTTAATCCATCTTTCTCGTGATTGGCTGCCACCCGGAGCAGGTGAGCGGGGCTTCTGTGATCACATTCTGTGATCCACTGATTATATGAAAATTGCTTAATAAAAGCACCCACCATTATAGGAGTAGTTTATAAGTTTAATGAAATAAACAAAAAACAGAGTCAAAGTCTGTGATGGCACATTTGACCAATAAGGTTCATTCTTCAGTCCAACTGTGCAGCAGATCGACTGAATATTTCTAAGATGGAGCAGCCAAAAATGAGTGACAGCAGCTGACCACATGTGAAATATGGTCACAGTTTCTCCTTCTGAGTTACGGTGTTAGAGAACATATTTGCAAAACATTATGATTTGACAGTGAAGATAACCTTTGACCCTCTGGCTTTAATGTTATTACTTCATCATTGTATCTCATTACACCTTTGTATACAATTTTTGTTGTAGTTAGGGTATGGATCCTTGGGTTAAAAAGTATTTTGTGTAGTATTTTGTGTGTCACAGGTTATTGTGCAGTGTTCTTGATGCGTGTGTGTGTTCGTGGTGTTTAATGGCTCGGCTGTGATGATGTACATTAAGTGTAGCTGGATGTGTGAGTTTTTCACTGATGTCCAAGACGAAATTTTCCAAAAGGAGACAATAAAGGTTAATCTGCAATGTCAAATCAGTTCATCCTTGAGTCCAAGTGGATGCTTGTCTACTTACAAAAAAACAACTCACTAATTCTTCAGGTATTCCTGAGTTATTGACCTGAAAACCTCTGTGCCACGTCTGTCACTGGCACAGAGGCATAATAAAAGCAGCATGTTCCCACCATCAGCACACATGTATGCATAGTCTCCTTAAAATGATCAAAGCATGATGTCCAACAACAAAGAAGCTGTACTGAAAAGATTACATATTCATAATTATTTTAAGTGGCTGGTTTGGGTCCGAGATGTCAGTCTCTGTCTGCCTAACCTTCCTGCCCTTTACTCTGTGGTGTTTGGTAGCTCCAGCATCCTCCCCTGGATGTCATGGCTGAAAGGCGTCATGAGATCGTCCAAGTCCACCTCGAGGGACAGGTGCTTATTCCCTCTCTCTATCTTTGACATCAGCTGGCTGGTTGTGGGCGGCTTTCCCCAAACCTGAGACAAAAAGACAAGTCACAGAGAGGCGTGCGTGTAATTACACAGGTAGATCTGTGGGGAACTTTTGTGCACTGGTGCATTTGATGCATGGTTGGTTTGTGCACATTGTGACTGCTGTGATTACCCTGCCAGCAGACGCTACATTAAGGCTTCTTATTGTAACCAGTGAAGAGGCTCACCGTTTTAGGCACAAAGGTGATGTCCACAATTCTGGTTTTCCCTGCAGTGATCCTGGAGTTCTGCAGGATCACACTGTTTGAATCCTTCTGGGGTGGAGTTGTTGCTGCTGCTGCTGCTGCTGCAGATGAGGTCTCTGCTTGCAATGCCACTTGGGCAGCAGCAACCTGCAGTGAATACCAAGATTTTCACATTTTCACAGCCTCGCCATACTTACTGCGGGCTTTACAAAGCAAAGGCTAACAAGTGTCAGATTCAGGCTGGTTGAAGGCAGTTGGAGATATCAAAAATAACACACGAGATTAGGTCACCAATAACAATTAAAACTTAATGATTTTCAGTAATGGTGGAGAAACAGGATAAAGAGGAAGATCCAAACCAAAAATCTACCTGTTACACCCACGATATCGAACTACTGTATTAATGATTTACACCAATAAAAGGCACCAGACAACTAATGCTTACTTCGTGATGCTGCTTCTAGATGGTGCCACACTGAACTGCAACTGAAGGTCCTGCACATCTGCAGATGTGTATCATCTAGGCCTGTTTTCAAGTACTTTGCATCTATTCTAGCGAGTCCTGGTTCCTCTGCTCACTCTATCTGCTTACGCTGATCAGCTTGTCATCTCCTTCTATGGCAGGTGGTGAACTCGTTTGTGTCATTACAACAATGAAAGTTTATTACTGGAATTCAGAAAGCATGTAACATTCAGCTGATATGCAAATCAATTTGAGGTTGTAGAGTGGAAAAAACAAAAAGTAAAAAGTACTTAAAAGACACAGGCTCAGTCAAACCAGACAATCTATAGATGCTGTGTACCACAGTCAGAACCACTGTAGTCAAAAGAAGATCACAATCTTCATCTGCAGTTGTCACATTTGGCTGCACGGCCTCTGTTCTTGGACCTCTCTGAGGTGGGGATTTAAGATCCCAGCACAGAGCAGAGCAGGTGTGATATGAAAGTGATTAAGTCAGAAACAGCACGAAGAGAGGAGCAGGTGACTTGCAAAGTGGCTTGCAAATGTGCAACAACTGTGTGCAGACTAAAGCACCATGAGATTTGCTGAAAGCATTTTTAAAAAAGGTCTCAGCTGATCTGCCAGGACTGCGGCTAAGCTTGATATTCTGGGCTGTCTGAACACTATGGTCAGTTTAGTAAAAACCTGTATTTATGAGGCAAGACCATGGGAAGAAAGTGCTGCAGTGTATTCTTATGAACCTACATTGTGTCATTCCCACAGTGCCGCCTACGTGAAACATGTTCCCACAGCTATGATTAGAGGAAAGGATGACCACAGCACTTCTTCTAATTCACTCACATAGTGCCATATGTGAGTAGGGTGAGGGTGCATGCATTATTTACAGTGACTCATTAGTTCAGAAGTCCCAGTATATGAAAGTTTGATAGACTTTCTATCTTTTTATTGTCCCCAGAACTGCTACTTGCAGCTATACTGATTTATAAACATTCCTGATTCAGTTGTGCCACACAAACACGTGCTACTGACACAATCAATACATTTGAACTGATTGTGACCTGGTTAGAGCGAATGCAAATTTAAACACCAGCACGGTGTAGCTGTAACCAAACACATCTGGTGTCATTTGCTTACGAGTTCCCAGCTTTAAGTAATCAGGTCCCTTCGCAGGCTTGGGTTTCCCTCCTGCTGTAAGGGAGAACAGATCAAAACCGGCATGTGCAGCTCAGTGTAGTTTTACATCATTTAGAGGTCACGATGAGGTGGCTGTGGCTCAGGAGACAGAGTGGGTCATCTACAAATCAGCTCCTCTAGTCTACATGTTGAAGTATCCTTGTGTAAACAACCGAACCTCGAGTTACCCCCTGATTTGCTATATTCTTATACATGACACTGCTAAAGCAAAGAACAGTGATGTTTCCTTTTAGCAAATAAAATACAGACAAAACAAAGTAAACAGGGAAAGTTTGAAGGGAGTTTTCAGAGGGCTCATTTATTTGCTTGAGTACCTTCGCTGTTGCTGATTTAGGCTTTTTAGCTTCGGTCCGTTTTCTTTTTGCTTTGTCCTTTGGTTTAGGCAGAGAATCCATCTTTTGTCTGACCAAGTCAATTATTACAGAGTTTGCAAAATCCTTGGCAAGATCAAGACAGTTTTGCTCTGCAAAGAAATACAATACAGTCAAATGACAACAGCAGCAATTAACCTAACATGCACGTCCAAAAGACACATGGTGATTCTAAATTGGCCAAAGATGTGAGGTAGATAAAATGCTTGAAGTGAACAAAGCATTGTTTGAAATGTAATAATAGCTCAAGAACAATGTGACCTAAGATGTTTAGATTTCAAACTTTGAACTATATCACACCTTTCTTGTTCTCTGCAAGCACATTGGCACCTGTGTTGATGAGGAAATCCACACAGGAGACTCGAGAGCTCTCAATGGCCCTCATAAGGGGCGTGCCTCCACCCAGGGCCTTGGCATCAATGTTGGCCCCAGCACTCACCAGAAGTTCAATAAGTTCCAGCTGCCCGGCGTGGGCTGCATGGTGAAGGGGAGTCCAGAAGAACTGGTCACACACGTTCACATCAGCCCTGTCATAAACATGTGCAATCAGGTTTTTAAGCAATGCCTTAAATTATCAGTTAGCCTATTCTTTGTCTTCTAGGTTTGACTTTGTGATCTCTAGTACAGGAATACGACAAGAATCATTTTCAGCAGCCACCTCTCGAATGTCACACAAAACACCAAAAAAAAAGAGCTTTCTCACCCCTTGCTGAGGAGGTACTGAGCCATGTCACAGTTGCCACTGGAGCAGGCCACCATCAGCGGTGTCTTGTAAAACTCATCTTGAACGTCTACAGGAACCCCCTCACTGAAGGCGTAGTCCAGAGACTCCAGGTCATTGGTTCTCACACAGTAGTTAACATTGATGTACGCCGTTGGTGGCTTCTGTATGTACCACCCCGAGTCGTTCATTACGGGATGCACTGGCGGGTGATTTGAGTCAAAACGACGGATGTCTGAGCAGTTAAAATACGACCCAATCATGAAGTTGGGTGGGCCTCCGTCTGCTCGCCGGGGCTTGAGCTCTGGTGGGAGGGTGCAAATGGGTATGGGGAGAACAAATTTATCTTTCTTCTTCTTCTTGCTTCCTTTTCTTTCCCTTCCTGCCCTTTTCTTTTTAGGCATATAAGAGGAGAGGCGGAATGGTTTTGCTATATATTTGACACCTCTGATGAAGTCACTGATGTTGACACGCCCATCTCCCCCATGGGATGAGATGACTGCTTGGATCTGGTCTGGTTCAACTGGAGCTTGAAGCTTCTCTAATACAGAAATGAACATCTCAGCGGTAACTGTGTCTGATTTGGTACCAAAGGCTTGCCATAATTCAGCTTCATACTCTTGAGACCAGTCGTGGAGGGTCAGTGCCCAGAGATGTGACATTTGGCCAGTACTGCTGGAGCTGCTGCCTTTTCCCTGTTTCCTCTCTGCCTTCCTGAGCTCCTTGGCTGCTGCTTTGTAACCAGAACCTTTGGCAATCTGACGTGGCAGCACACCCTCCTGGTTCTTCAGTTTAGGGTTACAACCTGAACACAGAGCACACTTTTAATAAAAATATAAACACATGGTAGAATTACTTAATCTAATTCAGGACTGTCTTTGCAGCTGCATATTCTTCAGTTTAATTCACTTTCCTGGATCTCATCATATCAGATTTATACAAATATAAAAGGGAGAATACTGATGCTGTAACAGCAAACCCTTATTGGAACCCCAGCTATTTTAACTTGTGGGCGTGAATACGTTATAAATGCTCTCTTCAACCAAAACTTGGTATTAACACAGAGACAGGACAAAAGCCATAGTTTTAAATAATTACTAAAGATTAAATGCAGACTGGCGTATAAACACATGGAGAGTGAAAAAGAGGTGGGTGAAGACAAACACTCATACACTCACTCCTGATTACTCAAGACCTTGTATGGGAGAAGAAGTATTTTAAATTCTATTCTAGATTTAACAGGGAGCCAATGAAGAGAAGCCAATATGGGAGAGATATGCTCTCTCTCTTCTAGTCCCTCAGCTTAAGGATTTTTAGGGAGCTTTTAGGACAGCCTGATAATAATGAATTACAATAATCCAGCCTAGAAGTAATAAAGGCATGAACTAGTTTTTCAGCATCACTCTGAGACAGGATGTTTCTAATTTTAGAGATACTGTGCAAATGCAAAAAAAAAGCAGTCCTACTTATTTGTTTAATATGTGTATTGAAGGACATATCCTGGTCAAAAATGACTCTAAATCACTTTAAGAAACAGGAAGGATGGGAATTGTTACATCTTCTCCAGCTGGGCAGTAAGCAATCTGCTCCAAAAAGGCACCTAATCACAGTGGAAGCTGACAATGGACTATGTTAATCTCTGAAATTACTGTCAGTGGAATATGTTTTATCATAAAATGTTAGTTTGATCCATGTTTATTTCAGGTGAAAATTTCCCATGTTTCAATTGTGCCCTACATGGTGCCCTGATAAAAGAGGGAGCTACTTTTATATCCCCACAATGGAAACTTGTTGAATGTCCACGTATGTAGGCAAAACTAAAAGATTGGGGTGGCTGTAGCTCAGGAGGTACAGCAGGTCACCTACTGATCGGAAGGTCGGTGGTTCGGTTCCTGGCTACTCCAGGCTGCATGCCAATGTATCCTTGGGCAAGATACTTAACCCTAAGTTGCTCTCCGATGCAACCATTGGAGTGTGAATGTGCGTGAATGTTAGATAATAAAAAAGCACTTAGCTTAGTTACTCATGGAAGTGCTTGTATGAAAGGGTGTGAATGGGGTAAATGTAAACATGTTGTATAAGTGTTTTGAGTGCTCAGACAGAGTAGAAAAGTGCTATATAAGAACTAGTCCATTTAATACAAGATTTAAAAAAAAAAAAAACAGTTCTAAAATACATTTACAGATGCACCTGAACACATCAGTAATGTATCCTGGGGTCATCGGGTGTTTGGGGTCTTCTAACATCATACACCCTCTCCCATGCGACCCGACCACAGTTGATCAGACTGCAGCCTGCATTCAGGTAGCAACCGCTTGTCCCCATGGATCATCTCTTCGTATCCAGAGCCATCTCGAGGCTCTCTCAGCTGCTTCAGTGATGTTCTTGATGGCTCTGCTCCTCGCTCCTCCTGTAATGCCCAGTGTACTGAGTGCAGTGAGTGCCCCATAAAACCTCTGCAGACTACTTCTATGGGCATACACCTCTCCTTCCAGCCCTGCTCACGACAGTTTGTCACCAACTGATCATATTTAGACCTCTTGCATTCATGCGCCTCTCCCAGGTGATCCTCTCACGGAACTGTCAGTTCCATGATGATGATATTCTTGGTAGACTCTGAGACCAGAAGGACTCAGAGTGGTGCTGACAATACGCTGTGGGAACCTCAGCTGTTTCTCCAGGTCCACTGAGAGCTTCCAGTCCTGAGCTGTTGATGGGATGCCTGTTGCCACCTCCTTGTGCACGTCTCTGAGTTGTTCTCCTGCCTTTACAAAAGCCATTGAGCTGGTGGTGTTGCACGCTCAGCTGCAACTGCTGATCCCCTTACTGATGGCTTCTGCAACTGGTTTCAGCACTTGGTTATGCTGAAAACCAGTTCCAGAAGCCACTGGTTTATACAAGTAACTAGAAATGTGGCTAGAAATGGCTAGAAGAGCCTCCAGATCCAAACAGACAGCCAGCTTCTGGACAACCAACCACACAGAGCTGAGACGGACAGAGCAGAAGGCCGCAGTTGTGACAGATGTGGTAATCCCAGTTTACAGTAACATCAGAAAGAAGGAACGTGACAAGTAGGAGAGGCTGAAAGAACACCTGGAGATGTGGAAGGTAAAGTCCAAAGAGGCCCCAGTGGTAATGGGAGCATTAGGAGCTGTAACCCCAAACTGGAACACCAGCTCCAGCAGATTCCAAGCATAACTTCAGAGGTCTCAGTGCGGAAGAGAACCATCTAAGGAGCGACCACGATACTGCACAGAAACCTCAAACTCCTTGGTGCTGAGGCACACATAATCCCGGTTTTTATATAAAGCTACATTAATGTCTTGGGTTTGTTTATTTTTTCCTGTTATTTTTCTTTGGATTACATTGATGAAACCTCATAGCTGAAACACATGAAGTAATACGCACTTCTTTTAATGTTCAACAATAAATATTAAAAGGAGCACAAATTACTTCGTGCCAGTATTCTGTTTGCTTTCATATTCGTCAAGGCCAGGCATTCAATACACGTTTTGATGTACATTTTGAGGAATATCTGATTTATTTATTATGTTTGAAAGACAGAGCGTGCTGCAAACATCAATGCTAGCTTACGAGTGAGATCATATTTTGAAATTTCCTAAAAACTAACATGTCTACAGTTTTTTTTTTTTACATCATACTTAAGTTACTGATTGTAACATTGATATAATAAGCTTCACGTCTTCCAGTTTAGGCATGAGGAGGATTAATTGTGAACTGCCTAAAGACTTTCTTTTAGTACCTCTCTGCACTAGGAACTTGCAGCAGTTTGCGTTGCCTGAAGCAGCAGCATAGTGTAAGGGTGTGCAGTTATCCAGATTCATCACACTCATGTCTGCTGAGTGTGCAGACAGCACCTGAATGACCTGCAACACATAAAATCACCACAGAGAAACACATCAGAGAATCCTAAATCCAAAGTGCTGTTTATATGTTAGTCATCATTTGGTGATATAAAAGTGAGATTGTGTGTCTGAACAACTACTACACCTCAAAAAAGCCCCCCATGGCAGCATAGTGCACTGCTGCGTGGCGCTTTGTGTCAAGGGCGTTGGGGTCCCCCCCCATCCTGATTATAGCTCTAACGAGCGGCAGGGAACCTGCTTTGGCTGCCTCCATTAACACTGTGACACCAGTTTTCTGAAAGGAGAGGAGAAGAGAAGGAAAGGGGATCAGTTCCCACAGACTCTGTCTTCATGTATCCTGATCCCTCAGGCCCATCAAGGACATCTACTTTTTCTTTTTACCTGATGTGCTGCATTGGGGTCTGCCCCAGCATCCAGCATAAGGAGACACAATGGGGTGCACTCCTGGGCCTTTTCACACATCAGGTGAAAGATGTGAGTCCCCTGCGCTGACACGTTGTTGGCATCAGCCCCGCACTTGAGCAGCACCTGTAGGCAGCGGCTGTGGCGTTTGGTGGGGTAAACGCAGTAGAACAGCACACCTGAATAACAGCGAGAAAAGGACATGGGTACAAAGGTTTAGGAAAAGGTAAGGAGAATGAGGCAGAAAAAGCCACTGACAGTCAACAATATATCTTTACTAGGGGTGGGACTTTAATGCGTTAATTTCGATTAATTAATTACGGGGAAATTAACGAATTAAAATTTTTAACACATTTTAATTGCAGTTTGCACCGTGGAACGTTTCTCAGTGCACGAGTTCCAGGCATACAGATTATATCGACGCACAATGTCCAAATTCAGGGGCCGCATCCTTCGAAGGACCCGGCCCATGTCCTTCGCAGCCCGTGAAGACCACAAAGGCCGGAAGTGAGCGGCTAGCCTTCATATCAGCTGCCGTCACCTCTGCATAGCTCATGTCACCTAGCAACTGTGAGTGCGAAGCACAGCTGTGTAAAAACAGCTGGTTAAACGGAGAACGAACTTTTTCTCCTTTTTGTGGCTTAATTTTAAGTCTTTAATTCAAAATAAGCTGTTAAAACAAGCATAACAACATCAAGGAATAAAGCTGAGCGAATGATTAATTTCCAACTATATTAAGTGAGACATTAATGTTGAATAAAACTATCCAGTTATGATGCTTAACTTTAATTTCAGGAGTTTATCACAGGAGCACTTTCACCCTTAGTTGGTCTGTGTAGTAGACTGGTGGGAAAATAAAATTTTGAAGTTTAAGCTTATGTACATTGATTCATTCATCAACCAAACTTAAATTAATATTTCTCATGTTAAATATTAAAATGTGATTAAAATGCAATTAATTTTGATTAATTAATTACAAAGCTTCTAATTAATTTGATTATTTTTTTTAATCGAGTCCCACCCCTAATCTTATTATCAAATCAATATTATCAAAATAACTTGAGGTAGGGACGGCTTGGTAGCTGTGACATGATAGCAACATCACAGTTTCAATTAATAACGAGGACCTTTGTTGTTATTCCTCAGTGTAGTTGCTTGTTTCAGGTCCTCTACAGTTATCAGCTACCTAACTCTACTTTATTTATATATCCCATAATTAAAAGCAAGGGCCAATGATCCAAGTGCTTTCCAGTGGAAGATATGGACACTTTTACCTATCCAGGAAATTCCACTTTGAGAGATACCTTACACACTCACTGATACAGTTACCCCCACACCTCTACTACCAGCTACATTCTCACCTGCCAGCTGCTGGGGGATTAAATGCTACTCAAGCTGCTGTAAGGAGGGAGGGTCAGATGCGGTGTTTTACTTTCTGTACTCAGATTCATTGCGACAAGCCTCTAAATTTAAGGCTAACACTACGGATAACACAAACAGGTGTGTGACTACTGAAACTCGGCCTGCTGTGAGTACTGAGACTAGGCTGAACAATACCCAGAGAGAGCTGGGTGATATCAGGTTACTCAGCATGTTCCACAAGAGAGGATCATTAGGTCGTGATCTGTAATTAGATGTGTCCATGTGGCATAGCACAAACACAGCCGCACTCTCATATGGTTATTCACACATGCATGCATACAGTATGTAAATTACACAAAGCGTGCAGTGTATCCAATTGCACACAAATTGTTCTGCCTTCTCTATCTGTCTCTCAAAGGAGAGCCGTTTACAGTAACGGCCACCCTGTAATTGGGGTCATTATCACAATTACTTCAACAAGGTCCTTCAGGAGGACTTTGGGCCCTCTGATTGGAGTTGTCTGGGATACCACATCCTCATCAATACCTAAACAGACACACCATGCATTTTCATGAGCTGAAAGACAATGCAAGAGATTCAGCTGACCTAACTTGAGATGGAAACACCTTTATTTGGGTAACGGAGACTTCAAGCTCAAATGAGAATACATTAATCTTCCATTACCTCATACTTAAAGCAATTTAATACCTTGGTACACTGTGCACAATGTAAGAGCTTCACTGGTGCATTAAAATGTTTTTTTCACCAATAGTTGCTTTAAGTTATTGAATTTCTATTGACTCTGGTCACCAAATCACTTACGGTGTGGACACACACTATATCGCCAAAAGTATTCACTCACCCATCCAAATCACTGAATTCAGGTGTTCCAGTCACTTCCATGGCCGCAGGTGTGTAAACCTAAGTATGCAGACTGCTTCTACAAACATTTGTGAACTAGTGTGGAAGAACTTGACTGGCCTGCACAGAGTCCTGATCTCAACCTGACAGAACACCTTTGGGATGAATTAGAGCGGCGACTTTGAGCCAGGCCTTCTCGTCCAACATCAGTGTCTGACCTCACAGATGCGCTTATGGAAGAATGATCAAAAATTCCCATAAACTCACTCCTAAACTTTGTGGAAAGCCTTTCTAGAAGAGTTGAGGCTGTTATAGCTCCAAGGATGGGTTAAGAATGGGATATCACTCAAGTTATTGAGTTACTGAGTCAGCAGAGCGTTGGCGGCTTTTACGCACTGTGTGCATCAGCACTCGGTGACCCCACTCTGACCCCAATTTTAGGTGGTACACCACTCTCCTGAGTTGCTTCCACGTTGCAATAACACCATTTAATGCTAATATCGAGAATATTTAGGAAAGATAGAATTTGACAAACTGACTTATTGTAATGGTGGTATGCTATTACAGTACCACACTTGGATTCAGTAAGCTCCTTAGAACAACCCATTCTTTCACAAATGTTTGTAAAGGCAGACTGCATGGCCAGATGCTTGATTTTATACACCTGTGAAAATGTAACTGAAAACACTCGAATTCAGAGATTAATGAGCTTATCGGTTAAAGCACATACTTAAGTTAACTGTTATGTGAGTGCCATGAACAGATTTCACACAGGTATCTGTCTTATATACATCAGTATATGTATATCAGTGGGTTCAAGCGCTTGCCTTGCACAGTTTCTCTGCTAACACCACACATGCTACAGCAGTATTGCCTTCAGCAACTCACCTTTGCCCTCTGCATCCAGGAGCCTCAGGTCGGCTCGGTTGTGAGCCAAAAGAGACACAATGGGATCGTTGCCCAGCTCAGCAGCTAACATAATTGGGGTGTGGCCCTTTTTATCCTGAATATTAGGATCTGCTCCGAGGGAGACGAGGAAGTTGACAAGATCTGGGAAAACGCAAAGAGAGAGGAGAAAGAATCAGGGGCCGGGAACGACTCTCAAAGATGACTTTCTGGGTTGTGGTAAATTCACCAAACAACTGAATTTTACAGACTGATTTTAAAGTGCCCACACAATATTGTTTTTTTTTTTGGAGGGGGGTGGGGGGTGGAAATATCTCAACTCATGTTCATGCACACTCATCTTTCCCCAGTGTTACTGTTACTGCAGGCAGTGATTAAGATGTTTAAAATCATCCATTTATTTTCCGATTACACTGCCATTTTCCAGCTGACGCAAATCTTTCTGGGCATATTTTCTTTGGCAAGAAACAAGACATGTAAACAAGGGGTTATGAAAGAGGCAAACACAAAATTTAATAACCTCAATGTACTGTAAATGCCTCCAGTGAATTATATAAACATAGGAATTGTGTATTGTGAAATGTTTGCATCTACCAAATGCGTCTGATTTTTGGAAAGGAAGAGCTTGCCACACAGCCACAGCATATAACTATATTTAATCTGACAGAGACAGGATTACCAGGATTGTTGGCTGAAACTGCCACGTGGAGCACCCCTATTCCATCCTGCGGCTCAGTGAGATTGATAAGGTTTTGTACCCCGAGCTGCACCATCTTCTCTATCTGCACCTTATCAACTTTGTGGACCCACTGAATCAGGCGGTAGATCTGCAGGATCTGCAGGCGTCCCTGTGCAACACTGCTGCTCATTGTGGACTCACTGAAACGCAGCATGAAAAATGAGAATTAGAACTTAAAAATATGCATGCATAAGTGTCACTGTTATGCCCCTTAGTTCACAATTTCATCAAGCACTTGTGTTGAGGTTTTATAAGGAAACCTCAACATTCAAAGGAAACTTTGAAGAAGTTCTGAACCTGTTTCAACTGAATTCAGATATTTGGTGTTTATTTTTTCCTTCTGAGAAAAAAGTAGTAAAGTTCAAATAAAGCTTCCTGTTAATGAATGTTCCTCCTGTGAATGGCTATTTATATACAAAGTAACCATGGCCCAGTGCTGTTTTTAACTGCGGCTGGACCATTTGACATGATGCTGAACATTAGCACAGTACATGAAAAATAAAGTCAGCATTATTTTTTAGAAAAGCTGTTAATATAGAGTCATAAACCCTAAACTAAAAGGCTGTGTCAGCACATCATAACACCCACCTGCGGCACGCACCGGCTCTTCCTGATTGGCACGCGGTCCTCACCCGTTTCCTTTCCTTTTTTTTTTTTTAATACTTGTTGCTCTTTGCTGTCCACATATCCAAGTCAGCGAGTGTCCCGTTTGTACCTACTTTCCCACCCAGGGATTTGGTCCCCCTTCAAACACAGCTTTAAACTTTTCTGTGCGCCGGGAGGAGAAAACAAAGTCGGCTCCATGGCAACGGGACGCGTGAAAATCCCGGGCAGGTCCTCGTTTCTCCTGATGCTGCTTTCAGGTGCTCGTGATAAGCTCGGCAATACTGCAATTATTCTAGGAGACCCCCCCCCCCCCCCACCCCCTCTGCATTCATCGTCAAACACTTACTTAGCGAGTAATTTTAAAGCGTTATTAACGTCAGTTTCAATGGTCAGCAGGATATTAAAAAACAAACAAACAAAAAAAGCACAAACGATAAAAAAAAACTGCTCAAATGGTTCGCTGGCTTTGCCCATCATAAAGTTTTAAAAGCTCCCTCTGGTACTTATATCACTATGTTTGCCACTGTGGAATTATTTCATGCACAATGTATTCACCCTTCACACACAAATGAACTTGAGTGACATCCCATTCGTAGTCCACAGGGTTTCATATGCAGCTATAAGAGCTCTAACTCTTCCTGAAAGGTTTTCCACAAGGTTTAGGAGTGTTTATGGGAATTTTTTGACCATTCTTCCAGAAGTGCATCTGTGAGGTCAGACACTGATGTTGGACAAGAAGGCCTGGCTCACAAGTCTCCACTCTAATTCACCCCAAAGGTGTTCTATCAGGTTGAGGTCAGGCAAGTTTTTCCACAGCAAACTCGCTCATCCATGTCTCCTGAAAAACAACCCCACCCCATAATCCCCCCCCCCCCCCCCCCCTCCACCAAACTTTACACTTGGCACGATGCAGTCAGACAAATACCGTTCTCCTGGCAACCACCAAACCCAGACTCATCCATCAGATTGTCAGATGAAGAAGTGTGATTCATCACTCCAGAGAACACGTCTCCACTGCTCTAGAGTCAAGTGGCTTTGTGCTTTACACCTCTGCATCTGACACTTTGCATTGAGCTTAGTGATGTAAGCATGGATGCAGCTGCTCGGCCATGGAAACCCATTCCATCAAGCTCTCTACACACTGTTCTTGAGCTAATCTGAAGTTGGTGGCAGCGTTGCTGTCGTTCCCAATCACTTCCACTTTGTTATTATACCACTAACAGCTGATTGTTGAATATTTAGTAGTAAGGAAATTTCACAACTGGATTTGCTGCACAGGTGGCATCCTATCACGGTACCACACTGGAATTCACTGAGCTCCTGAGAGCGACCCATTCTTCCACAAATGTTTGTAGAAGCAGTCTGAATGCCGAGGTGTTTGGTTTATACGCCTGTGGCCATGGAAGTGACTGGAACACCTGAGTTCAGTGATTTGGATGGATGAGTGAATACTTTTGGCAATATAGTGTATTTCAATTAAGGAGCGTCCTTAATTGATAAATATTTATATTTATTATCTCTCTGTTATATCTCTCTCCCATCTTGTTATGCATCCTTAAATCCTTAAGTACAGAAGTTAAAGTTTCCAGTTTCCAGCCGCTTGATCAACAGATCAGCTTACATACTCTTGTTAGGGATGACTTAATTTGTCTGTGTGCCAGTTGGATGGAAGCTACTGAGTGTAGTGCTCGTAAACACATCTGTAACTTCTTGAGCAATACTTCAAGCCTTTCCAGCAGCTTCTTAACACCTGCTGGAGTAAATATCCTGAACACCAGGGGTCACTGCAGTGCAGCATAAGAACAAATTTCCAGCAGTCTCGTTGGCGTCTTAAGCTAAAATTAGCTTTCTGAAGTCAAGAGAGGGGATGATGGAGGTTTGAAGTAGGAGCCAGAAACAAAAGTCAGCCCAGCTGTGTGTATTTGTGAAGGCCAAAGAAGTGCCAGATGAAATAAGTGAGGGCCAAAGAAGGCAGAGCAGTGTGTAAAACCTGATGCATACCAGCTCATTTAATAAAAGTAACCAAATCCAGATAAGAGTCAGACTGTTGACATGAGCCGTGTAACACTGGGTATCTATTTTTGAAGCACACGTGGCAAAACATACAAAACATATAAAGTACCTCGCAAAGTGAAGTGGCAATTCTTAAAAATCTTGGAAAGGCACAGAAATATTTACAGTCTGTTAAGGTTACACAATGCATAGACACATGCGGTTACACTTCCACACCAAAAGACTGATGTCCTCTTTGCAAAGGAAAAATGAATGGTAAGAAAAAAAAACCCTAATATGTGGATACACTGTTAAACCATAATGTAAAAAAATGTAAAATGAATCAGCAATCTTCATAAAACGTGCAATATTTTTTTTAAGCCATTTAAAAATATGTACAAAACTTTATAAAATGCACAAGTGAAAAACAAAGGCAGCATGTGTGTTTTCATAAAAGAAGTGGGATTTGTAGCGTAGATATAAAGAGCTGTGTAGCTGTCATATTTGTTATTGTTTGGTTTGCATAAAAATCTCCACTGTAAGATGGATTGATAGTAGCAGCTACATAACTCTGACCATTTGATTTCCCACTAAGTTTACATGTCCCTTATAAGGGACATTAAAATAACCTATTCTCTGCTCTTGCCTTTGGCCATCCTCCACCTCCTCTTGTGTTTCTAGGCATGGCTAATGTCCTAAAATGGTCTTATTGTTTAGTTTTGTATGATTTATAAAATCCTGTGGTTTCTCCACTGAACTGTCAGTGACTTCATTTGTGCACTTCCTCCTAAAGAATAGTGGTTTGGACTTCATCGCTCTGCATTTTTTCCAATACAATTGGCACTCTGCGTTGTATTTCTGGGAATTTGCTTGTGGTAAGAATGAAACTCTGAGCTATAAGTCAGGAAGTCTGTGTAATAACCTTTGATCATTTGGTATGCTGTGAGTGGATAACGCACAAAAAGCCCCCACATAAATAATCTTTTTATAAGATAACCTTTCTTTAAAGGGGACCGATTGTGCTCATTTCCAGCTCCGTGTTTTTATTCTTGGACTCTGCTGGAGTAACTCTGCTGAACTCCTATTTAGAAATAACCCTTCTTTATCTTATACTGAGCCTTGGTGCAGCCTGTTAGTTCATCCTCTGTCTGGAAGAAGCTGTTTAAGCTCCCGTCCCCTCCCTTTAAGCCAACTTTCTTCTTACTGGCTCTCCCACATAGATGACCATATAGGGTATATCCATTCTCACTGACATCATACAGAACAAATAGTAGAAAAAACTGTCTGAATCCTGAGCTTTTGGATCACAGGTATTACTTGTACATTCGCCGACTTCATTATTGGAAACTTTGGCTACATTTAGTATGAGCATCCACCACTGTAACAGCATAGCCCACTTCTAAGAAAATTGGGACGCCGTGGAAAATGGAAAAAAAAAAGAGAGAGAATGCAATGATTTGCAAATCTCATAAATACATATTTTATTCACATGGAAAAAAAATATCAAATGTTTAAACTGAGACGTCTTTTTCAGGGAAAATCAAAACAATCCTGAACCACAGACGGAACTAAGCAGACTCGGGACTGTTGAGCAGCTGGAATCTTTTATCAGACCAGAATGGGACACCATTCCTCTCCCAAAGTCCGGCAGCTGCTCTCCTCACTTCCCAGACGTTTAGGGACTGTCGATGAAAGACGAGGGGATGTTACACGGTGGTAAACGCGCCCCTGTCCCAGCTTTTTTGAGACACGTTGCTGCCATCAAGTTCAATATTGATGTTTTTCTCAAAATGGCACATTTTCTCAGCTTAAACTTTTGATATGTTTTCTATATTCTATCATGAATCAATTATGGGAGATTTGTAAATCATTGCATTCTGTTTTTATTTCCATTTTGCTCAGTGTCCCAACTTTTTTTGGAATTATGTTGTATATATATGACAGAAAAATATAGTAGGTCTCCTCTAAACACCACCGAAACCTGAATGATTTGTTGTTGTAAATTCAAGTTCATAGAATTGCATGAAAATATGGAATTACATAATTATAAGGTAACCTGACAGTTGCATTTTCAGAATACATGTTAATGGATTAAAAAAAATCAAACGAATGCAATGACTCTTGCCAAAAACAGTTTTCCTTTAAAGCTGTGAAACACAAAACAGATCACTGTGGTTAAAAAGGTCTTTTTATATCCTTCTTGGCACTTAAAGTAAAAAATAATCTTATTTTCTTGCTGAATAAATCCAGTCCAGGAATATCAGTTTCTCTGACTGCCCTCTCAGCAGCTTTGTCTCTTGGAGTCCAACAGACAAATCAGAAGCTCTCGTGCTCAGGATTTTTACACATCCAATCAGATGGTCTCGTAGAGCAGCATCCCACTGAAGACGGTCAGAGGTTCAGAGGAGTAGGCCAGCTTGCCAGTTACGAGGTCGATACAGACGGTGTCCCCGGCCTCCATGGGCAGGATGATGTTAAAGATAGCTAGAGCTCCAGGGATGTGTTTTGCCTCAGCCATGGGCTTCTCCAGGCCTTCGGGCTGATATCCAGCCGAGTCCGCTCGGGCCACACCGGTGTTGGACTTGGACAGCACTGCCTCGATCTTTATGTTTTTGTGACCTGTCAGGATGCCGCTGAAGAAGTACGTCCCACGCACTGGAGCTGTGAAATAACCTGAAGGACAGGAGATGGTAAGAATGACTAAGAATTTTTTTTAGACTATTGACCTGACATGTGCCAGCTGAAATTGTACTAAAACCCACCTGATTTGGGATCATAGACATTATTTTCATTGACAAAGACTTTGTTGAACACTATGGTTCCTGTGCTTCTCATCGGGCGGGTCAGCGCAGCAGAGAAGGAGAGGCGTGGCACATGGGCATCAGAGCCTGGAGGACCTGATGAGAGAGCAGAAACAGAGCGCAGGTGTTAGCGTGGATTCCAGATCAAAGAGTTGGGAGCGCTTTCATCTGCACTTTAATAGGAACAACACGTACCCTGTTCACCTCTGAGACCTGGAAAGGAAGATGAAAGATAACAGTGAGTTACTCATCCAAAAATACAATTCCTGAAGTTAATATTTTATTTTTTATCACACTGCAAATATGTGAAATGTTAATGAAGAGAAATCAAAGATTCAGCAAAATCAGTACATGTTATTGTACTTAGTAAAGTTTGCATCAAGTGGCATTGTCAGGGGCTTAAAAATTAAGCTAACATGGAAGTGCCAAAAGCATCCTTCCTCAGCCTCCTTTGACTATCTCCTAAAGGGATAGCAGGTTCAGTGAGTTTATTTTTTCTACTGTTATTATATTTATATATTAGCACACACTGGCAGGAGTCAATTATATTGAAACAGTGCACAGATGTACCTTACTAACCAACATAGCAAACATTAGCTAGCTTGGCTAAGTTAAACACTCCAGCCTCTTATCCAAAGACGATCACTTCTGGCTCCAAAAGAACAACAGCAACAGCTAAAATATCAAATTTGAGTCTACAAACTGGGCCTATAGTATTTACCTGGGGGTCCCATTGGTCCCCGCTCGCCATCTCTGCCTTGTGGTCCTACCCTCCCTTCAGGTCCCATAGGACCCCGGGGGCCCTGCTCCCCACGGAGCCCAGGTGGACCAGGTGGACCTGAGGGAGTGAAATGTTTGGTGACAACACAGCTGGGAAACACCCTACTAAAAGTTCTCTTTATCAGTAACACTATAAGGACTCTAAAAACATGTACAATAAGCCAAGGAAGCCAAGACATTTACCCAGGTTTGACATGAGATGTGCTTTTATTCTCATATTTGCTAAAGATTAGCTTTCAGACAGCACACTTCATGAGCTTCTTTAGTGAATTTTTTTTTTTATCCATTTATCCGTTAGCCCAGCCATGCCTCCCTTCAAGTAAGAGCTACTATCTCTTGACCAGCAGTCAAATCCCACACCCTCTGTCCTTCATGACTCACCCTTAAAGTCCTGTGTTTTGAATCTGTGGAAATCCCTGACCAGGTCCACCACTGAAGAGTTCAGCCTATGTATGTTGGAGTGGACACGCTCCAGCTGGACATTCTGGATATTTTCGATAGCATCTCCTTGAGATGTAACTGTAACATTGAGCCCATTAACGCAGTTCCACAGCCCAGACACATGTCGGTTCAGGCCCTCCTTGATTGTGACCAGGCTGTCTGAAAAAGAGTCGAAGCGTTCACACACTTCCTCAAGTTTGGAGAGCCTTTGGTCCAGGCCATCACTGGACCGCCGGCATTCCCCAATCTCAGTCACGTAGTTGCTCCTAATTATTTGGATCTCTTTGCCCAGACCGCTGAATCGAGTCCTTGAGTCAGCAACATGCTCCGTCAGGTCCTTCTGCAAGTTGTTCACCTTGAAAAGAGTGTTGAAAGTTCTGCTATTAATACTGTGTTCCATATAAATGCTATAATGCTGTCATAAGCACGACCTATTTGGTTTTAGTGAAGTATCTCTGAGATACTTTAGCCTAATGGTCATGGCAGCTGCTTAATTTTTTATGTGGTATGTTTCACTTCAACAAAGCAATCATTCACAGCTGACATGGTGTGAATAAAGGCATGGTTGGGATAGCATCCACTTTTATTTATTTATTTTTGCATTTTTGGCCACAGCGGCTTTTATTGACAGTGGAGAGTGACAGGAAATGGGGAAAGATACAGGGTTTTAACTTTCCCTCCATTTTAGCTTGCAGCTTTTGCGCTGACTCATAATAGTGGCGAAAGAGTTTTAGACGTGCTATTGTGAGGCTTTTTGGTTAATCTGCTTGCAACTCAACAAGAGGTATGGAGTAGGCTCTGCTTTAAAGGTACTTATTGTACATTCCTGTGTTTAAACTAGGAGTGAACCTTTCAAAAAGAGTAAACTATCAACAGAATTTGAAGAAAGAACTGCTACGACTTTGTCCAAAATGTCTATCATGTTGACAAGATATCAGCTGAAGATTCACTGATCCTCTCTCCAACCTCCCCTCTCACAAGACCAGATTGCGTTCTACCTGGTTGTATTGGGCCACCAACTAAACATGTTTTTGTACAGGCTGATCCAGTTGAACTAATGCTAACTGAATGTCACTTTTGAACCATCTCAAGTCTTGAAGGTCTGTCCATCAAGTGAAAGCCCGTCCGAGGTTCGACCCAGCCCATCCAATGTGACAATATGAAGTTTAAAAAAAAAAAAAAGATGCCAATCGGCCACATAATCTTACCTCAGAGATGATATCGTCCTTACTGCTGGTCAGATCAGTTATCGTGTTCCCATGTGTCTGCACAGTCCTGCCCAGGCCCTTCAGAGTGTCATTAATGGAGCTGAATGTAACCATGACCTCAGCCAGCTCTCCTTGGATGGACTTCAGATCCCCCCCTAATCTTTCACTATGTACAGTATGACCTTTCAGATGTTTCTTTAGATCGTTTATGTTGGTTTTACATTGTGCTGTACACTCCTCCACTTCCTCTCTGAGTCGTCCCACCTCCTCCTGAAGGTTGGAGCACACCTGAGAGCAGACAGATTCTCCCGAGTCGACTTTCCTCCGCAGATCCGTCAGTTCTGTCTGGCATCTGTTGAGACTGATCACGGTGGAGTTTTTAAATGCGAACAGGTCCTTCTCTACAGTGCTGCAAATCAAACACTTCTTAAAATCACGGCCCAGAGTTTCAACTTCTGTGAAGATCCTGTTGAAGTGCTCACCATTCTTCCCTGTCACAGCTGTGATCTTTTTCACATCACTTGTTAAGTTAAGCACTCGATCAAACAGGGAGTCTCCTGATAATGACAAGTCGTTCAGCTTGGTGTTAAATTTTTGGATGTCATCATGGTTGGCCACAACCCTCCACTCCAAGGTTTTCACAGTGTCATCACTTATCCGACCTTTTCCGTTCGGCCCACAGGTCTCACTGCACATGTCTGTGGTTGATGTTAGCCTTCTGTCAAGGAAGGTTGTAATGTTCTCCAGCTGGCCCAAGCGTCGACTATGGTCTGTGACCGTGTCTCCAAGAACAGCCACATCCAGCTCTATTTTCCCAATCTTGTAGCTGTGGTCATCCAGCTGAGTGAGGACTGTGTTGCGCAGGTGAGTGACATCCCTCTGCACAGTTTCTTTCATGTTGTTCCCAGTGTTAGTACACCTCTGCTCTGTCTTCCTCATCGTGTTATTCATCCTCTTTTCCAATTCTCTCAGCCTGCCGTTCAGCCGGTCCTCTGTCACTCTTCCCTTTCCTTGCTCCTTATCCAGCCGCTCTTTAATGGTGTCACACTTGTTTGTAGTTGAGGTGAGTTGGTCCTCTACATCAGACAGCCTCCTTTCCAGCTCAGTGACTGTGTTGCAGCAGGCCTGGGAGTGCTCTGTCTCACGGCGAGAGATTTCCAGCCTCAAGTGCTGGTCTAATGAGCTGATCAGTTTCTCCAGGGCAGTGATCCTCTCCCTGTCCTTCTGCTGCTGGCGCCTCAGGTCCTCCACTCCGGCCTAGAGGTAAAAAGACATAATGAGGAAAATAAGGGTCATTAACAACTTAAGAGTAACATGTTGTTAGCCAATGAGCAGTCAGACCCACCCCTTCTTTTCACATCCTTTTTTTGAAACAAAGATGGTGATGTTGAAAACACTAATTTCAAGGCTTCAAAGCGGGACTTCACGGTAGCTACATCCACTTTTTATGTTGTTTATGGGCTGAAAGGAAATGCTCTTCAGCAGGTTTTCTAAGAACACAAAGCTAAGATTAATGACTAATACTTGCTTTCTAAAGTATTAGCCAACACAGGGGTGGTTAGGGAGATAGCTAGCCACTAACTTCAGCGGCATCCATGCAGGAAGTGACTAGCAGTGACGTGGAGACCAGAGACCAAAAAAAATCTGATGGCATTAGGCGACTTCAGGAGACTAGGGGCAAAATACCCGCTGTGGGTGGAGTGGGTGGATTAAAACGTGTTGCGTTGACTACCAATAAGAGTGCAGGATGAGACCAATGGATGTACGACAGGGTGGTAAATTCATTAAGGTGTTGCCTAGGCAACTGGAGCCTGTAATGTATGCTAGCATCAAGCATCAAAGACGGATACGAGACGAGCGAATCACTTCCTGTATAGATGTCCCTTTAGCTACACTGCATGCATCTGGCATTGGTAGCTTTGTCATATCCAAGCCATCTTTGTTGCCTTTATACAGGAAGGTAGGCATACAGTATGTGCACTAATGTTGTTGATAACATAACATACAGTACACGCAGTAGTGCAAAATAATCATTCTCATGTGTCTCATCACTGTTTAGCCTATTGTTAGCTTGTGCCTTCTCTAGTTTACGACTCAGGTGTAGGTGTCATTAGTAACAGTGGATTCGCCCTCGCTGTAATCCTTTGAACGCAGCGATTTATATTATATTTGCTCCGAGTATTTTGAGTGTCAGTCTGACATTGTAGGATAATTTGGAAAGATTTTACACAGCAACAACTGCGACAAACAAAGGAGTCGGTTTGTGCACTGTATGTGTCTGAGCCTATAGCACATGAACATAAGGCAAATTAAAAACTCACTTCATACAAATAAAACCTGATTTATGTTCAGTCTTAACTGTGCATTTTTTTTTCAAACAGCAGGTAACATTTCTAATCTTTCTTTCAGAGCCTGATTACGGCCTTTTTTTTTTTTTTTGCAGTAATCCTTTTTCTGTTTATTGTCTGTTTGTGCAGTGGTTTTTGTCGAGTGCTGATCTCTTGCATTACAGCCAGCATGGGGCCATTATCTTTTACTGCTTTAGGCGGCAGAAATCACTTCCCACAGGGAGAGATGCACGAAAATCTAACTTCTAGTAAATAAACCACAAGCACTCAGTCTACTTTTTTTTTCTTTCTTTTTTTTTTTCTCCTTTTGTTTGTTTGAGGGGTGTGGGGGTGTGTGTGTGAAGGGTGAATGTTTTTGCCATGCTTTTATAATTATGACATATCGAGTTTCACCTGACAGGCAGAGCAGGAAAGAGACACCCTTCTTTCCAGCTCTGTCAGGATCTCCTCCTTCAGTGTGTTCAGCTGGTTCCCGCCGTGTCCTCTGTCTCTGGATACTCCATCCAGTTCATTGCCTCCTCCATTCACCAGGTGGTTGTTGATAGTAAGCAGGGTCTGATCATGCACCTAAACAACCAAAAACATGACAGAAATGAACGCCATCCATCCTTGGATTTACCAATAGCAGATATGTAGACAGTTGCAGAAACACATGGTAACTACCTGTGTTCTGTTATAGAGCTGATCCAGCTTGTTCTGGATGCTGTTGATGGTTTCTTTCATGTGTGGCTGAGCTGAATCGGCAGGGATGATGGCCCCATTCAGCACATGCCTAAGAAAAAGAAAAGGTTTTGATTTCCTTGTGTTTTAGCCCAGTTATACATTAAATATTATAAAGCATGGAGATAATTTGCCACACTAAAAAAACAGAGCAGTGCATGAAGAAAATGGAGCTTTCATCCATTCCAGTGCAATAAACAGGAAACGAAACACAGCGTGCTGTCCACACATGGTCCTAACACCACTTCTGGTGTTTCTTTATTTCTGTTAAACTGTGTTTCATTAAGCACCAAACACACTCTGTGAAATAACACATACAGCCTCTGGTTTATTCCATTAATGGTGGTCTGCATGTTGTTGAGGTCTTTGGTCAGACCATGGACGGTGTCCTCCAGCTGTTTGATCTTCTCTGTGTCACCTGGACAAACGCAAATGCAGGATAAGGATCAGCTGAACAAAAAGCATTCAATGAGCTGCTTAATTCTACAAATATTATATTTGCTGCTTGCAAAATGCCTACTCAAAACGATGACCCTTGAAAATGACAGACAGCCCTAATAACTATGTTTTTCAGTCTGCTTAACTTCAACTTATTTAAGTTACGCATATTTGATGTTTTCAACAACATTTCAATTAAATTCTTTTTCCATTTCACCTTCTCCTCCCCGCTGCCCTGTGTTGTGGTCCAGCTCCGTGACACCGGTCTCAGGGGTCCCCTGTGGTCCATTGTGGCAGTCCTCCCCCGAGTAACCATGGCAACACCTCCACTCCATTTCTGTCACCATCTTGTAAGCTACTTTATACCTCGGCCTCCTGTATGTCCGATAGCTGAGGGTGAAATGGAAGTTTGTGAAATGACATCCAGATTTTCATGTATTTGGACCTGTCAGGACCTGGGCATAGCCAAGGGGGGGCTGGGGGGGGGGGGGGGGGGGGGTGGGGTACACAGAAGGCTGTTTGTTACTCAACTTTACAGCCTGGCATCAAAAAACTGTTTTGGTTTCTACAGCCAAATTTACCTTTATAACAGCCGCAGCTTTGGTGAGTGTCTGTTCATTGCACTCATAATTCATTGATGCAGTGTGCCAACCAAGCTTACTGGCATTAGCTGCAAACTCGACCTCCTGGCTCCACAAAAATAAACGTGATGGGGTTTATTTCATTTTGACTTTTTCTTTTAACTCAGTTTAATTTCAGGGGTTTTTGTTATAATTGTTACTATTTTTTATTGTTTAGTTTAATTTGTATTAGTTTCAGTATTACTTGTAGTCTTTTTAAGTATCACTGAATGAAGGGCACAGATTACAGGCAAGATTTAGGCGCATATATATATATATATATATATATATATATATATATATATATATATATATATATATATATATATATATATATATATATATATATATATATATATATATATATATATATATATATGCTTTTACTTTTGCTGAAAGGTTATGTTGACTATATGTTTAATATATGTAAAGTAACCAAATGGAGGACCTGTAATGGCTCCTAAACCCTGCATGAAATATGATCACTGTGCTGTACACTGATATTCATGTGCAAAGGCCCTTAGATAGCAGGAAAAGAGCAGCAAATCATCTACTGATGATGGATGGGATTACAATGACCTCAAATCTTATTCCTGTTCCATTTTCCAAAGGAAGTGCACACATATATATGTATGTGTATATATATATATATATATATATATATATATATATATATATATATAAACTAATGTGCCATTCAGCTTTGCATCTGAAGCTGAATGTGTGGCTGAGCTGAATCTGAAGCTACAGTACCAATAAATAGACCAGAATTGGCCTGAACTCTCAATAAGGATTTATCGTCACAGGCATGTTAACAAGCCCTGGCTGCAAACGTTCAGCTGGTTTTTCCCATTCATGACATTACACAAACTTTACTGTAGGTAACACAGAGCCTTTTCTGTGCCATAAAAAAAGCAAAGAAAAATTAATCTTCCAGCTCTCTCCTTGGAGAGCGTGAGAAAAAAAGGTCCTCTCAGAGGAAAAACAAAACAGGCTTGGAGAAATGGAGGCAGGAGTTGGGCAGAGTTAGAGAAAGAAAGCAGGAGAATCATAAAAGGAAGAAAGACAGAGTGAGAAGTAGATTGTTTTCACAGGGCAGGAGACTAGACTGCGGTGCCTGGAACCCCTGTTGGCTTCATTCTTAGCATAGCCCAGGTTTAGGCCCAGGCCCCCGGCAGACATGGGAATCAAGCAGCTAGGCCAAGGTTAGACAACACAGTGAAAACTTCAAAGGGGGAAAAACATCAGCCATGCTTGATTAATGATTCCGCCAAGCATTACATGCAGATTTGGAAAAACCATTTAGTCAGTTCTATCAATAGTAAATATGCTCCATTACTTGTAACAGTAGATATTCCCAGGTCTGCACCAAAGAGACTTGAGACTTTATCACTGAGTTTCTCCAGACCAATATAGAGCTGTAATCATGTGTACAGTGATACAAGCCAAGCTACAACCAGACACCTTCCAGACAGCTGAAGCTCGAGAGACGGAAGATTGAAAGAGCCGAGTGAAATCCACAGAGAGGAAAGAGAGCAAGATGATGGATGGATAGAGGATGCAAAACGTCTGTGGCTTTGAAGATGGCATGTCTGAGGAGAAAGACTGAATGCAGATTAGAATCCAGAAACAGAGAGATGAAGGATAGATACTCACGCCACTCGAGGACACTGTCCCCAGGCACAGCGCTGATAGTCTGGTTTGATGTACGTTTCCACACCGTCCTCCATCACGCAGCTAACTGTGCGTGTCACCACATAAGCACACCAGTTCCTGTTAAATGACATAAGCAGGGAAGAGGAAATGACAGATGAATGAGTGTGTGATGCTATCAGTTTGCTCGGAGTTTAGAGTCAGGCGTTAACACAAACATAGCAGACCTCACCCTCACTCTGTTTTCTATGTTCCCTGGCAGAATAAAGAGAGACAGACGGAATAATAATCAAACATCTGATCACATGTTGAATGCCAGTCTCCACTGTTTTGAGTTTTGAGATCAATATCTCAGACCTTGGACTCAGTTATTATTCTGAACTGCACTCAGGCAAAATTGGTGCAAATGTCGGATCAGTTCATGATAAGTGCATGTATTTAACAATGACTGCAATTGTTTTACTTGTCCAACTCCACACCAACACGCCGACACCAAGTTCATTGCAGTATTTATACTGCATATCTTTGCAGTAAACCCAAAGTTACATTTATTCACAAACACCCAGTACAATATTTATAAAAACTTTGCTTGCCCGCCAGATGCATAGTTTCATATTTATTTCCAGAAATCTGAGATCTAAATGTTAGCTGATGATTTACAGTCTCTTTCTCTACGTTTCATGTTAGGAACATTATCAAAGTCCAGGAAATAAATATATAAAAAGATACCTTCTTAAAACAAGTTCAGTGCAGATATGAATACAAATCACAGCTCACGCTCTATACAAAATGCTTTTATAGGTTACGCCAAAATAAATATTGGCAAATATTAGCACTGTATAAATCTTCAAGTGGCTATACTCTAAAGGTGCTTCAAGTATTTACGTCCCTGTTTGCATTTCCCTGTACAGGTATAGCAATAATATTAAGTGCCATAAAACATTTTGCCTAGCTTACCTAGCCTAGCACTGTGCTCTAAGCTCTTTACAGTGCGTGACGTATTAGCACACAGATACCAGCTACATTAGCTTCCAGCTGTACAGCATAATTGCATTTTTTTTTTTTTAACCAGTCAAATATGCAATTATATTTACTGTCTTTGTTAATTTTGGAGATGTTCAATTTTCACAAGCTAGTTGTTCTAATATTGGGCTAGTTATCAGACTTACTGAAAAGCAAAACTAATAACATGCAGGTGGGCTCATTTCATTTGTTTTCAGTCAAACTTTTGAACAAAATTTAAAAGAAATCATGCAGAAAGCACTTTTTTGAAAAGCTGATTTGATAGTAACCTCGGTATACACTGGTCATATGGTGTTTTCTGTGATTGTTTTACTAAACTTCTGCAATAGATATAGAGTGCAAATGTAGCAGGACCCTTTGAGCTGCAATAGGCAGCAACTAAATATACGTAGACATGGTCAAGACAGCCTGCTGAATTTGAAACGAAGCTCCAAAATGTGGAAGAAAGGTGAAATGACTTCTGAAATCTGATGGGATTTTCCTCACACAATTTTTTAAAGGTTTTAGAGAATATCCACTGAGCAGCGGTTCTCCGGGATAGAATGGCTTGTTGATGTCAGAGGTCAGAGGAGAAGGGCCAGGCTGCTTCAAGCTGATAGGAAGGTATAAGTAACTCATACAAACCACTCGTTACAACCAAAGTATGCAGAGTAGCATCCCTGAATGCACAACATACTGAACCTTGAAGCAGATGGGCTACAGCAGCAGAAGACCACACAGGTGCCACTCCTGTCAGCTAAGAACAGGAAACTGAGGCTACAGTTAGCACAGGCACACCAAAAATGGACAGAGATTGGAAAAACCTTGCCTGGTCTGATGACTCTCAGTTTCTGCTGCAGCATTTGGATGGTAGGGTCAGAATTTGGTGTAAACACCATGAAAGCATGGATCCATCCTGCCTGAACTGGTGGTGGTGAAATTAATAACACAGCCCACTTGAGTATTGCTGCTGACCATGTCCAGCTGTTTATGACCACAGTTGTTCTGATGGCTGCTCTCAGCAGGAACGCAGAAAGCTCAAATCATCTCAAACTGGTTTCCTGAACATGACACTGAGTTCACTGCAATCAAATGGCCTCCACAGTCACCAGGTCTCAATCTAATAGAGCACCTTTGGGATGTGGTGGAGCGGGAGATTCACATCATGGATGTGAAGCTAACAAATCTACAGTAACTGTGATGCTGTCACGTCAATGCGGACCAAAATCTCTGAGGAATGTTTCCAGTACCATGTTGAATCTGTGCCATGAAGGATTGAAGCAGTTCTGAAGGCAAAAGGGGGTCCAACCTAGTACTACCAACCTAGTACTTCCAAGGTGTACCTAATCTAGTGTCCGGTGCGTGTATACACATCACTGCTGACAGGACCTTTTAGTTCTTCATGTCTTTATCAAATTGGGGTTACCACAGTATAGTGATCTTGTTGGCAAAAATAGCTTAACGGAGCAACAGCAGCATTCACCACATGAAGTTATGTTTCCAGCCAAATATTAACTCACACTATGTACTTTTTCCCCCTTTGCTAAGCCTTGAGGTGAATATTTGGCTCTTTAGCTCCTAAATGTATCTTGTTCACAATCTAGTTGCAAACTTTGCCAGTTGGTGCTCGGTAAGTACTGTGGAACAGATCTGAGCTTCTTCAGTGGAAACAGCTGCCTGCTGTGGTTAATGGTAAATGGACTAGTTCTTGTTCTTATTTAGCGCTTTTCTACTCTAGCTGAGCACTCAAAGCGCCTAATACAATTTACCCATTCACACAAGCAGTCTTCTACAGCTAAGTGCTTACTATCTAACATTCATACTCCCATCAGTTGCACTGAAGAGCAACTTGGGGTTCAGTATTTTGCCCAAGGCACGCAGACTGGAGCAGCCAGGGATTGAACCACCAACCTTCCGATTAGTAGATGACCTGCTCTACCTCCTGAGCTGCAGCCACCCCTACAGCCCCCCTGGCTGAAATAACACTGGGTGCTTAACTGAAAAGAACCTTTCACACTAAATTTAATCCATTGTTTATAAAATAAAACTCATTATAGCAGCTTTATAAGGTTAGGTGCAGGTTTTAACTTAATCCATACTTTTGATGCCAACTCAAATATTAATTTTAAAATAATTCTCATGAAGTGGACTGTCAAAAATTTGTTAAAATAACAAAAATGTCCCCATCAACATGTTTTTATACCACAACACCCACACTCCCACATACTCCCACAGTCTGCAGGCTGCTCAGTTTGTCCTCATCCCCCTTATCTCCCTTGACCCTGAGATGTCTCTCATGTTAACAACTGCAGATAGATTTGAGCCACAGACGTCCTTCAGTCACTTTCTATCATCATTTTCATATTACCCACAGTCCCCATCCACTGCTATTTCTACAGTGGTCATTATGGCCAATTAGTGTCACTCCCAGATTCATCTGTGCAGAACTATGAAGCGTTTATGGAGAAAAGTTGGAGAATACAACGAGTTCATTCATACTGGAAAGTCAATCAGCAGCTTCAGTCACTCTGCCTTCATGTCTTCATGTCCCTTTTTCTATCTCTATTACTCTTTATAGGCTATCCTCGTCTGTGTTACTGTCTAATCTCACACAGTTTTTGGCACCTGAGCCTCTCGTTGTCCATCTCTGTTTATTATCTGCTTCTCGTCTCCTTTACGTTCCTTTTTTTCTGTCTCCTCTTGTATCCCTCAGTCTCACCACACGTCTCCTCATCCCCCAACTGTTCCCCTCTTCATTCCAGAGCTTGTCTCATTGACAACAAGAGTTTATCATGTTTTGACCCTCTCTACCCCACCCCCCCATGCCCTTTTACCTCTATTCATGGGAAAGTGAACTAATCAAGCTCTGTTGTAAATGTTTGTTGACCTGAAAATTATAGACATGCTATGTAATGCAGATGGATAGGATTTACTTTGGTGCCACAGCTTGTCAATGTCACTGTCAAAAACTGTAGATTATTCTTGGATGTTGTTTATTTTTTTCTAATGTTTTTTTTTTTTATATATTGATATTATAAGCAGAGAAAGCAAATGTTGATTTGCCTCAGTTGCAACAAGGTTTCCCAAAACTTGGGAAAATGAAACTGAACCTTTCTGCATGCCTGGAAACTGCTGAGCCAAGATGCAAACGTGCAAACAGCCAGCAAGTATGGCTGAAACCCCGACATCATCCCTCTGGTCAAAACTGGTTGCGGTACGACGCCAAAAACTGAACCGCACACAGACAGACATCATTTCCACACGGGATAGAGGGTGGGTCAGGCAATGTCTCACAATCTCTTACTATAATAAATACCTTTCATTTAAAATCAAAGTTAAGCATGTAAGTTTTAGTGTTCTACTTTTAAATGGGACTTTTTGATTTGTATTTTTTTAGATTTTCTGTCATATGTATCCACAATGGCATATGTTCATCTAGCCATAGTTACACATTATTAGGCCAGAGTGCACACAAAGCCAAATCAAAAGTTCAGACTGTACCAAACACCACAGACAGTTTTTGTTTGTTTGTTTTCTGGGTTTTTTCCTAATGCCTGTCTCCAGAGTCTCTGACTGAACCTGATCTTAGCATTACATGAGGTACAAGCAGAGAAATTAAAAAAAGCAGATATATCTGTTTAACTATGAATCAGTGTAATGCAACAATTAAAACACACACACAAATGGATAGCCTGCTCTAAGTCAAGCAGATGAGTCGTATGGTGTTAATGGTACCTTTATTCTCTGAGAATCTACATTTGTGCGTACATGCTCTCTCTTTTTTATTTTTCCCACACCAGATACCCTCCTGACAGGGATTTGTGTGTCCTCCCAGCTTTCACCTTTTAGGTGAATGTGTAAACCACTATACTACAGAGCCGCTGTTTACTTGTGTAATATAATGACAAAAAAACAGCCGTTAACCTCTGTTAAGTCCTGAGAGACTGTATTAACTTTTCCCTCTGACGTGCGTTATGGTGTTGAACTATTATTTATAGTCTTCTTGTGTACTGTTATGGTAGAACCATGCTGAATGAGCAGCTTAATGAAAATAAGCTCTTTGAATAATAATAACAATTTCCCTCTAAGTAGATGCTCATATTCACATGTACACTGGAAGGTGAGAAGTTTAATGAAGATAATTACTAAATTTATTTCTTAGTTATTTTCATATCGTTTCTGCTGGATTCAATCACAGCAGTATTTTAGTTTAAGTGTTCTGAAGCTTTTGTTCTGAGGTTCTGGGCAGTCATTCTCCAAAACCTCAGAACGCCCACAGAGGTCTGAGCTTTCCCACAGAGGTTGATTAACTCGTCAGAGGTTTCACATCCTCACTGCGTACAACTCTGGATACTGTGACCTGTCTCTCTCTCCCCTCACCCCCAACCGGTCGCAGCAGATGACCCCCCCTCCCTGAGCCTGGTTCTGCTGGAGGTTTCTTCCTGTTAAAAGGAAGTTTTTCCTTCCCACTGTGGCCAAGTGCTGCTCATTGGGGCTTGTTTGATTGTTGGGTTTTCTCTGTAATTATTGTTGGGTTTTTAGCTTACAATATAAAGTGCCTTGAGGTGAGTGTTTGTTGTGATTTGGCGCTATATAAATTGAATGAAATTGAATTACCTGCAGGTTATTAGGAAGCTTCTCTGACCTCCAGTCTCATGCAGGAGCAGGCTAGATCTAAAACAGCATGTTTCAGAGGACCACTGGTGTAATATATTTCTGTCCCAGCTGGATTAAAAAAAACATGTCATTATCACATTATAACTATATGTTTAAATTACTATAATTTGTCCATCTGGTTTTTAAATAATATAAGAATGTGTGATTAAATAATAAAAAGAATGTTTTCTGTTTTTCTTTTTTTACAATGTAACTGATTTTCAAAGTCTCCTGATGGTGTAGCTCTAGTCATACAGGCTAATAATATGTGGGATGGTCGTATTTTTTCCCCCCTATAAGACATAATATTTGAGAACAGGGTTTATGGAAATAACACGAAATATTGATGGAAGATCAAAACCGTGTGCAGAAACTTGTGGCTTATTTGGTACATTTACAGCATATCATGTTGCCTCAAATTGATGTGAAGTGGTTGCAAATTTTGGTGGGATTCAGTTCAGCCTGGAGTCAACACCAGATCCAACAAAGTGAAAGTCACTTGGCTGAAATCATCCAACGCTGGCTCATTCATCCAAACAGCCTCTATGTGTTTCCACAGAGTCAGCACAGAGAATCATGTGATTTGTTCCACTAGCTGTGCATTGGATATTTTAATATATTGCATTTTCTTCAGTTACATTGCATTTAATGTCTTTATCAGAACGCTACAGCACTGATTATTCAGAGTCAGACTCCCCGCTCATGTGGAAGAGAGCCAGTGATTCAAATCAGCCGCCGGTGCTTTCAAACACAGCTCCCACGGTCCGCTGGTCCATTGCACTGCATCATGCTAGGTGGTGGTTTGCTGTGTTATCTTGCTCTGGTTTTGGTTTCTTCTGCTTAAAATGATTGAGAAACAGGAATCTAACAACTTCATCAAAACAGAAAGACAGCAGTTAAAATCAGACAGCGGCGCTAAATCATCACAGCTCATATTTCTGTTCTTGCACTTCAGCCGTGTTGCTTCTGTCACAGTGATTCAGTGGGACAGCAGTGCTGATCTATTATCTCGACTCACTGACTCTCAGCGTCACAGACAGCAGATAAAGCATAAAGCTGGCGACACCCACGCCCTATCTCCTCTGACAGAGAACAGGTGCTGGCTCATATAAATAAACGTAACCATCTATCATTTTTTCACTTGTGAGCAGACACAGATGTGCAAACACGCACGCACCCATATCCATATACATCCATAACAGCCTCTGTTTTGGCAGCTTTCGCTTTTCTCACACACACACACACACACACACACACCGCCCTCGTTGTGGGCTCGTTTTCCATCTTTCCATCACAGGATTTTCACACCAGTGAAATACATGAGAGAAGTCTTTATGTTTGTCAGATGATGACGAAGTCTAAGTGCAAGACTCAATAAGTGTGTGTGTGCGCGCGTGCGTGCCAATCCCAAAAGCATTCAGGCTCCCTGCTGCATGGATGACACCTTTGAAACATTTCAGCTTTCAACAAAGCCACCGGCCTTTTCTTCTCTCTGGCTAATCAGCATGAATTTAAGCATTCTCAACAGTAATCCAATAAAGTCCCATTAATCCAAACGACTGCAGAGAAATCGCTCAGATGAAAGTCCACTAACTAGACTTGGCATCTTTTTCCATAAGTGTAAAATGCAATTACGAGCGCACACACACATACACACACGCAGATGTGCATTCCCAAACTAGCAGTAGCACATGCAGGGTGCAAACGCAGACGCAAAAACACTGAATCTGGTCTGTATATTTTTCCAGTTTATTTCACTTAAACATAACACCCCATTGCTGTTATGAACTTATGTCAAGCAAACATTAAAATCACAGGTCATAATGTAACATGGTCAGAACATGTGATCCTGCTGTAAAGGACTGTCACTTGCAGATTAATAAAATACTTGCAGCAGGGTTTCCAGCAAGTTCCCCTGCTTTTATCTACTTTATAGTACAATTAAGTATTTGGACATGTTTGAAGTTTTGCCTCTCTGGATTTTAAATCATACAAAAAAGATAATTTAAAGTATTGCATTAACTGTTTAGGATTAATAGAGATTTTCATACAGTGCCCCATTTTCAACGGCTCAAAAGTAATTGGACAAACTAATATAATTTTCAAGAGGAGGAATGTTTTAATACTTGGATGAAAAGCCTTTAAAATCCATGTCTGCCTGAGGTCCAGGACCCGTGGATTTCCTCTATCCTTTCTGTCTTTCTCCCATACTTTTCTCTTCCCTCAAGTTAATCTTGGTTTCATGTGTCCAAAACCTGTTTTTCAAAGCTGTGCTGTGTGTTTTCTGGCAACATGTAATCTGGAGTGTAACCAGTGGTTTGCAGCTTGCTGTTCTTGATTTTTGCTAAATGTTGTAAAGTTGTTTTTCTTAACCAAGTAAAGACCTCAGCGATCGTTCACTTGCACAGTTGTATATTCCTTCTACCAGACTGTTGATTTGCCCACTCATGATGTTTTTGCTGTCTCCCTCATAGGTTCATTTTGGACTTTCATCCTAATGATGGCCTCATTTGCACCAACATCTCTTTCAACCTCATATGGAGAGTTCCAGTAGAGAGCAACACCAAAATACACCACATTCAAGTTCAACACTTGGAATGAACTCTTTTATCTGCTTCATTTGTCATGAAATAATGCAGCAACAGGCCTCATCCGGCCAAGAAACTGCTTGTCAGTCAATCGTCCCATTATTTTCAAGCCTCTGAAAATAGGGGACTGTGAATAAAAATAGCTGTAATTGCTAAACAGTTAATGCATTATTTTTGTTAAATCCCTTGAATTAAACTGAAAGTCTGCACTTCAGTCACATATTGATTGCTTGTTTTAAAATCTACTGTGATGGTATACAGAGGCAAAAAAGTGCATGGATCTAACTGTACATTACTGTAATGAATCTGAATCACAGTACACTGCTGTATTTCCATGTTAAAGTGCAGCAGGGTTGCCAGAATGGTACCTTTTTTCTCCAGTTTGCTTATTCTAAGTATCACTTATAGTTTATTGCTGTTAATGAATTTAAATTATGAGAAGCCCTTCTTTTCTTTGCCTAAATAAAGTGACAAAACATTACAAAAAGACTTGGATTTTTTCCTAATGCTCGTGACATCTCACCACATAAGTCATCAACTGAAACTATAAACAAGTCTCAGGATAAATGACATTACAACATCTGGACTTGAGAGCAGCTCGTAAAGCCAATATTCTGAGCTATTGTGATTTAAAGGCGTTAAGCACTTGAGTTTGAAATGCATGTCTCCATGTATGGGTCTGTACTATAAGCTCCCTTCAGTGGGCTATTCAGCTGCAAATCTCCCTGTTTCCTTTACAATATCAGCTCCAAGGTTAAAAAAAAAAAGCACACATACGGAGCACTTCCTGCACATGTTGCAGAATGTTTATGACTACATTGTGTTTTCAAAATGCTTGTCTGATAGTAGCAGATAAAGCCAACAGTACAATGATTTCTCCAATATTTAAACTTCTGAGTTGTTTATGCCATGAAACATGTATTGTGCTGTGCAACCAAACATTGTTAAACTTGTTGAACTTTTTTTTTTTTAAATGCTCATGTAGGCTGAGTCTGTAGCTATTTGGTGCTTTCCTTGGAAATTTTATTGGAAGATTTTCTTATGCCACAATTTGGTTTTTACAAGTGGAAAGATTTCAAGTGTAAGTGGACTAACTGGCCAGTTTTGTAAGTGCAGAAAGAAGATATAATTGAGACCGGGGTAATGTGGAAATAATCCACATGGAGACATAGAAAAGACATTTCCAAATTTTGCATCCATTTAAAAAAAATTGCAATTGTGTAAACTTTTTCCACATCATATAGCGTTAAAAAAAATTCAAAACCAACACTTTTTGCACCTGTGTTTGCTCATAAGCACCCCCTGCGTCCTCCCTCTCTCAGCAGGTACACTGGTACATTTATGAGAGCCTGTCCTCCTTTAAAAAAAAACAACCTCATGGGTCATTTTTTTCAAACATGTCCAAAAGCTACGTTTTAAAATAAAATTAAGCAACCTATAGTGGTCATACACAAAAGGGCGTGTGAATAACGTGTTCCACTTTCCCCAGCAAATCCAGAAGAAATACATAAATCTGAATTTTCTCCAATTTCTGAAAATGGGGAATAATGGCACTGGATGCCACAGGAAAAGTTTAAACATTAAATAAATAGGCTGGCTCTTAAACAGCGCTTTTCTACTGTACACGCGCACTCAAAGCACTTTATACAACATGCCTCACTTATACAAGCACTTCAGTACTTTGCCCAAGGTACTCTGGAACGCAGACTGGAACAGCCGGGGACTGAACTACCAACCTTGCAATTAATAGGTGACCCGCTGTACCTCCAGAGCTACAACCACATAACACACTGACATGACCGACATGACACATGTAGGAGTGCTCATTTTGGAAATGCTTATATGGGTCGTTTTCGAACAAATGACAATGATATTACCGTTTGGACTGGAGAACGTGCTGATGGTTCAGAGCTGTTCAGTGGAACAGCTCTGAACCATCAGCAGTAACAGAAGCTTTCTGTCAGTTAAGAGGACATAAGAATGCAGCTCTTTGGAGGTGTAGCCCAAGAATATGGCATTCATTGGGTAGCACAGAAAAAAATTTCTGGTAATTGTTATTATTTTTTAGATGCGGTTGAGACAATAGATACACAACCATTTTTTGCATGCTTTCAATTGTATTAAAATGCTTTTCTGTTAATATTAGGGAACACCACAGCACCACTTTATAGCACTTGCCATTTTGATTAAATGAGCAGGAATGAGCGTAAAAGCGAAGCTGACGATTTACTGGTTGATCTACATCCCTACCCTCACCTATGGTCACTTGGCTTTGGGTAGTGACTGAAAGAATGAGATCCTGGATACAAGCGGTGGAAATGAGCTTCCTCCGAAGAGCGGCTGTCCTCTCCCTTAGACACAGGGTGAAGAGAGCAGTCATTCGAGGGGGGCTCAGAGTAGAGCCGTTACTCCCCCACATCGAAAGGAGCCAGTTGAGGTGGTTCGGGCATCTGACTAGGATGCCTCAAGACCAGACATTCTTGGGTGAGGTGTTCTACCAGGAGGAGGCCCAAACCAAGGACACCCTGGAGAGTTTATAGGAGAGATTATATCTTTCAGCTGGCCTGGGAATGTCTCGATATTCCCCCTGGATGAGCTGGAGGAGGTGGCTGGGGCGAGGGAGGTCTGGGTTTCTCTGCTTGGGCTGCTGCCCCCGCAACCCAGCCCTGGATATGTGGAAGGAAATGGATGGATGGATGGATGGATGGATGGATGGATGGAGGGCATTTTGTATTTACTCGGGTTATATTTATCTAATATTAATGACTGTTTGAGGATCTGAAACATGTAAGTGTGAAAAATCAGGAAAGGGTAAAATAGTTGTTCACAGCACTGTAAATCACAAGCACTGCAGCCAGATTCTGTGAAATGGCAGAGTTTCCATGTTATGTCAAAAATGTGAATCCACTTGCAAAAACATTACTCTTTAGAACTAATAATTAACATTATTTATTTAAGCTGTGTTTGTGTCCGCTTTACTTTTTGGCTATGAAAAAAGCACTAAAGCTACAGACTGTAAAACCAAAACAAAATGAGCTGAAAGGTGGTACAATGACCAGTAAAGGTGAGTAGGACCATCAAGTCACTTTAATATGGTAAGACATACATGCTGTTGTACCCCCACATCCTAAGGCTGCCTCAGGAGTTTGTAACTATGAGCAAGCCCTTCATGTACACAGTAGTGTGAGCCATTGCTACTGTAAAGCTATCGATAGCTTTAAAGTAGAAAGAGATGGGAAGACTGTACCTCTGCCATACAAGAAAGCAACCCAAAGGATGGCCTTTAATATTGGATTGCCAAAAACAGGAAACACACTTTCACACACGCACAGTGACTTTGTTGGTCTCCTACAGACGCAAACATGCAAACTATGTCTTCATTACCCCTCTCGTGGGCACACAGCAGTGAATCTCTGAATGCATACCTCTTGTTTTTATATACAGAGCTATGACTCAGCGTGAGTGAAGCTCTTCCACCTGTCTGAGCCTCACTTTAATGCCAAATAAAATTCACGTCCCTGCAAAACAGCAGACAGAAACATCACAGCCAAGCATAAAGTTGTGGTCTGACATCTCTACCCACACATTCCAGGTTCATTATATTAAACAGCATCACTGCATGAGACCTACAGACAGAAATTGTGGGTGAAACTAGAATATTCACAGAGAGTAAGTGGGAGGAAGCGGGAATGAAAGAAAGAAAAGCGTGGGCTGAGGTTTAGTACTTAAAGAAATCCCTCAGCGGCGCCCATTGTTGAACAACCTTTCACTTAGCTTCAAGAGGAGGCCTCGACAGCAACCCGAATAAGAGGATTGAAAGGGGTGTGTCTTAGCATTTGAACTGCGAACCAGAGGTCGAGCACCCCTACAATGTTCTTGTAAAGATATACCCCTGCATACGCACCCAAAGGCACACAGATCGTCACAGATGACTGTTACCACCACCCTCCACAAACGCTGATGACCCTATGTCTATGCACCTGTCTGACTGCACTGATGTACATATTAGTGGAATATAGTCTACATTCTTCTATCTTTTAATTAGTCTCTGCACTGTATATTTTGTAATTTTGTAATATTGTGCTATAGTTATAGCTCTAATATCTCTGTATATTTGCAATTTGTATACTTGTATATTGTCTTATAGTTTTTATACTTATTTGTTTTTTTTTTTTTCTGTAAGCACGAAGTACCGCAGCAATTTCCTAATGCTGTGAACCTGTTCACACATATGGCAATAAAAACCTTCTGATTCTGATTCTGATTCTGAGAGCACTCACTCGTGCCTGAGCGATCCCATTTGGACAGGCAAACATACAGAAAGGCAGACACACGCATGCTTCCAGGCTCTCCACTCGCTCTTTTACTCACACACATACCATTTTACTTTTGGAGCTCTTCCAACAACAAGGAACAGCGTGACTGTGTAAACTTCTCTCTGATTGTTTAGCCTGACAGTCACCAAGATATACCGAGAATGTCTATGATGCTGCCATTTGCTTTAATATTACTGCTAAGATACGTCAGCATTCAGAGGTCTGCGGGGGATTTTTGGTGACCCACTTGAATTTTAGCCATTTATGGAAGCATGTGAGTTTGAAGCACAAGTGCTCAAAGCCTTGAAATCACAGCTGCCCAGAATAGCAAGGTAAAACTTTACAAGCTGCTCCGAACTACAAATGGCATCATGTCATTTATTCGTTGACCTGAGGGGAGGTGGAGGCTTATAGCTTCAACTGTTCAGTTTTGTGTGTGTGTGTGTGTGTGTGGGGGGGGGGGGGGGGGTGTTCAGAAGCAATCCCAGCCTTTATGGTGTTCTGCAGGTTTATATAAACAAAGGACGGCTTCCTGATATGCACTGCATGCTAGAAACATGGTAAATAGGTTACAATGGCTGTGTCTGGAGTGCATCCCTGTTCCCACATGGCATTAGCATATGTAAGGAGATTGTTTTTTTTTTTTTACTGGCCTAATTAACAGGAAGCAGAAAATCACACACAGATAAAGTGAATTGGGACACTTTCCAAGTTTTGGTTAAGTAGGAGACAATCCAGCCTGATATCCTGGATACACAGTGCTACCATTTGTATGGTCTGACTGTGCAGCCCCATTGAATTCACTGTGTATTTTATCTTTTTGCCCCAGAAAAATAATTGGAGATCTCTGATCAGCTGCTTACATGAGATGAAATTTAATAAATTCTTGTGTTTCTGTGCTTGACATTTCATCCCTGGTGACATCCTGGGAACCCATCACTATCATTTGATGGTTTAGCCTGGAGACAACAATGCTTCCAGTGTCAGCCAGCAGATTTAACAGATAACCAACATCTCAGCCGAGGCCTTAGTCTGCACACAGATAACTGTTTACAGTCCATTAGACTATAAATGCAAATACATTTTAAAAAGGTGATAAAACACACAAATATAAAGGATAGTTGATGATTTAGGGATTGGATTTCAGCCACACAGACTGTTTACCCACATGCAGCCAAACTCCCTCAAATGTTGCAGGTCAATAATTCTTGGACTAGGGTGGAAACTAGAAAGCTTCCCGCACCCCTGCCAACAGATTCTGCATATTCATATTTATATATTTAACACTATTTGTGTTTTTTACCCTGAGAGGGACATCAATTTCTGCATTGAACTTCATGGCAAGTCATCCAAAAGTTGCTGAGACATTTCACTCAAAACCACAAATTTGAACTCCATGGTGGTCCGAGAGAAAAAAAAAATACCACAAATGCTGAGATCATGCAGTGTGTATCAGCTGGCATACATTACCATCCACAGAGCCAAACTTTAGCATTTGAGTGCGCTCAAGTCCAAATAAAAATTCAACCCAGTCATTGTTTAGTCTCAGCCTGTATTAGGATCAGTTTAATAAGCACTTTATAAGGTGAGTATAATAAGACCATTTAGTGCTGGACAGCATGTGGGAGAACAACAGTTGTCAACATACCTTGGACTCAGAAGCATCAAAGCATTAGTCCAAGTCTTAGCTCCCTTTAGATTTATACAGACATTGTTACTGACAGGCATTACATTTTTTATGCACTGATGTAAAATCCCGAGCAACCACAGAAGAGGACTGTGTCCAATGAAGGCTGTCTTTAAACTTCCAGGATCGTTAATCAACCACTAAGGTTGATTAGCTTGCTTAGAGGCAATTAAGAGAAGCTAAATTGTGGACAGTTGCTAAGCTCTGGTGTATTCTTAAGAATAATCCCCGTGTGTATGCTTCTGCTCTCATTTCCTTAACAGAACTTAGCAGTTGTGTACTTAGGAAAGCATTCTCAACAGTAAATCACAGTGAGAAGGTTAGAAAGTGAAAACAGTAAGAGTCTTGTGGTTGTACGGTCCATTGAGGTAACTTTTGGTCAAGAAACTGGCATCTTTGTGTTTGATTCCTTTTTCCAGGGATCCTTAAACGCTAGAACAAAGAAGCCCTTGTAAATCAGTTATGAAGGGCTGAGAGTGAATCTCAGTGTGTATGACTGATGTTTCGGTTAAGCCACAGAAATAAGTACAAAAAAATCAGGCCTCCACATGCATGTTTGATGACACTAAAATAAAATGTGAGGTGGCCATCTTATCCCAGAGCCATATGTTGCATAAGGAGGTACAACAAAGTTATAGAGTCTGATCATTTGTTGGTGTGATGGGATTTCAATAGGACACAGACTCTCTCTGTCCACCCCGTGATGCCTTCAAAAGAAAATAATCCCCAAAGGGATCAAAAAGGCAGCATTATGGGGAGGGATCTGGAGGAGGTGAATGTCTCTACTGCTATTTAAACCTAATCCAACACTATATATTTCATCAGTTACCAGTGTGTCATCAGACACCTGAAAAGATGGAGGCTAATTTAATTCCTGACATATATTTCAGTGTATTTTCTTCTATTTATGTTTTTAATATTTTCACCGTAATGATATTTCAGTTCCATTACCTATAGGAGACCCTTCCTCTTACTTTATCTTAGTCAGTAGGGTCCCCTGGGTGGTGGGGAAGAAAACCATTGCCTCGTACCCCCACCCTTCGATCTAGTACTCCAGCGACTGAACAAGAGCAGAGTGTATTTGTCTCCCTTCATGGCGTTTGTATAAGAGAACCTAAGTGTGATAAATAACAGTGGATCATGTCCTGTCTCTGCACCTTGCTACCCTCCAGTGGTGATCTAAGGCCTCGTCCAAAACAGGTCTGCAGTCCACCTGCATCTCGCCTCCAACACACTTCACTCCTCCTCAGTCAATATCTGCAGCTCTGATATTTTGGCAGGAGATGTGTCAGATAGTTCTGGGTGCTCCCGATCCCTCAATAAGACCTCTGCTGGATGTCTTCAGTTCATTTGAAAGCCTTTGCCACTTTAGGAATACTTCATACATCTGTCAAAACAGATCAATTGAGTTCAGACAGATGTCAGAGGGGCAAACTGAACCGCTATGGGCCAGTGCATTCTTCTTCCTGATACATCACTTTGTGTGTGTGTGTGTGTGTGTGTGTGTGTATCACAGGCCAACCATGCTGACTCCTTCATAGCCTACTGGTTTCAGCAGGAGGAAGGCTTTTAGGACTCAAAGCCCCCTCCTTCTTCCCCTGTCAGTCTGCCTTTTTTCTTTTCTTGTCGCTCCTCCCTGCCGTTTCTCACTCTTTCATCCTCTCTTGTCACGCCTGCTCGCTTGGTCTCACTCCAGATACTCTATGGCTTTTATACCAGCTCCTCTTCTGTGTTTTCTTCACCTAGCTTCTGATCTCCTTCTGATTTTTTTCCTTTTAACTTTTTATCTCTTACTTCCACTTAGTCCAACTCTTTCTCCATATTGTGTCCTCCTCTGTCTATAGTTACAGCTCAACTTGACTGCATACACAAACAGCAGCTTTCCATCACAGACAGCATCAGTTGCAGAGAAACCTGACAGAAACCTGTACTGCAGGAGCTCAACTCCCAGAAGCGTGGCCCATCCTGCATATACATGAATACTAACTACAAACACATGCAGCCCTGGAGGCAGAGCCATACCACATGTGAGCAATGATATTCTGCTGTGACCCTTTTTATGCACACACATGCACGTACACCTACGTCATCAGTCATTCAGATTGCCAAAAGTTCCTTATTCATTAATTTACAAGCACACGAGTCACAGGCACTGATGTCTGAGGGGGTCGTCCACACACGGGCCCCTGATGGAGGCGATCAATTACATGCTAATAACAAACTACGGGGGTGAGATGGGGTAATAAAGCATACATGCCCACTAACAGTATCAACAACTGGGATGGAGCTGGAACTCCAGCAGCCATCACTGATTTGCAAGTAACTACTAAGCAGCAGTCTCTGGATTGAAATAATTACCCATAAAAGAGGGCAAGATGGTAGCAGCTCAAACCAAGTGGCAACCATCAGCACTTAAAATTGAAGCCAGCATGAAAGGGCCAGAACCTTAACAGAATCAAAGAGCCTGTTTACAGGCTATTAAGGGCAGCTGCAGTTGACAGATGTGCTGACACAGGACGCTGTAGCCAGTAGCAATCTATTACGCACCACCTTGCTTCAGGTGCCTTTTAATGGAGTTATTTTACAAATAATATGGTTTACTGTATACATACCCAAACACTTTGTGTTCTAGTAGTATAAATTCTAATATTTGTTACTCAAGAAGCACACAGATATATACAGCACTGCAGTCATACTGTTTAGAAATTCAGCTCTCCAACCAGGCTTGCTAGCCTTAGCTGATAACCTATTGCTCCATCCTGTGTGCTGGGAATGATTGTTAAAGGGCAAAAAAAAAAAAGAAAATTAATGGTATCTATTGACATTTTGCACACAGGCCATCACTAACCACGTGACATTAACCTGTCTGCCATTTTGGACATGTGACAAGCATGGCCACAATATAAGCTCAAGTGAGTAAGAGACCAGTCCATGGCCTTCTGGCAACCACCTGTCATGAGGGGAAATTGAGAATTCACAGGCTGTGAGTGGTTGCTGGAGGTTGATGTCAGTTTCTGGGAAAATGATTGCTAAAGCCCCAGTCTAGGGAAAAATCTATATTCCCAACTAGGTGGGAAAAAAAAATCCCATTTGTGGTTTCCTTGGTAGCTAGCATACTGCTGCAGTTGTAGTTTGATAATAGTGATGGGCTTGTTTCTAGCTAGCTGTAGTGAAACTGTGACAAGTGCAGCACAAACCAGAAATTAAAAAAACATTTGCCTTCAAAGTCACGTGGGACACCTCAATATTCCAGTATACAATGTACCGCTGCCAGCAGAGTCCATTCACCGCACTTAAGAGGCTCTAAGGCGGAGTTGATAAATTCCCCTCTGACACGGAGGCGCTGGTACAGATTCAGGGCCTCCTGAAAGTTTTTCACTTGGGGATCTGGAACAGTAAATATCTGTAATCCCTATAAGCCCCGTCCAGCTCTGGGCCCCCTGAATCATCACACCCCATCCAACCACCCACCCACTTACTCACGCTGTGCTCTTGATTCAGAGTCCCTGCTGAGTAAGAGACCTTATCATCAATAACACATCTCATGTGAAAATGAGAGTTCAGTCTATGTGTAGGCTGCTTATAAATGGAACATTCATTTGACGTTAATATGATATAAACAGATGTAATAGAAGCAAAATTCATGCAGTTGTTGACAAATCCATAGTTTCATCCATGAATTGTGGAAAAAGCTCCTGGAAAATCCAGGGTGTCTCGAACCTTACTTTTGGAAATCAAAAAAAACAACAAAATAATCAGTTTTTCACTTCAAGTTTTCCGTTGCAACTATTTTCAGGTACATAAACAGCTTGAACCGAACAGGTTGTTAATATTTTCGCACAGGTAGAGCTTACCTGTGTCTGCTCGCCGCTCTCTGACCCGCTGGAATACTAGACTCCGCATATCCGAGACCCGAACAAACACGGGTTAGTAAGAAAGCAAACAGGTAAAATAAAGGCTCCATCATTAAGTCCAGTGCAAGCTAAAAACAAATGAATGTCATTTAGGTCAAAAGTTCCTCCAAGAAAAAGCCCCCAGGATACGTTCAGTGACGCACTGTCGGTAAATGAAGGCGCTGAGCCATGACTTCACAGGATGAAAAAGCCCCGCGGAGTCCAGTCAAGTGCATTTCAGACGCTGAACCGCGACTGTGCTGGAGGCTGACTGCTGCTGAAGAGTGGAGTAACAAGTTTCATGAGCTCAATGAGCCCCCATGCCAGCTCTCCCTCTCTCTCCCTCCCCCTCTCTCTGTATGCCCCCCAACCCGCCCCTATTTTTCCGTTTCGTTTTGATACTCAGTACACTGGAAGTGTACTTCACTTTCTGCCCTGCCAAAACAATTTTACAACCAAATAACAATGTTAAACAAATCAACCTCCCAAGAGTGATACTTATCTTCTCATACGTGAATGTTTCACAGAGTATTTTTATTTATTCATTTATTTATTTAACTTTAAAATTTAGTTAACCAGGAAAGGTAGGAAGCAATTGAATCAGAATTGCTTACATGAATAATAACCATGCACTCATAAACGCATACAGCAAAATACACAAAACAAGTACACACACAGCCATGAAAGTTAAAAACTTTAAAGCCAGCAAACCTAAATCATCAGACTAAGATGCAAACTACCACACTTTAAGGCTCATGCGCAGTCCTGCACCCTAATTACATATCCTGGACATAAAAGATGGCCATTGATAGATAGTGTATATAAAGGATGGCTCAGTCAAAAAGGCCACACCCCTAACTCCAGTATCTGGATGGATGAATTACTATTAATAAAAATTTATCTCCAGTACAGAGGCCAAAACAGCTTTTTGTACCAGGCTGTAAATGTGCTTTATAAAGGTGTAAAATTGGACATTTAACCATGGGAGTCTAGCCTCAGGGTTTGCTGTTCGGTCCTCATGCAGATGAGTTTACATTGTGTTTCAGACAAATTATGTGAAAATAGAAGTGTTTTTATGACTGCAGTGTTGACAGAGAATATGTCAGGTCTCTTTATTTTATTTAATCCATAAATGTAGAACTAAATATGACCACTTGTTCTCGTATTATCACTGATTCGTTTAATTCAATGTAAAAATACTGATGTCCAAAATGTTGATATTAATGAAAAACCTCCAGCCTGTGTTAAAAATTGTCTACATTTGTGACCAGCTTATGTCAGCTGAAAGCAAAAGAAAAAAAACTGTACCCTCTGGAGATAAAAAATTATAGCCAAGTGTTAAAAACTGCAGTTCCTCCAGCGGCTGCTTGAGGCTGGCACAAAAAAAAAAGAGTTAATCCCAATAGGTAAAATGGCCTAATTTACAATAACCGTGTTTACACCCTGGTGCAAAAATGCTGTTTGGTCTCAATAGCTAATTTTAACTTTTTAACTTTGAAATGCCATCACTTCCATAAATACTACTATTTGACAGCTTGGGTACAGGAACCAGCTGGGCGCTGTCTGTTACGCGTCCCCAAAGCTAACTCAAGTCACTGAACCCGACCTGCCGATCATATTGGTGGTTTGGTACCGTTTGGAGTCTCTTCAGTAGAATTAACCAACAATGATAAAGCTTACTGTGTGTTACAGATCATCCAAGAAACTCTAGCATTTTATTTATGCGTTACTAATAAGCAGGTATCTGCGTCTGTGAGTTGCACCCATACAGTCAGTATTCATGGACCTAGCTAGTTACATTTAGCAAACCAAGCTAGCTCACTTTAGCTAATAAGTTAGCACTATATCTTTGTCTAAATGCAGTCACTTCAGCTCCAAAGAGCCAACATGCTGACAACAATAAAGGCACGGCTGATGAAACAGACTACTGCCAGAGGTATTTTTATAATTTGGGTTTAACTGGCTCTTCACGTAGCCCAGACTTTGAGGTGCCATGGCATATTTGGGAGGCAAAAAACTGACTTATGTGAAAGTGAGACAACCAAATAACAGCCCAGATAGCTCAGTAATAATTACCAGCCCGAGCCTGTGTTGTAGGCATTATCATTTCATGAGGTTATTTATAAGTTAATGTAGGCTAGGCAGCCTGTTTGCTACCTTAAATTAACAAATAAAATTTACTGCCAACACCAGGCTGAATAAACCTTTTGCTAAACTAACACATTAATTACATATGACATGTTGTTTTGTAAAGCTAAGTTATGTGCAACAAAACTCAACAACAAAAGGGCTCTCAATCATTTATTAACCCTCCTTTCAAAGGTAAAAATCTGTATTCAGTGTAAGGATCTTTTATAGTAGGTTGATGGCAGACCTCAGTCTGAGAATGGATGACATCTAACAGCCCAAATAAAAATCGCGCACACACACACAAACCCACACACAGACAGTAAGTAGTAGGAGCTCTTCATCCTCTGGATAAGGAGGCTGTTCATAAGGTGCGATTGATACTGCTGTACTCTCGGAGCCAAGCGACAGCTTGACTTCATGCCATGATTTACGTTGCGCTTCATTTCCTCTTTTACCTCTTTCCTGCTATTATCTGTATCCAAATTGGGCCGACATGCCCAAAAGTTAAAAATAGACAGCTGCAGTCTCAGCAGTTCTCCTGTGAGTGACACAGTGCCCAAAGTCAGTTTAAAAACATCATTTTTATTTGTACATTGTATTAAATTAAATTAAAATGCAATTGGGAACATTTACTGGACTCCCATTGTTGGTGCTCTGTGAGTCAAACAGGAGAAAAAAAAAAAGCTGGGTTTCTTTTTTGGGTTTGGTTATTCATGTTCAGAGAGCCTCGAACATTTTCTGTTTCCTTCTGAGCAACTTTTGTGAGAATCGCTGTAGGAGGCTGTTTTCTTTTCCTGGACTTCCATCGGTCTGTTGGTTTATTTCCATGCTTTCACTCACTAAAAGCTGTGCATCTCCTCCACTGCTGCCACAGAAGAATGCCCTGCTCAGCAGCCCTCCCATCACCCCGCAAATGAGATCAGCTCTCCCAGCTGCGCTATTGCAGACTCCCCACTGAGAGCAGAGCCAGGCATGCTGAGGAGGATGAGACCATAACAGGAACATACAGCTGTTACCTGCTTATGCATGATGTTAAACAGATAGCTGGCAAATTGGTGAAATCATACTAATAAACTCTGCTAGCTCAGAACATTGCTCAAATAAATCGTTGGCATCCACGCACCTGTGTTAAGAAGCCGAATGTGGTACATGTTGTTCCATGACCGCCGTGTTCGCCTTTCTTTTTTATGCACTTTACCAAGTAACTCAGCGTCCTCAGAAATCAGTGTGACAGTTAACAAAGCATCTGGTGGGCTTAAAAAATTAGCCTTTGACCAGTTCTAGCTTTGCGAACTTGATTGCCAGCACAGTGACCCCTGACCTCTGTAGATCCATGCCATGCTATGCACTAAATCCCTGCCAAACAAAAGCTGGAACATATTAATCAGATTGGGAAGTAGTGACCTCTGTTTAGTAATGGTAGACCCACTGTACTTTTTCCAAAAGGCTCATGGCTCATTAACTGTTGCTGCAGGCTATAATGTTGCTACTGTACCTTTCAAATGGCCTGTTGCTGGTCTGAGATGAAGGCCAGCCTGCAGTCTAGGTGATAAGGGTGAGAATAAATGAGAGGCCTCACAAACCACGTGATGTGTGACACAAGCCAGATATAAGAAGGATCTAAACTTTAACTGGTGTGAAATGTTGGGAAGGGGCGAGGGCTGTGAAGAACAACGGCGTTCATCATGATGGAATGTGCAAAATATTGCCCACACTCCCCTTAGTCAACTATAAATCTTAAAAAATGGATTATTTTGGACAGACACATGGACACAGTGACACCCTGTTGTTTTCAGACAAAAATCCTCCTCTAAATTACTTCCTTTTCTGAAGCCAAACTTTCCCAAGATTAATTGGTACCACTTCCCGAATAAGATGTGAAAATTAGTACCAGTTGGAATTTAGAAGTGCTACAAGTCCATGTGTCAATTGGAGACAGGTGTTGGCAGCTTATCTACTGCACATTTTAAGCAAACTTCATTCAGTTCATTCAGCTTCTGTTTGCTCTTCACAGCACAACATACAGTAACAGTCAAAAGTGTGGATACACTCACCTGTTCATGAGTGAATGTCTCCAAACTCTTGACGGGTATTTTATAACTCAGGAGTCTACTGATTTAAACAGCACAGGACGTTTTTTCCCCCTACAGTAAAAGTCCCTTTACATCGAAAAAGCAAGATGTTAGCTGTGGACATTACACATCACTGAGAAAAATAAATGACTGTACAGTAATACAAGGTCCTCTTTCTAAATTGTTTTAATGCCACAATTAATGCTACCATTTACTTCTTATATGGCTAAGGCAATATAGTTGTGCTCATCTAGTGCTTTGAGCTTAATGCTAACAATAAAAAAGAGAAACACGCACATCCAAAAAATTAACCAGGGTGCTGGATCCAAGCAAAACGCAATGAAAAAGGAGGAGGTTCGCACACCAAAAAGCTGTGTGAGGACCTCCTCCTTTAACATGAATATGCTAACAAAAAATAAAGCACAGCATAGAAGTAGCAAAGACTGAAGTTTCTCTAATGACTGCTTAATGCTGACTCCAAATGCACATTGAGGCACACAATGCCTCAATAAGGAAAGTAGCTATTGGCTGTCCTAAAAGTTGCTGTATGACATCATCTAATTTGCATAATTGGTCATTTGCATGTAGTTGCAATCAAGGCTGTAGGAGAGAGGAATAACATCTTTGGAGCATGGAATTCTCAAATTAAAGACATGAATTGGCGCAGAGCCTGGCGTGTTCCCTTTAAGGTTTTATTATCTAACAAAGTTAGAGAACTATATCTTAAAATATTACACAACATTTATCCAACAAATATAAACGGCTGCATGACCTCAGATACCTGTCCCCCCTGTTTGTTTCTGTTGTTTGTACTTCTCTTGGATGGGTGTTCTGGAACGCAAATTCCGTTATATGTTTACATATAATGACAATAAAGTCTTTTTGAATCTTGAATCTTGAATATATATTTCTAGATTCTCAGATGCTGATGATAAATGTATTTTTTGTCAAATTGAATCTGAAAGTATCATTTATTTTATTAATGTTCATTTTCTGTTACTTTTTGGAAAGACGTGGTCAAATTTTTATTTAACAAAACTACAGTTAATTTTCAATTAAAAGAGAAAAAAAAATGTTTGTTTTTTTTCCTCAAAATAGGTATAACATTATCAACCTTTTTATTTTATTGGGTAAATTTCACATTCATAAAGCAAAGTTGTCAAAAGCAACCCCATCATTTATGTTATTTTTAATTGAAATGAAATTCTACTTTGTCTCTAAAATATTTAGAAGATAGCAAGAAATGTTTATCAGCCCTTCAGTTTTATTTAGAATACCTTGAATGAGATTATCTGCCTCTTTTTTTCTTTTTCTTTTATTTATGTATCTATTTCCTCACTATTTATTATTCTTCTTGCTTTATATAAATACTATCTTGTTTTTGGTCTCCTATAAATTACTCATAGGTTAAGGGATGGCATTGTCTCAACGGTTGACACAGCGACAGCAGAGGATTACAGGTTTCCGGCCTATCTCCAAAACTCTCCAAAAGTCGCTGACGTCACCGGAAAAAGTTGCTAAGGTTGTCACTAGTCCTTTTTTTAAAAAAGTCACTAGGAAACGTCACTAGCGACATTGTCGCTAAATTGGCAATACTGCAAATGCAAGTCTATCCCCCATCATTCCTAGTGTGCTGACACATGTAGCTATAGCCTGTTAGGCCTGACCGCCACTAATTTAACTGAACTGGACCTCTTCATCATGTTTGCGCTTTTGTTGCCTTTCTGAGATTTTTTTTTAATTCAAATTGAGTTATCTATCAAATAATAAGGTTTGCTAAGTGGTACAAACTGTCCAAGAAGTTTTGCTTCAGTTTTGGTGAATGAATTTCTGTTATTTTACTTACATGCCACTAATTAGCAGTGTGTGCATGTATTTTGCACCCATACAGTTTGTGAATGAACTTGCTAGCTGGCATTAGCTGATAGATAAGCACTGGACCTTCTTGTCCAAATAGTCACATCTGGCTCCAAATACAACGTGGTGGCAGCCAAAAGCTAATCTTGACCTTCAAAAATACCAAACAAAATGTAAGATGGATGTTGCTACCATGACTTCTCCCACTGGACTGTCAAATCCTGTTCTAAAGGCTCAAGATAAGCATTTCGCTGTCAACATCTTGACATCTGTCCGGTGAGTTGAAACCGGATGTGGCGAAGGGTGGATCTTCACCATGTAGTTGGTTGGTTTGGTTCAAGGCTTAAAACTCTTTATAGAAGGATTTTGTGAAACATCAATGGAGAAATGGATGGGAAATTGACTTCTGGAAGTGAATCCCTAAAACCGTGGGCAGTCACTGTCTGTAGGAGTCACAAATTGTAGGAAACTGTAGGAATCACAAACTGTAAGAATGAAAGTCTTTTTACAGCCACAGCTATCGCCCCCTGGCGGTCTTTAAATAACAATCCAGGTTTAAGTCACTTGTGTGCGGGCTTCTTTTTTCAGACCTGAGAGCTACAGGCATTTTTTAATGCTACTGTATTAATGTTCAAAATCTACAACCAACCGTTTGGCTATAGCTCACCTGGTTTACCCATATGCCAAAAGCCTGCAGGGGCCTGAATTTGAGTCTGCCTCGACTACTTCATGCATGTTATTCCCTCTCATGGTCACCCTAGCTTCTTGTGACTTTCTAATGTCTTATTCAAAATTAATGCTAAAAATTCCTCCCATAAAAAAGCAAACAAACAAAGATACAAACAAAAAACAATGGCTGACATCTCAGTGGCTGTGGATAGATTTTATATACAGTCTGTGATGCTAACATGCAGACAGTGCTAACTTGTTAAAGTTTTAGTAGTTCAATGGCCATGGATGGATGGTTAGCATGCGTCAGTGTGCTAATTATCAATTAAAATAAAGTATCAACTGATTGCTCTGAGTTAGAGTTAGGGGTTTTAGTTCATGTGATCCACATATATCAACAAGCTGAGTGGGCCAGACCAGTAAAACCACTACATTAAATCTATAAAAACACCAAAAAATGTTCCCTTTCTTTTGGTGTATGTATGACAGTCTAAATTGTCTTAAGAAGAATAAGGGCAGTTTCACAAGTATGCCCTTGTCTTTACAAAGAAACACTACTGGCAGAACTAGAAGAACCATATTGGCATGGGTCCTTGGGTTAAACATTACTTTGTTATGGTTTGGCAGGCCATCGTGAACTGAACAATGATTCAGACATCTAGCTTACATGAAATTAACAGACACTTTCAACCCTTTCCAAAAGTCTAAAAATGATCCACCCCTTTGCCACAATTTTCACACTTTGCAAAGCCAGCCAGTGGTCTGGACTGGATACTTTGGGACCAGTAAAGGGAATTACCCATGCAATAAGGATCCATCCTGAAGGTAACAAGGATGTTTGTACCACATTTTTTGATAGCTGAAGATGGTTTTGCCTTTTTTTCATTAAAACCCATAAAGCGGCCTCATGATGGAAAAGTATGGGGAAGTAATTAAGGCTTCATTCTCTGGATACCATGAATGTATGTGTTACATGTGCCAATCCAAGCAAATTATTTTCAGATATTTTATTCTGGAGCCATGCTAGTACAAATATCATGTTGGTACTACTTCCTCACTCCAGGGTCCCCAAAGCTTGACCTTGCTCTGGCCCCAAAGCTGTGCATAACCTTCATATAGACACTGTCCCAGAGCCAGGGAGCTCAATACCATCTGCCACTGTGACAGGCTTTGTGTGTGCTGCAGACTGAAACTTGCTGATGAGCCTCTTCTGCTTTCCGTCCTCACATTTTGCTTCATTTCACAGGAATCTCTGGCTCTTTCATCGGTTTATGCGGTTACACTGTGAGGCTGCCTTTGAAAAATGCAACTGGACGACATTTCTTTCCCTTTCCTGTGGTTATGGATTAATTGCATCTTTCTTAGAGGAACAAGCTTCCACAGGGATGTGCTCTGATAGACCATTCGAGCTGCTCGGCGTTCGCTGCATGGGCCACTGGACTCTTGACCAAAGCCCTTGGGAAGATTAACATTCCTGCGGAGGGGGGGGTGGAGACCACTGCATCACTGCCATTATAAATAGGCAAGATTAGGCCGTACACAACAAAACAAACAACAAGCCTTTCTGTGGTAGAAACATACAATATGTGTGGATCAAGGCATTGTTCCTGTAAACAGTTCGCATACAAGTTGGTGTGTATTTAGAAAAATGTGTATTACATGATTTTCAGTTGCTCCCATTGTGCCCGTTTCATTTTTTATCTACTCCCACCGCTTCCTTCAAGTCTTTATCTAGACTTTGTGTGTGTGTGGTTTTGACCGGCGCATGTTTCCGATGCTTTGCAGCTGCCATCTTGACATTCTTCGTGGCTTGGCCTGCATTTCACATTTGTGCAGGTCAGGGGATTTTGTTTGCCTTAACTATTGTGGGAGACCCCCAGTTGTTATTTCGCACTTTGGAGGAACCTTTAAATGCCTCTTCTAGTGTGGTATGCTCTGCTGCGCTGAAAGGACTTGAGCCTCGGGGGAGGTGGCTCTGGAGTGGATTTCCATGAAGCTCTGGACTCACTAAATGAGTCTCAACTCACTGACTGATTTTTTTCTTTGCAGGCTTTTGTCCCCCCCCCCCCGAGGCCATTTGTACTCACAAGACAAACTAGCTTCATATGTCACACTGCTTTGTGTGTACAGCAAACATACAGTAGTCCTGAGCAAACTCGCACACAAAGTGCTTTCATGTTTTCCAGACTTTACACAAACAGCAGGAGCCACTGTTTCCGAAACTTATCTCCACTCTTTTATAGTCCCCCAGCAGAAAAGTGGCCAATCTTTTAAACTCACCTCAGACAGAGAGAGACAAAAAATAAAAGTGAACGTGGTGAGCCTGACTGGATTAAGACGCAGCGTTTGGCTTTCATTATTAGAGTTGCTATCAAGAGTCAAAATGTCAAAAGCTAAATTTAGAGGAAATAATAGGCAGTGGTGTGTTCATGGTCCAAATAAAGGTCATGTAAATACACGTTCCTTCTGGCAGTGACCCTCGTTCACATGCTGTAGCACAAGTTTAATAATCTTGAAATTTGAGTGCTGCAGCGCTGTGACGGCCTCATGTTTACGATGGCTCGTGTCCTCCCACGATTTCAGGATTCTGTTGTTGGACTGTGATCAAAGCATTAAAGCACTGTTAGGATGATGAATGTTATGTTTCACTTCTTTAATCCTGCTGAATTTAGCCACAGTGGTCAAATATTTCTGGTAACACTGAGCAATAAAATAAAGCAGAGAATTTCCAGCATGTATAAAAATCAGCAGTTACTGGCTCATAGCATCTTGGTACCTTTCAAAGAATAGAAAAGCACAGACCCAAAACGTTAACAGCCCTCTTCAAGTTAGGCATTGTTTGCCCTCCAAAAGTTCAGATTCAAAAGGTAAGTAATTGATGGCTGACATCCACCTAATGGTGGTGCTGTTTTTGTCATTGCTACTTCACTATCATGGCTTATTGAGCACTTAATGGAACTGAGCCATCTAATGCCTTTTCTTAGTTTAAGCCACACATACAGTATAGGGTTATAGGGCTGGACTGTTATGTAAAAAAATGCCAAAGGTTTCAAACGGCTCAGGCTTCAGACTCCTCTGAATTCTCCTTTTTAATGTTAATTAACTTCTACAGTATCGGTTCCCAATTATGTTGTTTTAATCCTTAATCGGTTTTTATTAGCTTCCAGAGTGAGCCTGTTCATTTCAGTTTAGTTCTTATTATTTGAAAATGTTTGATTTCAGTTTTCATTAGTGTCGGTGTTGGTTTGAACCTGTTTCATTAACATTTCATTTGTTTGAGACTGGGAGGAGATACAAACCCAGCCTCAGGGGATCACAAACGAGTGCCCTCCATGTGCCAGTCCCAAGCCTGGAAAAAAATGGGAGGGTTGTGACAGGAAGGGCATCCGGCTCAGAAGCTGTGCCAAATCAAATAAACAGATCCATCTGCTGTGGCGGTATTAAACTTGTGGCGACCTTTAGTGAAATAAGCGAGCAGCCAAAAGTACTGAATATGCCAGGAGCAAGACTGAACAAGTTAAGAATGGCTATTACAATACAAGTGATGTTGCCATTTCCAGTTAAGAATGAGACTCCAGTTTGGGTTCTGGGAGACAGACTTTCCTGATAAAGCTTGTATTTTGATCTGAGTCCGGTAGTCCTGAACCATCCCTTAGTCATGCGGCTATAGGCTCTGGCTGCAGGGGGATTTCCCATGATGCACTGAGCATTTCGTCTGCCCTCTTTTCATTCTCCATTTATTTACACATCACTACTGCATGTCATTAAGCTTTGTCCTCTCTCCAGTATTTTGGGTTTAGTCCTTGTTTCTCTGTTTTCTTCTTTTTCCTCTCAGCCCCAAAAGTGGTCACAGTCGATGGCTGCCCCTCCCTGAGCCTGGTTCTGCTGGTTCTGTTGAGATGGAGTTCTTCCTCCCCACAGTAAAACTATACTAGAATAAAAATACAAACAAGCACAACAGACATATTTTATTTAATGCGTTGGTCTACACTAGCTACAAACTTACTGTATCTTGTCTGTGCTGCTGGCAGGTAGCATGTTGTGGGATTATCAGGGCTGCTTTTTTCTTTCTTTCTTTTTTTTGCTGAAAGTGTGTGTGTATGTGTGTGTGTGTGTGTGTGTGTGTGTGTGTGTGTGTGTGTGTGTGTGTGTGATAGCTGGGAAAAGTCCCGTGAGAATGGTGAGATTGAACCAAAGTTGCAACCCAAAAAAACTGAACACCAAAAACTTTGATAAGTCTGTTTAATCTCCAGGGACAGCTTAAAGTTTACTGTGGCTTTGTCACTGCAGGCCACACCTTCAACATTACACACAGTTTTCCAACCACAATGGTAATATACAAATACTGACTACAGCAGCTTTAAAATGGACTCAACTGCAATTCATGCGCAGATTCATGTTTGTACTTCCACCTTAAAAACTTGCAAAATCTGATACCCTCCACACTAACACAGGCACGCTTCCTCTTATTTTTTTAAAGATAATGTCTCATTATGATCATATGTGGAAATAAATAGGCAGACTCGGGCCTTGGCCGTTGATATGCATTCTGCTGTGCTTTAGCTGCTGTCCCAGGGATGCCGGGTGGGGCGCAGGGGAAACAATTTCTCTGTCATTATAGTCATTACCCCCAGGCCTTATCATCACGGATGTTAGTCTAAGAAGTCTGCATTAACACAGGCCTTGTGAGGATGGGGATAGTATTATCCTTCATGAGGGTGAGGATGTCCTGAATTGGCTCAGTCTAAGAATTTCAGTTTTCTGAAGTACGTGTTCATTCATTTTATTTATTTATGCACTCACTGGCAGTGCATCATGCTCCCATACACATGGTCTCTTATTGTCCTAGCTTAAAAGAAAGCAGGAGATTATTAGGGAAACCACGCAGTGCAAATGGATAACTGATGCAGGGTGTAAGCTATCAATTTACTCCAAAGTGCCACATGCCTCTATAAAAGCAATAATCAGGCATATTCTACAAAGGAACAGCTCCAGTTCTTTTGTATTCTTTACCCCGGGTAATTGCCGACGTCTACGTGCCTTTTATTTTATGACCCTTTGTGTGCTGCTTAATAGCTGCCAATGATGGCACAGTGCGTGAATGACGGGATGACTTTTAGTGCGATTCCCTTGTTGTCTTACGAGATGAAACTGGCCTCCTGTGTGGGCTTTGTTTGAAGAGGTTGAGCTCATAATCAAACCTCGAGGGAGTTGCAGCAGGATGTTTATGGGGATGTGAGGTAGAATAAATTAGGAACTGCAGGGCTTTAGACACCAGAGACCCTCACTAAACATCTACACGTATGCACGCTCATTCCCACAGATAAACACATGCATACCAATCTGTGTATTCTGCAAAGATCCTCAAAGTCCAGTAAATCCAGAAACCGCCACCAAGCTAAACTTCACCGACACCACTTTTATATTCAGTAAAATGCCTTAACAAGTGCTGTTTAATTTTGTTGTGCTCAGTGAGTGGACTATAAAAGTCCTTTTCTCACATTATGTGCAGGGGAGGCCAGATTGGGGAGTTCAGCACAGGAGGAAAGGACAGACAGACAGGAAGAGAAAGAGGAAGAGTCCATCAATTCGGTGTCCATCCGCCAAAACTGAACCTTGATCCTACACCTGAACCAAGTCCAACATAATCGCCCACACATGGTCACCATACTCGAACACAGCTGTAAATAAAAACAACAGATTTGCACAATTTCTCAATTTATGTGCGCCTCACTTGCTGCCTAATGATTACCATGTGTTTGCAGGAATCGCATACATCCCTGCCGCTGTGTACAGCATCCCTCTCGTGGGAAAACTTACTCGTGTTTGAAACTGCATAGTCTTTATTAGCTGCTTGTTTTGTCTGTTTTGGTGCAGCCCGATATGAACTTTCACTCTGAGGCTGGTACTCCAGGGAAAACATTAGTCTGAATAGAACTGGTAGATTCTGGCACAATAACAAGCTTGTTCTGACATTTACTTGGTGCTCTACAGATTGAGTGCTTATTTGTGCTTTGTACTATAATGGAAGGTTAAACATTTGAGTGCTGAAAAAACTATTTAAGACCTTTCGTCCCCCAACAAAGGAGAAATAGTGCTTCTTCCTAAACTGAAGGACAAGCAAAGTTGACCTTATACCAAAAAGTGACCCCTGTAGGACCAGGTCAGAAGGTCAGAAGAGCTGTGAGTGTTCCCTTCAAATGAAAAGAAAAATCAATGTTATCTACACATAAAAATACATTTTTTCTTAAGTTCTTGCACCATTCTACACTCTATACTTTAACCTATTGGTAATCCTACACTATATGATCCAACTCGTGAAAATATTTACATTGTTCTCCCAAAATCAGAGTCAGGTAGGTCTTTCCCAGAAAAAAAAAATATCCCCATAGGTGGTCATATGTTTTCTGTTTCCAGAAGCAACAGCAGCGGTCCACATGGTATAATGAGAAGAATACGTCAGGGTATTGTAAGTTATTATGGCTACGGTAGCTGAAAAAGAGAAGGAAAAAAGAAAACAAAAAAGGAAAAAGTAAACAAGATAAAGTCATACAATATTCAAGATTCATGCGTCGGTGCTCCGCAGAGATGATCGCCTTACAAAGACGTCACCAAAGCAAATTAACTCAACATAATCCCCATTCTGAAACGTCCAAAATGAACACTGAAAGGATCCCACACTTAAGTCCCTACAAGGGAAAGTCCGGCTGAGACTTGAGGGTCTTATGGGGCCAAAGGTGTGCTTGACTGCACTTGGTCCAACCTGACCGCTCAACTGATTCCCTCATGTAGCAGAAAGCCAGACTGGCAGCAGCAGCAGCAGCAGCAGCGCCTTTAATGAGAGTCAGAGTTTAAAAGATAAAAATAAAAAAGCTAAAGGCTTGAAAGTGAAGAAAGCACTTTTTCCTGGGGGTTTGAGAGAGAAGGAAAGAGACGAAAACAAGGTTAGCTCTTTCTGTGTGTGCATGCTTGTCCGCCACCACCTACACCGGCTGTCGCCTCCAGCAGCAGGTTCAGCTGCAGAGGCAGGAGTTTAACAGTGAAACCCCATCCAAAGCAAACAGCACGCTGCCTCTGTTTCACTCTGGATTCACACTAGTTGGAATTTTTGTTTTCTAAAAGGTGTTCTTTGTCCCCGCTGACGTGTATTTATCTGGTGAGGCACGTGGGAGTCCACCCTTACTTAAAGCTGGCCCATGGGGCCTGTTTGGCTGAAACAGATACATACAGCTACCTGAATATATTACACTGACAGTTGGGAGCAAAGTTGGTTACTGGTCCTCACAGACCTTTTCCCGCACCCCACACCTCCTCCTCTGCTTTCCTTCCTGCACATTTTCCCCTCCAAGGAAAGCTTTTAGCCAGAGAAATGTGAATTGCTACTACTGCACATACCTCCAGTTGCAACAACGTATTTCTTTATTAACAATCGCAGCTCCTCCCTGTGCTTTCATGTGGATGAGCACCATAGAATCCATTTTAATTTGAAAACCATAAATAAATGTGTGGAATTTGATGCTAAAAATAGGATTTTATATACTATAGAAAGACGAGCTCAATGTTTTTTCCTTCTCCACCTAAATGGCAAGACTTAGAGGTGATCCCAGCCCACGCACGCCAGCACACAAAGCCAGGCATTCATACGTCCATACACCGTCCTTGACGCCCACAGCTCTGACAGCATAGAAAAAGCAGCAGCCAGCAGGATGGAGAGAAACGTAGAACTGATATTTCATGGAAAGGAAAAACACAGAGACTGTGAATGAACAGTGCCCTCAACACGCCGAGACAGTTTTTAGCACTGAATTCTGAAGGAGTAGTGTTTTGAGGGCAACACAGCAGTGTTTCAAACTTGACCACTTTAAATTATCAGGAAAAGCAAAGGTGGGACTGCCAGCACAGTACATCCCATGAAAGAAAATAAAAGCCTGTCTGAGGGTTTGGAGCTGAGACGGCTATTTATAATTTTCTTGTGTCCACTCCCAAAGTTCGAAGGCAAACTCTTCCTTCAAACCTTTATGTCTTTAAACTCTAAACCGGATACTTGACAGCAGCTGTAAAGTTAACAGATCAAACAGCTAGCTTGGTTTATAGGCTTCTTACTCCATACACAGGTCTGCTGAAATATTTTATGGCGTTCCTTTCATTTAAACTCCACAAGCATTTAAAATGAGCTCTGTGACGTTCGGGAAACTGTGAGGCTCATGCTGCTGCAGCAGCTCCTGAATCTGAACAAGACAGTGTATTTAAACCTGGATTACAGGATCTGCACATGAAGGGGGAGAAGTACCTGATACTTGAGTAGTACTTTGGTGGACTTACTAAACTCAGTTCAGTCAGCAGAAGGGCTTGAAGTTCTTTCTATCACAGTCAACTGCAGGGTCCTGTTGCTTAATGACTAGCCAATGAGCATACCCTTAGAATGACCACAGTTTACAAAACGAACGGTGTAATCTGAAACAAGTGACTGAGACCATAAACTCATTAGGAAAGTGTACTATGGTCAGGGCAGAGGGCAGTTTTCCTATAAACATCTATAGGACCATGTTTTTGCAACTGCAGGTATCGCCCCCTGTTGACCGTGAAAAAGAAGGCAGGTATAAGGCACCTCATTGGCTTCGTTTAACAGCTGGCAGCCACACCCTTTTTATACTCTAAACATCATATCATAGAAAATCCATTCTAAGATATTCAGATATAAATTAGACCAAAGTCAACCAAGACAGTTAAGAATGAATTTTTTGGGGTTTTTTTACAAGTAGGGTACCAATCTGTTTGCACATTGGCAACATGTTTAATTCTTGAAAACGGCTTCAAAGAAAACCCTAAATATTGAGGTGGCTGGTCCTTAAGGCCTTAGCTAAAAAAAAAAAAAAATCCCAGTGTTTTCCTTTAATAAACATCAAGGGCTCTGGGTGGCAGCTGTGTGGGAAGGCCAGCCACCTTGACCTCAGCAACACACCACAGATAGGCAGGGCTCACTGATCTGTGAACATGATTTCTTTTATCTCTGAGAACTGGCAGACAGAGTGGTTTGAGTTAGGACTGTTCTCATGCCATGCCATGACATCACTGCCTCTGAAGCACTAAATACTGGACACTACAGATAAATTTCTCAGATGGGGTTCAAGTGGAAGTCTAAAAATATACAGTTAAACATTTGAAAGCACTGTAAATGTTTCTGTTGACGGTCCATAATGAGTTGTGTCTATATTTGTCCTCTATGCCTTTATTTGTCCATCATTATAAAGCACTTTCATTATCTTTATGCTTCACTGGATTGTTGGAAATATACCCAATGAGTCAGCACCTACTCCTGTAGGTCTACTGTCATGGTGAAACACTCCTTTGACGTTGCTTTATTTCTCCTATTTTAATTCCATGCTGTACTTTGGGAATCTCCCTTTTCACGGGGAGTAGAGCAGCAGCCAGCTGATGCATGTCTGCTGAGGTTGTGGGGGGTGGGTCTTTCAGTGTGTAGGTGTATGAAAGCATGAGTGCGTGGGAGATGGTACCTTATGGTATATGTCCTCAGTGTCCAAACATTTATAAAAACATCTTTTTGTAAGTAATTCATTACCCAAGATGAAAAAGGCAGCAAATAACCCAAAACCAGTCTGTGGAATACACTTTTCTGTGAGCAGGTATGTGTGAATTGAGTGTAGTATCAGTTACAGAAACACTATTACACTTCCAAGGGGCCCAGTACAGTAGACATGCAGCCTAGCACCAGGTGGCTAACCACTGACTGTTTGGGGAGCAGAAGGAATCCAGCTAACCTGTTTACTTGACCCCAGCCTGCTATTACTTTGTCACTATATTCAGAAGGGTTGTTTACAGAGGAATTTAACCTACACCACAGTACATTAACTTCTGCCACCAATGTTGACTCTAAAAGTGATTTTAAATTGGCAGCAGCTTAGCCAATGGCAGACCACTTTTTCTCTGGCTATTTGGAGTGTATTTAATACTGAAATGAGCCGGAGGTGGAATAACAGTCAGCCTGCTGCTAATTACTGAGCTCTATGGCCACTCACTTAAACTCACACAAGTTATTTTGTTGTTGTGTGATACTTATTTGGAGTTCTAGACAGAAAAAAAGTTTCAGCCCGGTACGAGATGACCTCAGCATGGCCCAACGCCGTGCAATCAAACGCTGGCTAGAACCCTGCTTACTGTGTAAAGTCTAATATTTTCATGGCTGCTCTCTGATCTGTCAGAGATTAACTCAACTTTATCCATGACTCAAGAACGCTGTAGGGTTGTGTTATACTGTTTTGTGGCGAGAGCAGCAAGAGTGAAGGAGAAGGTTTACAAGATGGTAGTGAGACCTGCTGGGATGGCTGGTTTGGAGATGGTGGCACTGCCAAAAAGACAGCAGACAGAGCTGGAGGTGGCAGGGCTGAAGATTCTAAGATCTTTAATTGGGAAGTGATTAGGATGGACAGGATTAGGAATGAGGTTGAGCGGTTAGGAGACAAAGGCTGAGAGGGTTTGGACGTGTGCAGAGGAGGGATAGTGGATATATTAGACCAGGGGTGGGCAACTCCAGGCCTTGAGGGCTGGTGTCCTGCAGGTTTTAGATGTGTCCCTGATCCAACACACCTGAATCAAATGGCTGAATTACCTCCTCAGTATGCAGTCAAGTTCTCCAGAGTCCTGCTAATGACTTCTATATTTGACTCAGGTGTGTTGGATCAGGGACACATCTAAAACCTGCAGGACACCGGCCCTCGAGGCCTGGAGTTGCCCACCCCTGTATTAGATAAAGGATGCTGAAGATGGAGCTGCCAGGCTGGAGGAAAAGAGGAAGCCCACAGAGGCTCATGGATGTAGTGAAGGAGGACATACAGAGGGTTGGTGTGACAGAAGATGATGCTAGGGAGAGGTTGATATGGCGGTAGATGGAGGGTCACTGTGGTGACCCCTAACGCAAGCAGCCAAAAGAAGAAGGGAAGTTTGAGCCTCCTTTACTCCTTAGTGGGTTTTGCAATACAGCCATAATTACATTACAATAACCTGTGAACTGTGAAGGATCAGGAGCTGAATAAGCTACTCTGTCACTGGCTTGCTGCTTGGGCAGATGGAAACAACTTACAGAGTAACATTTCCTTCTATCTGTAGTTCTGCTCTGATATTCACTCACCTTTTAGCTCTCTTTTGGTCTCCCCCAGCTCCTCAAAAAATATCCTTTATTATGCAAAGTAAGTTGCTAATTAGCTACTGAAGCCAGTGTGAAAGTGCCAAAAACCTGGAATAGTGAATAAAGGCTGGCTTAAATGGAGTTCCCAACTCAGCTAAATGTAAAACCATCTCAGTGAGCTGAAGACACTAAAGATTTAAGATATTATGTGGATCTTTTTGAGCGCTGCCTTCTGTTCTCGATCTCTTTTAAAAAAAAAATAAAAATTATTCTCAGTTATTGGTTACCATGCTTCACTCTTACCATGTTCCTGCTCCTACTGAGTGTCATAACCAACCTGTGTCTGAAGCTGAACTATCTGTTTATCTCTTTTAAGTGCATGTACATGCAGACAGCAACAAAGACAGCATGAGGCATCACTGGGGATGCCCCATGCTGTCTTTTTTCTTTGTCAGTCACTCTATGTGTTATGTCTACCTTATGTCTTCATAAAAAGTCTCTGATGCTCCAGCTGTGGGCAGTTTTACTCCTGTCTCTGATAATACATGGTTTCCAGAGTCTGACTTTATCATGGCATTGTAGGGGCTCATTTAGAAAGTGTAATGTTAAAGACCTGGTGTTGCTGCTGCTGTCAGATGGCCTGTCATTGCGTTGCCTTCAGGGTGTTGCTCACAGAGGCGTGGATTCCAGCTTGTTTTCTGTCTGCATGAGTTTCACAGACTCACACAGCGATCACAGCCAAGAAGCCGTGGAGGAAGCCAGCTGTCGTTTCAGGTGATAGCAAAGCTAGTCAGACATAAGATAAGAGCCGTATTATCTGTGAAGTACAGCAAATCAGAGATACCACAATTAGAAGACAATATCCACCAGGTCACCAGGGGGGCTGTTTAGGATTAGGGTTGGGTTTTATTTTAGCCACATACTAATTACCTTTCTCTGTTAAAAGCTTTTACGCTTAGATGATCTAAAGTGGCAAAATTTATATAAGAGGTGGATAATAACCATATCTAAGCCTGCCAAAGATGTGTCCCCAATTTCCCGGTGGAGGCTGAGGAAATCTGATATATTGTGGTTTACGTGTGTCACTCTTAGAAAATGAATTAACATCTCATGACTACCTATGGCAGCAAAATGACATTAAACTAAAAATTATGATTACACTGGTTCCTCAGTCAGTCCAACACTTTGGTGCACTTAATGTTAGACTGAAGTGCAAATAATAACACGATGAAAATTGATTTATGCTGTAAAAATGACTTTACTTGAGAAATTCAGACAATTTCCAAGATTTTCTAAAATAAGTGCTTCTGTTAGGCTTTGTTTTGTTGGATCCTGGATTTTACCCTTTGCTGAAAGGTTTCCATTTTAGTGGCTTCTGGATTACATCTCTGATATTGGCAGATGGATGGAATTTTGTTGGTCAGAAATGACCATCCTTCATAGAGGACAGTGAGAGACAATGTGAGTTAAAGTTTAACTTAAAAACCTGCAGCAACAAGGTAGCAGAACCTCTTCATTCCAGGTTTCCAGTGCAGGCAGGCCATTACAACATGTGTCTGTGTAGATTCTCAGTTATCCAGGTCATAGTAGTCTCTGGAGCTTGAAAAAAGGCGACTGGACTTCTTTTTGTTTCTTGAAGACGTTTCACCTCTCATCCGAAAGGCTTCTTCAGTTCTCAACCAAATGGTGGAGAGACCCAGGTATTTAAACCCCTGTGGGCGTAGTCCCCTGGAGGTGGTTATGACCCTCTATTGATCGTGTGCTTGAACACATGTGCCCAGGTGTGAAGGGGGCGTGGGTCATATTTAATCAGTGGTTTCAGTTGAAACCAACTTAGGACTCCGCTCCATTGTTTCCTGTGGCCTATTGAGGTCACTGGAACAAAGGTGTGAATGGGGGTTGAGACGTCTGGGAAGGGAGCTCAGGACAGCACTGTAAGCGGGGGAAAGTTGGTGACGTAATCCACCTCCTCTGTTCAATGATGGTTGTTCACAGTGGACATAGATGGCTTCTTTCACTCCTCTTTCAAACCATCTGTTTTCCCTGTCCAAAATGTGGACATTGGCATCCTCAAAAGAGTGCCCTTTTTTCCTTCAGATGCAGATGTACTGCTGAATCTTGTCCTGTCGAAGTGGCTCTTCTATGTTGTGCCATTCGTTTGTGAAGAGGCTGTTTGGTTTCACCAATGTAGAGGTCCGAGCACTCTTCACTGCACTGAACAGCATACACTACATCGCTGATCTTGTGTTTGGCGGGTTTGTCCTTGGGATGAACCAGTTTTTGTCTTAGGGTGTGACTTGGTTTGAAGTATACTGAGATGTCATGCTTGGAGAAAATTCTTCTGAGTTTCTCTGACAAGCCTGACACATATGGGATGACAATGTTGTTCCTCTTGTCCTTCCCATTCTCTGTAGTTTGTGTTTGGCCTTCATTCCTGTGCATCTTAGCTGATTTGATGAAGGCCCAGTTGGGGTAACCGCATGTTTTGAGGGCTTTCTTAATGTGTGTGTGTTCCTTATGCTTCCCTTCTGCCTTAGAGGGAACACTTTCCGCACGGTGTTGTAGGGTCCTGATCACCCCAAGTTTGTGTTCCAGAGGGTGGTGGGAGTCAAAGAGGAGATACTGGTCTGTGTGTGTGGGCTTCCGGTAAACTTCAATGTTGAGGCTTCCATCTTCCTCGATAAGCACCGCACAGTCCAGGAATGGTAACTTGTTATCTCTGGTGTCCTCCCTGGTAAAACGTATGTATTTATCCACTGAGTTAATGTGACGAGTGAAGGCTTCTACTTCTCGGGTTTTGATTTTGACCCAGGTGTCATCTACATATCTGTACCAGTGGCTAGGTGCCGTCCCTTTGAAAGAACCAAGAGCTTTACTTTCCACTTCCTCCATGTAAAGGTTGGCTACAATGGGAGACACTGGGGAGCCCATGGCACATCCATGCTTCTGTCTGTAGAATCCATCATTGTATTTAAAATATGTTGTGGTAAGGCAGAGATCTAAAAGTGCACAAATCTGATCTGGGGTGAAGCTGGTTCTGTTCAGTAAGGAATCGTCTTCCTGTAGTCGTCTTCTGACGGTCTCCACTGCCTCAGTTGTAGGTATGCAAGTGAAAAGTGAAACCACATCAAAGGACACCATGGTTTCATCTGGATCCAGTACAAGATTCTGGACCTTGTTAGTAAAATCTGTAGAGTTTTCAATGTGGTGGGGTGTGATGCCAACAAGCGGTGATAAGATGGTGGCGAGGTGTTTGGAAATGTTGTAGGTGACCGAGTTTATACTGCTGATAATGGGTCGAAGTGGGACTCCTTCTTTGTGGATCTTTGGGAGTCCATAAATGCATGGAGTGGCTTCTCCAGGGTACAGGCGGTAGTAAGTGGGGCGGTCAATGGCTTTTTCCTTTTCAAGTTGTTGCAGGCAGCAAACAACTTTTTTCTTGTAGTTGCTTGTGGGATCACGTCTCAAGACCTCATAAGTATTGTTGTCACTGAGGAGTGTAGTAATTTTGTTGTGGTAATCCGATGAATTCAGCACAACCGTGCACCTCCCCTTGTCGGCTGGCAGTATGGTGATGTTTTGATCCTTGCTTAGGGCTGTGATGGCCTTCTTCTCCTGAATGGTGAGGTTGGATGGAGGAAGTCTTGCACTGGCGAGAGTGGCTGAAACTTTCATCCTGATCTGTTCTGCTACAGGATGAGAAAGTTTGTTATTTCTTATAGCGGTTTCTGTTGCTGTGATGAGGTCTACTATAGGAAGCTGTTGTGGGGCTATGGCAAAGTTGAGTCCTTTGGCTAGCACATTTTCTTCTGGTTTGGTGAGGACCCTGTCTGATAGGTTCTTCACCCACTTTCCTTGGTTTCCATTGCTTATCGTGTCGTCCTGTTTGTTAACAGATGAATGGTATGCCTTGGTTTGCAGAGTTTGAAATTTACGTAGTTGTCTTTCCTTGCCTTTGATGTGTTGTGCGAGCTGGGCTTTGTCCACAAATGTAGAAACTTCTTCTGCGATGGTGTGAGGTAAGAGTGATGAGAGTTTCTGCTGAGTCTGGTGGATTTTGTTCTGGAGTGCATCTATGGTGAAATGGACCTGTCTTATCCTTTCACTTAAAAGGTGGTTCTGTGCTCTCCATAGAATTTGGTCAGCTCTATGTCCTTTTACTGTGGACCCAAGGTGCAAACTCTTGGGAACCAGTCTGGACTGTCTGCATCTCAAGTTGAAACGAAGGTGGTTCCTGTAGTCCGCTAGCTTTCTTGAGTCCCTTTCATACTCCCGCACCAATTGAAGGGTGTTCCTCCCAAAGTGCAAGGCAATATGTCTGTGTAGATTCTCAGTTATCCAGGTCATAGTAGTCTCTGGAGCTTGAAAAAAGGCGACTGGACTTCTTTTTGTTTCTTGAAGACGTTTCACCTCTCATCCGAAAGGCTTCTTCAGTTCTCAACCAAATGGTGGAGAGACCCAGGTATTTAAACCCCTGTGGGCGTAGTCCCCTGGAGGTGGTTATGACCCTCTATTGATCGTGTGCTTGAACACATGTGCCCAGGTGTGAAGGGGGCGTGGGTCATATTTAATCAGTGGTTTCAGTTGAAACCAACTTAGGACTCCGCTCCATTGTTTCCTGTGGCCTATTGAGGTCACTGGAACAAAGGTGTGAATGGGGGTTGAGACGTCTGGGAAGGGAGCTCAGGACAGCACTGTAAGCGGGGGAAAGTTGGTGACGTAATCCACCTCCTCTGTTCAATGATGGTTGTTCACAGTGGACATAGATGGCTTCTTTCACTCCTCTTTCAAACCATCTGTTTTCCCTGTCCAAAATGTGGACATTGGCATCCTCAAAAGAGTGCCCTTTTTCCTTCAGATGCAGATGTACTGCTGAATCTTGTCCTGTCGAAGTGGCTCTTCTATGTTGTGCCATTCGTTTGTGAAGAGGCTGTTTGGTTTCACCAATGTAGAGGTCCGAGCACTCTTCACTGCACTGAACAGCATACACTACATCGCTGATCTTGTGTTTGGCGGGTTTGTCCTTGGGATGAACCAGTTTTTGTCTTAGGGTGTGACTTGGTTTGAAGTATACTGAGATGTCATGCTTGGAGAAAATTCTTCTGAGTTTCTCTGACAAGCCTGACACATATGGGATGACAATGTTGTTCCTCTTGTCCTTCCCATTCTCTGTAGTTTGTGTTTGGCCTTCATTCCTGTGCATCTTAGCTGATTTGATGAAGGCCCAGTTGGGGTAACCGCATGTTTTGAGGGCTTTCTTAATGTGTGTGTGTTCCTTATGCTTCCCTTCTGCCTTAGAGGGAACACTTTCCGCACGGTGTTGTAGGGTCCTGATCACCCCAAGTTTGTGTTCCAGAGGGTGGTGGGAGTCCCTCTAAGGCAGAAGGGAAGAGTGCTCGGACCTCTACATTGGTGAAACCAAACAGCCTCTTCACAAACGAATGGCACAACATAGAAGAGCCACTTCGACAGGACAAGATTCAGCAGTACATCTGCATCTGAAGGAAAAAGGGCACTCTTTTGAGGATGCCAATGTCCACATTTTGGACAGGGAAAACAGATGGTTTGAAAGAGGAGTGAAAGAAGCCATCTATGTCCACTGTGAACAACCATCATTGAACAGAGGAGGTGGATTACGTCACCAACTTTCCCCCGCTTACAGTGCTGTCCTGAGCTCCCTTCCCAGACGTCTCAACCCCCATTCACACCTTTGTTCCAGTGACCTCAATAGGCCACAGGAAACAATGGAGCGGAGTCCTAAGTTGGTTTCAACTGAAACCACTGATTAAATATGACCCACGCCCCCTTCACACCTGGGCACATGTGTTCAAGCACACGATCAATAGAGGGTCATAACCACCTCCAGGGGACTACGCCCACAGGGGTTTAAATACCTGGGTCTCTCCACCATTTGGTTGAGAACTGAAGAAGCCTTTCGGATGAGAGGTGAAACGTCTTCAAGAAACAAAAAGAAGTCCAGTCGCCTTTTTTCAAGCTCCAGAGACTACTATGACCTGGATAACTGAGAATCTACACAGACATATTGCCTTGCACTTTGGGAGGAACACCCTTCAATTGGTGCGGGAGTATGAAAGGGACTCAAGAAAGCTAGCGGACTACAGGAACCACCTTCGTTTCAACTTGAGATGCAGACAGTCCAGACTGGTTCCCAAGAGTTTGCACCTTGGGTCCACAGTAAAAGGACATAGAGCTGACCAAATTCTATGGAGAGCACAGAACCACCTTTTAAGTGAAAGGATAAGACAGGTCCATTTCACCATAGATGCACTCCAGAACAAAATCCACCAGACTCAGCAGAAACTCTCATCACTCTTACCTCACACCATCGCAGAAGAAGTTTCTACATTTGTGGACAAAGCCCAGCTCGCACAACACATCAAAGGCAAGGAAAGACAACTACGTAAATTTCAAACTCTGCAAACCAAGGCATACCATTCATCTGTTAACAAACAGGACGACACGATAAGCAATGGAAACCAAGGAAAGTGGGTGAAGAACCTATCAGACAGGGTCCTCACCAAACCAGAAGAAAATGTGCTAGCCAAAGGACTCAACTTTGCCATAGCCCCACAACAGCTTCCTATAGTAGACCTCATCACAGCAACAGAAACCGCTATAAGAAATAACAAACTTTCTCATCCTGTAGCAGAACAGATCAGGATGAAAGTTTCAGCCACTCTCGCCAGTGCAAGACTTCCTCCATCCAACCTCACCATTCAGGAGAAGAAGGCCATCACAGCCCTAAGCAAGGATCAAAACATCACCATACTGCCAGCCGACAAGGGGAGGTGCACGGTTGTGCTGAATTCATCGGATTACCACAACAAAATTACTACACTCCTCAGTGACAACAATACTTATGAGGTCTTGAGACGTGATCCCACAAGCAACTACAAGAAAAAAGTTGTTTGCTGCCTGCAACAACTTGAAAAGGAAAAAGCCATTGACCGCCCCACTTACTACCGCCTGTACCCTGGAGAAGCCACTCCATGCATTTATGGACTCCCAAAGATCCACAAAGAAGGAGTCCCACTTCGACCCATTATCAGCAGTATAAACTCGGTCACCTACAACATTTCCAAACACCTCGCCACCATCTTATCACCGCTTGTTGGCATCACACCCCACCACATTGAAAACTCTACAGATTTTACTAACAAGGTCCAGAATCTTGTACTGGATCCAGATGAAACCATGGTGTCCTTTGATGTGGTTTCACTTTTCACTTGCATACCTACAACTGAGGCAGTGGAGACCGTCAGAAGACGACTACAGGAAGACGATTCCTTACTGAACAGAACCAGCTTCACCCCAGATCAGATTTGTGCACTTTTAGATCTCTGCCTTACCACAACATATTTTAAATACAATGATGGATTCTACAGACAGAAGCATGGATGTGCCATGGGCTCCCCAGTGTCTCCCATTGTAGCCAACCTTTACATGGAGGAAGTGGAAAGTAAAGCTCTTGGTTCTTTCAAAGGGACGGCACCTAGCCACTGGTACAGATATGTAGATGACACCTGGGTCAAAATCAAAACCCGAGAAGTAGAAGCCTTCACTCGTCACATTAACTCAGTGGATAAATACATACGTTTTACCAGGGAGGACACCAGAGATAACAAGTTACCATTCCTGGACTGTGCGGTGCTTATCGAGGAAGATGGAAGCCTCAACATTGAAGTTTACCGGAAGCCCACACACACAGACCAGTATCTCCTCTTTGACTCCCACCACCCTCTGGAACACAAACTTGGGGTGATCAGGACCCTACAACACCGTGCGGAAAGTGTTCCCTCTAAGGCAGAAGGGAAGCATAAGGAACACACACACATTAAGAAAGCCCTCAAAACATGCGGTTACCCCAACTGGGCCTTCATCAAATCAGCTAAGATGCACAGGAATGAAGGCCAAACACAAACTACAGAGAATGGGAAGGACAAGAGGAACAACATTGTCATCCCATATGTGTCAGGCTTGTCAGAGAAACTCAGAAGAATTTTCTCCAAGCATGACATCTCAGTATACTTCAAACCAAGTCACACCCTAAGACAAAAACTGGTTCATCCCAAGGACAAACCCGCCAAACACAAGATCAGCGATGTAGTGTATGCTGTTCAGTGCAGTGAAGAGTGCTCGGACCTCTACATTGGTGAAACCAAACAGCCTCTTCACAAACGAATGGCACAACATAGAAGAGCCACTTCGACAGGACAAGATTCAGCAGTACATCTGCATCTGAAGGAAAAAGGGCACTCTTTTGAGGATGCCAATGTCCACATTTTGGACAGGGAAAACAGATGGTTTGAAAGAGGAGTGAAAGAAGCCATCTATGTCCACTGTGAACAACCATCATTGAACAGAGGAGGTGGATTACGTCACCAACTTTCCCCCGCTTACAGTGCTGTCCTGAGCTCCCTTCCCAGACGTCTCAACCCCCATTCACACCTTTGTTCCAGTGACCTCAATAGGCCACAGGAAACAATGGAGCGGAGTCCTAAGTTGGTTTCAACTGAAACCACTGATTAAATATGACCCACGCCCCCTTCACACCTGGGCACATGTGTTCAAGCACACGATCAATAGAGGGTCATAACCACCTCCAGGGGACTACGCCCACAGGGGTTTAAATACCTGGGTCTCTCCACCATTTGGTTGAGAACTGAAGAAGCCTTTCGGATGAGAGGTGAAACGTCTTCAAGAAACAAAAAGAAGTCCAGTCGCCTTTTTTCAAGCTCCAGAGACTACTATGACCTGGATAACTGAGAATCTACACAGACATATTGCCTTGCACTTTGGGAGGAACACCCTTCAATTGGTGCGGGAGTATGAAAGGGACTCAAGAAAGCTAGCGGACTACAGGAACCACCTTCGTTTCAACTTGAGATGCAGACAGTCCAGACTGGTTCCCAAGAGTTTGCACCTTGGGTCCACAGTAAAAGGACATAGAGCTGACCAAATTCTATGGAGAGCACAGAACCACCTTTTAAGTGAAAGGATAAGACAGGTCCATTTCACCATAGATGCACTCCAGAACAAAATCCACCAGACTCAGCAGAAACTCTCATCACTCTTACCTCACACCATCGCAGAAGAAGTTTCTACATTTGTGGACAAAGCCCAGCTCGCACAACACATCAAAGGCAAGGAAAGACAACTACGTAAATTTCAAACTCTGCAAACCAAGGCATACCATTCATCTGTTAACAAACAGGACGACACGATAAGCAATGGAAACCAAGGAAAGTGGGTGAAGAACCTATCAGACAGGGTCCTCACCAAACCAGAAGAAAATGTGCTAGCCAAAGGACTCAACTTTGCCATAGCCCCACAACAGCTTCCTATAGTAGACCTCATCACAGCAACAGAAACCGCTATAAGAAATAACAAACTTTCTCATCCTGTAGCAGAACAGATCAGGATGAAAGTTTCAGCCACTCTCGCCAGTGCAAGACTTCCTCCATCCAACCTCACCATTCAGGAGAAGAAGGCCATCACAGCCCTAAGCAAGGATCAAAACATCACCATACTGCCAGCCGACAAGGGGAGGTGCACGGTTGTGCTGAATTCATCGGATTACCACAACAAAATTACTACACTCCTCAGTGACAACAATACTTATGAGGTCTTGAGACGTGATCCCACAAGCAACTACAAGAAAAAAGTTGTTTGCTGCCTGCAACAACTTGAAAAGGAAAAAGCCATTGACCGCCCCACTTACTACCGCCTGTACCCTGGAGAAGCCACTCCATGCATTTATGGACTCCCAAAGATCCACAAAGAAGGAGTCCCACTTCGACCCATTATCAGCAGTATAAACTCGGTCACCTACAACATTTCCAAACACCTCGCCACCATCTTATCACCGCTTGTTGGCATCACACCCCACCACATTGAAAACTCTACAGATTTTACTAACAAGGTCCAGAATCTTGTACTGGATCCAGATGAAACCATGGTGTCCTTTGATGTGGTTTCACTTTTCACTTGCATACCTACAACTGAGGCAGTGGAGACCGTCAGAAGACGACTACAGGAAGACGATTCCTTACTGAACAGAACCAGCTTCACCCCAGATCAGATTTGTGCACTTTTAGATCTCTGCCTTACCACAACATATTTTAAATACAATGATGGATTCTACAGACAGAAGCATGGATGTGCCATGGGCTCCCCAGTGTCTCCCATTGTAGCCAACCTTTACATGGAGGAAGTGGAAAGTAAAGCTCTTGGTTCTTTCAAAGGGATGGCACCTAGCCACTGGTACAGATATGTAGATGACACCTGGGTCAAAATCAAAACCCAAGAAGTAGAAGCCTTCACTCGTCACATTAACTCAGTGGATAAATACATACGTTTTACCAGGGAGGACACCAGAGATAACAAGTTACCATTCCTGGACTGTGCGGTGCTTATCGAGGAAGATGGAAGCCTCAACATTGAAGTTTACCGGAAGCCCACACACACAGACCAGTATCTCCTCTTTGACTCCCACCACCCTCTGGAACACAAACTTGGGGTGATCAGGACCCTACAACACCGTGCGGAAAGTGTTCCCTCTAAGGCAGAAGGGAAGCATAAGGAACACACACACATTAAGAAAGCCCTCAAAACATGCGGTTACCCCAACTGGGCCTTCATCAAATCAGCTAAGATGCACAGGAATGAAGGCCAAACACAAACTACAGAGAATGGGAAGGACAAGAGGAACAACATTGTCATCCCATATGTGTCAGGCTTGTCAGAGAAACTCAGAAGAATTTTCTCCAAGCATGACATCTCAGTATACTTCAAACCAAGTCACACCCTAAGACAAAAACTGGTTCATCCCAAGGACAAACCCGCCAAACACAAGATCAGCGATGTAGTGTATGCTGTTCAGTGCAGTGAAGAGTGCTCGGACCTCTACATTGGTGAAACCAAACAGCCTCTTCACAAACGAATGGCACAACATAGAAGAGCCACTTCGACAGGACAAGATTCAGCAGTACATCTGCATCTGAAGGAAAAAGGGCACTCTTTTGAGGATGCCAATGTCCACATTTTGGACAGGGAAAACAGATGGTTTGAAAGAGGAGTGAAAGAAGCCATCTATGTCCACTGTGAACAACCATCATTGAACAGAGGAGGTGGATTACGTCACCAACTTTCCCCCGCTTACAGTGCTGTCCTGAGCTCCCTTCCCAGACGTCTCAACCCCCATTCACACCTTTGTTCCAGTGACCTCAATAGGCCACAGGAAACAATGGAGCGGAGTCCTAAGTTGGTTTCAACTGAAACCACTGATTAAATATGACCCACGCCCCCTTCACACCTGGGCACATGTGTTCAAGCACACGATCAATAGAGGGTCATAACCACCTCCAGGGGACTACGCCCACAGGGGTTTAAATACCTGGGTCTCTCCACCATTTGGTTGAGAACTGAAGAAGCCTTTCGGATGAGAGGTGAAACGTCTTCAAGAAACAAAAAGAAGTCCAGTCGCCTTTTTTCAAGCTCCAGAGACCATTACAACATGTGACTGCAGCCTCAGTGGCTTCTCCATGCTGTGCTGAAAAATGGAGTCCTGCTGATCTCAGATCAGAAGCTGGAGGATGTTGAGAGTAGAGGTCAGGAGCAACAATGTGGGCTGTCACTTACGTTTAGACCCTGAGACTAAATGGAAGTAGACAGAAGTTAATTTACCACACACACACACACACACACACACCAACAGTTACCCCACAGAGCGTAGTTTCTCTGAGTAATAGACCTGACAGACACAGTAGCACACTTCAAATACACACACACGCACACACACACACACACACACACACATTTCACACTCTGCCCTCCTGAGCCTCTCCCCACTAAAACCCCAGTGCTTGAAGCATGCTCCCTGTCGTGCAGTATAATCATTCCACGCTTCCTCCGAGCTGCCATGGTGACAGTTTGAAAAACAGCCATATTCCTGTCTGGGGGGGGGGGGGGGGCAGTGGTCACTTGATAGCTATGGTGACTGTCAGGTGAAAACCTTGAATCTCCAATAAGTCTGTTTTTTTTCAGCGTCTAACAACAGTAGCTTTGTGCCAGATGTGATTCAGTCTTGTGGAATCAAATCTGAATGAAGTATGTTTTACTCAACAGCGTGCTATTACACATGTCACTAACAGGTTTATTTGCTGGTAGCAGGGATATAATAGTTTTGGATTTTACATTATCGTTTAGTTTCAGTTAGTTTTTACTTTTGTTTCTCTAATTCGGTTAGTTTTAATTAGTTTTCAGAGCGGTTTTGCTCGTTTTTATTAGTTTTTATTTTAGGTTTAATGCTTAGTTTTAGTTTAGTTTCGTTAGTTTCAGTATTAGTTTTAGTATTTTCATACTTTGTCAGGTGCAAGATTCAATGCACAAAAGTGACTATTGTGTAATAAAAACTCAACAAAAGATACCATAAAGAAATATATTCAACAACCAACAGTTCACAAGACAGCAGCACTACATGCTAAATGTGTAATAATTAGGACACACATGAACATCAACAGGGAGAAACAAAGAAAAACATGAACTCCCAAACTCAATAAATTCTACAATAAACTCCCAATAAACTCCAGTGTCAGTGCAGTAGATTAACAACAGCTACATGTGCTGTTTGACAAAAACAAACTATTTGAAGGAGTCAAAGGTCAAATCCAGCTGCATCCTGATGTTCTCACCACCTGAAGCTGCTTCTGTTAGCTTGGTTAGATGCTCGCTGATTAGACTTGCAGGGTCTTTGCAGCCTCTGTACACAACAAGTGTCCGACCTCATGTCCGCATTTATGCTTGTGTGGCTGTGTGTGTTGTGTGTGTTAATTACCTTGTGGTCGTGTGCTGCAGTGCCAGCTGGGACTTTTTTTGGTCCTCCCTCTTTGTGTTCAGTTTTTTGGCTGCAAACATATTTGTCCCTGTTTTTCCACTTCCTTCATTTCCTCACGTCCATTCCGACAGCAGTCTCCCTCCAGGAATTTGCTGACATTTGTGAGTCCTTATACTGATGCTTTGATTATTATTCCTGATCGTTATTCTCTCACTGATAAAGTAGATGGAAACGCACAAGAACTGAACAGGTTCATCACAGCGTTTTTTTCACATTTAATGGCTCTAGATCAAGCTGGGGTCTGCAGTGAAACACAATGATCCTATCATAACTTTATTTGCGAGGACAGTTACAGTGGAAAATATACAGTGTGCTCTGTCAGATACTGCTGGCAACACAGATACACAAGTTTATCATCTATGTGTTGACACACTAGCTGTGGTTATATTAGACACATAACGTTCTTGTGCACACTACAAATCTGTTCAGCTTTGACTGGAAGACCTACTTAAGCAGTTGTGATGAAACATTTTAGATTGTTCATGTCAGTTACTCACCTAGCCAAACATTTGCCTCTGAGTTAGGGGTGTGTGATATTGACAAAAAATAATATCTCGATATTTTCTGTAATTTTCTCAATAACATAATAAACGATATTTTGCATTATTTAAAAATGTGTTCATATAAGAAGTGCAAGCTAGTAAAATATAAGACTTAAATCAGTGTTTTTGAGACATTAACTTATTTTTTTTAAATTTTATTTAACCTTTATTTAATCAGGAAAAACACATTAAGATTAAAATCTCTTTTTCAAGAGTGTCCTGGGCAGTGGTGCAAAAAGGGGGTATGCACTATACGCAATGCATAGGGGCGCCGCACAAGAGGGGGGCGCCAAAACGATGTGGGAAAATATTTCTCTAGTTGCATTTTCTGTATTTAACAGCTGTGCATATGACATGATCAATAACAGGCGCGGCACTGATTAGGCGCCCCTGCGCTCCTTCACCTCCCTTCCTCCTGTCCCGTTTAAAGACAGTCGGCAAGTGATCTCATAGAAGTCTTGTATTTTATAAGTCCATGAATAAGTGATCTGCACACATGAACACAGTAAATGTTGAGAGGATGCGGATGGTGTGTGTGTGTGTGTGTGTGTGTGTGTGTGTGTGTGTGTGTGTGTGTGTGTGTGTGTGTGTGTGTGTGTGTGTGTGGTGTTCTAGCTAGCGGTTGATCGCAAGGTGCCGCGCCGGTCTGAGACACCCTCTAGTCGGGCTGAGGATTTCTCCGCTTCACCTTCGGAGCTCTGCTGTCTCTGCATTTAGCAAACAGGAGCTGCTTTTATCGCTGCTTACGCCTGAATTATTTCACTGCAATTTACAATCAGCCACAGCAGGGAAAGTTCACAATGTGCACGTTTGATGTCCCTAAGGTCATGCGCGCACTTGATTTCCCGGCTACAGAAATCGAAATGACAACCAGCATGAATGAGGAGAAGTAAGAAGAAAAACGAAGATCAAATGAAAATTTCAGGCATGATTTTACACGAGTGGATCATCGCTGACAAGTTTTTTCCACGCCTCCATTGTCTGTGTGGTTTTACTGGCTGTGCAGAGAATGTCAGCTGTTATTTTTTCCCTACATCAGCTGTAGCCACCAGAACGATCACTATAACCACAATCTGGTGGTAATCACACTGTTGTGGTTTGGTTTGTGCGATTGTTTGGTGCCGTTTCCTTCACTTTCTATGAACTGACAGATTTCCTCAGGCAGCTCATCGCACCTGTGTAATAAGGCACGTCACCAAATTCAGAAGCTATTTACTCCAGAAAAGAGGGGTGTGATTTAAACCTTTGCCTCTTATAAAGTTCCCTGTCTGTGTTTCGGTGTTTATGACGCGTTGTGTCTTCAGGACTTTGCTGCGCAGCGTTTCCTGCTGTGTGACGCAGTGATGCTCTGTCAGCTCACCTGTGCAGGTCTCCCTCTTCATCTTCTCCGTATCTGTCCCACCAATCCGCTCTATTCCCCGCAGCGCAAGTGAGGAAAAGAGACAGATGGTTCACCTCCGATGTCAGCGTTCAGATCTTTTGCCTCCCACCTGTTTGGAAAATCCCTGTTTTCCACTTTTCCTTTGGTCATTTTTGGGCAGTCAGGCAGCTTAAATGTCACTGTAAAAAGTGCTGACTGATGTTTTATCCGCTGATCACTGATCAATCGGCAACAGGGAAAACGGGTTAGCACACAGTTCTTGGCCTGCCGGCAGCTGTTGCAGTGCATTGTGGGATGTGTAGTATAAGTGGTGGGAGCACATTTACCCGCGGGCAATTAATAATAGCTATATGAAATCACCAATTAGATGTGGGCCGGAAGTGGCCCGCAGGGCTTGAGTCTGACACGTGACAGAGCAAAACTGCAGTACGGAAGTGTGAAGGAGCTCTGAGCCATCCTTCACTTGATAGGTGATGAATCATTTTATATCTTTGATATTGCCTGAAGATTTTGATATCTCAAAGATTTGGTTAAACCATATACTAGTGAATGATGTGAGCACCGATTTGATATATTTAAATGTATTTAAGGTGTTGATGGTTTTAAAGTAATTAGTTATGGCAGTTATTAACCCTTGTGTCTTCCGAGGTCCATTTCTGATTGGTGGGGGGTGGTGTTTTCATGAAGCGCGCACGTGAGGATAGGCCACCTGACTTCCATTCTTAATCAACGGATTGGACTGAACCATGGAATATGGAAGGCAGGGAAGGGGGTTATTTTGCCATGGGGATTTTTGTTAAAATGCTTTCTATTTAGGCCCGAGCCGACGAAGTCTCGGCGAGGAGCCTATTGGATTCACTATGCCACATACCCCAAAATGCGTTAAAATCCCCACGGTCGCATGGGACGCGGTCGCCAGTGACCCCCGACCTCATAGGGACGTGGGTCAGGTCGAGACGTTTCCGAAAAGGTATGCGTCGGGGTGACTGGGAAAACGCCTAATTGTTTTTGCTCGAATTCTCCATTATTCTTTATTATTATTATTATTATTATTATTATTATTATTATTATACTTTCTCTCTCTTTGAACCCAAATTTGACCCCCTGAACATGCGCGAAAAGTCACCATTTTTTGCATGGTGGTCAGGTCTGGCGAAAAATTACGTATTTTAATGTCGCCACAAACTAACTCCAAAACACGGCTCCACAGCGCCCCCTGGAAATTTCATTTTCGGTGCCCTTATGGGAGAGGCCAAATTCAAGTTTGCCCTAGAGTCATGACATTCTCGTCACACATAGAGCATGTCTGGACAAACAATAAATCCTCTTGAGGCACCCCTCCATGACCCACAGGAAATCCACCAGGTTGACTTGAAATTTGGCTTTCGCCGAGTCAGCAATTTCGCTCACCTTGTATTTGCGCGAACTTCTCCTACAGCATTTGACCCACAAACACCAAAATGGCTCAGCATCATTTAGAGACATAGGGCATCTAAAGTTATCGAAGGCTTCGTATTCAATTCAATGGTCTTGTCACACTAGGCCCCTGAAGTTGGCCTTCGTTTGACCAAAAATTCCCGTCCTCTTTCCTGCCATCAATCGCACATGCTTTGCCCGATCTGCCCCAAAATGGAATCATTTATGAACACACCTACACTGAATCCATAAGTGCAGAAACCACGTCGATTGATGCCATAGCGCCCCCTACAGAACAAAATGAAAATTTGTATGGGGGTCCACAAAATTAGTTTCTCTGGTATGCATGAAAATTTTTTTACACAACCTTCAGATCCTCCTGGTCAGAAAAGGCAATCAGACCTATGCCCAATTTTGCACGCCACATGCGCCACCACACCGCAAATGTGCGTTGCGTTTATATGGGGAGCCAACAATTTACTTTCTCAGACATGCATGCAATTCCAGACAAACATTCTTTACCCCAGCACGATCAAAAAAGTCAATGACACCCATGTCCACATTCCCACAGGAAATCCGCTAGCTTGGCTTGAAATTCTGTTTTTGCCAATTTTGCACTGTTGGACACCTCGTATTTGTGCGAACTTCTCCTAGGGCATTTGACCCACTAAACCCAAAATGGCTCAGCATTATCTAGAGACATGGGGCATCCAAAGTTATCGAAGGCTTCCTATTCAATTCAACGGGCTTGTCACATGAGGCCCCTGAATTTGGCGTTCGTTTGACCAAAAATTCCCGTCCTCTTTCCTGCCATCAAACGCACGTGCTTTGCCCCATCTGCCCCAAAATGGAATCATTTATGAACACACCTACACTGAATCCATAAGTGGAGAAACAATGGCGATTGCTGCAATAGCGCCCCCTGCAGAAGAAACAGAAATTTTGTATGGAGGCCCACCGCATTAGTTTCTTTGAAATGCATGAACATTTTTTTACATTTTCTTCAGATACTCCTGATCAGAAAAGTCTATCAGACCTATGCCCTATTTTGCACGCTGCAGCCGTGACCACCACCCCAATGTCAAGATGACGTCACTATGGAGAAACCACAACCTTGTCACACGTATTGCGCAATCACTCACGCACTCTTTCTGCACTTTGCTTGCAATTTCCTTTCCCTTATGTACTGGACAAGACTTAATTTAGATTTGTGGATTCAGAGCAACAAGTGCACTAGTGCCCCCTACAGATAGAACAAAAGCATTAGATGGTGAGAATCACATTTAGGTTTTCTGATATGCATGAAAAAAGCTAGAAAACTTCGCAACAGTCAAATAGACAGATTCAACAGTGTTATCATGTCCGTCCTTGCCCAGATTTTCATCTTTTGCCAGTGGGGATTACATTTGGCAGAACAGGTGGCTCTCTGACAGCTTGAAGGGGGATCTCAGGTGGCTCGCAGGTGGGTTGCAGGCTGTTTGCAGGGCAGGTTGTTCGCAGGGAAGGCAGGTCGCAGGTTGCAGGAGCAGCGGCTCTCAGGCGGCATGCAGTGGGGTTTGCGGGGCTCGCAGGTGGCTGGCTGGAGATTTGCGGAGCTCGTAGGTGACTCGCTGGGGGTTCGCGGGGGCTCACTGGCGGCTCGCGCTGGGTTTGGCGGTCGCGCAGGCAGCGAGGGCCGTAAAACGCCGCTTGCGGCTTTAATTTTATTTAGATTTGTGCTAGTTTTGGTAGGATGCTCTTGTTATTCATTTTAGGGTTTGATACAGGTATCTTATGAGATAGTGTGTGCATAATTGTAAATATCTTTGGGAATGACTCCCCTGTAGTTATAAGGAAGGTAACCTATAAATAGAGGGGGTTTTGGGTTTTTTTTTTTCTGGACTGGAGTTATTGTTAGATGTGTGGTTGACGTTATTGTTTTTGTATAATCGCTAAGTAAAAGAAAGACAGAGCTCTGGATAATTGAGTCACCTCTCATTTTGTTTATCTCCATGCACCTCAAGCCATGGGGTGGCCATCTTGACAAGGGTTGTGTTCAGCAAAAACCCCACAGGAAGTTAAAATGTGCAGATGAATTGTTAGTACGAAAAATGATTTCTTATCTGATTACTTGATTAATTGATGGAATAATCGATACAATACTCAATTAACAGAATAATCAATGTGTCAATTTTTATTGTTTTTACATATAAAACTGGATTAGGGGTGGTGACCATAAGCATACCAAAAAATGACAATTTACAATATAACATGAATTACTGGTCTGTCGTCATAAATGAGCCTAATCCTCTCATCAGTGTCACATTGTTCTTCCAAGTCTTCACAATGTTAAGCTTTTTTGTTTGTTTATATTTTCCCCTTTTATTTTATAATCAAAACTGCGACCAAAACGACTCTCCTTCTCAAACTAATAATACTGGCAGTCCAGGTCGTCATTGTATGCTGAGCTAGGGTTAGGGTTAGTAATTCAGACTCTAAATGTCATCCATATTACTCTTGCTGAATCCAACAAATATGTAGGAAATTGCATAATAAGTGGATTATTATTTAATATCCATATTGATTATCAGTCTTCATTTTCACCTTTGATCCACCCAGGGTCTTGGTGGGGATGGGCTCTATCCTGGGATCCTTGGGTGAAAGTTATGTTGCACCCTGCAGGTCTGCAGCCCATCAGTCATATCTAACATTTGGTTCAAGATTATAAATCAAAAAAACAAAAAAAAAAATGAAGGCAGCAGGCTCAAAGCTGACACAATGACAGTGCGCTGCGCTCACTGTGCAGTCTAAACTTTGCTCTGATGAATTATGACTCTACAGCGAGTCATTCACGATTGTGAAACGTCATGTGCAGAGCCCCCAGTCTCCATCATCAGATTTTCCATTTTATAAACAATACCTTAGAAGTTTTAGTGAAGTCACACAGTGACGTCCACATTAGTGTGTGTGTCATCAGTGGCTACAAAAGGTCCTGCGGCAGACAGCTAGCAGCAGGAACCGGACGCGCCAGGTTAGCCCAAAAGGCTACTGAGGCGTCCATGACAACCGCCATAGCAACAGCCTTTTAAGACCGTTTTAAAAACATCCTCAGAGTTCAAACGAACAAAAATATATGATTTGAAACAATTACAGCTGCAGAGCTGCGGCGGCATCTTTAAACATTGTTTACATATATGATCATGAATGATACGATGTAGCTAGCAGTTAATGAGGTGACGTCATTGTGTGCGCATTTCACATCTGTGTCTCAGTCTGTTGACATTTCACAGCCATCACCTGAATATTATTCCAGTGAACATCTCAGGTCCACCATTACAATTTCAGCCTACAAAATGATTTAAATATCCTTAAAATAAATATTATGTTTGTAAACATTCATGTCTCTGAAATAAGTACAGCTGTTCATGTTTGTCGTTAGAATTTTATTTGTTTAGAGAGTTGTGAACTTCACATTGTGTATCTAATTAGAGTCTGACAATTGGTTTAGCAACTCCAGTCAAATCAAACAGTGGATCCAGGCTGAGACTGGATCACAGCTTTGACCTCTGCAGTCACAAAGACACAAACTTCCAAATCACAGACAAGCAGCCCAGTCTCATCATTTGGACAGTAAAAGGTCTCTACTGTACACTGTGATTAATAGATTAAAAATAATAAATGAAAAGATAACATTCACATAAAGCTGTTTGAAAGTAAAATGAATAGGTACTTTCTAATAATATTTTTAAGGAGCTCTGTCAGAGACCAGACAGAGCCGTGACTGTCAAGAGCAAGAGACAGAAATATGGAAAAAAAAAAATTTCCTTATGAGAAATAAATGTGTAACCAAAAATCTTGGGATATCATCAAACCAGAAAAATAGAACTCAATTTTTTCTTTAATCACACACCTTAGCATGCAGTAATGTGACACGTTTCCAAACAACACAGATTTTGTTCAATGTTTTGATTGTGGCAGTGAAAACACATGTTGCTGTGTGAGTGTGACAGGCAGCCGGTGCACTGAGACATGAAGCACCACTCTCTGAAGCAGCTTCTTCTTCTTCTTCTTGGCATCAAAACAGAGGTGGGAGAAATCTACCAAAAAGAGAAAGGCCATCTGAGGTGAAACCAGTCAGGACACATAATGAAATGATATATAGTATTTCAATACAGCCTCAACTGTTGATTTCAGCTCACTGCTCCTGTCTGTGGACCAGTGATTTTTATGTTTGTAACCACTTAACTTCCATTCATCTGTTTAACTCAGGGAGGAGAAATGTCAGGTTGGTGCAGGCTGGTGAGTTTAGGAGGGAGGTGCATTTGGTTCTCTGTTGTCATTATCTGAAAGATTTGGTTCACCTTGTGGCTGGGCTGTATCTGGGGTTACGTTGGACCTGTCAGGCTTAGCAAGTTTCTTAAGTTGGTGTTTATGGTTTAAAACATCTAGCTCAGGAGCATCATCTGTGGCTGTGTAGGGTCCCGTTGGTTTTTGCTGTTTCTCCAGATCTGCGTTGGAAATTAGGTTATTGATCTCAGTGCATTCCTAAACAGGCTGAACAAGGTTATATATCGTCACCCTCCTAAAAAAATGGTCAAAGACATTTTTTAAATTTTATTTTTGTCTAAATTAGATTTTCAACATCCGGTTCAGTTTTTTGTGTTTTCTGAAAAGCCTGAAAAAATAAAGTAGACCATAATTTTGGGAGGGTGACGACATGTTTCATGGCTAAATAACATAACTGCTGCAGTCTGATGGTGACAGCGAGATCTGAAGCAGTGGGTGACGAGGAAGAGGAGGAATACAACAATTTGAAGAGATCCCTCAGTCTACAGTCAGCACAACGGCTACATTAGTGGCTGTTTGAGTTTCCTTCCATCTGCTGTGAACCTGAAGCACGGAGAACACAAAACATCTCTTCCAAATCTGGGATCTCAATTACAAATATGTTCTGATTAAACTGTCACTGGCTAGTGCAAATGGCTCACCAGGACCTTTGAAATGAAATCTCAGCACCTCATCTACAGAGTAATGATCAGAATATCAAACTTGTAAAAGCTGTTTAACTTTTCTCTTTGTGTTAAATATCAACAGCAGAAATCTTGGACTGAAAGCATTAAGCACAACAAAAACTGAGAACTGTCACTCCAAATGTCTCATGATAACAGGTAAAAATACCATTTCAGTTGGTGGCCTCAAATATTTCTTCTTCGACTTCTTCTGAAGGCCGTCTGCGACAAAAGAGGATTTGGTCATTTTACTTGCACCACGCAGTTTTATGGGGATGAACAGCCACAGTTATGTATAACAAGTAATACTCAAGTGAATGTTACACATGTATTAAAAGAAAAATGATTCAGCTCAGCTCACAAGAAACTGCTGGATACTATTCTGGAAATGCCTAATGAATACAAGGCCACTGTGAGCAATGACAAACCTTTAAACATGATAATCAAAAAGCACACATTAAGTATTATTGCTCACCTTTATTTCTGAGAATGTCACTGAGAAAAAGATTGCATGCTGTCAGCTCTCATAGGTGAAGTCTGGCTTTGAGGGTTGGAGAAGAAGCTTTGCAGCACCTTTGGATTTCCAATTCAGTTCTGAAAGAGCAAAGACACAAACTACAATGATGTATGAACCGGACATGTTTGATTGTTGCTGCAGCACAAAACAGGTTTACAAACTGGTAGCTGATATAGCCTGAAGTATTAAAGATGAACCTCCTTTTCCACAAAAAAAAGAAAAAAAAAGATGATTTAGTGGTTCTTTTTGCTGTTCTCAAATCTGCTCCCTTCACTGATAAACAACAACAATGTAAAACATATTAATGAATCAGTAACAAAAAGATGGTGTTGAAAGTAAGTAGCCTGATGCTTCTAGATTAGTGACTCCAAAGCAGGCTGAGTCAAAACCTGAGATGGAGACTGGGTTTGTTTAAAGCTGAGGACAGTGAATGAGTCCCTGCTCACTGACAGGATTCCCAGAGTCTGGAAGCTTCTCCATGATGGGAATGTAATACACTGTAAGTTTCAGCTCATTCTCAGGTGCAGGCAGGTTTCATGGATCAGGTTTGTCACGGAGGATTAAAGGCAGCCAGATTTTGATCAATTCGATTCAATTTTATTTATATAGCACCAAATCACAACAAAAAGTTGCCTCAAGGCGCTTTGCATTGTAGGTTAAGACCCTACAATAATACAGAGAAAACCCAACATCAAAACGACCCCCTATGAGCAGCATTTGGTGACAGTGGGAAGGAAAAACTCCCTTTTAACAGGAAGAAACCTCCAGCAGAACCAGGCTCAGGGAGGGGCAGTCAGCTACTGTGGCCGGTTGGGCTGAGGGGAGAGAAAAAAAGACATGCTGTGGAAGAGAGCCAGATATTAATATCAATTAATGATTAAATGCAGAGTGAAGTATAAACAAGAGTAAATAAGGTGAATGAAAAGAAACAGTGCATTATGGGAACCCCCAGCAGCCTAGGCCTATAGCAGCATAACTAAGGGGTGGTTCAGGGTCACCTGATCCAGCCCTAACTATAAGCTTGATCATAAAGAAAAGTTTTAAGCCTAATCTTAAAAATAGAGAGGGTGTCTGTCTCCTGAATCCAATCCTGGTTCCACAGAAGAGGGGCCTGAAAGCTGAAGGCTCTGCCTCCCATTCTACTCTTAAGATCCACAAGTAAGCCAGCAGTGTGAAGTATAAAGAGACTGCTGTTTGTTTCTACGGTGAATATAAGAAACTTGCTAATATAATGTTTGTTTAAGGTGAATATAAAGAAATTATGGGAACCGTTCCCCCAGTTTATTGTGGGGGAAACGGTGTCTGATGGCTTTATGTCACCCATCAGATACTGTATGACCCAATGACAGCCATCAGATCCCGCTTTTTGCCTGACATTCACACACATGCACACTCACAGCACGGAGCAGTGGGGGCGTGGAAAAACTTGTCAGCGATCCACTCGTGTTAAAGTGTCGTTTTTCCCAGATCGAGCGCGCGCACTACCGTAGCTAGATCACGCATGCACATTGGGCTCAGTGGTAGATCGCATTCTGATGACAACAGCTGGCCAGTGCCTCCGCTAGTTAGCAAGCTAATGCTAATTAGCAAGCTAATGCTAACTGCTATTTTAATATTATTTTGTCTTGCTTTTGATGAACCTTCCTATCTAAAAGACCTGCACTGCGTGGGGCTCGTCATTTTTTCTCATCGACCGATGACACCTAGCCCTTACTGTTAATCCCTCCAGACCGTATATGAAACTGTGTGTAAAAGGACGAAACTCAGTTCTTTCTTGTGTCCAACTTAAAGCTTAAAATAAACAAACTAAATACTAAGCAGTATAACAGCTCTTAAAACGGAGACGAAAATTTTAAACAGCGTGTTGGTATTAGTCACTTAGTCAAGTTAGCTGATGGAGTGATTAATGCTCATTAGGTGATTATCGCTAGCTAGCTAGCAAGCAGCTAATGAATAAATTACTACACACCCTCGTAACTGGAGATGTAGCCCTCGTAAAAGAGTTTGTAACCCTTTTCGGCTCTTGATCGTTCTGTCGCCAAAACAAATCCGTGGAAGATTATGTGATGTAATGAACTCCATTGTAGCGCGTCTTTATTTATACTGCTAAACTAAACTGGAAACACGCCACCGAACTCTGCCAAAAGGGCGGATTACAATAGGTCCTTCGCACATTTCGTGCTCGGGGCGGGGCCTTTAGAATGCTCGGAAATCAAAGGACCTTAACAACATTAAGGCATCAAAATAAATGACGTCACATGCGAGTCTGTATATATAGGCACACAACTCGGTGAACGAAACACAAACCCTCTACAGACATTTTAGAAGCATTTAATTTAAACAAACCGCTTTGTCTTAGAAGCAACTGTTTTATCAAAATGCCAAGTGGTCAACAAAACACAACAAAACATATTACCAGGATTCAAAAAGAGAAGGAAAGAAAAGAGCAAAACTCTGGCTGGATTCATCAGTTGGATAAAGCCCGAAACGTAAAATGGGAGATCTCTCGTCAGAGAATGACTGAGAGAAAAGCTAATGAAGAGATGGAACAAATAATACTTGAAAATGAACTGAAAGAAAAGCAGGCACAAAGGGAAAAGAGACTGGAAAGTCAAAGGCGTCACCATCTTCTAGCTGGGGCTGACAGACAGGCCAGGATATCTATGGATATAGAGAGACTTCGCCACATAAAAGCAGCATCTGAGAGAAAAGCTCATGAAGAGAGGGAACGAATAAGACTGGAAAATGAACTGAAAGAAAAGCAGGCACAAAGGGAAAAGAGACTGGAAAGTCAAAGGCGTCGCTATCTTCTAGCTGAGACAGACATAAAGGCGAAGATAGCCTTGAATAGAGGGAAACCTCGCCAAATCAAAGCAGAAATTGAAAGAAAGGCTAATGAAGAGATCAAAAGGCTGAGATATGAATGGCGTCAGTGTCTTCTAGCAGAAGAGGAGGAAAGAAAAGAGCAAAAGTCTTATGACACGATCCCTCTTTTGGATAAAGCCCCAAAAGTAAAATGGGAGATCGCTCATCAGAGAATGACTGAGAGAATGGCTAATGAAGAGATGGAACAAATAAGACTGGAAAATAAACTGCAAGAAAAGCAGGCAGAAAGGGAAAAGAGACTGGAAAGTCAAAGGAGTCACCATCTTCTAGCTGGGGCTGACAGACAGGCGAGGATATCCATGGATATAGAGAGACTTCGCCAAATGAAAGCAGAATCTGAGAGAAAGGCTAATGAAGAGAGGGAAAAGCTGAGATATAAATGGCATCAGCGTCTTCTAGCAGAAGAGGAGGAAAGAAAAGAGCAAAAGTCTTATGACACGATCCCTCTTTTGGATAAAGCCCGAAAAGTAAAATGGGAGATCGCTCGTCAGAGAATGACTGAGAGAATGGCTAGAGAAGAGGTGGAACGAATAAGACTGGAAAATGAACTGAAAGAAAAGCAGGCACAAAGGGAAAAGAGACTGGAAAGTCAAAGGCGTCACCATCTTCTAGCTGGGGCTGACAGACAGGCGAGGATAGCCATGGATAGAGAGAGACTTCGCCAAATAAAAGCACAATCTGAGAGAAAAGCTAATGAAGAGAGGGAACGAATAAGACTGGAAAATGAACTGAAAGAAAAGCAGGCAGAAATGGAAAAGAGACTGGAAAGTCAAAGGCGTCGCTATCTTCTAGCTTTGACAGACATAGAGGCGAGGATAGCCTTGAATAGAGGGAAACCTCGCCAAATGAAAGAAACTAAAAGAAAGGCTCATGAAGAGAGGGAAAGGCTGAGATATGAATGGGAACAGTGTCTTCTAGCAGCAGAGGAGGAAAGAAAAGAGCTATTCCCTGATTGCGACTGGATCCCTATGTGATTTTTAAAGGCAGAGGTGTCTCGGCGACAGTCTGCCGCCAAGAACACACGCCAAAATCGTGATCTGTCCTAAGAGCTCAAAGCTGCACGTAAAAAATCTTCCCATTTTAGACACTAATGTGGGAAGGAACGGCCTCCTTTCAGACAAAGTGTCCAAAGCCACAAGATTGTCTGCCCAAAATTGCTACTGGCCAGATTAATTTAGTCCAGTATGAGGAACACGGCAAATAAAAGCGGGAATTTAGGCAGAAGCCAGGAAAACGCCTGCAATAAAAGATTTACCTGGCAATGCCAAACCAGTCACCACCCTCCCTCTCCTTTGCGACAACAAACAACAGCCAAAACCTGCATGCTTTCCACCCATTTCCAAAAAGAAATTCCACCTCCCCCCGATTTAAATGATTTATTTACAACAATGTCAATATCTACTGTGTAAAATAAATATACATGTATATTTATTTTACCCCCAACCGGTCTAGGCAGATGGCTGCCCCACCCTGAGTCTGGTTCTGCCGGAGGTCTCTTCCTATTAAAAGGGAGTTTTTCCTCCCCACTGTTGCCATGCGCTTGCTCAGAGGGGATCATATGATTGTTGGGGTTGTTCTACAATATTCACAACAACAGTTATATAGCCATATAACTGTTGTTGTGAACTGACATTGTTGAATTAGATTAAACTGCATGAGGGAACATTTCAGATTTTATTAACAAAACTAAGTTGTGTTTATATAATCTGTTTCATTTATAATAGTGCAGTAATAACTGGAATAAAAAAAACAAAACAAAAAAACAATGACTACAGTCCAGTTACTTGTGTAGTTATGGGAAATGCCTGAACCTTATGAAAATGTACACAGTAAAAAAAAATTCCGTAAAAAAACAGGACAATGTCCTGGTAATTTTCTGCCAGGACATTGTCCTGTTTTTTTACGGTCATTTCCGTTAACTGAAATACAGATAATTCCGTAAATTTACAGTACCTTTTCCATATCATTCACGGATATTTCTGTTAATTTAATACAGATAATTCCGTAAATTTACAGTACCTTTTCCATATCATTCACGGATATTTCTGTTAATTTAATACTGATAATTCCGTAAATTTACAGTACCTTTTCCGTACCACTCACAGACATTTCTGTTAATTCAATATGGATAATTCTGTAAATTTACAGTACATTTTCTGTACCATTTTATGGACACTTCTGTTAATTCCACCACAAATCATTCAGTAAATTTACAGATATTCTCTAACCTTAACTGGCAATTTGCTAAATGTTCTGAAAATGTCTTTACAACTGAAAATTCTGTTAACTGAACCTGCACCATTATGCATTGTTATTTCTTTCTTCCCCAGTAACATGAATAAATAACTGAAATGGGAAATTATTTCTGTAAACTGCATAAAATCTACTGTGATCAAGGCCCTGCTACTGATAAAAGTCCAATCAGTGACTTCTTTAAACAGATTAACAAACATTTGAAATGTTAATTCATTTGCAACAATGAACAAATCAACATTAAAGTGCTACTTTCTAAAATGTTAACCACCACACATACAAAATAGAAAATGGAAACAACCCTTTAAACTTCAAGCAAAAACTTAAAAAAAAAAAAAAAAAGTGTTTTCTGGCAGCACTAAACCAAAGCTGCAATACAAATGCTACAGTATTTTTCATTATGAACATTTCTTGCTAAGAACAAAGATCTTTTTGTTTGACCTAAATGCAAACTGTGGCATTTCACAATATCAATTGGCATGCTTCTGCAAAATTACTGGATTCCATTTTGTACTCTATGTAAAAAAGTTGTCCAAATAGTCATGCTTGCTATTGATAAAACTGGAGTTTTAAAGGAAAAGCGCAGGGAAGCTGTCCATGTGTATGTAAGTGAACCTTTGTCCATTTGAAGAAGCTACTAAAAGCAGCCCAAAGAGTTCCATTTTGATATCCAGTTTCATTTCAAATTTTCCAGGGATTTTCAAAGTTGTTGAGTTCAGTCAGGAACTTGAGCAGTCTTGGTGGAATGTGTGGCTGCTTTTTCCCTTTCATCTCAGCCTTTGACCCTCGTTCAGGATTTATTCCCAGGAAAACTCTGTGGAATATTTAATATTTTTTGTTAAACAAGTGAATGACAACTACAGAGTAATGTGTAGAATGAGATGAGACTGAAGGAAAACAAATATATCAAAAGTGATCTAGAGACTTGGGAGTATATTTGGGAATTATTCATTAAGATAAAAGGGAAGATCCCACCAAAGTGCTCCACATTGACATACATGCAATTCAAAGGTCTTCCACATTTGGTGCACTTTTGTTATTTATTTTTTTTTTTATTTAACCTTTATTTATACAGGTAGTCCTACTGAGACTCAGTGTCTCGTTTGCAAGAGAGACCTATGTGCGCGCATGCATGGTTTTGTTTTTTAACTGCAATACTGGTAAACTGATATATTGTTAAAAATACAAAATAAAGCTAAGCCAAATTGGAAATGCTAGACCTGAACTCATGCATCTCCTGCCCAATTCCAGGAAACAAGTTCAACAAACTGAGTTAAAAAATAGCCTGAGTTTATTAACTGAATTTGCTATAAAAGGCAGATGAGAGAAAGTTCAATCAACTCAGACTGTGTTCACCTTGAGATAAAGGCATGTGAGTAGATAAAGAAAGCCACCAGCAATAGAGCTCCAATACCACGCATTACCATGATGAGTGAATAAGAGGCAGAGCCTCCATTTTAACCCAGTGGACTGAAGAATTAAAAAAAAAAAAAAAAAAAAAAAAAAAAAAAAAAGGTGCCAGTGTGTTCAGTAATATTTATCTCACAAAACAGGAGGAAAGCAAAGAGAAATTCTAAGCACCTTGATCCACTCTGTTATCACAGCATAAAAGTTCAAGTTATACAGTAACAGTCAAAAGTTTGAACACACATTCTCATTCAGTGTTTTTTTCTACATTGTGAATTAATATTGAACTCATCCAGACTATGAAGGAACACATAAGGAATCACGCAGTAAACTTCAAAGTGTTAAACAAACCAAAATATGTTTTAGAGTTTAGATTCTTCAAAGTAGTAACCTTTTGCTTTGATTATAGCTTTGCACACTCGTGGCATCCAATAGTCTTGAAGGAGTTCTCAGAGGTGCTGAGCACTTATTGGCTGCTTTACCTTCAATCTGTGGTCCAATTCATCCCAAACCATCTCAGGGGGGTTTAGATCAGGTAATTGTGGAGGCAAATCAGATAGGATGGCATGTCACTGTAAAATGCTATGGTAGCCAAGAAATTAACTCTTGAGGTGTGAGCTGTTAACTGAAAGCCATTCCAGGTGACTACCTCATAATGCTGACTGAGAAAAATGCCAAGATGTGCGAAGCTGTCATCTTAGCACGAGGTGCCTACTTCAAAGAATCTAAAAATCTAAAACATATTCTGCTTTGTTTAACACTTTGTTTACAAAAGAAGTCTATATGCATTTATTTATAGCTTGGATGAATTTAGTATTAATTTACAATGTAGGGGAAAAAAAAAATCTGCCACGATGTCTAGAGACTCTTTAATGTCTGTCAGATGTGCTTAGTGTGAGCCTGCTCTTATTAGTTCAGAGAACAAAGAGTCAGTTGTGGACCTGCCAGCCTTGCAGTGTCATATATGGTGCCACCAGTGAAATGTCTCAAAGGTATGAAAAAATTAATACATCACAATCCTCCATTTAACATCAAAATTTTAAGTGCCTACCTTTGGATGAATTCCAGAGTGAGTGACATCCCCTTCGGGTATTTTATGTTCAAGACATAAAATAAAGCAAAAGCATAGGCCACGATGGGGGAACTGATGTGGTCATTTACAATTTCTTGATCGACCGCTATCTTGAATCGTTGGTCTCCTTAAATCATAAAAACACCAGTATCACAAAAGATAATTGTCATGTCCAAATGCAGTATGTTGTTTACTTATTTATTAATTGTTAAGATTTTGACAAACACCCAGTGCCATTCAGGGCTGTGCTAAATGTTATGCAGCCATCTGCCACCAGATGGAGGTGCAACCCTGAGTTTGCTCTAAAAAAAAAAAAAAAAAAAAAAAAAAAATTAAAAAAAAGAAAATAAAGACAACCGTGTTAATCATGGCCTGATATTTTTACTAGGTCTAATATTATATATTATATATTTAGGGCCCGATTGTAATTGCTTCGTTTATTATTTTGAGTAAGGTGTAAGGTAAGTAAGTGAGTAAGTAAATAGTAAGGTGTAAGTGTCTTAATTTTAGAATCATCCCTTAGTCATCCCCCCCCCGTTTAGTCGGCTAAAATTGGACATTAATTTTTCCTGCTATGGCAGTTGGCAAAGAGTAATATAGGCTACAAACCCATGACAAGTATCCAGGGGGTGCACGGGATGCTCACTCCAGGACTTCTGGAAATCTGTTGTTGTAAAATAAAACAAAGAAACACAATGAATGTTCTATAGATTTCTTTACTGCCAGGCTCCTCCAATTAGTCAACAATTCAGAGATGCTGAAAGATCAAGTTTAAAAAACAGCAAGGAGTGTAAAATAATTTTACTAAGTAGCAAATAATCTTTTCCCCTTTGTTTCCTACCATGTGTCATGTCATTTTAGAACAAAGGTGTTGAAAGTTTTTTTCATGCCTCAAAATGGGCATTTGGGAGGTAAGCATAATTTTGCATTAAGTTTAAGGTATTTTGGCCATTACATTCAAAAGTGTATCTTACACTTGAGTAAACTAAACCAGACCAACAAAAAACAAAACAAAACAAAAACAAAAAACAAGACATTTTATTCTCAGAAATAAAATTAAAAGAAAGAAAGAAAATTTAAACCCACCTCATTTTGGTACAAAAGATGGTCAGGGTTTTTCTTGAAGAATTTTGCAATCCCAGCAACCAGTGGTAATGGCCTTTCATGCATCTCGATTCCTTTTAAGTCAAGAAATTCCTTGATGGCCTTTTCTTTTCTTGTCAGTTCATCTGATAGCCTTGTTTGAACTAGAAAGCCAAGGAGCTTCTCTGTGTGATCAGAAAGGTGGACACATTGCAAGTCAACATAATTTCCTAAGGACTGTGACACAAAAACTGGATCAGATCAGTCAATCTATGTTCTGATCCATTTAATTCAGCCCTGTTCTGAGTTAACCTTGCCACATTTCAGTAGAAGCTAGTGGGAGAGCTAAGGCAGCAACCAAGCAGACAGTAACAGCAAAGTGTGATCATTCCCAATTTACTATAACAAAAAATTCTTAATCAAATTATGATAAGCATTGTTAGTGATTCCTCCCCCCTCTTTCACTTACACCAGAGCTCACAATGATGGTAAAGTTTTAAGTGCAAGGAAGCTCAAATGACCACGTTCCATAGTTCCTCTTGTTCTCCGTTGCAGAAAGCATTTAAGACTCTTGCTCCACACATCAGAGCCATCCTATAAAAAAAGAATAAAAGCTGCTGAAAGATAATTTACTGGATTCAAATGGTTCACGTTCTCCTCCCTCTCACCCACGCCTGAGCTGGCCAACCACACCCTCAAAGGTATGGCTCACATGAAGAGTAAGCTATATCTGCAGTACCAATGCTGCTGAAAATATTTAACTATGATACAGAAGCAAACCGAACTTTACTTCATATATGTAATCACAACAGCTCACTTATGTGTCTTCAAGAATATGCCACATACGTTAAATGACCTGCTAAGCACTACAGAAACCCACTAACATTGTTTTAAAGACAAATATATCTGCTGTACATACAGAAATATCAGGTAAACTTTCAATGGATGGATCTCTCTCATATATATATATATATATATATATATATATATATATATATATATATATATATATATATATATATATATATATATATATATATATATATATGGGGTGGGACTCGATTAAAAAAATTAATCGAATTAATTACAAGCTTTGTAATTAATTAATCGAAATTAATCGCATTTTAATCGCATTTCAATGTTTGACATGAAAAATATTAATTTAAGTTTAGTTGATGAATAAATCAACATACTAGGGTTTAATATTTTTCCCGAAAATGACATGAATCAAAAAGTTTATTTATTTTTTTATTTTAATTAGGCCTTCTGTAGCCTGTGTCGGCCTTAACCTATTGTGATATTGTAGAGGTAGCTTTCCAGCTATGTCCTGTTATGCCCAGTAGGGGGTAACGTCGGCTTGATTAACGCAATAAAACCTACATCTGGACATTCGAGTGCTCGAGCTATGCGGTGTTGTATCGTTCCTCAACACTCCCTTAACAAATATAATTCGAATATTCCTCCATTGTACATGGAATTATACCAAGATATTTTACAACTGCTGGTGCAAAACAATACGGTTCATCTCCACAGCATTGATAAAGGCTCAGCCACGCTGTCGTGGCGACATCTGTTGCGCTATATCTCCACCAGTGGAACGCTGTAATAGTCATTGAAAAGTTAACTACCGTACTACACTATAATATGGCATAACACAGGGCCTTGAGTAATGCACTACGACTTGGTCATTGCCATTCTGGCAACAGCAAATTTATAACACCGTGTCTGAGGGTTAAAGTAGGTTCGCTGTGAATCGTCTTTTGAAAAACTGGCCAATCCTTATAGCCTAAAAAATATACATTTTACTCAACTCCATTTTAAAAGCGAAATATGTTAAAGCAATCTATTTCATGATAATTTCTTCACACATTAGGCCCGCATCCTAATTCATGATTGTTAGTAAGCGGCTGCAAACGAGGAAAAGAAACACTCGAAGTTAAACAGATATTTCTTTATTGTTCAGGGCAGGCATATTTTATAGGCTATATAATGCAATATAACAATATATAATAATTATATTAAATTATATAATACAAAATACCTTAGGGTAAACACATTGCCTACGATTTCAACAAATTAAAGAGGAAAAAAGTACAACTGTGTAATACCTCTATTAAAACGCTTGAGATGAAGGCTGAAGCCTTAAACAGAGGCTGAACGTGCCTGAAATGAAGCATAATGCTTTTCGCATTAAACGAACCCTTCTCTCAATATTTCCTTAAATTTAACATTCTGAAGCTTTCTTTTCTTTCTGAAAGTCAAATCAACGCGCGCGACTTTTTTCCCGGTTTCCCGTCTAACGTTTCCCGGGAAATGGTTCTGATCGCATTTCCCGGGAATCCCGGATCCCGGGATTAAACCCTACAATATACATAAGCTTAAACTTCAAAATTTTGTTTATTTTCCCACCAGTCTACTACACAGACCAATGAAGGGTGGAAGTGCTCCTGTGATAAGCAAACACCTGAAACTAAAGTTAAGCATCATAACTGGATAGTTTTATTCAACATTAATGTCTCACTTGTTATAGTTGGAAATTAATCATTCTCTCAGCTGTATTCCTTGATGTTGAAATGTGTTATGCTTGTTTTAACAGCTTATTTTGAATAAAGACTTAAAATTAAACCACAAAAAGGAGAAAAAGTTCGTTCTCAGTTGAACCAGCTGCTTTTACACAGCTGTGCTTCGCACTCACGGTTGCTAGGCGACATGAGCTACGCAGAGGTGACGGCAGGTGACGCTGATATGAAGGCGAGCCGCTCACTTCCGGCCTTTGTGGTGTTCGTGGGATGCGAAAGACGTGAGCCGGGTCCTTCGCAGGATGCGGCCCCTAATTTGGACATTGTGCGTCGATATAATCTGTATGCCGGGAACTCGCGCACTGAGAAACGTTCCACGGTGCAAAGTGCGATTAAAATGCGTTAAAATTTTTAACGCGTTAATTTCCCCATAATTAATTAATCGAAATTAACGCGTTAAAGTCCCACCCCTAATATATATATATATATATATATATATATATATATATATATATATATATATATATATATATATATAATTGCCAAACCAAGTTAAACAGCACACATACTAAAGAAACTGTTTTATTAACAAAAGTAGTAAGTCAGTTAGGTCTGCAACAATTTGATTAGATTAATTTGATTAGTTTCAAACTAAACGCGGACAATGTGCAAACACCATCTCCCAATGGTCCTGTTTACACTATATTTTGCGGGGCAAAATAGCGATCAGCTTTACTTTCAGAGGATCGTAACCACAGACATATACGTCTATGATCGTAACACAGACTAGAGGAAGCCACAATACGGCATCAAGTCACGTGGTCCCATCAGATTCAGGTGCATTCAATGACCCGTAGGACCAACCATTATCACAGAATATTACATGCATATTATCTAACTGTTCACCGTCCCTGAATTAGCAAACTGGCACTAATTAGCCCCCACTTCCCAACACACACGTGGGCTGAAAGTTTTTTCTGACAGTACCCTAAAACAGTGACACGAAGAATGCGCATTTTCGTACATGTTTAAAACAAACCATTCCACACCAGGCAGGCAGTCCTTTACAGAATGGCTGGTCAACAAAGCTAACGTTAGCATTTGTAATCCCTTGAATAAAATATATAAGAATCAGAAATGCAGTGGTCAACTCTGTACTACAACATTAGCTAAAGTGAGTTACAAAACACAAAATACAGATATTATATTTGCATTACAAGAGTTTACCAAACTCTGTCAAACGATCGTGTATGCCTGACGATAAAAGTGGGATTAGCAATAAAGAGTCGAATCTAAATGCAATTGTTGAACGTAACTAGCAGACAGAAAAACTTAGTTTAAGTCACAGGCTCCTTCTGACTCTTCTGTGAAATCGTCAGAAATGGGAATCCGCTACGGGCCAAATATCTTGATAATACTCGCTAGTTCATTAGCTGGCAGACATGTATTTAGCAAAGGTGTAGACTATTAGATATGGGGAAACAGACATCTGCCGTTAGCATTTCTTTATACCAGTCCTTGTCAAATAAAAGCTGACGATTACACAGCCACACCTAACAAACTTTAAAAATGAAGTACAAATAATGTTAGACTTAAGTCACCACATTACTCTGCAAATTATAATTTTGTTCTCGGTAATGGCAGACGCGGGCTGGCCATTCTTACAACAAAATAATGTTTTCAACATAGCGCATTTGTAATAAAACATTTTAAGATAGTCATTTTTTAATTAAAATGATATTTACCTGAAAAGCGTGCAAAATTACATCCGACTCTGAATGTCGAAGAAGATGGCTGCTTTGTGTCTTAAATGTTCCCGCTTCTTGTCGATTTCCCAGAATGCAATGCGTGATTTAAAAAATACGGAAAAAGGCCTGTGAAAAATAAATACGGACAATTCCGTCATTTAAAAACAGTAAATTGTACTGTATTTTCACGGATTTTTTTTACAGTGTATATTTTTAATAGGTAATTGTGTGAATCAAACTCTGGAGCATAAGCTGATGTGACATCACACCTTTGTCAAAATTTTGTGATTTATTTGCTCCACTGGAGTGCAGTAAGCCATCATATGCCCCCATTGGAAAGTAAGAATATTACATAAAATTGCCTGCTTGGCCAAAAATTGATAAATCTGGTAGAAACTGTTAAAAATAACAAAGTCCATGTCTTGAGTTTGGCAGTTGTGCCCAAAATGTGTGATTTTATGTTGAATGTAACAACGAATTTTAAAAAATGTAGTTTTAATGTGTTTTAATTGGCCAAAAGTGTCCACGATAGAGCCAAGTGGTACAATTGAATGTATACAGTATATTATTGATATATTTAACAATGATAACCTTCATCCATTAAAATAGATATTCAGCTTATAAATGAAGCTGTCACAGTCGGCCTTCCAGACGCCTGTGACTCTGTCTCTCCTCAGTGTGTGTGTGTGTGTGTGTGTGTGTGTGTGTGTGTGTGTCCTTCTGAGTCGCCGCTTGGCCGCTGCAGCACACCTGTTGATGATCTGCTCATCTAGCCGGTATTTATGCAGAGCTATGGCCATCAGTTGAAGCTGGATTGTCTAGTATGCATGTTAGTGATCTTGGTTCATTCCCTGTTTCCCCACTTACCTTCACAGTACATCTGTTCACCTGTATGTTTCTCTCCACACAGACCTCACCTGCGTCCCTGAGTGAGGAGTGGTGAGAGGCTCAGCTGAAGTCTGTTTGTTTGGGAGCTTTTGGACCCTGTCAGTCTGTGGAAATCCATAACCGCTGCAAACCTTCCTATGGAAATCCTGCTGATTTATCCTCAGTATTGTGTTGTAAATAAACCTGTTATCCTTGGTCTTCAAGTCCGCGTTTTGGAGTCCTTAACTGGCTGAGCCATGACAGAAGCTGTGTTAATCTCATGTCAGAATAACCTGATAAAAATCAAACTGCATCTTTTAAAGCCACTAATCAGACTCAGATTTCAAATCTAATAATGATGATAAATAAATGAATAAAGAAGGAAACTGCTACTGCTCTGCCTCTGAAGTTTCAGGTGGCAAGAGGAAAGTATCAGACATAAAGATTTATATCTCCTCCTCCTTTCACCCATCCAGCCACAGGCTGTATGAAAATACCCACTCATCATTTTAACAAGTGTGCCATAATGTTTTTTTTTTAGAGGATTAGTTCCCTGTCTCACATCCTGTTTTTTTATATTTTCAGTGAAATCAATCTGAGATCTTGAGTTAATCAGCAGAGGTCACTTTCTGAACTTCCCTTTTATTCAGAAACATTTTCTCTCAGCGAGGGAACCGTTCCTCAGTCGACACTTTCCTAAAATCAACCACAACGTGATCTGGTGTGAATCCAAGATCACAAACACAAACATATACACTTAACCTTTAACACAAAATAACAATGAACACAAATCTTGACATAAAACTGACCTTCATGAGAATCACTTAAGACAGTGTTCATCCAAACTTTAAATGAGTTGATTAAAAGAACTCAAACTGTGGAAAACCATCTAGATTTCCACACTGACACTGACCAGGTATTTTAAGCCACATTTCCATTAGTATCTACTCAGTGTGGCACGACTCGACTCGGCACTTTTTCAAAGTGTTTCCATTAGTACCTGGTACCAGGTACTTTTTTAGTACTTACTCAGCCGGGGTTTCAAGCTATCCGAAAATGTGACGAGGAAGAACAGCATGCCATTGATTGGCCAGGGAGCTGTCGCTGACATTTTCTTAGGGTCTCCATGTTCCTTTTGGCCGAAGATTCAAACCCAATTAAACCCAAAATATCCAAAAACTCACTGGGACGAGCAGGTTCAGGTGAAGGCTGTTTATTAGACACATTAGTTACACACAACACAGACAAAAACCAAAACACAGACAGTAACATAGTTGAGCCTGAGATACACACAGAGACAGAAGAAGAAGAAAGAAGAGGGAAACACAGAGACAGAGAAAGAAGCAGAAACAGGAAAAAAGAGAGGACAGGAAAGAGAAGAGCACACAGAGAGAGGTGAATGAGATAAAGAGCAGCAAACATTTTATATCTTAAACATGATAACTGCCCACTTACCGTTGACTTGCCTTTAATATACATAAAGTCTCAGCCCATGAAACTTGAATCCCAACCAATTGTCTTTTGGCTATATTACACCCACTCCAAAGTCACATGTTCAAGGTGCACACATCACAGGGGTACCTTTTGGTTTATGACAGTTCAGACAGATGTCACAAATGATGAACATTTCTACTCAAACATCTGCTAGGATAACATCATTAGTACCACTCCACTTAGCCGAGTCTTATCTCTACCCCCTCCTGGCCAGAAGAGCATGAGGGTGGGGGCCTATGGAACTCCATTTTAGGAATGTACCTGTCATAAAACACTGCTGAAGCACAACATAGAGTTACAGGTGTCATGAGGAGCAGCGCTCACTCTGGCAACTCTCCAAAAGCCTCAAACACACACCTAAGATCTAACAGGTCTCACCCTCACCCCAGTGACCCAGAGAATATAAAGCACTCTATACACTGGTGTGTGTGTGTGTGTGTGTGTGGGGGGGGGGGGGGGGGGGGGGGGGGGCTTTCTCTTACTTTGCGCAGGCCATAAAAGTGACGCATGGTATCTAAAACATGAGAATAATGACTCCATGCACCAGTATGAAGGCCCTACAGAATATAAAATAGTCTCAAGTAATAAAAGTAAAATAGTGACAATACAGTGGATATATTCCCATATATGTAATGATAATAGATGAAAGTAGCACTGACTCATCAGAGGCCCCTAGGAACAGGGCCAGTAATTAGCCATGGGGAAAGTAAAGTATTGAGATACTGGATGAGTCCCGTGGCAGTGGAAGAGCGGCCCTCACAGTACATAGTATGGAATGATAGACGTCCCACTGCTATGGGCGGGGAAAGTCCCATCCAGTATATGACGCAAAGTGTAAGGCTGCTACCAGTGGGAAAGACCCACCCAGCATACAGTACAAAATACTGAATGGGCCTCTGGTGACAGTAAGGAAAGTATAGATAATAAATGAAAGTGTTAAAAAAATATCGCTGCATTTCCCCCCCTTTCATACCATTTGGTATCAACACAAAGCCATTAATGAATTAAGACAAAATCAAATGAGTAATACAAAGTGAACATCTAATCTACTGCGTTAGCTGTTTTTTTTGCTAACATATATCAAAGCAAGCATTGAATGTTGCTCAAATCATGTGAATTTAACATGGAACTCTCACATACACGTGGTGTGGCCGTCAGTGTAGGACGCAAACATTAATTCTTCCACTCCAGGAATCTCCTTCAGCCTTAAACAACCTGATGTTATCCAACAAAGCATCCGAACCTGCAGAGCCAACACATTCTTGTTGCTTATAAAGTTCCCTGTCTGTGTTTCGGTGTTTATGACGCGTTCTGTCTTCAGGACTTTGCTGCGCAGTATGGCAGGCCGTTTTAACATAAAATCCGATTCACCACACTTACATTCCAGATATCTGAAATTGATTTATGACTAGACGTATTAGTAAATTGAGATATCTCTAATTATGTTTTGATTAGACAAAATACCTATTTGAGATATCTCTAACTACATTCTGACTAGTCGAAATGACGTCAGATTTACCATTCATTTGTATGGCGGCTTCAATTCAAGATATCTTCAATGAATTACTGACTATCTGAAACTCACATTTCAGATATCTACAATTAAATTATGACTAGTCATAAAGTTAATTCAAGATATCTTGTTTTTTATTCTGACTAGTCATAATTCTAATTAAAGATATCTTAAATGACACCATATTTCGAGATATCGTAAATGTATTTTTAGATAGGCGATAAATAGTTTTGACTAGTGCAAATTAAATTCTAGATATCTTGAAAGCAAATAATGACTAGGCAAAACTAAATTAGAGATATCTGGAACTGTAATTTTGACTAGTCAAAATGCCTTTTAAGATATCTCAAAATGAATTACAGATATCTTGAATTAGACGGCTTTTCTATTTAAGATATCTTAAATTAACATTCTGACTAGTCAGAGTGACGTTTGAGATCTTGAGTTACGGAGCATTTTGGCGGAATGTTTATAAGGCAGTTTGTTAAAACGGCCTGCTATAAAATCAGAGATTCTGTGCATATTTCTGAAGCAGTCTTTAAGTTCACGATTCTCGCACTCTCCGCATATCCCATACTGAGGAGCTCTTTCTATATTGTTGCATTTTATTACAATTTTGTCCATAACGGCCAGCGTCCTTGCAGCCACCTGAAAATCTACACAGGCAATTGTTTGGACAGCTCAGTACAGCACAAGGGGGCCTTCACGCAATCGTTAAATTCAGATATCTAAAACGTAATTTTGACTAGTTATAATTACGTTTGAGATATCTTAAATTGTAATTAGGGATGTGTGACCCGTCAAATGACGAATTCGGTGACATAATTTGAGATATCTTCAATTACATTTTGACTCGTCAAAATGTAATTGAAGATATCTTGAATTATTATAATTACTAGCCAGAATGTAATTGCGGATATCTTAAATTACCATTCTGGATAGTCAAAATGTAGTTTTGTCTAGTCAAAATGCAGTTTTAGATATCTGAAATGTAATTACGGATAGTCAGACAAATGGATTTTATGTTAAAACGGCCTGCCATAGCGCAGCGTTTCCTGCTGTGTGACGCAGTGATGCTCTGTCAGCTCACCTGTGCAGGTCTCCCTCTTCATCTTCTCCGTATCTGTCCCACCAATCCGCTCTATTCCCCGCATCGCAAGTGAGGAAAAGAGACAGATGGTTCACCTCCGATGTCAGCATTCAGGTCTTTTGCCTCCCACCTGTTTGGAAAATCCCTGTTTTCCACTTTTCCTTTGGTCATTTTTGGGGAGTCAGGCAGCTTAAATGTCACTGTAAAAAGTGCTGACTGATGTTTTATCCACTGATCACTGATCAATCGGCAATACGGAAAACGGGTTAGCGCACAGTTTTTGGCCTGCCGGCAGCTGTTGCAGTGCATTGTGGGATGTGTAGTATAAGTGGTGGGAGCACATTTATCCGCAGGCAATTAATAATAGCTATATGAAATCATCTTGCTGCCCGTATAAAATTAAATCCTGGGGCGGAAGTGGCCCGCAGACCTTGAGTCTGACACATGTGACAGAGAAAAACTGCAGTACGGAAGAAAGCCATAGTCAAACATTAGTTTTCAGCACCAGTGGAGCTGTGAAAGGCCTTCAAGAAAAATGACATGAACCTCGAGAAATGTAACTACAGGTTCACGAAGACTGTGATTAGGCTTTAGATGTGCTTTCTGGTTACATGTGTAGGCCCCTTCACTCAATTAACAAGCGGGAGCAGCTTTTAGCGGTTAGTATTAGCTTGCTAATTAGCATTACCACCCCCGCCCCTGGGGGGGGGGCGCCTAAAGATGTGTCCGCATGCACCTCAGAAAGTATATAGCTGCGCCCCTGGTCCTGGGCATGACAAATGTAAAGAGAAAAAGCAATTGCTTGGCAGAATGAGAAAAAAAAAATCGAAAAAGAGGCTGTCCAGGGGATTCCCCCTACATTATAACAAAATAAAATCACAGAAACTACACACCCTCATCTGATCAGAAACCTGCTTTTTTCGCAAGAACGCTTCAGCCTATTATCCGAGGCTCCAAACAGGTGAGTGCCAAGAACGTCGCTGGGTTATGACGCAGTGATTGTAACATACCTACTTTAACTTAAAGGATATTAACATCCATCCTTTCATTATTTTCCTCTTTATTCCGCTAGTCCTGGTTTGTCTTGGATGGCGGTTCCCGAAACTTTTCGTATTCCTCATACTCGCCGATGATAGAACAGGTTAGTTGTCGAGCTGTCCGCTTTCTTACCAAGTCTGCAAACTGCAAACCACCTCCTCGCCTGGGAATTAAGGCAGTAGACTACGAGGCTGGCGATGTCTGAATTTCCTCCCCTGGCGCAGTGTGTTCATTCATTTCCAGCTTTAGGTGTGTTGTTTAGGCAGCTATGCTAGCGCACAGTACGGGAGCTCTCAATGCGCACGCGCAGCAGCCTAGAAAAGCCTAAAGTAGTGAAAGCGTGGTGATTGTTGTTTTCCCCCCCTAATTAGCATACTCAATAATGTCAGCTCGCACATCATTAACACGGCAATTACGATATTATCGTAGACAATATATATCGCACACCCCTACTCTGAGTTACACATCTGTAGTCTTATTGAACTACAGCATGTCAAGGTTAAATGGTCTAACTCTATAGTGCTTTTCTATAGCTGAGCACTCAAAGTGCTTTATACAGCATTTACCAAGCACTGTTTCCCATTCTATCTAACATTCACACACATTCACACTCTGACAGTTGCATCAGAGAGCAATTTGGAGATCAGTATCATGCCCAGGGATACTTTGGCATGCAGACTGGAGCAGCCAGGAATCGAATCACCAACCTTCCGATTAGTCGATGACCCAGTCTACCTCCTGAGCCACAGCCATCCTTGCTGTGCAGCATGTTGTCCTGACCTCTTGTCTCACTGTGTTTTTATGAATGTTGTGTCATTTACTGCCAACGTTTTGCCTATCTGTAAGATGCCGGTGGCTTTGGCGCTACATGAGAATGGGCTGGAATAAATCTGAGTCATAACATGACTTGATCAGGTGCAATATTAAATCAAAGACTCAATTAATAATACAAAAAACTCAGTGACTCCTTTTAATCTCAGCGACTCCTTTTAACCTCTTTTTCCTGCTTTAAATCCAGCTTTATTTAAATGTGTTAGCATGCTAGCGTTTGCTATGGTAGACCAATGAAATGAAGTAGAAATAAAGTGAACTATTAAATCAAGGACATTTAAGCTAACAGTGTGAAATTTCTATCTTCCCAGTTGTCCTTTCTGACATGTAGCATATAGTAGAAAATAGTCTGCTACAAACCAAAGACAGTAAAAGATGAAAACTGTGATGCCTCCAACTGAGTTTGGACATTTTGAAGCTTCAGTGTTAGCAATGTGGCCACTGCATGTTAGTTTTCTGGAGCAGAAATGAGCATATATGTAACCTGATAAATTAGTGGAGTGCTAATTTATCAGGTTATGGTACCTAGCTTGGTTAGCAACGCACAGATGCACATATCAGCTAATTAGTGCTTAGTAGTGGATGCATACAACACTAGAATTTCACACACCAAAACTGAAACACAAACTTCTGGGATGGTCTGTACCACACAGGAACCATAGTATTAGTCAGAAAGTCTATTAAAAATGTTCTTAAAGGCTACAATGGCACAGGTTCAGTTTAATGATTCATAGTAGTGGATGAGGCCTAGCCAACACAAACTCCCCTTACACAACTATCCAGGTGGATGACTAATAAAAAAAAATAAAAATCATACCCATAGAGGCCAAAACCGTTTTTGTACCATGCTGTAAATATTTTTTTTTAATGATAATAATCAGGCTCATGCAGTTTTTGCAGTGTTGTTTTGTTTTGTTTCGGGGTTTTCTCCTTGCTTCAAACACATTCACATCACAGGTGATACTCCTGGTATTTAAGCAGAGCAGCCTCCTGGAGTGAGCACGCAGAAGTTCAGGCCAACATTGGACGTGTGAAAATGGATTGTTGAGACATTTCAGCAGCTGATACTGCAAACAGCAAAAGTAACCGCTCGATTCAGACAGACATGAGCATTGTAATATTGTATCTTGTATCTCATCTCTCTTATATGTATCGGCCCTCACTGTGTTCAAATCATGTGCTTTAAGCTAAATTCATAGAAAACTGTCTACAGTGTTTTATGTGTAGTAGTCTGTCACTGACATTGCACACACACACACACACAGACACACACACACACACAGGCTCCTGGGCTGCTCCTGTGCTAATTGATTGTCCATCTTGAAACATTTAACTGGCTGGTGAAAGGAGGCAGTGAGTGAAAAGGAAATTATCAGCCTTTAAAAACAAAAGGCGGACATGATAAGCCTGGACAAAGTTTACGGAAGCAGTTGTAGTGTGCTGTGTTTCTGAAAGTGATTAGAAGCAGACCTGATTCAAAAACCATTAGCTGATAATTTTTTTGTGTGTTTTTCCTCATTGGACCAGATGGAAAGGCTTATCAGAACAACTGAGATTGTATCAGGTTAATCATTGATTATATCATTTTAAATAGCTTCTTGGGCATTCAGCCAAACACTAAAGTTTTTCTAAGCACATAAAAACTTGAAACATTTATTGAACGTCTCAGGGCCTAAGATGCTATGTAGCTTTACTGAAACATGAGGCACCATTCTAAAGGCCAACTAGTAGCCAGGCTTCCTCTCCAACACGTGTCTGAGTCGTGGGGGTGGGCATTAGGTCAGGGTGTCCATCAATCTGTCTCTCATCCATTTATTCATCAGTATCTGACCTGCCTTAGCTTGCAGCAGCCCCCCTGCACAGAACAGCACCGCCACAGCCTTTCATGCATGTCAGGGCGGCGTGCTTTATGTTCCCCTCTGCCCCCTGCAGGCCCTACTGCTGGGATTTAGAGCAAGAAAAGAAAGAGGCTTCAGCAGGAGACCCTGCCTACAGGCGCACCCCTGAGGAAACGCCAGCTATGATCTGGAAAGGTAAGACCTGAGAAATTTAAAGACCCACACCAGAGGTTTGGCTGAAAAAAGCCAAAGTGGGGTTACACTTTTTAAAGATGATGTTATTTTTTTCATTAATTGTGGTTCACATGTGGTGGTTTATAAGATTTCAAATGTTATTATATTGCTGCTATATCCCAATCAGAAAAGTAAAATGGCTCTTTTGAGCAGTGAATAATTATACATAATGTGTCTTTTGGCACTGACCACTGAGAGATAACAGCCCCATAATAATGAGCATCCACATAGGAAGCAATTTCCTCGTCACCCATCACTTTGTCTCTGAAGGCTGATCGCTAGCAGACACTCCAGGCACCTGTTGCCTAGGTAACTCTCTAAAATGCCACCCAGTCATGGGCCATACAGTACCCCTCACTTCACTCTCATTGGTAGTCACGTAAATCACCCACCTCAAAATATAGAAAAGTTGAATTCAGGACTGGCCCACTTCACTTCACCAGCGGTTATTTCACTGTGACGCCTGAAGTCGCTGAATGTCATTGACTTTCTGTGGTCTCTGGTCACCACTAGTCACTTCCTGTGTGGATGCTCCTTTAAAAGTCCTAGAAGTTCTGCATTAGGAGGTTGAAGGAGTGCCAGTGGCAATGAGGAATAGGTTTGTTAGCCGCGGTTTGGATCCCATTTGGATCTTTTATATATTTTGTACTTGGTTCTTTTTGTTCTCCACTATGTTTGCATTTCATTTTCACATGCTTGTTTCATTTGCACCAAGGAAAATAGACGTGATGTGGATTAAAATACTCACCCTACACACCAGTAACCTTCGCACTGAAAAATGATGAGTTCATAGTGACTGCCACTATAACCTGGTGTGTCTTTATGTTGCTGCTTGCTAGGTCACCTCAACCATGATGTATTTGAAAGTCTTTTTTTTTTTTTTTTTTTTACCCAAATTTTCACTCTTACTGTTATTTCTGGCACATAATAACAGCTGAATGGAAGCTCACCTGACAAACATATCCAGTATAAATTTGATATATTTAGCACATCAGTTATATACAGACTTATTTACTCATCCAACATTTACTTGAATTTTAGCTCTGTTTTGGTCTCCACCTCAGCAGCTGGGCTAAAAGTTTCTTTAACTGCTGAATGCTCCACGATGTCATCAGTCACATGATAAATCTCTGTATCAGGGTTATTATAGTTAACGAAAACGAACGAAATAACGAAAACTGAAATTGAAAAAACATTGTCGTTAACTGAAATAAATAAAAACTAAAATTAAAAGGAAGAAACGACAACTAACTAAAACTGAATTGTGAGTTTACAAAACTAACTAAAACTAACTGATATTATAGATATTGTTATTTTTTCAAGTCTTGTGGATTGATATGAAATCATTTTTTTCCTCTCTCCGAGTTTAAGCTCGGAACGCCGTCGGACAAATGTGTGCGCATGTGTGTGTGTGCGCACACCGCGCTGCTCCTCAGAGAGTCCCATGTGGTGTTTTTTTTTTTTTTTTTTTACTATGATAGCACAGATAGCAGCGAGTGTCTTGTTGTGGATGATGTTGTGGATGATGTACGGAACACTTCTTAGTCAGAAAAAAAACACCAACATCAAAGTAGACCTGAGAAGCGCACACAAGGCAGCTACGGAAACCGCTCTCATCCTACAAGGCAACCCGGCCTGCACCTCCAGAGAAACGTGACTACTCGTCGGGTCAACGCAGCCACAATGTTGTGTTTAGTCCTTGTGCGTTTCCGGCTACTTTATCAGTCAGATAATAACAATCAGGACTAATAATCAAAGCATCAATATAAGGACTCACAAATGTCAGCAAATTCCTGGAGGGAGCTGCTGAAACTATGGGAATGGACGTGAAGGAATGAAGAAAGTGAAAAAACAGGAACAAATATGTTTGCACCCTAAAAACAGCACAAAGAGCGAGGACCAAAAAACCCCAGCACACAACCACAAGGTAATTAACACACGCAATCCAGCTATACATGCATAAATGCGGACATGAGGTCGGACACTTCCGTAGGCTACATAGGCCGCAAAGACCCTGCAAGTCTAATCAGCGAGCATCTAACCAAGCTAGCTCCAAAACAGAAGCAGCATCAGGTGGAGAGAACATCAGGATGCAGCTGGATTTGAGCTTTGACTCCTTCAAGGAGTTTGTTTTTGTCAAACACCACATGTAGCTGTTGTTAATCTGCTGCACTGAGGCTGAACTTTATTGGGAGTTTATTGTAGAATTTATCGAGTTTTGGAGTTCATATTGTTAGCAGTTTCTCCCTGTTGATGTTCATGTGTGTCCTTAATATTACACACATTTAGCATGTAGTTCTGCTGTCTGTGAACAGTTGGTTGCTGAATATATTTCTTTAAAGGGTATCTTTAAAGGGTACCTGATTAAGTATGAAAATACTAAAACTAATACTGAAACTAACTAAAACTAAGCATAAAACCAAAAATAAAAACTAATAAAAACGAGCAAAACCACTCTGAAAACTAATTAAAACTAACTGAATTAGAGAAAAAAAAGTAAAAACTAACTAAAACTAAACTATAATGTAAAATCCAAAACTATTATAACCCTGCTCTGTATGTTTGTCACTACAAATAACGCCTTTTACATTGCACTTCAGCCATTGTTATATTGGAAAGACTGATAAGTAGAAAGGTTTTAAAAGCTGACCCTGGTTTAAATAAGTACCTTTTTGTTTGTGAGGGGAGCACTATAAGAATTACCAACTGCTGCTTATCAAACACACAAGGAATGTAGTAGATCATCAGATCACTGAGCACTCCTTTAAAGCAGTGATATATGGGAAGCAGTTCTCCGAGGTGTGCAGCGATCAAAGACGTGGCAGAGGTCTGGCCTTAGTTTATGAGAGTGTGGCAGTCAGCCGACAGGCTTCGAGATCAGAGGGGGAATTCGCTTCTCCACAGGCACACATCCCTGTTTGCCCCTGAGAGCAGGCTGAACTAATGTAAAATGGTCTGTTCAGAATTCTTCACCCAGTTTCTGCAAATTTCAGAGACTTGTGATCCTCAGAAGGTTTTCTGTTATCTCTGACGCCTGTAAATTGCTTTTCCTGTCCTCGTGTAATATCATTACTGTCCCAAAGGAAGCCGTCTCTCCAGAAGTTGCCAGAATGCCATGTTTAGCTGTGTGCCCGGGGCAGGAAACATTTTCTATTCCTGGAAGATCAGTTACATGTGACAATATGGACCCATATTTCATTTATAAAGCCCCAGTTTGTATATTTATTTGTCCTTTTTAATACCAGTTTAACCTTTGCACTCTATACATATTTCCCCTCACAGGTGCCAGATATTTATCAACTAACATAACAGAAGAGATTTGGACAGACTTCAACACTGGGAAACAGTATCTCATATGTTTGTGTACCCTGATATTATAGGCTAACATGTTCCAGTTTGCCATCAGCTATAGAAGTGTGATTAATTCAAACCACATGGTTACACAAAAATGAAAGAATTATGAGTCCACGCATGAAAAAGAAGTACAAGCTGATTTTGGCAGAAGAAACAGTGTATAGGATTTTACACAATTAGAGGGGCAGATCTCAATTCATGGAAATATGATTATATCTAAAAATAAATTGCAGACTCCTGACTGACATGCCACGCCTATTTATGAGACTGAACACTAGTTGTTGGGGAGAAAGTTCAAAACTAGCTGGCTGCCTACACTTTATTGTAGATCCAAATTTACAGCATATATATATATTTATGTAAAATCCTACAGCCACAAGGCACGAGGTTAATAGTAGCTGTATATGGAGGTTACCTTTTGTTAAATGAGCCTTGACAGTAGTCCCCCCCAAAAAACATGTTCAGGATCAAGAAGAAAAGGCCTTGTATATCCCTGGAGAGGATGTTATACCTACTTGCCTGAAGGGGTCAAAGGTCAGAGCAGTATAACCCCAACTCTTTGTTTGCTCAGTGGGTCACCACCTGGACCTGTTTCTAATTGTGGATGCTGGCTTAAAATATGGCTTTGTTACAGTAAGAAGAGGCTGAGGTCATTTATTAAACAGGTGACAGCTCAGACTGGTGTGTTTGATTGTTGGAACGTGTGTGTGTGTGTGTGTGTGTGTATTACTCGCTCTCTTTCTTATTTTTTGTTTTCTCTCTCTCTCCCCTGCTGTTTGGAGGTCACTCGGCCCAGTTAATTGTCACATGGTAGACGAGCAGAGAACAAAGACAGCTGCAGTTTCCATGCAGTGCTGTCAGTCTGATTAGCCTCGTTGATTAGCCTGCAGTGCACATTTACTTATCCTAAGACAAACACATAGGAGTCGGTGCTGAGTGCTCTAAAAATAACAGGTCAGTTAGCAAGAGTGAAAAGAGAAGGCTTTTAAAGGATTACAAGCTGCTGAGGGCAGGATCATTACATGAACAGTGAGCACTGATGGGTTATCAGCCTGGTGGGTGCTGCAGCTTCTTCTCAACTTTATGTAGAATTTTAGTGTCTTTCAGCTTCATTGATTTCCATTTTATGGTTACAGCTGTGTTGTTTTGGCTCAGCAGTGTTTCCAGCATGGAGGGATTGTTTCGAGTTCAAAAGCTGTGATTAATCAGTTTAACAGTTTCTTGGTGTTTAGACTTGATTTTGAGTGATCACATGTGATCATATCCTTATTTTATCTGTCACAGCAAGGGTGAAGTGCTAATGCTAATACTTAAATAAACAGGAGTAAATGCAACGACTTGTGTTATTACAAGAATAAAGAATTCCTGTGTTTCCAGCTCCATATTTTTATTCTTGGACTCTAGTAGAGCAGCCTTTTATCATTCACAGTATAACAGTGATCTTACCTCTGACCTTGGCGCACTCTGAGCCCATCTAGGAAAGCCACCACAGTTCTTATTAATCCCACTGTACAGAAACTGAGAGCAGTTCAGTTCAGTAGAGGATGCTTGCAAGATGGTCCTAACATTAAACAGCTAAAATAATTGTTTCCACCCGCTGCTAGATAAAAAAGAAAAACAACAAAACTCAAATTTTTATCCCAGTTTGCAAGTACAGTATTGAAAGTATGTCTGAAATGAAATAAAAGTATTTCCCCCATAAATGCTACCATACTAATTGGCCAGGTAGACCCACTGTCTTGATGGGACCCTTTGCAAATGATAACTAGATGTTAAGTGTTAAACCACAACAGAAATGTGTGTGTGTGTGTGTGTGTGTGTGTGTGTGTGTGTGTGTGTGTGTGTGTGTGTGTGTGTGTGTGTGTGTGTGTGTGTGTGTGTGTCACCAAGAGGCTGCTCACTTTATGTGTTACAGCTGCTGTGGACAGGGTTATTATTATTACCATAATTATCAAGTAAAATGGTTCTGTCATGTCCCTAATACAATAATATATTTTTGAGTTGGGTGCCCAGGATGACCATATTAGGAAACTGGAAATCTCTATGACTGCATACGGAGCCAAGATTAGAAAAAACTGTCTATGTCCATTTACTAAACACTGACTGACGTTGGATCGTAGATCCCAAACCTAGCAGTTTTGTTGAGATGTTGAGAGGAACACAGGAAAAAACATTTACCCACAAAATATTTGGGTTTGATTGCCAGTTGTGGTCCCTCTGGTTTGGATAGATCAACACAACACCACTGGCAATGATGTGTGGGAGGCCTGTGAAGGCTCACTCTCACTGGTTGCTACATTGGCCAGTTAAAGGAAGCTGCTGATCCCCGTTCATGGCTGTGAATATATTTTGTGTGTCTGTTTTGAGTTTTCAGGTGATGCTCTTTGCTTTGGCAATAATAACGTTCACAACTATAAATAGATGTGACCTGCTTCTGCAGCGTAATACAGAACATTATGGTTGATTTATTTGAGGCTCCAACTCCATATGGTGTCCATATGGATGCAATGGTAACATGATGGTGCAGTCCAAGCTAAGTGGGTAACCTTGCTCATACCCTACGCTGCATGCAGTGCGATTTTAAATTGAAAACAGCCCTCTAAAGCCCTCAGAAACAGATTGGAGGTACACCAGAGCACTGGAACAAATCATGCTCACATTTGAGAAGCTTAACATTTCACTTTAGATAAATCCAAAGCACTTAGAGAAGCTGAGGATGTTTGAAAATCTGTTACTCAATATTCAAAAACACCACTTCAATCAAATACTCCCAGGAAATCACCTTTCCAGCGTCATTGCCACTCATTATATTCTGACATTGCTTTGGATAGTACAATCATATGCTTACAGATTCAAGATACATTAAAAGTGATTTTATGCTGAGTCATTTAAGAGAAGCTCTTGTTTAAAATGTCCAGCGGCTCTGTAATGATGCTATCTATCACTGTGGGTAATCACCGTTACGTCAGGAAATATTTTCCTGCTCTAACTGCAGCAGGGAAGTTCACATCATTGCATCTTTACTAAAGTAAGCTGTGAGCACTGGAAAATGGAGTCATCTGTTTTACTGGTAGCAGTGTGCGTGTGCACACACACACACACACACACACACACACACACACACACACACACACACACACACACACACACACAAGCAGAAACAACATCCGCTCATGTTGTGGTGCTACACGGCACACCATCCTGAGATATGCCAGGTTTTCGGCTAATAGATCTTTGGGAATCATCTCACTGTTACTGTGTCATCTTTGCCATTTTTTTTATAAAAAAGAATTTTTTTGTGTCAGTCTGCTAACAACAAAGTGCCTGAAAGATATGATTTCAAATGGGTTCTTTGCTAAGTTGTCACACCTTTGTGTTTGGTGCCTTTTTTATGTGTTGGGCTCAAGACTTTTGCACAGTAGTGTATTTTTTCATCTAAGTCACAGTTAGAGGCAAACACAATCTGGACTCTTTTCCTACGATGTTCATGCACAGATACTGTATGAATGAAGAATACATTATACACATATTATATAGAGTATGTACGAACATTTCATCTTGTTTTGTTTTCTTTTCAATTGGGCTGCAAATCAAATTCAGAATTATATGTAACATATACAAGATCGTTTTATTACAATGAAGCCAACAAATGAGTATAAGGAGCAATACAAGCACAAAAAACATAATATCATAACATACACAGTACAATGCACAGTGAAATGTATTTTGTACCTGCAACCATATATACACACACATATAAATAAGAAGAATAAAAATAAAAATAAGTAATTCATAAGAAGAATAAAAACAAGTAATTCAATAAAAATAAGTAATTCGCATAATTATTTATGCATTCGCATAAATATTGTAAGCATAATTATTTATGCTTTGTAATCCTCATACCGTCCAAACTTGGTGGGTTTGGTGGATTTTGACAGTTTGATGCTCTGTTCTTACATGTGATGACTTATACAATTACATGATGCTCGTATATTATGGAGAGCAACGCTCTTCAACTGATAGACATGATTAGTTTGAATCACAAAGACATCTGTCATTTGAAAACAACACAGGGTGAGAAATGCTCTGTGTTGAAGGATTTTAAAGGATTCGTTTGACAACTTCAACTGTGAGCGAAAGCAACAAGAAAGGAAACCGTCCGTGTTCGTCAGTCATCCCACAGCAGAGGGAAAGACAGTTGCAGCTTCATTCTGAACACTATAAAATCAGCATGAAATCAACATCAGCTTCTCTGTGTGAGGATCATTTGCAAACACAGCAGCAATATTAGTCATGCATCGCTGAGCTTGGTAGGTAAATGTTTATCATGAAACATCACAAAATGAACTCTGTGCTACAGTCACTGATCAGCAGGGCTCAGTGAGAGCGACGAGCGCACGGCATTTTTATAGAAAACCATTATATCATCATTGTCACTGAGGATTCCTTCAGCCTCACTCCGGAGAGTCGTAACTGTCATCCAGTCTCATCGCTGCAAAACTCACCCCTGACCTCTGCTGCACGGGGACCTGTGTCTGCACATGCACACATGCACCACCTCTGAGAGCATCTGCCTCACATGAAGAGAACGTAGCGATAAAACCATCAGAGACTATGCGTACACATTAGAAATGATACCTGGCACTCCTCACTCCTGACCTCAGGGGTAGCACTCAGAGGATTCTGGTAAATGCGCAGAGAAGAGGAAACAAAGGGAAAACAAAAAGAGGCAGACAGATAACACAGACGGGCGTTCAGGGGCCGATATCTGATTTATTGTCCTTGCAGGGCAAAGAGTGAGGACTGAGTGTCGGGCTTCAGCATGAGAGGTTTACTGGGAGAAGTTCAAACTCGGGTTAAAATGTCCCACATCAAGATGCATGACCATTATTGTCCAGAAGATGGCACCCACACCCACCCGTTACACCAGTCTGGTGCTGAGCTCTTCTTCCACTGAGATGCTTCTCGTCTTACATGGTTTGCTGCGTATTTTCCTTCACACTGTCTTCATGCTTTAATGAACAACTTTAATGATGTTCATGCTGTTGTACTGAAATCATTTGTAAATCATTTATGCCCATTAAGGCACATCAGCACACGTGCTCAGGAAATAAGTAAAAATCCAGGAAGACAGGAAGCAAATGATCTTCGTTACAGGCAGATTTTGTTTCCCTGGCAGAAAAAAAAGAGTAAAGCACGGATATGAGACGTACTTTCTTTTTTATAAAGGACTGATGAAGCTGATCGTGGGTATAGTTTTATCTGCCTTTAGATTGTTTTTTCTTTGTGATTTTTGTACAGTACTGTGCAAAAATTTTGAGCATCCCTCATTTCTTTATATTTTGCTTCCAAGGAGCCAGACTTTATTTTAATTCTTTTAAAGTGGTCTTCAGCAATAGCTGCACAGACTTTCTGAAGGTCTTTCAGAGTTTTTCTTAGGACACTGGCTGCTTTTTCACTCATTTTGGGTCCAGTCTTTGTATCTGACCAGTTTCAGGAGATTTTTTTTGTTTGTTTGCTAAGCCACTTAACACAGACCTATGAATCATTCAAGCATTAAAAAGGCACCTAACACTAAGGATGAACCAGTGTTGAGTCTACACGTAACAGACAACTTAGCAAAGAAGCGATTTTAAATCACAGCTTTAGGCAAAAACACTTCATTTGTTTCAGTTTCTTTTGTTCAATATATTAAAAAGAGCAATAATATCCCAGTTTGACAGAATAAAATAAATATTTTTGCACCAACAAGGTGATTCCCAAAGAGCTATTAGCCGAAAACTTGGCATGTTTTGGCATGGTGTGTAGTGTAACAATTTTGAGGAAACTGGAAAAAAGAAGATCAACAGCATCTGAAAGTCATGTCCTTAAGAAACAGGAAGAAATGCAGCAAAGACCTGAGACAGGACCTGAGAAATGAATCCAGCCTTTCAGCTGATCCATCTACTGTTCACTGAAGCCTCATCAGAAACGGTCTAAGTGGAAGGAGGAGGTATGCCACATTATTGGAGAACTGGACTGAAAATCAGTGGCAACAGGTTTGATGGAGCATTGAGTCCAAATTTGAAATTTTTTGCTTTAAATTGTTGTTAGTATGTATGGAGGTTAGGAGAGATCAAACAGTGTCTGCAGCCATCTGTAAAACATGGTGGAGGCTCTGCCGTGGTTTGGAGCTGCATTTCAGCTGTTGGAGCTCTTGTCAAAATTAATGGAAGTGTGAGTGGGCTACCCTCTGCGATGGGGGCAGCGGCACCAGTCTCAGGTGCTGCAGTGCTCTGGGATGCTGTCACCGCGGCCCCGGGCTCAACCCCCCCTGCCCTGTGCTGGGGTGTGGGAGGTAGGGGTGCCTATTGAGCCAGTGGACAGCTGGCTCTTTTCTTCCAGGTTGGGTTTTTTTTTTTTTTTCCCTTCCTGGTCATGGTCATGAATGGGGCCGCTGAGGTGGCCCCATTCAGATCCTCATTACTGCCTGTCCCCAAATTTTATTTGCACTTTAGACATGGAAGGTTTTGGGGGGGCAGTGTGGGCGAGCACTGACGACCAGCAGTTGGTGCTTGTGGCACAGCTGCCCCCTCAATTTTAACTGCACCCTATACACCTCATTCATTCACAAACATAAACACATACACTTACAAGTTGGGCGGGGGGAGGAGGGGTGGGTCATCTCACACCCTGATTTCTTACACCTCGGGTGTGCTTGCAGGTGTGCGTGTGGAGGTATGTTTGGCTGGACCTGGGTCTGGGCCTGTGCCTTGCCTCCTGGCCGCTCCTTGCTGGTTGCCTCCTGCCCCCCTGGGGTGTGGGTACCTCTGGGTTCCTGGGTGGGGCTGGATGTTCTGACGTGGGTGGTAGCCTGCTCCCCTGGGTGCTGCGGCGCGGGGCTGCATTGGCTTCTTCAGCGTGGGGGGGTGGGGGTGGGGGTGGGGGGGCACTGTGGGGGCTCGGGCGGTCCTCGGGTACTGGGGCCCTGGGGCCCTGCTGCCGGCCCGTGCAGGGAGCTGGCCGCTGGGGGGGGCTGGCTTCTCGTTGCCTCGGATTCTCTGGTGCCCTTGCTCCTTGAGTGGAGGGACTCCATCTGAGACCTCCCTCCCCCGTCTGCTGGGGTGGGTGTACGGTTGTCTTTGGAATGAGTGGCCGCGGGTCTTCGTAGGTCTTGATGGGCTGCTGGTGGCCTGGGCTTCCTGGGGCTCTCTTTGCCTGCCTCTAGCTTCTGATGGGCAGAGCTGTGGCGTTCTGCCCTCATTGGTATCACATTTCTTGACACAGACACAAACACTCACGTAATCATAATACAAAATGGTTGGTTTGTGTAACCAAGCAATTTTTGTTTTCCCCACACAGTTTTTAATTTTGCAAGTATTGTTAGTATCTTTTATGTTTAACAAGTGACTAATTATTTGGTTTTTTTACTTGTGCTCTTTCCTATTTTTTTTTCTCTTTCTCTCTCCCTTTTTCTTTTCTTCTTTTCTTTTTCCTAAGCCTGTCAGCTCTGGCAAAATTTGTCACACAGTATGCTAAAAATAACTCAAATAAAATAAAAGGTCACACACTAACAAGAGAAGCCTATAGAGAACCTATAGAGCTCACCTTGAAAGAGCAAATATGTTTGGCACAACAACGCATTCAGATCACAGTTCTGTTTGCAAGATCTGCCAGACATGACAGGCTTAAAAAAAATAAATAAATAAAAAATTAATGGAATTATGAACCCAGAAAAGTGCCATCAGATTTTGATCCACCATGCAGCATCATATGGAAAGCATGTGATTGAAAACGGATTAATTTTTCAGCATGACAATGATCCCAAACACCATCAGTTATGGACTGGCCTCCCCAGAGCCTGGACCTCAGCATTACTGAAGCAGTGTGGGATCATCCTGACAAAGAAATCTTCATCCAAAGAAGAGCTTTGAATGTCCTTCAAGACGCCCGGAGAGCTGTTCCTGAGACTACCGTACTTAAAGGAATGACAAGGAAGCTGCCTCAGAGAGTTCAGACTGTGCCGAAGAATAAAGGTGGTCACACCAAATACTGACTTTCAAACTTATTAGAATTCTTCAATGCATGATGTGACTTCAGGAAATGAGCTTTAACACAGACAAAAGCACATGTGTACATTAGACCTGAGCTTCCAGTGCAACTAAAGTACATTTCTTATTCGTTTCAGGCGCTGAAACCTTTTGGTTGAGTTTAGGATTTTCAGTTTAAGAATCCAAAAGATAAGAACTTTTTCCTCCATTTGCTGGGTTACTATGAATGTCTAATATATATATATATATGCTCCTATAGCACAAGATTAGGTGAACTCCTACCAGTTTATCAGCAATAGTTGGGTTTTATTTCAGCAGCATTCTAATAAGGCACATTTTAAGAAATGAGATGTTACCCTTCAAATGCAGACCGCTCCTGGAGGATGAAGGAACTGAGACCACTGACTATCTACAGCCCGCTCAGCATCTCTGCCTGAGGCTTATGACCGAAAACTGTATTATCAACCAATATAATATAAATACATACACTGCTCAAAAAAATTAAAGGAACACTTTTTAATCAGAGGACAACACCAAGTCAGTTAAACTTCTGGGTTATTGATCTGCTCCGTTAAATAGCAGAGGGGTAAATGGCTGATTGGCATTTGCCATTAAATACCAGAATTGGCAGGTCCACCCTTTGCTTTTCACAGATGAGAGCAGGTTCATGGGATTTTCTGGTTTTTAAGTGGGCCGCAGCGCTCTTGACTTTGGGAACCACTGATCTATAGAATCGCTGAGTTTCAATTTAAAAAAAAAAATTAATTATTAAAGTTAATACGTCTGGTCCTATTCTTGTTGTTCATTGTGAGTCTGGCAGAGCTGTAGGCCTAATGCTAAATCCAAGTGGCAGCCTCCAGGGTTAAAGAATGAAGCCAGAATCTCTGATGGCCAACAGTTTTGTTTGTACAGACTTCTTGGCTGGGCTGTTAGTGTAATTTACCACACAGCATGCCACGTTATTTGTCAGATAATGCATTAAAATGCTCCAAGAAGGCACCAACACAAATGCATTTGATAGGGTAAATTTAGTGACTTGAATTAGCTGAGCTTGCAACTAAACACCTGCATTATACCAATCTTTCACCTAAAGATTGCTATGGTCCTAATAATCTATGACTCCACACCTCAATACATTTTAAACTGGTGGGTTTTATAACATTTTACTCCCTGTATAGTTGTTTCTGCATCCATAGGCATACATGGACCACGCTGGTGCACAGGTCCAGTGAAGAGCATCTACATGTACATATTCAGCGACACAGCTCCAGAAGGCCACCGTAGCCACTGCTGACCAACAAGTTTCTGAGGTGTCGTCAACCCGTGAACAAAAATAGTTGCATGAGCAGATACTCACTCTCTCCGGCAGTCATTCACCTCTTTCTCACTGTACTCGTCAGTCCTCTGTTTCCATGGTAACAGCCAGTTCCAGACAGGCTGTCTTTGACGAGTGGAACATGCAGAAACATGAAGTCTGCACAAGACAATCAAGACAGCTTTGCTGAGATCAGCGGCTCTGTGACAACATGTACAGAGATTACAGTCTAATCATGTAAAACTGTGTGTTTCATGCTGTGGTGTTGCCCAGTATTTAAAACATAGTTTACAGTTTCTGTTATTTAAGCATTAATGCAGGATAAATTTATCCATGTTTCGGCTGAGTTGAAGAGCGCTTTAACTTTACTATAGTTCGGGGAAAAAGGGATTATTCTTCACTTGATGTGGGAGCAGCTTCCCCTCGATAGTCCTTCAAATCGATGCTTTTAAAAGCCCTTCAGCTTTAATCTCATCACCGCACAGCGCTTTACAGGTAATCTGAGTCTCCTACACCTGCATGAGCACTGATGTGCACGCGCACAGTTTGTCCACTTACACGTTCACAAAAGTTGCTCGCAGTCTCTTTAGCGCACGCACACACACACACACACACACACACGTTTAGCTGAATGAGTAAGGCCAGTAGTTTGAGATGATGATCTCATCCTGAGAAACTGAGCGGATGATGTCAGACTTGAGCTCAGGACTCTCGTGCTGCTGCTGAGCTGCTGTAATTGTTTATGTTTTTACAGCCCATGAGGGTCTGCAGGCTAGGGTGTGTGCGCATTCACTGCAGGTCTTTAAGTGGCTGCAAGACAATGACTGAGCTGAATACTGCCTTCTCTGCTTGTCTATTTTGTTTTAAAATAAAAAAAAAAATCTTAAAAAAAACTGCAGGCTGAACCTCTAACTTACTGATCGTGAAGAAGACAATAACCAGGTCACCACCAACTGAAGAGCCGATCAGCAGAGATTTTTTTTTTTTATGGAGGAAAGATTGAATTTGTCCATTTGTCTTCCTCATCTCTGCATTCAGCCACTTTCATGTTCTGTAAAATGTCTGATCCTTCCTGCTGCTTCCCCAAGAGCATTTTTCTTACTCTTCTCCCAACTTCTCCCATGGGTGTTCCCGTCTGCTCCCCCCTTCTTTTTTTTTTTCCTCTGCTCTGGTCCTCCTTCTTATCTTTGTTCCTCCAGAATCACTGAAATAATCTGTTTGATGTTTTTTTTTTTCATCCCCCACCACTCCCTGCTCCTCTCTTTCTCTCTTCTCTCCCCTGCTCTCCCCTCCTCCGATGATCTCATTTCCAGGATGTCTGTGATGCCCAATGTCACACGTTTGCTTACGGTCAGGATGGTGTTTGGTGAGGGGAGAAGAGGAGACAGCGACAACGGGACACACCCTAATGTGACCTCATGCATATCTCTCTCTCTCCTCCGGCGCTCTGAGCTGGTGGACAGCGTGGTGACATCATGTTACTCGTGTGAGCTGAATACACGATCAAAGCAACAACAGGGTATTTTTTAAGTATTAGGTATACCATCCTTAAGCCATGTTTCTTCATTTAATTTTACTATTGTCAGGTCTTTCTTATTGCTTTGAAGTCTTTAAATCGTAGCTGTTTAAAAGGGCTGTCTTGGTCTCGTTGTCACCAGAAGGAGCTATAACAAAAGCACGACTAATTGGCTGTTGGATCCACTACTGAAAGAACTTTGAAAACAACTTTAGTAGGTGTGGTGTACAAAGTTCCCAAGGGACAACAGCCACCTCAGCTCAAAGCTTTTCGAAACACACAATCGTGCCAACTTGGCAGAGGGGGAGGGAGTAGGCAAGTTCTTATTTGCAGCATAAGTACTGTGAAACCAAGTGCAACACCACTCTGCAAACGGTGTTTAACATCATGGTTCAGTTGGAACAAACAGGCCATTCCAGTGCTGCTCTGGTGTGACATTAGGGCAGCAATAAAACATGGACAAACAAAACGTTAACACTAGTTAAAATCCTGCCAAAAAAACTAAAGCTCCACTGACAGATTGGTCAACTGATATTATGAATGCATATCGGTTTAAATACAGATATATCTATTATGTACTAGTACATCAATTTTATTTATATACGCCAAATCACAACAAACAGTTGCCTCAAGGCGCTTTATATTGTGGGTAAAGACCCTACAATAATTACAGAGAAAACCCAACAGTCAAAACGACCCCCCATGAGCAAGCACTTGGCGACAGTGGGAAAGAAAAACTCCCTTTTGACAGGAAGTTATGAATCATCAGACCACCTTCTTCCATTGCTCTGTGGTCCAGGTCTGATGCCCACATGCCTGTTGTTGGTGCTTCCAGCGATGGGCAGGGGTCAGCAAGGGCACCCTGACTGGCAGCTATGCAGCCCCGTAGATAAGAAAGTGTGATGCCCTGTGTATTCTGACACCTTTCTATCAGAACCAGCATTAACTATTTTTTGGCAGTTTGAGCTCCAGTAGCTCATCTGTTGGATCGGACCGCACGGGTCAGCCTTCGCTCCCCACGTGCATCACTGAGCCTTGGCCACCCATGACCCTGTCGCTGGTTCACCACTGTTCCTTTCTTGGACCACTTTGATAAATCCTGACCACTGCAGACTGGAAACACCCCACAAGAGCTGGAGTTTTGATGATGCTCTGACCCAGTCATCTAGCCATCACAGTTTGGCCCTCATCACACTCACTCAAATCCTTACGCTGCCCATTTTTCCTGCTGCTAACACATCAACTTTGAGGACAAAATGTTCACTTGCTCCCTGATTTATCCCACTCACTAACAGGTGCCGTTATGAAGAGACAATCAGTGTTATTCACGTCACCAGTCAGTGGTCATAATTTCAACCCCAAAAATCCAATACTACCAGTTGGGCTTGACCACATGCATATCAATTAATAAATTTCCATTTTAAAAAGATCCATATATATGAAAGAAAAATGTGTTTTTGCTCAGTAAGTTACTTAAATAATTTTATTAATAGGTTCAGCCAAACTGGAGACTGCAGATAGATACTATTCTGAAGTTAAAAAATAGAAATAGAGGCAGTAGAGCACAGAAGGTAACAGCTGTAGTTATATTAAAATCTACAGGCTTGAGGTGATGAGGTGAACTGTGATGGATGCTACAGTAGGAGCGCTAAAACAAGGGCTTTAATGGCAAATACGAATCAAACAGGTATAGGCTTAAAAGCTTATAGTCTATACAGTAGAGTACAAGTTTTTGTAGATTTCAGCAGTCAAACAGTGTAAAATAACAGTTTAATGCCATTTGTGCGCTTCTGTAGTAGAACTATTATTTTTGTAGTTTGATCAGAACTTGCAGTAACAAACATGTGTGATAGACTGCATGTGCTCAGAGCTGCAAAAGGTTTTCTACTCATTCCTGTGTTTAATAATTTAGAGTCCTGTGTGCTTCCTGGCTGAGCCCCATGCTGAGACAGACTTAGAGGCACATGCACACAAATCTTCCCTAATTTCTCACTCTACTTCACTGAACTCTCTCACACGCACAGTACGCATACACGCTCCTGCGCCATGCATTAAAACACTGATTCTACCACCCACCCTGCAGTAAAACACAAAGAGCTGACATCCCTCCCCACCATCCTTCCTCTCTGCCCTCATTGGCTGCAAGTCTCAGATGCTGGCAGCATCTCAGACCAATGAGGTGTCTCCATGGTGATGTCATGGAGGCAGCATTGATGCTGTTGCTGATGCTGCTGCCCGGCGCCTGCATCCTTGCAGCCAGACGGGGTAACCGTAGTCACCGGTTCACCATCAGCAGCAGAGAATACAGGGACAGAGGGGGGTAAGTCTGCAGCACCTGCATCTCCAAACACACAGCTGCGCACATCTGTGCTTCACTTAGGCCACTTCGGGTTCTCGAGGTTGGGTTTCATTGCATAACAGAATCCTACCTGCGTGTGCGTGCTTTCAAGTGTGTCAGCGTGGAATGGGGCGAGGGTGAGGAAAGCAGAGTGATGATGCGGCGGCGAAGATTCCTGCTGATAGGCGAAGGGGGAAAAAGGAGAAAGGGAGAGAACTGAGTGTACCGTCAAACTGTACGGTGTGAAATGTCATTTATTATTGATCCTCCATATGTGCAAATGCAGCTTTGTTTCTGATTTAAGGAGGGAGAGGGAGACAGAGAGAGGGGAGAAAATGGAGGGTGTTTTTTACCTGTTTGTGCATAAGCCAGAGGAATAACAGAGATGGAAAAGGGCATGAAAACAAGAGGAAAAATGCGCTTTAATTCTGCACATTTATTTTTTTTTGTACTAGTAATATCACGTTTAACTGATTAATGTACTGTACATGTGTCGAGACCGTTGTTTGTGCAGGTTTTAGGTAAAAAAAAAAAAAAAACACCACAGTGGCAAAACAATCTATAAAATCTTAGTCAAAATACCTCATGAAAGTGTCACAGGAATGTTTTATCTGCTAGAGTTTGATATTTGTATTCACTGTGAAGAACGTGTGGAAACTTTAGTGTAAGAATAAGGTGCTGTAAGATCAGACTAGTACAATCAGAGTATTATTAGAAACAATCAGGCGCGTGTAAATGCAATTTGGAAAACATACATAACTAGTACATCAAATCCTGCTCCCATGGAAACAGGAAAAAAGTTCTTCTTGGAAACGACATTGAGGGTGTCACCGCTCTGCGCTGTATGTGAAAATAGAAATGAGACGTCTACTTTTAGAAAACTTCATATCAGCTCAAGAAAAATATCAGCTGGAATGGCTGAAAGTGTGTGTCTGTCAGATATTAAGATATGAAGGATTTGAGCTTTTTGAAAAATTCAGTAGATTTCCAGAAATTTTACTCTCAAGAATAAATTGAGTGAGATGAGAAAGGTGTTGGGGAGAAAGGAGTTAGAGTTGTGACAAGTAAAAAATAAATGTAGTTTGGTGATGGTGAGAAAGAATTTGGAATAGAAATTTATATAGCACATTTATATAATACTTACTAACCACTCATAGCACTTTAGACTACAAGCCACATTTAACCATACATTCATTCTATGCAGTGCTTTATTCTGTACACTTAAAGCACTTTACAGGTGTTATAAACACGGCCAATTTAAAATCATCCATTAGCATTCATGTCTTTGGAACACATTAAATCAATGCTCATTGCTCTGAGCAACCTGCAGCTGCCAGCTGACCATTTCAGTGGACATGAATATCTTTTTAAAAGATATTTATTTGCCTTCTTTAGGTAGGTAGAGAGACAGGAAAGTAAGGAGAGAGATACTGGGGAAGACATGCAGGAAAGGGCACAGGTCAGATGAATATATGGTCACATGCTCATCCAGACACGCCCGAAATTCAACAATAGCTTTAAGCTTTAAGTGCTCTAATATTACTTTACCAGGAGGCTGTCAATAATATAAATATCATACCTGAGGAAACATCTACAGGGGCATACAGTCTTTCTTCTTTATTAGAAAGGCAATCAAAAAGTAACTGAATGCAATTTTAATTGTAAAATGTAGAAAAATATAAAACATTAGTAAATGTGAGCCTACTGAAATTGCTAGCTTAGCTTAGCACAATGACTGGAAATGGAAGGAAAAAATTAGCATGGCTCAAAAATCTTCCGACCAGCACTTTTATACTGAGAGCAACCTATAAAAGCAATAATTTATGTGGACTTACTTATCAGAATGAGATTCATATTTCTGCTAACCCTTGTCAATTTTTTTTAACATGACTGCTGGGTACTTTATCTTGTTAGCATAAAAATATAAATAGCATATATTTTGTTCACCTGGCTCTTTGCAAGGGGGGATAAATAAACAAATGTGCCAAAAATTGTTGACCGCTAATCATGTGACATTAACTAGTCGGCCATTTTGGGTATGTGACAATCATGATGACGATGCAGGATCAAATGAATAAGGCCCCAGTCACACTAAGACCAGTCCACAACAATCTGGGAAGCACTGGCCATGGGGGAACAATGAGTATTCCTTGACTGTGCAAGTATTTGCTGGAAGTTGATAGCCATCTCTGGGAAAATGATTCCCAAAGCCCGAGTTACAAAGGCCTAGAGAGTGACCCCCCTTTTTCCCAAGCAACCAACCTGTGGCTAGGGAAAAATGTGTATACGCTGACTGGTTGGCAAAAACTTCCTTGTTATTGCTTTGGTCACTAGCATGTTGTTGCACCTGCGGTCGCCTGTAGTTTGCTTGGAAGTGATGGCCATGTATCCAAACACTGGATACCAGCTGAGGTAGGGTCTTTACCCACAGTACAAAGCGCCTTGAGACGACTGTTTGTTGTTATTTGGTGCTATATAAATAAAATTGAATTGAATTGAATTGAACTGAGGTACAGTGAAACTGTAAAAATTATTTGGAACATTTGCCTTCAAAGTAAAAGTAGCACCTATTGAAATATTTTGCCTGCAGGTGTGAGGCACAGCTTTTACTTTGAAGGTGAACCTTCTTTATTTCCAGTTTGCATAACACTTGTTCAAATTTTACTACCGCTCAGCTAGTAGTTAGCAAGTGTTTGCAGACAAACACGAGAGGCAAATGTGGAAATCTGCTAGCAGCCAAAGCAGTCAAGCAGTCTGTATATTTTTTTACAGTACAAATGTTACCTTCAGAACAAATTGAGGAGCAGTGATCCCCTGAGATCAAAATTCTATGAATATCATACAGTTGTATAATGAAAAACCTCACCCGCCTATAAAGCAACCGTCAGCAAAATTTCCCATCAACACGACCCCAAATGTTTCCTCTTGCACACACTGCTCCCTCTCTCTCTGCCTGTCTCTTACTCCTGCAGGAAGCAGTGCATTGATCTGCAGCCTGGGTGGTTTCATAAGATGAGAAGCAGCTGCATGTGTGCCTGTGTGTGTGTCTGTGTGTGCGCGCATTCCAATAGTGCAGTAAAGCAGGTTGTTTACTGCTTGATTAGTATGTGTGTACGCTTGTGTGTAAATGTGTGTGTGTGTCCTTGTCTGTGTTTGTCCCTCAGGGAACCCTGTCAGGGTGGCCAGGTGAGCTTCAGCTCTGCAATATAATGAGATATCTGTCTTCCTCTGTAACTTAGGTTGTCTCATTAGGACACTTCTGTCACTATGTGGAGCAAAGTACTGTTCAGGCATGCCGACAGGCTCATTTATAGACAGACAGATAGACACAGACCTTTTGGGAAATATGGTTATTTGCTTAAATGCAAGCGTAAAAGTGGCGACTAGTGTGGCATTATCCAAGGTTCAAACACCAGCAGCACCTTAATAACAGTGTTGGAGAATATCAAGATTAGAAGCTAAACTACAAACTAAAGTAACTTTCAGATTGTTGCAGCTATTAACAAAGATGTTAAAACCTTGAGTTTTCCATTTCAGTTATGGCTATCTTGGTTTTGTGAATGTGGCCACATTTAGATGACAAGGTGGAGCTTGGAGAGTTATTAGCTAGGCTGGTTAGCTAGCTTAGCATCCCATTTAATATTAGTTCACTGTGATATTAAATTGGATGTTTAGGCCCCAATCACACAGGCCTAGAAACTGGTTGGCGATTGCCTGGAAAGCCACTGGTCACTAAAATTCATTTTTCCCAACTGGTTGCAAGTGGTTGCTAGAAGTCAGTAGCAGTCACTGTGAAATCAATTGCTAAATCCTAGACATACAGGCCTGGAAACAGGTCAGTGACATGCTGGTACCCACTGTTTGCAAGGGAAATATGTGCATTCCCTGACCAATTTGTGAGTAGTTGCTGGAGGTTGCTTGCTGTGGCTAGGTAAATTTGGTCACAAATACAGTGCTTCACCAAAAACCTCCTTGTGATAGGTTTGGTCACTAGCAGACTGTTGCAATCACCCCGAGTTTGCATGGAGGATGCCAGCTTGTCTGCAAACAAATGCCAACTACTCGCTAAGCGGTACTGGAACTGTGAATACGATCCAAACTGGAAACAAGGAACATTCATCTTCATTGTAAAAGTTGCACCTTTTTAAATGTGTTAGTTGCAGTGGTAAGGCACAACGTTTATCTGCAAAGTGACCGTTATCCATTTCCAGTTAGCATCACACTTCTTCAACTTTCACACCTGCTAGGTGGTCAGTTAGCAAACTGCAGGTGACTGCGGCAATCTACTAGCGACCAAAGTAAGGGCAATGTTGTTGTTGGTGGCAGCACCTTCTTGCTTTTGCAACAGATTTCACCAAGTGACAGCCAAATACCTCCAGCAACCACGCGCTAACCAGTCAGTGAATACACTGACCAGTCTCTAAGCCTGCGTGACTGAGGCCTTAGGAAGAGAGTAGCAGCAACGTGGCAACCAAACACTAAGGAATGTCAGTGAGAGACGAAATAACCAGTCGTTTGTTCCTAATGTCAGAAACAACACATACAGGTATTCCTAAAATGAGAAACTGAGTATTCATACTTAACAGGAGTGACAAATACTGACTGTAATAGGCCCACAGGTGGAGTGGACATGACTCAAAACACATCTGGCTTTCAACTGGGAGACTGAACATTGATTCTTACCTGGGACCACTTTTTTGCTCATTTGTTTTGGGGCACTAAAACTACTTGCATCCCACAAAACTCCATTCTCTGTGTTTTCAAGATGGCGAGTTCCACTCTATCTATAGGTAATAGCACCAGGCCACATTATGCACATAGACTGTATGGTGATGGTGATGTTGTCCATTGGTTAGTGGAAGTCCCATTGTGTAGCCTGAAGCTGAACATTTTGGTTGTTGCTGTCTTTGGGTTTTTAAACCTGAGGTCAGTGAGTCATTAGCCAATGAGCGTGCCCCGCTTCATCTTCCTTTTTGACTCTAATTTGCTATTAAAGATTTAACTTTAAAACACAATGAGAAAGCTCTTGAGATACCACAGGTCTCAATTGGACCGTCATCAAGAACCACTGGCACGTCTCCCACTGTGGTAGAAAACGGTTACATGAAGTCGAACTGTTACTGGTGTGTATCCTCATGCTAAGAGTGCAAACGATACCGGTCACCAGGATTTAAGCAAACTTAATTAGTGTGTGCACTGGACTGAGGAAAGGTCAGGACGCTGTGTAAGCGCACTCCCAGAATCTGAAAGGATACGATTATCCAATTAGCATACAAAAAATTTTAGAGCACCAATGATGCAGGAAAGCATGTCCATTTTAGTGTTGATCGGGTTCATTGAAATACAGTTAAGAGTTAAAAAAAAATCTTTTTATTCACCAGTGTGATCGTTTTGGTTGCTTTGGGATTCTACGTAGAATGAGAGACAGATTTATAGCAAAGGCACATCAATTCAGTGTTGTTGAGACCATCTGACAGATGGGGAGGGGACAGAGTGATGTAGCAGTTGCTACTCTGCAGCCTTTCTGCCGTAGTGCAGTTTGCTTTTGTTCAGTCTCCAAATTCATTGAAAAATATACAGAATTATTGTTGAATGATGAATGATTTGTTAGGAGAGACAGTCTTTTAAAGGTTTGAAGAACATTTGCTACACACTGAAAGCAAGCTGCTTTGGCTGCTTTGGTATTTTTTTTTACCAACTTCTTCCTTTCTCACATCTTCTCAAAGAGTTACAGCTGCTTCTTCCCCGCCCGCTGTGGCTGATTTACGGCAACACACCAGAGGAGACTTGTAGAGGGAAACACGTGCCCCTTAACCTAAATATGTTTTACTTACTGTTACTTCAGTTGGATGTTAGCATCACTGTGCAGATGGCTGTTTTCACATTCATCTGATAAAGAAGGGAAGTTGCTCAACACATATAAGCAAGATATAGTGACTTATGCTAAACAGCATAAGTCACTATATCTTGCTAAACAGCATAAGTTACTATATAAGCAAGATATATTTTCCTTTTTTTTCCCTTTTTTTAATGAAACAACAACACTGAAACTTCAGAAAGTTCTCACACTTGGCTGACTCAGATTTCAGGCAAACTTTGAGGGAAAACCAGAACTGGAGGATTTTCTTTTGTTTGGCAGAGATATACAAGCACTCTACAGATTTGTTTCTTGGTAACTGTCTCCTCAGCCACTGCTTCTCAGATTCATTGTGTGCCCTTTGAAGCTCCTTCATTCGATCCTCCCCCCTCTGTCTCTGTCCCTGCGCAGCTCTCTGACAGAGTGAGAAGGATCTTCAGCATCCCTGGAGAGTTACATACGCAGTGAGACCATGACTCTGGCAGGTAAATGCAGTCACAGCAGAAACTCATTCACCTCACACACCCCTGTTCCTCTGCTTTAAACAGTATGCCGCACTGATGCGTTATATGTGTCATGCAGCTTGTCATTATTATGTTATAACATAATGAGAATAAATTACATCATCAGTCTTCGAACGCTTGCTCATGATTCAGCTTGATCTTCAATAAGATGTGTGTGTGTGTGTGTGTGTGTGTGTGTGTGTGTATGTGTGTGTGTGTGTGTGTGTCCTCAGCCTATAAAGAGAAGGTCAAAGAGCTCCCCCTGGTGTCTCTGTTCTGCTCGTGCCTGAACCCACACACTGCAGAAAACCCTGCTTACAAGGCAGAAGGTAACAAAATCTCATTCACACAAGTGTCGGCGATTATAAAGGGATGCAGGCATCAAAGCGAGCAGACTCTTATCACTGTGGTTGGCATTTGATGCTCCTCAAGTCCCTCTCACTATCTGTTCAAATTCAGATCTAAAACCAGGATCTACTTGAGCAACTAGGACCAGACACAGAAAATCTCAGCTATAGATATCATATTAGATTTGCAGTTAACCCAGGCCCACTGTTTATCTCCACTATCAAAAGTAGAAGCCGGCTGTTTCTTTTGACACAGCTTTGAAACCACTTCTGGAGCTTTCTAGATAAGCCTTTGGAGCCAAAAGTGATCTATCAGTTTTCAGGGCAAGAACTTCTGTTTCCCTACATCACAATTTTCATAGCTTTTAAAGCTATAACAAATCAGGAGCGACTGCAAATTGGTGCTGTTTGCTCATTTGAATTAGCAAATGAATATATAACACCTATTTTTAATCTTGGCATCATTTGTACAGCTTGGAAGACTCTCTATGTTCTTCCTCTAGATCTCTGAATAAAGTCAAACATCCAAAACTCCCTTGTCTGGCAAAACCACATGAGTATCTGTTTGTGATCACTTGAAATAATTTATATTTTGCAGTTCAGCCTGAGTTTAAGTCTAAGCAATGCACTATTACTGCTACTTCTTTGGTGCAGTTGACCACTTTATACTTTTACAAATATGTTTTGACGCTGTAGCTGCCTGTGCTTAGCCAGTATTCACGCCTCTTCTCTCCCAGTTACAGAAGGAGTTCCCCAAGGTTCTGTCCTTGGAATATCTGAATTTCCATTTATACCAGCATCTCCTTTGCATTGAAATATCATAAATTCTATATCTTTATAGATGAAACATGTGTTTATCCCTGCACATATCTCATTCATGCCACCACTCTAAATATATAGCTGTGATTTAACTGCCTTCAAAAATATTTCAGGTTTTAAACTGTGAAAAGATGAAGCCAGTTTGTTTTGTCTATCACAGTTTTGACTGGTGCAATTTTTAAATGTATTTGACTAATAAGTGTGAAACTGTATAAATACCTGGGCATTTGGTTTGATCAGGTTGAAAAACCCACTTTTTAAGCACATTACTTTTTTTTTAATCAAAGTGAAAACTGAAATTAATCTTTCTTTTGGTTTGGATTGCAGGCGTGTTATTTATAGATAGGTCCACTCTCAAACCTCTGGATACAGCATATTAGTCCACCTTAAGATGAATCACTGGAATTTAAACAAAAGCTGCCTTGCCCACTGTGGCTGTGAGGAAAGGCCAGAATTTGTGTTTATTTATAAATATATTGCCAAAAAAAAAGGAAAACTCCCCTCCGATATCTCAGCCCTCCTCCTTTTCGAGGTACCAGCGCACAGGAATGACTCATTCTGCAGGAAGAGCTGCTTTTTGTTACACGTAGAAAAAAACTAACTAACCTGAGCCTTTAGAGCCACTAATACAGCCCCAAGATTTAAATCCTAATGTTGTTGATTGTAATTATTTGTACTTGAGCCAAAGACACGAGGTTGTTGATTAAACCCTGACAGTAAATGGATCATCTAAACATCGCCACTATCCAACAACACAGATGCAGTGGACCTGGGCTGGTGTGTCATCAAAGACGTAGAAGTCATTGAGCTGAACAAACGCGCATCGGGCCAGGCCTTCGAGGTCATCCTCAAGCCCCCGTCTTTTGATGGCGTGCCAGAACTCAATGCCTCCATGCCGCAGCGCCGTGACCCATCCCTGGAGGAGATCCAGAAGAAGCTGGAAGCGGCCGAGGAGAGGAGAAAGGTGAGGGGGAGAAGAAGCGGGAGTGTCATCTTAACCACCAGAAAGACGGATGCTGAACCGCAGCTCTGACACCGGCTATTTGTAGCTCATGCAGGCATTGTTAAACATCTGTTACCACTCTCTTTGTGTCCTGTATAATTTATCAAAATGAGAGAGCAAAAAAGGTTTAAAGTTAATAAAAGAAAAGTGGGAGGGAATATTCGAGTGTACAGAAAGAAAGGGAGGAACTGAGCTGGGGGAAGGCGGGGAAGATGAAACGAGGGACATGAAAGAGCAAAGACAGTCATGTGAGGACACAAATACAATGATTCATATTCATCAAGCAGAGAGGGTGATGGAGAGAGGGCAAGAGAGAGGAGGGGGAAAGGTACAGAGAGGGAAATGATAGTTGAGCCACAGGTTAGAGGATGGATCCTGTGAACGATCTGTGACCATGATAATTCAAATTTCTTTGGATTTAGTGGCTCATAGTGATCTAACTTATTAGCAGGTTATGAAAAAAACATATCTTGTACCCTAAATCGTGCTTAAAGTTCAGCTGAACCACATAAAAACTTTTATCACCTCTTTATCTTTATCACCTGAAGCCTGAGCGTTCTGTAAAAGACGAGCAGCCGCCTTAGTTTCTCCATCTTTCTCTAGTGCCAGGAGGCAGAGCTGTTGAAGCACCTGGCGGAGAAGAGGGAGCACGAGCGTGAGGTGATCCAGAAGGCCTTTGAGGAGAACAACAACTTCATTAAGAATGCCAAGGAGAAGCTCGAGCAGAAGATGGAGGCCAACAAGGAGAACAGGGAGGCCCTGCTGGCAGCCATGCTGGAAAGGCTGCAGGAGAAGGTACTCTGAACAAGGCGAAAACAAGGCAGCTAGACTGTACTACTCTATATTTCAGGGTGTTTTGGAGTAACTATAGTGATGAGCGGCGTCCCCTAGACTTTGATGAGAAAACTGTGAAACTGATCTCAAACAATACTTGCTTTATGTGGGTTTTTTTTTACACACCAGCCAGTCAGAGCAGGGGGTTCAGCTCCCATGTGGGACCATTATTTCTGAATAGTCAGCAAGTATTGGAGGACAGCCACTGTTTGTGGCTCATTGTAACCCTGTCCAGACATCGTTTAGCTCCTGAACGGCTTCAGCTAGAAGCACCGAACTCGGTGACTTTAACTAAAATGTATCTGGCAACAAGTGTGTCAAAATGAGTCAAGTTCACCACTTTTGATGTTTCCATGGTAACGGCTTTTTGACAGGCATGTTTTACAAAATCAATGTATTTTCAAGGTTTTCTTGTTTAATTGCACTTTTTATGACATTAACAGCATTTTATGTCATTTTATGCAACTTTTATTAATTAAAGTAAGTGATTAAAATCATACATGCTAATTTAGAATTACATAGTATATTGAAACATACATATTGATAGAAAGATGGCAGATCCAAGATGATAGAAACCATAACTACTACAACATTTCTAAAAATACTTTATGATAATATTAGTGCATACAGAAGACACTGACGCTTTATCAGACATGCAGGTTTTCTTGTATACTGTACCTCTGATTGTTAAGGGATTATTAGATTACGACAATTACAACAACGTGATAACATCATAATGATGCAATTTTTCATTGCAACAACACCAAAGTAATTGTAGTAATTTGTTATCGTGTATACATCATTCCCTGAAAATTTGGTGGCAATATTTTAAATAATTTAGGAGTTTGAGGCTTAAAGTGGCGGGCCTCATAAGGCCCTTCAGACGGTGCCACAAATGTTGTAATAAAGAAGCCTTTTTACTTCTCTGAGACCACACCAGAAGCCCCACAGGTCCAAACTGTCTTTGTGGAGGTTCTTACAGATTAGAGCTTTGAAGAAAGCCAACCTACACATTTTGTCTCTTGTTTAAAACAGATTAAGTTTTTACCTGCTTCTGGACCAACTGTTAAGTAAACAAATTTCCTGATACACTGATAAATAAATGGGAGATAAAGGAGAATAACTGTTTGGTCTTTTGAGTGGAATCCAGTTGCGGAAAACTGCGTAGATGAATCCATCCTTTTCAAGTGGGGAAGCTGCACAACTTAAGGCAGAACTTGACACAGCCTTTTACGTTAGATGCAGCAGTTTTATTGTTTTCTTGCAGCCAGCTAATAGCTTCAAATGAAGGCTGCTAACTCACCAGCACCTGAAAAGATCACGACTCAAGAAGTTGCACTTCGCGTTGCCTGTCCAGCGTGAATCAGAAGGTGTGAAAATGACTGTTTACTGTCTTATGTCTTATCTTTTAAACCAAGCTAGTTGCCAGGCAACTGTTGCAGTCTTAAATAGTCCAGCACAAAATCTAAATCAACGAGTTCACGTTTTCACTGCTTCAGCTACAAATTCAGACATGAGAATGGCATATTTAGCAAAATGTCAGCCTTTGAGAGCTGAAAATGTTTTTTTTGTTACGTAAATAAAAGCAGCGCTTCAGTTGAATACTGTGTTTCTATTCTGTTCACAAGCTTGATAAGCAAACACGAATATTAGACATGATGAAAAAGAGTTTTTAGTTCTCCCCACTCGGCCTCGTTTGGTTATTCAAATCTTTATGAACAGCCTCTCCCTCATTAATGAAAATATATTCATGAATGCTAATGGCGCTGATGTTTCTGTGTCTCTGTGCTTGTCTGGCAGGACAAACATGCAGAGGAAGTGAGGAAGAACAAGGAGATGAAGGAGGAGGCCTGCCGGTAGACGAGTGGCACGAGGGAGCCAAAAGAGCGAGATTTGGAGTCTTCTGATTCTATTAAAAAAAAAAATTAAAGGAAATCAAAAACAGTGCATTAAACAAAAGAACTCAACAGCAACTCAAATAAGGGGAAGATCTGGGTTTTCATATTTGATGTATGCTGCAGTGATTCTAAGGAAGCTGTAAAAAGTTTAGCCAACTCTTGATGTTAAAATTACTCTTTTTTCTAAAGGGGGGGGGGGGGGGGGGGGGGGCATCAACAGTTTTTTAATAGGGACAGCTGTGATTGTTAGGTGAGGGTTAGCAGCTGCATCCAGTCATGACTAAGTAAAAGAAAAATAATTATAGCTCTCTGTTTTCTGTGGTTTCTCCAGCCAGAAAGTAAAAACTGATTTGCTTGCAGGATATTTGAGTATCATTAACTAAGTTGTGTTTTTTTGGTTTTTGTTTTTGTTTTCTTTTGCTGCTGGCAGAAATTGTGTGAATGCTACCAGCCAGAGAAACAGTTCATCTCCGATTAGACTAACTGAGGAGCGGAGAGCTGTCATTTCAAATCATTACCTCCTAAACCCTGAAACTCTGTATGATGTGCTTCATCTAAACTGGACACACTGATGAAGTTTCAGAGCCCCCCCCTCAGCCATAACCAACACAATTCAAAACCATTTTTCTTTTTTATTTGCAGGATTCATTCAATACACAGAAACAGAACAAAACAGCTTTCACAGTAAAAATAAAAAGTGCATTTCCCTGCAGGTCCACAGCTCTCAGACTAATTCTTCGCACCATTTTTAGGATCTTTCACTCCGTCTGGGGTTTGTCTGTGTGTGCTGGGCTCAGTGAATCTCACTAAATGCTTTATGAATATGAAATGAATAACCAGTCTTTTGTTTCTTTCTACAGTACTCTAGGGGAGCAAAAGGGGGTAAAAATAGACTTGAAAAGTCAGGAAGCTCTGCTGTATTCTGCCTTTGTCAGGCTCTCTGTGAAACTTTAGCTGTAGTGTAGTCGTAGATCAGTGACATGCATTTGAGTCTCTTAGATTTAGAGCACTGATTGCACTCTTATTTCATTAAGCACAACTCAAAAGCACATGTGGTATCAATACAAGAAGAGCAGTGAACGTATACAGTAAAAACATTGTGAGGCAGCAAAGCAGTGACTGGCAGCAGTCCACAGTTTGGAGACATTTTGGTTTCGATGGGTTTGTCTGACTAACCGGCAGTCCTTGTTTGCTTTGGCTTGTGTCAGTGTTCTCTGATTGTTTGTCCATGATTTTCAAGGGAGTTCAAACCTAAAAGACTAATCTGAAGAAAAAAATTTGCTCAGCGTTTGGGCATTCTGATTTTATTGAAATGTCTAAAGTGTTTGCACTGTAACAGAGGAGTTGTAACATGGGGTTTGTACTTGCTGTTAACTGTGTGTTGCTGTAGATCTTCAAGGATGGATTGATTGTACCTATTTGGCATGGTCAATAAAAACAGCTTGGCTGAACTCAGGCTTTGTTTTTTTTTTCCCATAATTTTCAGATTTACTCCACAATTTTCTAGTTAAATATGGTTAGACTTTTGATACCGATTCATGTGATGACCTGAATGTTTTCACATGTGGTTGGAGACCAATCAATATTGGTCTCCTGTGGTTCGAGACTACAGCACAACCAAAATTATTGTGACTATGTGCAATCAACTTCAAAGTAACCACTTCATTGCTTTTGAAATGGTTGCTTCAAAGATAGAGACCACTTGCTGTCTTCAAGGCAACTTTGTTGCATTAAGATGAAAATAAATTGACAATAAGAGTAAGTCTGATATCTGTTTGTGATTGAATGGGGTCAATTTGGCAATTCCATCCAATCTGCTTGTGACAATACAGTGATTAACTGTCAGCAAAATTTGTAAATCTGTTACTGTCTGCATACAGAGAAATTATTATTAAACAGAAATTCACATTAACCACTCATATTCAGAGTCCAATCAGAACCTCCTAGAGTTGAAACAAAAAATCTGAAATTCCTCCACAGATTTGCTGCACAATGACCATTTAAGTGCAAAGTGATACAAGTGCTTGGCAACCAGAATACAACCAGCTGGCAACCACAGAAGTCAAGTTCCCTATTGCAAAGAGACCTGTTGCAGGTGAGCAGCATTCATCAGTGTTGACTGACTCAGATGGATTGCAAAATGTTGATAATCTATCTGTGCTTATAAATTAGATGGCAATTAATTCCAAACCTTCGCCCATCTGTCTGAGAGCGTTTGCAGTGATTGATTGGGGACAGGTTGGCTCCCAACATGCAACCTGTTCAATCACCTTTGGATCAAAATTGGCCTCCCTGGGATCGGGAGTGTTGCATGAGCACTTGGTCGCAGCAACTATTTGCAGTGGGTCGCCGACAGCAAAAAATAAAGAAATAAATAAATTAACTGAAATCATGGCACAACCACTATTTTTTTCCTAGTTGCAAGAAGGTTGGTGTCCTATTGTTTACTAGTGTGACTGAGCCGTAAGTCAGATACAGCATGAAAGGAGGAGTTGGGAAAGTGGAGGTGGGTTGCAAGACAACTTGCAGATGGACAGCAAGTGTGGGCAGGCTAAAGCAGTTAAAATTGCTCTTCCTTAATGAGATTTGCTCATTTGATGCATAGAGTGGTATCAGCAGAGTGAACTGCTGGTGTAAACACTGAGATCAGCTGATCTGCCAGTATTACAGGTGAGTCTGACTTAAGCGCCTGCCTGAAATACCACTGTACACAATTAATATTTAGATTAAAATGAAAGCTGAACATATGTGAGTATGTAATGAGAACTTTTACTTTCACATAAAGAAGAGTGCAAAACACAGTACATAAAATAGGCCACTGCATGTTGCCATAAAAAGCACTGTGAAAAGAATACATTCAAAATTGCAATAAAAAGCATTGACCTGAGTTTATTATTCGTGTCACAGCTGATTCAGACGTTAAAAATGCAGATTTTTAATTAAGAAATGTGATGTTTACAATTAAATAAAAACAGTATAAAATGTCTGTTAAAAAACATAAAGCCTAATAATTAGGAATAAACTAGGAACAAATATATAAAAGGTAAATAATAATTAATTAATATTATTTTGTTATGTACAAATGATATTGTCAGTAACAATCCTTTCAAGACTCAAATTCTTTTGTCTACAATATAAAGTATAAACTCTAATTTACCCCTGAATTAAAGCTAAAATAAACACCTTTTGACCACTAGGGGGCAGACAGGCACTTTACAGTTTTTTTAATACTATCAGACTAACAAAGCAAGTCTTACTGCTAACTGCTAGCACACTAAGCTAAGCCAGTAAAATACAAGGACTGAAACATCACAGAGGTCAACAGTGGCTCTTTCATATTACACATATTACTTTCATCTTTTGAACCTGTTATAACTTAAAAAAAATTTGCCAAATACAGATTTATAAAGGGTAAAAAAAGAACTGCTTGCTTAAAGAACTGCATTCATCACAAGTCTTTGCCTTCCTACCACTGAGGTATGACAGTGGGCCTCACACAGGTACAGCCTGCCGTGATCACCTCTGTCCCCAGTCTGAAGACGTACTGTTTCCTTGCCTTCCTCCCTTTTTTATTAGAGGGTTTCAGGACTCTGTAGTGGGACAGGGAAAATCAGTGCATTAATTTACTCAGATCTTTGTATGACCAGATTAACAATATTACAGTTTTATATTTTTTTTGAAGTGAATTGTAATTGAAGAGCCTAAGGAAAGGGGTGAACAAAAAAGTAATGTTATGTCTAATTCAGTTACATGTATTCTGCATTTAGTTCAGTGCAATGAAAGCAGCAGCTGCTGTGCTGAGGTCTTTCTGTAGGCACTGAAGCTGTGCGGAGCTTAGCCCCAGTTGTAAACATAAAAAAATGTATATTTCATGTACCTACTGCTGAGGCCACAATAATATCACTTACTCCACCTGTGCCATAAAGTACACTTACTTATTAACAAAGGCTTAAAAACATACCTACAAGTTATCTTTTTCGTTGTGTAGTTGGGGAAAAAAAGGAAACAGTGACACAGATATGTTTATATTGTGGTTCTGCTTTTTCCACAGAAATGCATTTGTCCTACTAACAAACAGATTACCGTACACAACCTCTTATGCCTTTTAGGCATTTTAAGATGTTTATGCGCTTATCTCAGAATACCACAAGGGAGGCGTCTGCAGCATGAAAACAGCAAAGGTGCAAAATGACATGACCCCACAGAGCCCCGATCACAATATTATAGAACCATAAAACGACCTCTTCCTGCATATTTACACCACAGCACGGTAACAACTGGCATTGATTTGGCACTAATTTGATTATATTTTCTGGAAGACTGAGGCATATGATTAATCTAAATGTAAAACATTTTATTAATCAAAAGTTTTCTGTAAACACTTTGACACACACACACACACACACATTCACTTGCGGAGGGCTGTGTAACTCATACACAGACACTCATTAATGCAAGCATAATGTAGCTGCTGCCGAGTTAATTGGTAACAATAAAAAAAAAAAAAATACCCCAGGCATATGTACTGAATGCACAGAGGCTCTGTGATTGGAAGAAAGATTGAAACATGTTGGGAGGAGGTCAGAGTGACACCTGAGAAAATTATGTTTAAAGAAATTCCAGCAGATTCAAAATTATTTCAATTTGGCTCGAATCCAGAAGGACACAAAATGTATCTGAAATACCAAAAGGCTAATGAACCACAAGGAGAGCGACAAAAATATCACATCGTAGCATAAATTGAAGGGAAAAAAAATGTTTGATAAGGTCTGAGTACCCTTTTTAAAACTAGAAAAAAATGGATCTAACAGGAAGTCGGCGGGAATAATTGATTGCTGTGAATCATGAAGTCGTTAAAAATGTTGCCATGTATCCACTGTTTTCTATTTTGTTTGTGGTATCAACATTTTAAAAACATTAATAATCATATCGTTGGATAAAAAAAAAAAAATGTCATTGCTCAGTGTCGGCGCGGGAACACCCAGGGGTTCCTCGTTTCTAGGTTAAGTGGAAAGACTTTTCTCACTTTTAAGACCTGCACAGTCATATTGTCTTGTATTCAGAGAGTGACATATGGAGAGAAATTTCCAACAAGCATGAACATCTTGTTTTTCTATGAATGTGTTCTATTATCAGAATCTCTTTGCAAACACGTCAACCTGCACGGTTCTCCTCGCTGTTATAGGTTTCTTAATGTCCTTTATGCACAAGTCATTGTGTCTGCTTCCACAATTACAGTGGAAGTAGCATTCCTGGCATTCCTGCTTCAACAGGAAAGGCATCAAATTAAGAGAGGAAAATGCTGCAAGTAGCTTTTTATTAACTTCCTCAATGAGCTTTTCCAGGAATGATGAAGGCAGAGTAATCCTAGCTATCCTGGTGGCAACAACAAAGCCAGGTCCAAAGTGACCTTAAAAGTATTTTCCACAGCAGCAGCTCACCTGTGGAGGACCAGGACCTCGTACTTGATGGGTCTGGCCTCCAGGGCTCTATCCTCCCCTCCCCCTTGCAGGCTCAGACAGCCAGTGGTCAGGCACTGGGCATTTGAGATCCGCCTGGGCAAACGATTTGGGACAAACGAGTCACTGCAAAACAATGAAACAAGGAAAACACAAATTAGCACGGCCCCCCCCCAAAAAAAGCATCAAATGAAAGAGCCTTCAGCAACGCCTCTTACCTGTACGTCCACGGTGACAGAGACATGTTGGCGATGCTTGAGAGAGATTTTCTGGTTAACTGGGGCAGCACTGAGGGGTCCAGGACCAGCCTCACACTCTTGCCCATCAGTCCAGTTTTGTGCCCCACCTTTACTGAAGCCATCTGACTTTTCCTGGTGGCGTACAACAGGGGGGCCAAACTCAGGACCACCAAAGCTCTCAACACCTAAACAAGTGTACAGCGGGCAGACCAGAGGGGGTTTGAGGCGCCAGTTTCTTCGCCAGAGCAATCACCACCCTGAACTCACACACTCACCCACTGTAACTGTGCAGCACCCACATCTCTGTGCAATATTATATTATTCATACTGAACAATATCTAACATTCCTATATTGTGTAATATCCAGTATTCATTCACTAGTGCAATATTCATTCACCAAGTGCAATATTCATCATCTTCATTATTATATGTATACACGCATTTACTTTCTTACAATGTACAGATGCACCAATGTAGGTATGTATGTATATATTTTTATACATTCTATTTTTTGTATATTTTACACATTGTTTATTTTCTGTATATCTCTTGATCATATTGATTATACTAGATTATAATATTTTTATAATATTTTTATTTTCATTTAGAGAGTTTGATTTTCTGTTACATGGCACTGAACAGGAGTGGCCCTCCAATCTCATTGTACATCCTGTATAATGACAATAAAGGCATTCT